>NC_137774.1:140418904-141618904 GCF_963455305.1 Plecotus auritus
CTGCATTTTACCTGGCAACCCTATTTATAGGAAAGTGGGATTCCAGAGCTCTTTTACATCTCTGCCTAGAAATCTATATCAATTGTTGGCACTTATTATGTGAAAAACACTTAAACTAGGCAATTTGCCTATTTAATTTGATTCCCATAACTCCTTGGTGTAGGTATTATCACTATTTTATAAATGAGGTGAGTCTATGCAAAATTAAACAATTTGTTTAATGCAAATGTTAGGCAGTGGAGGAGCTGGGGTGGGTCGGGTCTGGCTGACTCCAAGTCCCATTATGCTGCATTGTCCCTGTCTGCATTGTCAGCTGTCACTCCATTCCTCAGCTTGCTTTCATTTCTGGAGCCCCCCAAGGCTGCTTCCACTTCCGTTTACACATCTCCCTCAACCTAGCAGCACACCAGGGGGGTGTTACAGATGCCTGGGGCCCACCTTCAGGTAGATTCAATTGCCCTGGAATGGAGCCCATGTATCAAGCTTCTGTAAACCTTCCCAGGTGTATTAATTGTCTGTGGCTGCTATAACAAATTACCATAAACTTGGTGGCTTAACAAAACACAGATTTATTCTTCTGCATTTCTGGCTTCCAGAAGTTCGAAATGAGTTTCACTGAGCCGAAATTAAGGTGACTTCACTCCTCTGGATGGAGGGCAGAACCTGTTGCTCTGCCATTTCCATCTTCCAGAAGTTGTCCCATTTCTTCACAAGTAGTCACAATGCCTTCTTCTTCTTCTTCTGTAAGTCAGATTTCCTTCTCCCTCCCACCAGGACACTTGTGATTACATTTAGGGTCCACCTGGATAATCCAGGATAATCTCCCTGTTAGGATTTACAAGGCAATAGAATTCTTAACGGCCACAGGAGAACAAAGACCAGGAAGACTTGTCGGACAGGAAATGCCGGACATCAGGAATCAAACTACATAGGAATTAAAATTGCCAAGAAGCACCTGATCGCACATCCGCATTCTTGTTGATCCAACCCCACTGCCTAAGCTCATAAATCAAGTCCCTCAAACCCACTGACTACAAGAGCTTCCCGACAGTGGATGTATATAAGGACAAGACTCCAGCTTCTAGGGCCTAACTCAACACTCATTGGCTTGGTTCTGTGTAGCCCTTCCCTTTGGATATCCCCATCCCCCACTCTCTCATCCCCTTTTCTTTAAATAAATTTGCTTTTTCTTTATTCACTGTCTGGGATTGCTATTTAGCTTGCACCACTGACTTTCACCTTTCACTCCCTATCTCAACATCCTAAAGCACACATCAGCAAAGTCTCATTTGCCATATATGTAACATCCAGAGGGTCCAAGATTAAGCCATGGGTATCCTTAGGGGCTATCAGTTGGCCTATCACACCAGGTGATTCTAATTTGCAGCCAAGCTTAAGAACCACTCATAACTGAGCAACCTTCTTCCAGACTTCTTTCTCTAATTCATCTTGCTCATCATCTTCCTAATATACCATCTCTGTTATCTCATGGCCCGGATGACATGCCACCAAAGTTCTCCTCTGCCTTTAGAATACCTTCCAAATTCCTGAATGTAAAGCCTGGTACACACAGACCCAACGCCTCCTTACCTGACCAGGTATGTTCTACTCTCCTACTTGTACATTTTGCTTCAGGGGAACAATTTTCTCAGATTATACTTGGCATTCTGATTAACTTATTTTGTTTGTGGTGTTTCATTGTCATGTAAGGCTTTCTTCATCCCCCTATGTTTCCTCAGGTCTTGCAGGTGTGTCAAACTGGGTTAGTTCCTCAGGCTGCTGCTATAAGAAGGGACCACAGACTAGATGGCTTAAAAAATGATTAGAAACTTATTGTCTCACAGTTCTGGAGGCTAGAAATCCAAAATCAAGGTGTCAGTAGGATTGTTTCCTTCTGAGGGCTGTGAGAGAAGGAACTCTCCTTGGCTTATAGATGGCTGTCTTCTCCTTATGTCTCTTTACATGGCCTTCTCTCTGTGTCTCTATCACCAAATTTCCCTTTCTTAAGAATATCAGTCCTCTTGGGTCAGGGCCCACACTAATAACTTCATTTCAACTTGATTACTTCTATGAAGACCCTATCTCCAAACAGTGTCACATTCTGAGGTACTGGGGTTTAAGACTTCAATATATGAAATTTGGAGGAAGAAAAAACTCAACACTAGGCTACCACAGTTCTATTTGTTCTTTAGCTTCTTCTGCAACTTGGGCTGAAGGTGTCTCCTTCATCTAACTAATACAACAGTTTTTGTCCATTCACTTGGAAAAATAACAAACTAAACCTTGATCACCTCTCCTGAGTTGCAATCAATTGCTCTGTGTGTGTGTGTATGTGTGTGTGTGTGTCCTCCCCAAATGGAATGAGCTCCTTAAAGACAGTCATTGTGCCTAATTGATCTGTCTACATTCATGATACCTGATATGTACTCAATAAATATTTGACTTAATTTCAGAAAATTGTGAGTTTAGTTTGGGGTGGGGAGTGGGCAGAGATTATTCCAATAATAGGAAATGATCTAATAGTGTATAACATTAAATTAAAAATCCCTCCAATACATTTGTTGGAGAGAATCCCAAAGAATGCTTTCAGGTGGTATGGTGCTTAAAAGCCATGAGCTGACTAAAGGGAAAGAGGAGGAGAGAGGAGGAAGAAAAAAGACAAGCAAATCTCTAGATACTCAAATGAAAAAATCTAAAAACTGGGCGAGTCAAGGTTAATGGCATTTTGCATCAGCAACATCACCCCCAGTCCTTACTCTTCAATGATAGTGTGATGCTTTGGAGGACTTATCAAGCAGACGCAGGCAGCCTGTGTGGGCACTCTGCCAGTACTTTGCTGGTGGCCTTGCATTTCCGCCTCCTTGTTTGAGGTTACTATTCTGCCTACCAGGCAGGGAAGCTCTGGTCACTTTCACAGAAGCAGTGCACAAATTAATGAGTAGGGGGCTGTCAGGCTGAGACATTTAAAGGATTGTCTGCGTGGGAAGTATTTATCTTCTTAGCCTGTGTCCAGAGAACTGAAATGGCCAAATCCCCCATATGAAAAGAGGTACCGGAACACAGGTGTGTCATCCCTTCAGAGAGGACTGTTTGAGTCCAATTAAGAAAATGATGAAGCAGGGACTTGGATCAACTGCTATAAAAACTCCCTTTACCTTGAAATAGAATGGAACTTTAATCTTGCCTGGGTTATCTAGACAATTGCTTAGTCTCTCTCTCCCCCCTCCCCCGCAGCCATGTTCTCCTGAGGGCCACGTGGCTTTCCACATCTATCTCACATTGCTGGGCTCCAGTTCCCACCTCTTTAGTTTCAGATTTGTTTCTTGTTATTGTGCCTAGGTCCCACCAGCTCTCCCTTCCTGACGTTGACAGTAGGAGAAACAGGAGCCTGTTTAGCTTCTCCCTGGCTTCCCCATAGGTGGGGGCTTCCCCAGACTTCTTTACTCCATGCCCCTCTCATTCTCATTCCCTCTCAAGTGAAGCCTAGGTGGCCAGGAATGGCTGCCACCTCTGCTGCAATTCCAATGTGCTTACCCAGTAGTATGTGGGCTGAGCATTATCTGTGTCTCCTTTCTTGCCACAGCTGCCACACTCAGAGAAGGAAGAAGAATCTTCAGGCATCCAATGCTTGCTTGAGTGGGCTGCCCTTCCCTCTCGGGACTTGAGTGTGGGGTCGGGCTTGTCCCCATGCCCTCCAGCACTCCTAGAGCAGCTGGGGGTTATTTTTGCAGTTGGGGCATTAAAGGAACAAGAGTGCAGTTGCCCAGGGCTTTCTTCCATGTGGGGACTGTACAGGAGGTCAGAGGTTAGGGTGGAGTAGAGCAGGCTGACTCAGCCTCAGGGAAAAGGAGCTGGTCTGGTGTAAGCCTGGCTCACATACCTTCTCAAAGCCCCTTCCATCCATCTTCTCTTTCAACCGCTAAGTTTATTCTCTAGAGGCCATGGGTCTGGATTACCTCATTTTAAGCTGTAAACAACTCTTGACATTTGACCTTCAAGAATTCATGCAAGTGGATGACCTTCCCTCACCCTATCCTATGCAGATTTGGAACCCACTTCCTTTCTCTGTTTGAAATGACAGACCTGGCCTTAATGTGCATGTGTTATAAATTCTTTTATTATCAAGGTGTAACTTAATGTTCCGTCTTGTATTTTTATATATCTTTGTACTTTTATGGGAATGTAGCAATTTGGTTTATACCAAATTACATTCAGTAAAAGGATGTGTGCAAGTAACAAAAAAGTCCAAAATTATAGAAACTTAAAAGAGCTCAAGAAAGATGAGTGGATTTATTTTGTGTAAAAGAGGAGAAGAAAGCAGTACAGGGCTGGTAGGATGGCTCTGCTCCAGGAAATCTTTAGAAAACAGTTCACTGGGTTGTTTTATGTATGGTATGATCTCATGTTCATGGTCCAAGGTGTTATCTGTCTGCTTCCAGGCATTAGGGAAGGTGAAGTGATGAAAAAGAAAGGCAAAGAGCATATGTTGTCCAACTCACATAAGGTTCCAGAAGCTGTTCTGACATTTTTGCTTACTTATTGACCAGAACTTGACCATTCCTAGCTGCAAGAGAGCCTGGGTAGTATGGCTTTTATTTAGGGCTATCATGGGCCTGCTAAGAATTGTATCACTAGAAAAGAAGGTAAGCATGAGGACAACTAGCAGCCTCTGCATGAGAATCTATTCTAAAAATAGATTTTAGGGCGCTCTTGGTAGAACAAAGAATATGTGTTCTTAAAAGCAAACCAAATGATTATACACACACACACACACACAAATACACAACTTTACTAGTATATAGGTCAATGCTCACATAATAGAATTCTATTTTAAGTCAAATAGAATTATACCTTAAAAATATTTTAATAAGATATTTCTGTAAATAGTAATGACTTGCTCTGGAATGTTTTCCCCAAGATTGCAATAATCCTCTGAGTCATTAAGCTGGTCAGTGACCTTAAACAGCAAGGCCTGGCAGTTAGATGGTGAAATCTCTGAAATCTCTGAGGTCTCAGTTGCCAGAATTATTTCAACTTAGTGCTAGGAAACAATACCCCATGGTACCAAGGCTGCATATTATGTTACTGAGAAGGATAATGGGGGAGACTATGGCATTTCAATTACAGCAAGGTGTAGGGAAGGTGTGTATGTGTTTGGGGTACATATACAGGCTGGACATCTGCCTATGGGAAATTGATGGAAAACTAGGTAAAATAAGGTGCTTAATGAAAAAAATTTTAGTTGCCCTCATGGACAAACATATCCTTTCAATGATAGCCACAATCTAACAGAACTCAAACTAATCTTTTGAATTTTTTGTTAACTTTTTAAATGGGACATATATTTTTACTTAATTTTGTTCTTTTCTCTTTTCTGTATAAAAGAAGAAAGATTTGCACCACTCCCCCCAGATACTAAAATGTCATGAAGGAACAGCCTATGGCTTGATCAGATAAACATATAAATTTGAAAATAATCTTTGAATGTTGGTTTACAGATCTATTAAGTTAAAAAAAAAATTAAGTCATTATATTTTTAAATTGTTAGTTTGTTATTGAAGGCAGAAAAGTAAATATAAGTTAGGAGTACTTTTTTAACAAAAAATTTTTTACCTTCAATCATCAGATGCCTTTATAAATCTTATCCTTTCCCAGCCCCACCGTAGGAGTGAGTTCTCTGCACCAAATTTCTAAGTCCCCCAATGTAATTTTATTAACAACTAGAGGCCCGGTGCACAAAATTCATGCGCAGTTGGGGGGTGTCCCTCAGCCCACCCTCTCCAATCTGGGACAGCCCTCTCACAATCCAGGACTGCTGGCTCCCAACCGCTCACCTGCCTGCCTGTCTGATTGCCCCTAACCACTTCTGCCTGCCAGCCTGATCACCCCTAACCACTCCCCTGCCAGCCCAATTGCCCCTAACTGCCCTCCCCTGCAGGCCTGGTCCCCCACAACTGCCCTCCTCTGCAGGCCTGGTCCCCCACAACTGCCCTCCCCTGCAGGCCTGGTCCCCCCCAACTGCCCTCCCCTGCAGGCTTGGTCCCCCCCAACTGCCCTCCCCTGCAAGCCTGGTTGCTCCCAACTGCCCTCCCCTGCAGGCCTGGTTGCCCCCAACTGCCCTCCCCTGCAGGCCTGGCCCTCCCCCCAACTGCCCTCTCCTGCAGGCCTGGTCCCCCCAACTGTCCTCCCCTGCAGGCCTGGTTGCTCCCAACTGCCCTCCCTGCAGGCCTGGTCCCCCCAAACTGCCATTCCCTGAAGGCCTAGGTCCCCTTGCAACTCTCCTCCCCTGTAGGCCTTGTCCCTCTAAACTGCCCTCCCCTGCTGGCCTGATCACCCCCAACTGTCCTCCCCTGCAGGCCTGGTTGCTCCCAACTGCCCTCCTCTGCTGGCCTGGTCACCCCTAACTGCCCTCCCCTGCTGGCCTGATTGCCCATAACTGCCTTCCTCTGGTGGCCATCTTGTGTCCACATGGGGGCAGTCATCTTTAACCACATGGGGCGGCCATCTTGTGCGTTGGAGTGATGGTCAATTTGCATATTATCTCTTTATTACATAGGATGCTTACATAGGAAGTCTATTTGCTAAGTCAGGCAGTCCCAAGCAAAATAATAAACTAGGAAGTTTTTTGCAAATGTGGATGTGTTCTCCCAGGCATAGGATTTTTGTGATAATTTTAGCTTTGTGTTTTCACACGTTATTATAAAGGCAATTCTGGACATTGAACAATTACCTGATAATTGAGTGCCACTATTCAATTTCCATGTCAGAATTTGCATTTGTGTTTCCAAGAATTGACTACTCTCAGCAAATCGCAGCCTAGGCAGTCCCAGCTCAAAAAGACCTCAGTCTCAGCAGTGAACACCTTGATCGAGCTGCTGGAGAACATGATAGTAGGCAACCATCCCTGCATTCATGCATATGAAGCAGTTCCTAAGCAGGCGCCATGGGGAGTTTTATTAAATGGAATTTAATGGTTGTTTTCCAATATTGAATCTTGATAAGCAGTTTAAAATGGCTCATCAACCTAATAAATTGATGGCTAAAATTAGTGTGTTTTTTTTTTAAAACAAAAATAACAATGACTCAATAGTTTATCAAAAGCAAAAGAACCAAGTAAAAAATGAGGCATCAAGCATGCAGTACATCTTTCTTATCATTAAATCCAATATGGACAATTTCATTTTAGCAAGGATAAACTCAGCCATTTCATTAAGTTATTTTTACTAATTTGAATGTATACATTTTTATAAAGTTTTACAACTTACACTTTTTTAGGGGATTTTAGTTTTAAAGTTATATATTCAGTACTTATTGTTGTGATTATTTAAGTAAAATGATCAAACATTTCTCAACACCGAAAATCCTGAGTTATTGTTTGTTCTTTAACCAAAGACCATATAACAAGTTTGTAAAACACAGAACCCAGGAGGCTAATTTGCAGTGTTTCCAGGTGTCCACATTTCAGTACCATCCCCCACCAGGCCCACTTTTCTCCCTCCCCCAGGTGGTCAAGAGCATGCCGGTTGAACCCAACCAGATTGAGCTTCATTTCATTGTACTTTTTGCAGAGGAGGCTGACAGACTTCCATCCTAATAAGTACTAGTGAAATGTCAGCAGGTTCATCTAATAAACAAAGTGCAATAAATGAAGCACATGAATTCATATTCAACACTCAAAAGCAAAGATGATAGGGAGCATTAGTTGGCAGAGGACCAATCCAGTGGAACCACGAGTTAATGAATAAAATTAGAACTGTCTTTGTAGGAATTGAGGTATAAAAAGGGTTCTTCTGAAAATTTGTGACAATCAAATTTAATGTGGTCTATTATAATTGTGAGCCCTTCCTAAAGTTAATAAACTGAATTTGTTATCTAGTTGTATATGTTTTTACTATCAAACAGCTTTTAGTTTTCTTTGACTTTTATGGGTCTAACCACCTCTCATTCTCTGGCTACATCCGTCTCTGCCTTTCTTGTCCCCAAAGCCTATTGTCCTTATGTGTGTACATTCAGACACACATGAGTCCTTGGGGGAAGGAAGAGATTGATAAAGTATATAAAATACTCAAGAACAACAACAAGAAACAAAATAAAAACTAGAGATAAGATGAGAGTGAGAAAAACTGAATATGCCTTGTTTTCTTTGGCAATGAAGTAAAATTTTTTACAATCACTGATTTTAGTTTCTAAATTCGTATTTGCTCCTTTGAGCACAGATGTAATTATTGAGTAGCATTTGCTTTTCTCTCCCCTTACTTCGTCCTTAAATAACTTTCAGCCGACGCCTGGAATGCCTAAGCCATCTCTCTTACTAGAGGAGATCCTGAGTCTTCCGGGTTATGGATTGAAGAACCAACATGAAAAGACACTGGTGTGTTTTCCCCCCCACAATCTTTCATGAAGTTGTTACACTCTGACATTGGGAGGCTGATTTATGTCTGCCCATTGGGGAGGGATGCTTAGTGGACAAAGACAAGTAGAATAAATCGAATTTGGCCCATAACTTGGTGCTGTCTGAGCTTTGTAGTCAGGAAAACAGAATGTTCATTTGTGTACCTTCAAAGATGTTCTCAAGACATATCATCCCATAACTTTCCAAGTGAGTAATTATTTTCAAAGGCCCTCTGAGGAATGATCTACAGAGTCACTTTCAGGGATGTTCAGGCAACAGGAAACCGGCCAGATTCTTCAGAGGGCACATGGCTTCCTTAGTACTTCGTCAAAGTCCGTCAGGAGATGGGCAACACCTCCTCTGATAAGTCGGCTCTTCTGCTTAACTTGATGTTGTTCCTTCCTTTCAATGCTCCAAGGTTACCTTTGAAGCAAATGTATGAAGAATTATTATTTTTAATTTTTTCAATATTTACATTTTTTTAGCCTGCTTATTGGGAGGCTAAATGAGAAAGGGTTTGTACAGAAATGAAATAACAAAAATCTAAAGCCCATAGCTAAGGAACTCTACTATTTCTTATCCATTGACAAGTTAATGGATTGCGCAGCTCTGTTATAGGAGAAGAGGAACGGCAAGTCACTAAATCTTTGTAAGAATCAGCTGTAAAAAGAAGATAGTACCCAACTGAAAAAGACTGATAGATGCATGATATTATGAACATAGGTATATCAGGCAGCTACTGCATTCTTGGTTATGTAAGAAAACAACCATTTAACTTACTTAGTCTAGGCTCATCCGGAGAGTTCTTCTGGTTTTAGCTGGGCTCCTTTATGAATCTGGAGGTACTACCAGATCATTCAGGTGTCTCTGTTTTTGGGTTGTGGCTGACTGTTGACTGGGACAGTGGTCTATATGTCTCACCCTCCAACAAGTCAGCCTGGGCTTATTCACATGGTGGTCTCAAGTGTCCCAGAGGAAGAACAGCATGCAAAGCCTCAAGGCTTAGGCTCAGAACTGGCACACTATCATTTCTGCCATATCCTATTGGCTAAGCAAATTGTACTTTCTGCAGAGGGGACTGACAGACTTCCACACTAATAAGTACTTCATTTATTATTGTGCTTTGTTTATTAGACGAACCGTCTGACATTTCACAAAGCCAGCCAGATTTAAGGAACTAGAAAATAAGCTTCACATCTTTCTGGAAGAGTTGAGAGGTCATATGGCAAAGGCTGTGGATATAAGGATGCATGACAACGTATGGTTTTGTAACCTATCACAATAATATATATTAGTTAAATAATTTATTTCTTCATACTTAGCTCTATTTCATAATGGCTTAGAGGAAAAACAAATACAATGATATTGTAACATACATAGAAACTTAAAAAATAAAAACTAGGAATAATGCAAATAGGAATAGGAGGCTAAAACCAGGATTCTAAATAATAAACAATGAACTAATGTGAACAGTGAAGTTGTCTTCATAGAGGTTTCGAATCAGGGTAACAGGTTTTCTCCAAAAGCTTCTAAAATAAAATGATGATATAAGTTAAAGTAATGGAACCCTGTAATCATTACCTGCTTAGCATATATTTGGGCTGGGTCAAGAGCAAAGGGGTCAGTGGTTTTATTGTCTAGGACCCTCTCTCGAACCGCTTAATTACTGCTCTGCAAGGACTTCATGAAAAGGCTGGCTGAGAAACTAAGATTTGAATCTAGTCTTGTATGGCCTTTCTTCTTAATTTTCTCAAATTGGTGCTTATGATGCTTATTAGACAGAATGTGTTAATTCATGTGAAAAGAGTGTTTCAGATGTTAATAATGTCACTTCCTCCTTCTGATTCTTTTACCTTAATTTATCTTGTTTCTCAAGAAATGTGAATAACTCATTTTTATAGAGGGATTTCTTCTTTGATATGTACACTCAAAACCATAGCATTTTCATGACATTGCATGGAATTGGTGAATATTCTGCATCTTGACCCATATAAGATTTCCAAGAATAGATTCTCAACCCAAAGCAGTGACCCTGCCCAGCACAGCAGAAGCTGTATGTGCCTGAGAACATCTGACCTGTTCAGCTCTCCAGCTGTTTCTAAGCCCCAGAGCATTTAGAGCATTTTGGGAAACAGCAGTTTCCTTGCAAGTGGGGGTGCCCTTCGCTAAAACAGGTCTGTGGCCTGGTGACCCTGCAACATTTGCTGTCTCTGTGAAAAGATACATGACCACGTGGCTAGAAGGGCCTCAGTGCCTTGACTGGGTCAACATTATGCTCCTATGAGTTTTCTTGACTCTGGGAATATAAGAGAGACAAAGTTCCTGCTTATATGGAAACCAAGGGGGAAATAGATAAGAAACAATGAAATAAATGAACAAGACGAGTTTAGATCATGACACATGGTACTTTTTAAAAAATAAGGACGTTGTGATAGTGACTGTTGCTAGGAGGAGAGTTGGGCACTATTTTGATCTGGTGCCATGGAAGACCTCACTGGTAGAGAGGATTTATTTGAACTGAGATCTAACCAGGTAGGTTTTTCCAGGCAGAGGCCCAGAGGCAAGGCCAAACTTGGTTTTTTGAAGAAACAGCAAAGGCAGTATGACTGGAGGTCCAGGAGAGAGGGTGAATGGGAGGAGATAAGCCAGAAGATGGGCATCAGATCATGTGGGTCTGAGTAGGTCTTTACAGACTTAGTAAGAGGCTGGAATTTTCTTATTGGAAAATTGTGTGTGTGTGTGTGTGTGTGTGTGTAATATAAGTATATTTTCAAATTTAACATATGAACTATATAAATACAGTTTTAAATCTAAAGGTAGCTAGCTTTGGGGGTGACTGACTCCTTGGTTCAGAACCACAGAATACATAAAAGTTTTGTCTGCTTGAATTAATTTCCAATATGTACAGCTAACTCATATGTGCTGGACACATGTTAAGTGAAATATTCCTTGAAATAAGTATGCTGGGACGGAGGGCCTCAGGACCTGCGTGAAGATAGGGAGAGCTCTGCCACGGAGTGGATCCAGCTTCACGGTGATATCTGAGGATCCCTCTGGACTCACATGTGCTCAGGGACTCCAGAAGTGGTTCCTTTGCTCTCAGTCTCCTTTCCCCTCCGTAATTTATTAGGAAATAGAAACGTATGTTTTAATTTAAGAGTCCTAAGTGGGTGATTTATGTTAGCCAGAGCACGTACATGTATCTATCTGTGTCATCTGTTAGACATTAGCTTGTAGATTCCTAAACTAGTCATGATAAATTTGGAAAATTTCTACTCACACTAGTGAGCTGTCCTGTAGCAGAATCAGTTTTCTCTGAAAATATAAATATGCATGTAGGAATTATGGGAACACATTAAAAGCTATAAATTTATTTATCCATTTTTACTGAGCAACTACTATGGGCTAGGAACCACGCGAAACTTTGGATTACAATTATAAAATAAGAAATGCATACGCTGGCTTATTTCACATAACAGGGCTTTCCAGATTTATCCATGTTGTAGTATGGGCAGCACTTAATTTCTTTATTTTTAAATATATTTTTATTAATTTCAGAGAGGAAGGTGGAGGGAGAGAGAGATAGAAACATCAATGATGAGAGAGAATCGTTGATCGGCTACCTCCTGCATGCTCCACACTGGGGATCGAACCTGCAACCCCAGCATGTACCCTGACCGAGAATCTAACTGTGACCTCCTGGTTAATAGGTCGATGCTAAACCACTGAGCCACACTGGCTGTTCTCTTTTTATTGCAAATAATATTCCATTGGATCCCCTTTTGTTTTTAAAGACCCTTGTGATTTCTAAACCCACCTGGATAGTCCAGGATAACCTTCCAATTTTCAGAGCTACTGTTTATCAACCTTGGTTGCATGTGCAGTGTTAATTCCCTCTTGCCATTTAACGTAACATATTCGTAGGTTCTGGGGGTTAGGATGTGGCTGTCTTTGTGGTTGTGGGTGGGGGGGCATTATTCTGCCTATCAGAGTGCCCAGCTCCAGCGATGCCTTGTATAGCAGAACACCAGTATCTCTCTCCCCAGAGACAACACTGTTAGTAGGATCTCTTATATCCTTAAGTCATATTCTATGCATATGCAAACAGCTACATGGTTTAAAAAAATACTAATAGTAACACATACACTATACTATATATTGTATATATGGTCTTTCACCTTATTTTCTGTTTTTGGTTTTCTATTCTGAATCTATCTTGGAGTTGTATTTAGTTTCCTAAGGCTGCTGCTACAAATGACCACGAATTGGATGACTTAAAACAACAGAAATGTATTCTCTACAGTTCTGGAGGGCAGAGTCCAAAGTCAACGTGTGGGCTGGGCTGTACTCCCTCCAGAGGCCCTGGGGGGAATCTGTCCCTTGTCTCTTCTAGCTTTGGGTAACTCTAGACCAATGGTTCTCAACCTTTTTAATGCCACGACCCTTTAATACAGAAAACACAGATATTTACATTACGATTCATTAACAGTAGCAAAATTACAGTTATGAAGTAGCAACGAAAATAATTTTATGGTTGCGGGTCACCACAACATGAGGAACTGTATTAAAGGATCGCGGCATTAAAAAGGTTGAGAACCACTGCTCTAGACAGTCCTTGACTTGTGGTTGCATCACTCCAATCTGTGCCTCCATCTGCACATGTCTTTCTGTCCTTCTCCTCTTCTCTCTGTGTCTGAGTCTCCTCTTCTGTCCCTTATAAGGACACTTGTCATTGGATTTAGGGCCCACCCAGATAATCTGATGATCTCATCTGAGATCCTTAATTACATCCACAAAGGCCATTTTTCCAAAGAAGGTCACATTCACAGGTTCTTTGTTTTAGGACACGGACACACCTTTTCAGGGACCACCATTCAACCTCCTACAGAGATCATCCCCTATCAGTATATGTAGCATATAGTCCTATTCTCTTAAGCAACTGCATTGTAGTTCATGGTAAGATTATGTTTAAACAAGTGTTCTACTGATGGAAAATTAGTTCTATTTAAGGCTTTCCTTTTAAATTAGTTCTCAAAATGTTTTGAAATGGCTTACAAAATTTCATAGAGGTATAAACTTTAAGAAAAAGAGGGTGCGTGGGATTCTGCTGAAGGTAGAAATAAGCAAGTGAAGGCACCTAAGGGAGGCTCTCAGGTGTGTCTAATCCTGTTGAACTTGGAGGTTCTCTCGGTGAAGGAAGTGCTGAAGTATTCCAACAGGTTCTCTTCAGGCTGTGAGAGGGGACCTGAGGTCATTTTCTGATCAGGGAATAAGATAGAGCCCTTGCTGGTTCCTTCCCAGCACTCCCTACCACTTCCGGGCAGTGAGCTTGCCTCAACAATGAGGTCATGTTTACAGAGCGCTTGATCCTTGCAGAAAGGTCTGCGTGCAGGCCAGACATGCCCGCTTCAGGTGCAGCCTCCTCTCCTCCAGGAAGAACAGATGTCCTGGAACCTCCTTGTGTTTAACCTCGTGCTTGCCAGTGTGACAAATGTCCTGCTCAAAGACCACACCGCCTGTAGCTGTGCGGCAGCGCGGGGCTGTGCCACCCTCCACACGTGACTCCAGCTGCTGCATTTTATGCCCATATCTATATCTCGCTACACATTTTACAAGGGAGCCGTTTACTTTTGAGTTATAGTTATACTTCCCTCTCCCCTCAACACACACTGACCTTTAAAAGAAATCGGCCAGGTAAACCTGGGCTATTGTGTTTCGTAGGGAAGGCTTTTAGATTAAAGCCTGAGGTGAGACCAGCCTGCTTACAGTGGCTGCCCGCCCAGAGGCAGTTTGCACGGATTGTGTTACACAAAGGCATAATTCAGGTAGGGCTCCACACAAGGGGATATTGTATGGTTGTTGCTTTGTTGGGAGTCCTGTTAATGGTTTACATGCACCCAGTTCTCCAACTTAAATATATACGTTCTATTTGGCAGGAATGACTTGGGGGACTTCTGCTTGGCCATCTGTCAGACTGAGTTTGAGGGAGACTCTAAAAGCTGGGGTGTATAGGGCTTCCTCCCCAACCTGCCAGCCTCCCCGTTCTTCTACTATCTATTCCCTGCCCGTGGAACCACTGCTGGCTCCTGTGACTCCAAGCCCTCAGGCCCTGCCAGGGCTCATGTATAGGCAGTATCACGAGGCCTAAGGCCGGAGAGGTGGGGAGGTGGGCACCTCAACCCTGACAGGCAGAGCTGCAGTGTCTCCCATCCCCAAGGAAGAAACTGCTTCAGTGCCTGTTAGGTGGGACTTTCTAGCTCGCTGAGAGCTAGGGTGGATTGTTAGGTATTCTCTAGAGATCGCTCCATAAGACGGTCAGATAATAAAATAACACAATACTCGTTATCCGTGCTGCCCTCAGGAGGGTACAGCAATCTGCCTTCCTAAACAGAGGGAGGGCAAATCCTCTCACCTCTTATTGCTGCTCGATGAAACTCTAAGAGGGCTAATATGAGCAAAATGCAACTAAAATTCAGGGAGTGCTCACCAGTGTCTAGGTCAGGGCCAGCACCCTGCCATTTGGGGAGAATTTATCCCTATCAATTCTCATAAGAACCCTAGGAGGTAGGCACTACAATGGACATCTTTATGCAGATGAGGAGCCTTTTAATGCACAGAAAGGTCAGGAAACTTGCTAATAGGGGGCAGCTGCAAGGCTAGTGCTCATGGGCAGCTGACCCCATCATGAGTGCCACACTCTTGTCATTGGCCCAACCCAGTCCTGTCGGGACACACCGACAAGGCCTGGAGGTGGTGGTATGAGTTGGGCATGCGGGGAGGGGCCATTTCTCTGATTAAATCCATAATGAAAGGGTGACATGATACCTCATCACAGGCCCCATTCCCATGAGGCTAGACCGCTAGGCAGTTCTGCAAAAGGTAGGAGTGACCACTGATCTTTTCTTCTCTTTGCCAATAGGCCGTTCATATTCTCAATGGCCTTTATATAATCTACCCCCACACACACCCCATAGCGGATCTGAAAAGACAGTAAATGCCTTGTGTCAATTTGAAGGATCCAAGACCCTCTCCTTCTGTAGCTATGCTGGCCCTGTTCTCTCAAACATGAGCACCATGGAAAGCATTTTCCCTGCCCCTGTGTGTGAAGAGATAGGGTCCCAGTGGAGGCTGGTCAATCATTATTTGCATTGGGCCTAGTAGGGAACTCCCAAGCACCCTTTCTAGAATCATTTATCTCCTTGAAATTGTATCCACCATTTGTGGCAGTGACTGGCACCATTAACAGTCAGCCACGTGCTGTTCTCATCTGTTCTTTGGGCCCTAACTAGGGCAGCTACGTATGTGCTAAGGAGCATACTTTTGCAAATGAAAGGGAGCTGGGAGAGTTTGTGTCCCCACATGCTCCCTCTCTCCTCAGGAGCTCCAAGGCTCCCAGCATCTCTCCAGTAGATTCCATACTTGGCTTAAACATGCTTCCCTTCAGGCCTTTGTATCAGTTAAGACTGAGTTGGGTTGCATGTGACAGAAACCCAATGAGTATAAAAACAAGCAAGTTGCTTGTTTTTCTCATGTAACAAGAAGTCTGGAGATAACTAGTTAGTGCAGAATGATACACTGGCTGGAGGAAGCGCCCCATATTCATGTCCCTCTGCAGCCTCTTGCTCAGCACCCTCTGTATGTGTTTTTGTCTTCACATTTATAAGATGGCAGCTGCCCCCCTGTTGCCCTTGACGTCTGCCTTCCAGGTGAGAGGAGGAGAAAGAACAAAAGTCTGTCCATTTTTATTAGACAAGCCATCTTCCTGAAACCTCCACTCAGTAGACCCCTTCTTCCATCTGACAGAGCAAGTTTGAGAGGGTAGTAGTTTTAATTGGGCCCATTGCTTCCTTGGACAAAGTCGGGAGTTCTTTTAGTTAGGAAAAGAGGGAGACTGCCTCTGAAGTGCGGAAGTAGCGATGTCTGCCATGCCTTGTCTTGAACAGGAACATGTTTTAAAAAGTTAGTCTATTCTGCCATTAATACTATAATAAAATTTGGGGTGCAGTAAGCAGGTGTTATTTTCCCTGAGCTAAAGCACCCAAGGACCACATAGGGACACTGGACTCTGTACAGTGGGGGTTGGTGAAAGGAAAAGATTAGAAATAGGAGACTAAAACTTTCTCCTGTTCACAAATTTGCTTGGGGTTGGCCTTCCTTTGGGAATGTGGTTAGCTTTCCTCTAGTCCAGGGTTTCTGAAGTCGGCACTCTTGACATTTTGGACTGGGTAATTCTTGGATGTGGAGCTGTCCTCTGTACTGTAGGATGTTTATCCTGGCCTCTACCCACTAGATGCCAGTAACCCTCTTTCCCACCCCAGCTTTAATAACCCAAACTGTCTCCAGATATTGTCAAATTGCCCTTGGTTAAGAATCACTGATCTAGTCTCTTCTACACCACGGAAAACTGCTAACAGGACTCCTCTATATTCTTCTTTTGAAGTGAAAAGTGAGGAATTGACCTCCTCGCCAGCAGTGGATGATGGCTGGCCAAGTAGGGCAGCAGCAGGAGTGCCTCCCAGAAAGGTTTGTCCTGTACAGCTAGACTGGGCTTCTACTGGCTTGGCCAGGAAGGCACCCACAGCGTGTCCTCCCCAGCCTCCCAGCACCCAAGGGCAGAACTTACGGTAGGCAGAGCAGGTGGGCACCAGATTCAGCAGATAAAGATACCGGATGCCCAGTTAGATTTGAATTTCAGATACACAACAAACAATTTTTTTAGTGTAGCTGCATTCCATACAACCCTAGGTGGGATCAATGTGTCTGTATTTTCAGTTTGGATAATTCCTAGGATCAACTTTTGCTGCTAGGTTTCATGGCACTGTGCACAGCCCATAGAACACTCCCTGTTTCTACCACCAAGTTTGCTGGTGGCCAAAAGCTCTGAGAAGACCATCAGAGTCTGTGCCCTTGCTCTGACCTTAAACTCCAGGTGGTACCAAACAAAGTCATCAGAAACTCTGATTGCAATACTTATTTCTGCACCTTCAGATCTTGAGTGCATTGAGTAAGCAATCCTGGCTATGTGTTGCCCTTGTTCTCCGTATCTAGGTGGCATAGTGTTTCCTGGGCAAAGGGGGCAGGGTTGTGTTATCAGAGAAAACCTAGGCAGCACCAGACTCTCCAGGGCCCAGCTGCTGACAATGGAAAGGACGGACACTTTCCTTCTTCAGCTGGAAGCATTGACATTCTACCTGAAAGACTCTGAAAAGTCTTCCCACCCGAGTGTTCCCAGATGGTTAGGCTCCCAGGGATGCTGCTGGGGAGAAATGCCTGTGACACCCTGTGCACACCAGACAGCTGTTTTAGAAACCACAGGGCCCATTAGCATGTTAAAAAAATTAAGACACCTAGGAATAAACTTAACTAAGGAGATAAAAGACCTGTACTCAGAAAACTACAGGACTTTGAAAAAAGAGATAGAGGAAGACATAAACAAATGGAAGAATATACCATGTTCATGGATTGGTAGAATCAACATCATTAAAATGTCCATATTACCCAAAGCAATATATAGGTTCAATGCACTCCCCATTAAGATACCAATGCAATATTTCACAGACCTAGAACAAACTCTCCAAAAATTCATCTGGAATAAAAAAAGACCCCAAATAGCCACAGCAATCCTGAGAAAGAAGAACATAGTTGGAGGGAACACAATACTAGATATCAAGCTGTATTACAAAGCCACTGTTCTCAAAACTGCCTGGTAATGGCACAAGAACAGACATATAAACCAATGGAACAGAACAGAGAACCCTGAAATCGACGTAAGCCATTATGCTCAATTAATATTTGACAAAGGAAGCAAGAGCATACAATGGAGTCAAGACAGTCTCTTTAATAAATGGTGTTGAGAAAATTGGACAGATACATGCAAAATCTGGAGACATTCTTCATTAAGAAGTCAGTTTGACTTTGTCTAAACCAGGGTTCTCCAAATTTATCTGGTTGTCTTTTTTCTTGCCTGGTAACTATGACAAAAATAGATGTGGGCATTTAATGCCAATACAAATAACCTGTAGAATAGTAGACAATGGACAAATATTTATTATGCATATATACTGTGCTGAGCCAAGGACTTGGGATATAGAAGTTTGTTCTTTTCTTCATAGTCCTTAAATCAGTTGTAAATATTGAATTAACTATAATTATTTGTGTAATGCCTGACTCTCCCAATTAAATTACCATGAGGGCAGGGATGATGCCCCTCTTATTAACTATCCTATGGCCAAGTCCTACAATTCCTGGCCCATTATTGATGCTCACTAAATGTTAATTGGATAGAGAAAAATACAGTTTTTGTCCTTTGAGAACTTCCCATCTAATACAATGGTTCTCATGGAACCGAAGAGCAGGATCATGGGAGAAAGTTTTTAAAAATGCAAGTGTCTGGTCCCTACATTGGAAATGATGTGAAAAGATTGGGAGATAGAGCTCTATAGACAATACTGAGGGCTGAGACAATGCCCTTGAGAGCCCCCTGCCACGCCCCCCCCCCCCCCCCCAACACACACCTATCTCTGGATTAGACTCCTTTATTGAATTTGTTCTATTTTTTTGTATCAAGACCAGCAATTCTGAGCCCAGGTTGTGCCTCTAAGAGGTCTCAGGAGAAAGACCACTTGACCTGGAAACTAGGTGCTCACCAGAAGGCAACATACTTCTCTTTTCAAGGGCTAAGAATAAAGCTTATTTAAAATAAAGCAAAACTTCCTAGAACATGCTGTTGGGATAGAGCTGGAGTAGGCGATGGTCATTTCCAGAAGGCTTTTTACTTCCCTCCTTAAAACGAAGTTGGGCTCTAACCTCCCTCTTCCTCTACTAGGCTCCCTACTCCTCACACTCTCCTCTCAGGAGTGCTTGAAATACATTTTCAGAGTGCACTTTCAGTCCTTGGCTTTTGTTGATATAGAATAAATACCTGTTTTGGCCATAGGTAGGTTTTTTGTTTTGGTGAGTCTCATCTCCCATTAGTAACCCTCAATTTAATTGAGGGCAAATCATCTATCTGCATGAGGAATCTTTTGCATGCGCGCGTGCGCGCGCGCACACACACACACACACACACACACACACTTATACTTCCCACTTACATGGGGTTATTATAAAATCTGACTTTTTGATTTCTGTACAACACTTTGAACATTGACTTAAGTCTAAATATAACTGAATCTCATATCAAGAATCTTAGTTATACAGACAGTTAAAGTCATTTAGTGTCTCAGGGTCTGGTTTGATATGTATATAGTGCCTAACAACATACTTTTCATGGGTTTAAGGTGCCATTTTGCACTGAATTTTAGTGGGATGCACACAGCTTCTTTGTTTACTGATGTGTATATGCTGTCATTCAAGTGTCCATTCATCAGTTTACTCAAACACGGTGAATCACCACCTTAACTTGGCTTCTGAGTCCTTATGTCCTCAAGAACCCCCTTCCTTAGGGCTAATTCTTGTTTGTTATTTATACTTGTCTCTTTCTTATACCATTACCAAAAAAAAAGAAAAAAAATAGAGAAATTAAGTAGATTTGAATCAGTTGCTGAAAAGTCAGCAGTCACAAAATTCAAAGGCATAGGATTCTAGTAGTACCTTAATTGAATAATACCATATCCTACTTACAGAATTTGGAGCAGGAGTTTGATATGAACTAAAAGATTTTTCTGTTCAGCATGCTTTATTCCTTTAAAATGCCCTTATTATGTTACACATGAAAATAATTCTAGTTGTTTTGTGTGAATCCTTCTAATGCTTTTTCATGTGAATGCGATCTTAATCTCAGAGTTCAACTGACATTGTCTCTGGTCCAACTGAGATGTTCACTAGGGTCCCAGGGAGTCTGTGCTGATGCTGATCATAGCGCATTGTAGTGTCATCACAGGACTATTTGCCTGTCTCCCATGAAGATGGGGCATTTTGTTTAGATTTGTGGCAGAGGTCCTCTTTCACTGTCCTGGGTTAGACTTGCAGTCGTGGCTTACAGAGGGCAGTGCCAACCAGCCCCAGGCATTGACCTCCATACTCTTCTTCCCTGGCAGATTTCTGGGGAAAATCGGTCTCACAAGAATATATTGGCCCCACCAAGGAAATGTTAGCATTGAGTTCAAGGCATTGTAGAATGATAGAATCTATATAGCACAGTAAGTACTAAAATAGGGAAAGTCCTCTGCTATTGTTTTTTAATTTCAAATTTCATTGATTTCTGCTTTTTATTATTTTTTTTTGCCAACTTCTTGTTATGGGTTGAACTTGCTTTTCCTTTTCTAGTTTCTTAAGGTAGAAGCTTTACTAAACAATTTGAAAATGTTCTGTTTTTCTAACAGAAGCAAGTTTTGATATGCTTTGTTTTTTATCTCCATTTTGTTAAAAATACTTTTAATTTTCTTTGAGAATTTCTTTGAGTCCTGGGTAATTTAGAAGTGCATTGCTTAATTTCCAAATATGTGTGAATTTTCAGATACATTTCTGGTTTAATTCTATTATGATCAGAGATATATGATTCTTCTAGTCTTTTTAATTTGTTAAGGTTTGTTTATGACCTGGGATATGGTCTGTCTTGGTGAATGGTACATGTACACTTGAAGAAAATGTTTATTTTGCTATTAAGTGGAGGATTCTATATATATGTCAATTAGGTCAAGTTGGTTGATAGAGTTTTCAGGTCCTATTTATTCTTACTGATTTTCTGCCTACTGTATATTAATAACTGGGAAAAGAGTATTGAAGTCTCCCCATACAATGATCAGTTTCTCTTTTCATTTCTGTCTATTTCTGATTCAAGTATTTTTGATGCTTGCTATTAGGTACATTCCAATGTGGGATCATTGTCTTTTTGGATAATTAACCCCTTGATCATTATGAGTGTTCTTTATTGGAGAAGTAAGAGGGTACTTTTCTCACCCCAGATGCAATAGGCTGTCAGCGTTTATTGCCTCCTCCCCACAGCAGCTTAAGCTTTTGTTTTACAGAGGAGATGCAGGGGAAGGATCTGGGCAGAGCTTCAAGCTTTTCTCACAGTGATGCCCTTCCCCTCTCCCAGCCAGTACCCAGGGATGCTTTCCTGTGACTCGCACCAGTCTTTTCTGTGAGCACCCTCTGAGGTTGGTGGAGAAGCTCCTGCAAGAATTCCCCTTATACCTGTGACTACCGCCTCCACCCCCACCCCGTGGGCTCTATACTGTCTCCTTCCCCCCACTCTTGGCCACTGCCAATCAATTCCATAGTCATGTTCCCTAGGGTGTCCAGTTGCATGGGCGTTAGGTAAGAAGAGCTCACATCCCATTTCTCATCGCAGACATCTGCCTTCTTGGATTGAACTAGTTTTAGTTGGTTATGTGACCTCAGCTCACTGATAAATTTATTAAAAGTTGTGAATATATAAATCTGGCTTTTTATTATTTTAAGAAGAGTGAAGCTCTTTTCAGCTTTCTGTATCCCATCTGTAAACAAGTATGGATTATTATTTTACTGAACACCCCCTTCTTTCTAAAAAGGAGGTTGCAATGGCAATCCTGACAATGTCTTTCTGGAACCTAGCCTAATATAAGATCCATTTCCTTGCTCTTAATACTGGAGCCACGCTTTCTGAAGAGAATGGAAGGAAGAAAAGATAAAATGGCTAGAAATATGATTCACTGCTTAGCCTTTACTTCTCTCCTTGCTTGAGAAGGAACAGGATAGCATCAATATTGCTCTCAGACCTAAAAGAAGAGGTTTCAGCTAGAAAAGCAAGACAATTTCTGGAGGCCAGAGGAAAAAAAGTGGAGGAAATCTTTAATCACTTCTAAATGAACTGAAATAAAAATTCTGTCAAAATCTCTTTAAAGAATTAAGCAATTTAAGATATTAATCAATAGTCTTCCTTTTATCCCTCCCCTTACCCCATGTGCAATTGGAGCCTAAACCCACTACCCCTTTGGGAGAGTGCCCTGGGGCAGGTCATGAGTGCAAGATGAAACATTGTTTGCTCCTGCCATTTGTGTCTATTAAATGGTGGCATCCACCCCTTAGCCATGTTTGCATCATAGCACACATCATCCACTTGCTTTGACCCTGACACCATTTTATAGGCTTAATAATAATAAATCTATGTCCTGAAATAGTTTTCCAGATTATAACAATCAATCAAAATTCAGGGAACCCAAGACCATTAATGTCATCAGCAGTGATGCAGCACCCCAGGCATCCATCTAAATCAGCCATTACCATGGAAAATACACCTTAAAAGCCTAAAGATAGAGGGAGTGGACCAAAGCATAAATTGCAATTCTATTTTTATCAGCCATCAAGGAATGAATTTCTTGGAGGGGCTTTGTTTCTTCTTGGTAGGAAATGAAACTAGGACTTGCTGTCCATTGCTAATTCTCACTCCAAATCATGAACTGGGAAGATTTTGCTCATCCGGGACTATGGGCACTGGAATGCAGTCTATTGCAGCCTGTAAGCCTAAGTGTTGAGAAGTTTGCTTTTGAAACTTTCCAATGAGCTAAGTCAAGGCCTTGTACTGTGTAAATGGTTCCAAATGCTCACACATCCCCTTTGTTGAGACAAATCCTAAAGGGACACTCTGCTGGGAAAGACTTGAGATGTAACCACATGGAGGTCCCAGACCTTCCACAATGATGGTTTGTCATTAAAACTGAGGATGAGGAGTATGGGAGAATAAAGGGATTCCTTCTGAGGCCATCTGTAATTTGAATCTTTCTACAGCCTCTAAGACTTATTTTTTGTAAGACAGTATGGTATGGTGAAAGAAATTAAGATTTAAGAGTTAGGAGGACTGAGTTCTGACTGTTTAGCTAGTCATATGACCTTGGGCAAGTAATGTCACCTTTGTGGTTTCTATTTCTGCATCTGTAAAATGAACAGATGGCTCCAAGTCAGGCATTCTAAACCAGCAACCCATGGATCAGATCCAGATGTAGATTGTTTGGTTTTGCCTTTGTGTGTGTGTGTGAGTGTGTGTGTGTGTGTGTGTGTGTGTGTGAGAGAGAGAGAGAGAGAGAGAGAGAGAGAGAGAGAGAGAGAGAGCGCTAAATAATGACTTCAACATCAGTAAATTTCATGTACAAATTACATTTCATCTTCTCCTGACTATACTAGCCATGTCCCACGTGGTGGCAATGTATTTCTGGGTGGTGAATGCCAGTTTCCACAGAGCCTGCCTTCTCCAGGACCCTAACATCTCCATTTATTATCTTACTTGCCCCTATCCCCACGACTCATTCATATTCATTGTCTGACCCCTGGAGACATAGATATGGACACACCTGGATTATATGATCTACATAAAGAGATACTTAACTTCTGTCTAGTAAAGCAAAATGTGTTAAAAGACTCTTTAAATATAAAGTCTTTATAAATATAATAGAAGGTGAAAGACCCAAATAATCAAGTGTTGTCTGGAACCCACATTTTAATTCTTCACTTCAAGTAACCGGTGTGAATATATGCAACAATCGATCCATAACTAACTGCTGGTTCTAATTCACAGTAGAAAAAATAAGAAATATTTTAAACGTAGAGCATCTTTCATGTTAAGTTCCTTTCACACATATTTTAATGCCTCATCATTGGCCTGGGGAAACAGGCAAAATATTTGAAACTTTTCACTGAACATTACATTCTTGAGTCTATAGTACAATGGAGCTACTCAGGCTCACACCCATCTCACTCTTCTTCCTCTTCTGGCGGCATTTATTGTTTTATATCCTTTGGTCCATATCCTCAGGCCTCTTCTGGCTGCTTCCTCTGTTGCTATTTTCCCCCTGAATACAAACTCCTTGAGAGCAGGGATCAGATGTAATGCTTTTGTATCTCTTCTTCTCTCCAACTCCAGTGCTAGGTGGAGCCTAGACCCATCCTAAGTGGCCACTAGGTGCTGACCTGCTTTTGCAGTATTGACTATGGTGAGAATGTTCCTCCCGAAGAACCAGTAAGTCCAGGCCTCTTAGCATAAGTTCATCCGAAGTCAAGATGAGGGTAGGTAAGTTCTAAGATTCCAGGGTCCATATTGGAGCAATCAAAGCCAGAACACTGGAGATTAACTGTGGGGTTGACGGACTCACTGTGCTATTTCACTGCTTCTGTGGCTGAGTTGTCTTTACCAAGTGAGTCCTCATTCATCTCATTCCCTTCTTGCCCCTGAAAGCCTCCCTTTCTCTGTCTGCACCGGGAATTGATAATAGCAAGAGTCAGGGAAATTTCCATCAAACAAATGCACATAAATATAAATAATCTGGCTCTTTCCCTCCTTTGCCCCTTAAACATTGTCTCAAATGGAACTTGTGACCCTTTATGTTTTTACTGATTAAGAGAAAGATTGATCCCATGGCAGCAAGACAGATAATTTAGTGTGCCAAGAGGTGCTAGACCTGTCCACTGGGTTCATTTGCAGTCATTGTGGCACTGTTTTTTCTGAGCAGTGTGGCTGTTGAATGGGACCGAGATGGTGGTCATCCATGCAGCAAAATGCAAAAGGAACCTTCCAATTTCATTGTTAATAGGAAAATAAAATTAGTTACTGTATCAGCAAAGGGTTTTCAGAAAAATCAGGTCATTCTATGGTCCATGGCTCTTTTATTATGATTGTAATCATGTGACTAGCTACACATATAATAAAATGCCGCCTTGTAGGTCTGGAGAAACAGGCAAGAAAGTTGGGTTTTCAAAAGTTTTACTAAATTTCGCTTCCTTGAAACAACATAACTGTGGAAGTTTTAGGAAGAGAGAAGCCTCAGCCTGGTCAGGAAGAAAGTTGAAGCCATGCAGGTCTCTTCTGATGAGAAAAGAAAATGAATTTTCTCGTGGGAGCATGCACTCACTCCCTCATTGAGAAACCAGGCCATTGTACCTGTCCATCACTGTCCCTCAAAATTACACAGTCCATGCCCCAGCCTCACCAGGTTGCTCAGCTGATTGGAGCATCGTTCCATATACCAGAAAGGTTGCCGGTTTGATTCCCGGTCAGGTCACACACCCAGGTTGGATCCCGGTCAGGGTGCCTACGAGAAGCAACCAATCCATGTTTCTCTCTCACAACGATGTCCCTCTCTCTCTCCATGTTTCTCTCTCACAACTATGTCCCTCTCTCTCTCCCCACTGCCTCTCTCTCTCTCTCTCTCTCTCTCTCTCTCTCTCTCCCTTTCTCGTCAATAAAAACATATGAGGATTTTAAAAAATTACATGGTCCACCAGCTCTTGACCTGAAATCAAGCACACCTGATTTTGATCTGGGCTCTCCACTTAATTGGTGACCTTGGACAAATTACTTAACCTTCACCATGTTGCCATAGGATTTAAATGAGAGCTTCTCACTCAGAGCCAGAGGTCAATAAATGGTAGTTGTGATTATTATTACTATTACTATTATTATTATTATTGGACTTGGTCCCCAATGCTGTAATTATCTGTGGGCCCCACCCCATCAGCGTCTCTCTGAATCTCTGAACAGCCTTCTTTCTCTACCTGGGTTTCACTGCTGGGCAGTGTCCAACTTCTCCCCTACAAGGCAGTGAGGGAATAGTATCCTCTTCCTTTCTGGATTGTAAAGTGAGAACCTCTAGGCACTTTTGCATTCCTCGAAGCAGAGCTATAATCTAACAATAGGAGCTCCCTGCACTGTGGGCACCCAGAGCCTTGGGGCACATGGCAGTGCCCAGCCAGTCTGAGCTCCTTGGACCACACAGCTAGGGCATTCCAGATCTCTGCACCCTTCTAGATGTGACCTGCTTCTGCAGGAGAAATCAAGGCACAGTCAGTCTTTGTTCCTGCACAGAAATGTTTTTCCAGGGTACACAGGACTTTCTTTATATTCTTCCAAGCACTTGCCAGCATCCATTGGACATAGGATTCCAGATTATCCTGGCTGTAGAGTGGTTTCCTGATGGCTCATTACTGCTGCTCACAGCCTGAGCGTGAGAGACATCTGTCCCTATAAGTTCTGTTCTTGTTGAAATTTGAATTGCCAACATTAAAAATCAAGACCTTTTCACATTTAAGTTTGGACCTGGGGCTTTTCCTGATTAAAAAAAAAATCAGAGGACCTGGCAATATTGGACCAACTTAATTTATTGTAAAAGGAAGAATAATCATCCTACATGTTTTAAGGCACATAAAGTGCTTAATATACAAACATGTTATTTCACTGCTTTATGTTATTTGGCTGGCCCACTGAATATCTGAGTTTGCAAATCCTGAACTAGAGGTTACTCTACTTTCATCGTAATATCTTGAAACTTGGAGAGGCCCTAGGATCAATTGGTTCAGGAAACTACTCCCAGAGAGATTAAGAGACATATCTAAAGTTTGTAGAAATCTGTGGCAAAATTGAAGCTGGGGTGCCTGGGTTCACCACCCTTTCTCAAGGTATCATGCTTTTAGCCTGGGCACGTCTGGTTCAGAGGCCTCAATCCATCGTCTGCAAATTTTGAGGGTGTGATCTAAGGGTCCAAAGGATACACTCAGTGCATAGTTTCTCTCCCATCTGGCTCAGGATCTGGAGTTCCCACTGTTCATATCATATCCCAACATTCATTTGTGAAGTAGCTCATTTCACTGGATTAGGGCACTATTATCTCAGGATGACAACATATTATTGAAAAAATGCTCCAATTAAATTTTTTCTCTAAATACTTTACCTCTATCATGGCCAACAGAGAATTGGAAGCACAGAGAATATACTCTGGACAATTTTGAGTTGAGGCTGGGATTGTAGAAGATGGACTTATAATGTGGAAAGGACACAGACTAGAGTCATGGGTCCAGTGTAACTTGCACTCAATTTCTACCCCCTGTAAAATATAGCATGATGATTTCTAGGGCCTCACTAGGCCCAGCAGTCCATGATTCCATGAACAGAAAAAGCCAAGGTGATGGTTGTCCTGGTCTGGAAGAAGAGCACAAGGAGGTTCTATGGAAGCCAAATTCCTGAGATTCTGGGGCCTGAAGACTAAGGGCAAAAGGTGGCTTGCCAGTATGAGGTTAATAAAAATTTTTGTAAGGGGAGGAGAAAGGCTCACAAAGAACTAAGCAATGTACTCTGATTTAGCAAGGGATGTATGAGAATGTTGTTAATTTTGAAAGCACTGTGATGTGAAAGAAAGAATATCAGCCATTGAGTGATAAGACTTGGGCTCCAGTTCCCTTCTCTGATGATACATAGGCAACACTCAGAAGAGAGACTTTTAATCGTACCTTTCACACGTGTAGTCTAAGCAAGGTCACCAGTCATACTGTAACATGATTCCCATAGCAGACTTCATTTGGATGCAAACACCCTGTTGTAAGAAGTTTGCAGTCTTCAGAAGTAGCCGTGAGACAATGACAAGGCAATAGATAAATCTAACCGAAGATAAGATCATTGTGAAAAGACTTGCTGTTTTAAAGTGCGATACAAGTGGATACCAGAAAATCATAACTGGTCAGGATACCTGCCTGAGTGTAGTGACCAAAGAAATAACAGATTCTGAAGGACTCCACTGCTCATCTGAGTGGAGTGTGTGCACGTTTGCCAGGACAAGGAGAACAGCAGGGATGAGAGGAGAGGGGAAAGGCAAACACTTGACTGCCAGGCCTTTGGACATAGGAGCTCTACCTTGGCTCATAGCTGAGTAGCATCACTTCAAGTCTTGTGTCTTCTGCCATCACAACCCATGAAAACACAGGATGGAAATCCTCCATGTCCTTAGATACACTCATCTCTTTGCCTTAAGCTGACAGGCCATGGTTATTGTCTCCTTTCCTAGAGCAATGGCAGATCATTTGGACATTCTCCTTCCAAAGTGAAGAATTCTTCAAGGACTGACCTTGAGGAGCATCTTAGTACCCTGCTATGGGTACCATCCTGTGTTGTTTTAAGAGTACCAATCCACTGAATAGTCTAGCTCAAGCATTACGTTTATAATGTGCCAAGGTTCTATCTTCCAGAGAGACTTTGTGTCTGCCCCATTGACAAAGCTCTTTTGCGGGGAACTGGATCCCCAAACATCTGCTGTGAACTCAAATCCCCAGGGCTAGAATCATGCTTTTTAAGTTGTTATCACAAGTTAGAATTGACATAAGAGATTATTACCGTTATCAGTTTTTAGAAACCTCCATTCCCAAACCTCCTTGGGCTCATGAGAATCTTTTCCATTTTAAGCATCTCTAGAGAAAAGGAGTTCTACACATGCCTTTATCAATCAGTTCTGTCACTGAGCAACCTTCACATCCATTTCTTCCACTTTTCTGCCCTCTGACCTCAGTAAAAATGGAGATGTGTTTGCCATAGTCTTATCAGTAATAATATAGTAATAGATGCCATTGTGACAATTTCTGTGGTCTCCTCCTCTAGGTTAATGGAAAGTGATGACTAAGTCAACACCACTTGCAGGGTTGAGAATCCACTGTTTCCCATGAGCAGGCAGATGTGGGAAACAAAGGAGGTGCTGTGATTTGTGCCTTCAAGGACTTTGAAGTTCTGCTAAGGCAGTGGTCGGCAAACTCATTAGTCAACGGAGCCAAATATCAACAGTACAACGATTGAAATTTCTTTTGAGAGCCAAATTTTTTTAACTTAAACTTCTTCTAACGCCACTTCTTCAAAATAGACTCGCCCAGGCCGTGGGAGAGCCACACTCAAGGGGCCAAAGAGCCGCATGTGGCTCGCGAGCTTCGGTTTGCCAACCACTGTGCTAAGGCAAAGGGACAGGAATAAACTGACTTCAAGAACTGAATAGTTTTAAGTACCCCCTAATCCTAACCTGGAAATCCTATTCTAACAAATCACTCAAGAGCCTGTTCAACCATTTCCTCTAGCTGAAATGCGGCAACTTTCCTGGGGCTCAGTTACATTTATGACATGGGTGTTGATGCCCAAACTAAACAGTAACTATATTATATATATAGTTTATTGTATGTCCACTCCAGGAGAGCAGGGCTTTTTATCTCTTTTGGTCACTGATTATCCCAAGAGCCTAGAGCAGTGCCTGGCACAGTGAGGTATCAGGAAGTAGATACTGAAAAAAGAATTGGAGTGGAGAGGGCTTGATGGTTACTTTGCTAGGCTGTTAATAAAATGGTTCAATTTCTTCTCCACCAAAAAATATAATAATGGAGAACCAACAAAGTCTTGTCTCCTGATTAAGTTGTATAAATGAGAAGGGAACAAACTAGCCCCATAAGTAACCTCTTTCCAGCTAGAGATATAACCTTGCATTAACCTTTTTAGTTTCCTGTTTGGGAAGCATTTTAGCTTCACATTAAGCTATTTTACCCCCTACCAGGATTTCTTACCTGGGGCAATTGACTTTAATGTGCAATCTTATCAAATGCTTTTTGAAATTTTAGGTAAATATAATCCCAGGCTTTCTTTTCTCTTTTGTCTCCTATAACTGTAATTCCTCTAAAAAAATAAAACCAAAACAAACCCAACGAGTTCTTTCAAGCTAGGCCTGCCCTCACACATCCACACTGGCTACATCTTATCAAGCTCTGTTGCTGCAAATCCTTTTGCAACTCCACAGCCCAAATGGCTGCTAGTGTTTTCTTAGCCAATCTGATATACACCCTCTTCTAAATCTAACAGTTTGGTAATGAAATGTGTTGGGCTTGGCACTTACTCCTTTCTAATTCTTAGTCTTTCCACCCTCTTTGTAATTGGCTGTGGAGTTCATTGGCTGGAACCTGGCCCCAGTGTGCTAAGCCAGGGGCAAGGTGTCTCTCTTGGATGCAGAGATGAGCTTTGTTAGGATGACCAAGGGTGAGAATTTATAGCTGCTCTTTGGGCAGCAGTCTGAGTGAGGGCCTGGGAGTTGGGAGGGACAGGAGCTAGTCAATTGCTATTATTTGGAGTTTATCAGTATTATTCCTATTTTTTCCTCTTAGTTTTCTCAGCCTCTACTTGCCTACCTCCAACTTCTATATTCCTGGGGCATACAGTGGTAATTCGCATCCTGGTTGGAGATAAGTGGTACTTTAGGGTTAAGAAGATCTGGGTTTGAATTCTAACCTCGGGTAGTATACTTCACCTGTTGTTATGGACTGAATATTTTTGTCCTTCCAACATTCATGCTTTGAAGCCTTACCCCCCAATCTGATGGCATTTAGAGGTGTGTTGTTGAGAGATAATTAAGTTTAGATGAGCTCATGAGAGGTGGGACCCTCATCATGGGATTAGTAACCTTATAAGCAGAAGAGACCAGTTCTCTCTCTCCACCATGTGATGATACAGCAAGGAGGCAGAAGAAGGCTTTCTGCAGGAATTGGTAGGCACCTTGACCTTAGGCATCATAACCTTGAGAAATGTGAGAAATAAGTGTTTGTCATTTAAGCCACTCAATCTGTGATAGCAACCTAAGCCTCAGTTTCTTCACCTGCCAAATGGGGTAATACTACCTTCTTGAAAGTGTTGTTATGAGGAATAGATGAGATAATGAATATAAAAGGGCTGGGCACTTAGGAGTCACGTAAAAAAAAGGTGGCTATTGTAATATCCTCTCTCTATTTAAGTCCACATTCTCCATGAATAACAATAATAGTAACAACAACAATAGCTTACATTTATAAAGCTCTGATTATGTGTAAGGCACTGTTCTAAATGCTTTGCATATATTAATTCATTTAATACTAATTACTGTATTCTACAGCAATCTTGCCCTTCCTCTTTCCCAGCTCTTCTTGGGTGTGCCTTCTTCCCATTATTTTCTTCTAAAACAGTCCTTTCGCTAAACTTCATGATTTCTGCATGGAAAACAAACAACAAATAACGTAAGCTCCACTGCCTTGGGCCATTAGCATTTACCCAGTGCCATCCTTTTATCCAAGGCATGTGGTCACATCCCAGAGCTCTAAAGCAGTTCTTAGCTATGGCTGCACTTTAGAATCACCTGAAGAAGTGTCCTTGCTCAGGCTATAAACTAAGACCAATTAAATCAGGATATCTGCAAGTGGGGTCAGGCACTGCCTTCAAATTTTAATGCACATGAGAATCACCCGAAGATCTTGTGAAAGTGCAGGTTCTGCTTTTCTAACAGGCTCCCAGAGAGGCTGATCCTGCTGGCACACTGGGTAGCAAGGCTGGGTCCTAGCTTCCTCACTTACTGCCCAGTGGCTTTCTTCTAATTCAGTCACAGACTATCTCTTGACTAACTACTTCCAATCTTCCTTTTCAGCCTAGACTACACCCTATTTGGGCTTGAATACCAGGTCCCACAGTAACAGTAGATATGACTAGTGGCAGAGAAAGATAGCAGTTCACCCATATAGGCAAATGAAATGTCCTTACTTAAGAAAATCATCTGGAACCCAGGGTTTAGAGATCAGGAATAAACCACCATCAATGCCTGGGAACATCTTTAAATGGGAGCATTTCTTAGTTTATGCTCATTTCTAAATCATGGGCCATTCTTGATAGAGTCCTTAAAAATGGCCCCTAAGGGAGATGTGAATTCTGATTTTGTGACTGGTGTCACCCTCCTGTGTCAATCAATGCCAAGATTACCTTTATTCTGACCTCTTGAGTTCTACCATGACCACACAGATCACCCTCTTTCTGGTTCTCTGCTCAATGCTGGCAGCTATGGTGTTTATGGAATTCGTACCTTAGCACATCTATTTGCAAGACTTTTTGAGCTATTTAAGTACACAGAAGGAAGAAGCAAAAGTAATCCCACTTCTAGGAAAGTGCTAGAAGGACATGGTGTCCTCTCTGGGACAGCTTCCTCATTTATAATAAGCAAAGAGGCTAGAGTTAGTCAATATTTGAGGTATCTTCCACCTAACGTGTCTCTGTGCATTTTGAGTTGAGATCAGAGCATCGGTTATCTTTCATGGGCCTAGGCAGCCGGAACTTCGAAGGTAATAATAATTTCCCAAGTGCACATTGCCTGGTTCTCTTCTCTCTTAAATAAATCTTATCCTTAGAGATGACAAAGAGGTCTTACCTGATAGATTTAAAAATGGTTCTCCTGTATCACAGTTTGACAATAATAAGGGGAAACTTAGTGAATGGTGAATTCAGGTTTGAGAAAAGAGATACCAGTCCTAATTCAGCTGAAGAGATGTCTACAGAGGAACAAAATCAAGCTTTCAGTAAGTGAAATTATTTTTCTCTTCATTTAAAACTAAGAGCCCCTAATAACCTGAAGTTACAGTCAAAACTAAAAAAAAAAAAAAAAAAAAAAAAAATCATACTATGTCAACCATGCTACCTATGGGCCTCTCAGCTTGGGATAGTTTTAACAGGCAAATAAGGACATATTTTGTCTTCTCTCTTCTGTTTATGAGAAGAATAGCAGCTGTGAGGAACATTTGCTGTGAGATGAATCTAGACTATCTTGAGGAGCTAAGATTTAAGTCCGCTCTTTCAACATTTCCATAGTATCCAGTTTGATTTCAGCTATGTGCATGTTTAATCCTGTTTAAAACCAAGCTCCTGGAATGAACCTGGAAAAGACGGGAAATGCTGGAAACTAAACTCATATTTATTTTGGAAGTAAAGGGCCACCACATTCCAATTTTCACAGCAGGGAGGCAAATGTATACAGTGTTGTAACACTATGACTGCAGTGAGGAGAAGGAAGGAGGATTGAATCCTGTCTTGCAATGGCACGGAGCTTTCCGATAGCAGAGAGAGGCTTCTTGGTGAAGATACTCAATAGGGACTTAATAAGTAAATAAGGACTTGATTTTGAAGACTCGATTTTGAAGCCTTGATTATAGGTGCAGCCACTGTTTAAAACAAAGCCTTTAAATGATCTTACAATAACTACAGCATTTTGCTGATCTCCCTAACTTTTAGCAGCCTTCCCAACATCTCAGAAGGCACCTCTTCATCCTACATCCCTCCATAGTCAGTAACATGATTGAAATGGACAATATTGATTTTGTAATTCTGATATCATGGTTTGCCTTGGTAAAGAGAAAAATGGTTATTTTTGCCTTGCTAAGATTGCCTTGAATATTATTTGTTCTTTGTAAAAGCAAATAGAAGTGACTATGACCAAGAAAGATTCAGGCATGGCAATTTTCAAGTATAAGTTATATTTTAGGTTTGTGCCTATTTCAGGGGTCAAATCCAGAGTCAGTTATAGGAAACCATAATCCCAGAAAACTTAAACAGAAGGCAGAGGATGTAATGTAGTCTGCTTATATAGAGAGGAAGAAAGGATACGAGTGCCTTTTTGTTTCAATTTCTCTTTTCTCCAAATGCATGTAATAAATTATTCCAGCATGTTGTGTTGGTGAAATGTCTTACTTTCTTTTAGTTAAGATAAAATAAAAAACAATAAATATTTTTAATGGTTAAACTTCTTATGGGATTCAGGCTGAAAAATTTATAAGAGTTATTAAGAGATTCTAATTCAGTCTTCACATCTACTTTGAATGACATTATGTCAGAGCAGAAAGAAAACTGACCATCTCAAATATATATGAATTATTTGGGGAGAAAAAATGAAAGTATCCTTCCCAATCCTGATGGTCAGAAGATTCTGTATGTCTCAACACCATCCCTCCTCCTGCTGCCCATGTCCTTTCCTTGGGCTGGTCCCCTGGAGGAGGAAATGAGTGTGCTCTGTCATTCAGACAATACACACTGAACTCTCTCTTCTCCCTCCCTCTGTAATTAGTCCCTTTTCACAAAAGCCTTTCTCTTTCCTATACAATTACATCCCATTTCCAGATTCCTTCCAGGTATGGCTCATTTCCAAAATCTTTCCTCACTTTTGCTGTCTACTTCCCTGGCTCATCCTCGTTGGCTCAGTCCCACCGTCTCTGTGGGGCCCAGATATGGAGCATGGCAAGCAAATAAAGGTTTGACCATCTGGGGATAGAGATGAGGAGTCCCCTGTGCCTCCTTCGGCACTCTAAGTAGGCCGCTGGTGCGGGGGGGTGGCGGGGGGGGGGGTGAGACTCAAATGATCTTGAGAGACTTTTTCATTACTTCTTATTGAAAAAAAAAAAGAGGTAAAATATGAAAATCGTGCCATTCTTTGTAATGCTGATCTTGCATGAACAAGCACGTGCATGTACCAACAGAAAGGAATTGAAACATTTGACCCAACCAAAACAAAACAAACAAAAAAAACCCACAAAAAAACACCCACATCGGTAAGCCAGCAGCCCTCCCCTTGCTACCTTCAACCCGTCACCAAGCCAGTCTTCTTGATTTGCATCTGCCACCACACCCCAGTCCATGTGAGTGCTGTGTTTATTTGAATGTGCAATCAACAATGGTTCCCTTTCTCTTTTTATTTTCTATGCCAAAGATAATAAATGCAAATGATGAGATGAAATTGGGACTAGATGAATCCAAATAAAGACTGGCATAGCATTAAGGTTAACAGCCTATATGATAATTCCCAAACAATCAGAGGGAGGCCAGTACCTTATGACAGCTGTGCAGGCCATAAATAAAGCTTTGTGGACTTGTATGCATGTAAAGTCTTGACGGTAAATGTTACATTAACATTTTTTTTTTTTTTTTGCATAACCTCTAAGGACTTGGCCCTTTTCTCACTTACACCTAGGGCATATGGAACCAGACGTTAAGGTTTTGAAAGTCCTTAGAATTGGGCAATTTCTTGGAATATTGGGGTAACTGCAAAGGGGGGTGGGGCAGTAGGGAGCCTGGCGGTTAGGCAAAGGGCCAAGAGAGAAACTTCCCAGAAAATGCTGGATCTCTTTTCTACCCTGCAGGAAATACCATCTCTTCTCATTGAACTTGTCCATGATAGGAGCTGTTCTCTCCAAGTGAGGTTTAAAACGCTTGCAGACAGGGCATTGCTTTAAAGCTGAGATAGCCATGGCTTCTTTTTATAATATTCAAATTAAAATAGGAATGAATATGTAGGAAAAGCTAAGTTGGCTCTTTGGCCAGAATATGCTCTCACAGTCATAAAGATGCAGACAGGTAGATCTATCACTTTAATTTAAAAATGAAAACCCCTTTAGAAAACTGGCAGACATTCAGCCCTGGCCAAGTGCATTTGAGAGGATTGTGATTTCTTTTGCTGTCAACTGGCTCTGGGAGAGATGCTGGGCCCATTCGTAGTGGGCTATGCAGTGGAGCCACCAATGCACCATCACGCTTGGCTCTGGAGGAAGGTGGAGAAAGTTAGGAGAAGGCTTAAAAGTTATAGCATCTGTACACTGAGTACTCAGTACGTTTTAGGCAGTGTGCATTACTTGCCTTGTCTTGGCAATCATTTTAAGACAAATATCATTATTGTATTTGTTTTCTATCGCTGCAGTAGCAAATTACCGCAAACATAATGGCTTAAAACAATACAAACTTATTATTGACTAGAGGCCTGGTGCATGAAATTCGTGCCCTGGGGGGGGGGGTGTTCCTCCCTCAACCTGGCCTGCACCCTCTCCAATCTGGGACCCCTGGGGGGATGTCCGACTGTCTGCAGGATCGGGCCTAAATTGGCAGTTGGACATCCCTCTCACAATCTGGGACCGCTGGCTCCTAACCACTTGCCTGCCTGCCGGCCTGATTGACACCTAACTGCTCCCCTGCTGGCCTCATCGCCCCCAACTGCTCTCTCCTGCTGGCGTGATCTCCCCTAACTGACCTTCTCTGCCGGCCTGATCGCCCCCAAATGCCCTCCCCTGCCATGACTCGCCTCCTCCTCCAGGACCCGCCTCCTCCGCGTGAGTTGGCAGAGATGCTGAGACTGGCCTCCTCACACTGCACAGAGCCACAGGACCCCCAGGCCTCACCGCACGGAGTGGCCACCAGGCCCTGCCTCCACTGTGCATGTGGCCATCTTGTGGCAGCCATCTTGTGGTGGACATCTTGTGACGACGTCACATGAGGGCATCGCATGAGGGCATGATGCCACCTACACTTTTATTATATAGGATAGTTTTGTAGAAGTCTGACACTGGTTTCCCTGGGCTAAAATCAAGGTGTCTGTAAGGCTGCAGTTCTTTCTGAAAATTGTAGGGAAGAGTCATTTCCTTGCCTTTTTAACTTCTAGGGGCCACTCACATTCTTGGCTTGTGGCCACCTTCTTCCATCTTCAAAGCAGCAAAGGCTGGATTGAGTTTTTATCAATTGTATCACCCTGAGATTGTTTGCCTTCCTCTTCTTTTATTATTGCATTGGGCCTGTATGGATAATCCAGGATAATCTTCCAATTTTTTGGTTAACTAATTAGCAACCTTAATCTCCCTTCATCGTGTAACCTAATATGTTTGCAGGTTCTGGGGGTTAGGATGTGGACATCTTTGGAAGAGGCATTGTTCTGCCTTCACAGATAGAAAACCGAGGAGTAATAGAGTTAAGAAACTTGCACAGGGTCCCACAGCTAGATGTTAATAGAGTCAAAACCAGCTCTGAGCCAAAGCCAGACCTGGAAACAGGAAGAGGCAAGTGAAAAGAGAAAAGAAAATTGAGGGGAGAATTTTCTGCTATGGAGAAAATGAACTTTGGCAGTAAATGTACTGTTGGTTACAAGTCAATGTAACAAGAGGATTGTGTGAGCGACAGTTTGCCATTGTTAACCATCTCCTTTATTCTCCCATTTAACCTGTATATCATTTCCATAAATCATAGTGCACCAAATTACATTGGCGTCACTCACTGTACTGGTCTTTCTGGTGTCATAAAACATATCAGGACATTGAGACTCACCCCACAACAGACCACAAATTATAGGGACCCCATATGAAGTTGGGAGACCTAAATGCAAAATAATGCAGCTGCTATGGAAAACAGTATGGCAATTCCTTAGAAAAATTAACAATGGAATTACCATATGATTCAGCAATTTTAATTCTGAGAATATATCCCAAAAAATCGAAAACAGGATCTTGAAAAGATATTTGCACACTTATGTTCATGACAAGACATAGAAGCAGCCCAAATGTAGTTAATATATACTATGCAATGTCATTAAACCCTAAAAAGAAAGGAAATCTGACACATGTTACAGCATGGATGAACCTTGAAGACATGCTAAGTGAAATAAGCCAGACACAAAAAGACAAATGCTGTATGATTGCACATATATGAGCTATCTACAGCAGTCAAACTCTTCGAAACAGAAAATAGAATGGCTGTTTCCAGGGCTGGGGGAGGAAGAAATGAGGGGCTGTTGTCTAGTGAGTATAGAGTTTTATTTTTGCAAGAGGAAAATGTTCTGGAGATCAGTGTGAATGTACTTAACATTATTGAACCATAGTCATAAAAAATGGTTAAAATAGTAAATTTTGTTTCATTTTGACCAAAGAATGTCCAGTCTAAGAAAAAGTCTTATAATAGTGTATTTGAACCAAACTGCTTACAATTGTCAAGAAGGAAAACCTCAATGGATTGAGAAAATGCTCTGAAGAATGGCAGTTTTGCAGCTTATTTTATACATTAGATTCAAAGGAGGAGACGTAAAGGATACCTGAAATCCACTGGTGGTGGATTAGGGAGGCGAGAGAAAGCAAAGTGGGGAAATCTCTGAGGCTGGATAAAAAGTAAAACGAGACACATATTTCTTCTCCATCGGTGGTGTAGGGAAGTTAACATTTACAGCACACAGACATGGCATGTGGGCAGCAAGATAACAATGTGGTCTTGTGCTCTGCTGCCGGCGGTTGTGCCATGGAGGGTCTGAAAGAGAAGCTTACTCTGACATTTCAAAGGGGTGTTACCTTAGATGCACAAAGACAGTCGACATTTTCAAGGTTAAAGATTGGCCTTTGTCTAGAAAACTACAGGCTTAGGACTTGACTACCCACCATGACCTGCTTCTAGTTAGGAATTTTATGTTCAGACCACCCTGTGCGATGACTTTGGTCTTAGGTTTGTAAGGCCCGCCAAGCAGGCCTCTCCTGAGCTTGTCAGGTTTAGTATGTAACCCCATTTTTATTCACATATGTTTTTTACCACAATTAAAAATTTAAAAGTTATTTTAAAATTTAATTTAAAAAAGATTGGAGACCTAAACAATGATTAAAAAAAAAAAAAAAAAAAAAAAGCTTAACACATCAACAAATAAAAAAACCCTTAGTCTTAAAACCTTTCTGAGATTAACTTTCCTTCATTTTCCTGGTAGAGAAGTTTTTAGGAATATCATCAGTGCACGGGAAGGATTCCTTGGAGTGCCTGCCCGGAAAGGTGGTGATCTATTTAGTCAGTTTATTCTGGAAGCCAGCCAGCATATAAGAATTACAATGGTTTAGCTACAAACGCTCTGTTATGCTTCCCTCAAAAAAATTAATGAATGAATAACTAAATAAATAAAAGGTGATTCAAAACTCTGGCCTGGTTCCAAGAGCAAGCTTGAGGAACTGCATTAAGGAGCCCACCCTGAGTCGTGCTCCACACCCACACACTTCTCTGCTCCTGCTGGGTGCTGCCTAGGAAGCCTGGGAAACTTGGCATGTGAACGGACAATGAAGAATAAACGAATCAGTCTTTCTAGTTTGCTTTCAGGACAGCTCCAACTTCATTGTCTGCAGGGACGTGTCCTGTGTCTCTCAGGCTGGACCCTGCCACATGCGCCTGGATCTTTCTGTGCATACTTGCATCTCAGCTCTTCTCGTGCTGTATATACTAGTATATAAACTTGGAACACCTCTCTCAAAAGCCTGTGGGTTCCTTAAGAGCAAAGGGTTTTTGACCACTAGCAGAATGCCTAAATCTGTTGAGGCTTAGCCAGTCAGTGTCATATAATGATGGCCTCATTGATTGTTTTTATACCCTCAGGCCATAAGAATGCTCTTTTTTGGACAAGTACTCGTGTACACGGAATAATTCAGATCATATTGTGGCCCTGGTGTTGTGTGTGTGCTTGAGCCCCACCTTCAGCTTCCATGACTTGCCCCAGCAGTCACTAAACCCCCTTTCTAAATATGTGTGTGTGGTTTCTGTTTGATTGGTTTTGGTTTTGCTTATCCTTATTAGATCTATGTGGGTGTCTTTACACCTCCATTATCTCCTGAATTTCTTAAGGACAAATTACCCATCACATTCTTTGCATCTTCCCAAAGCATCACACACCAAAATACCAAGTTTAAAATCTATTACTATCTGGCATGTCAAACTGCTTGATTGACAACTTCATGTTCTGCCCGGACCTCAGGAGGTGAAATCATCAACTTTTCTCCACTAACCTATTTATTTTTCTGCCTCCCTGGGGGGAGAGGGAGTTGTTTATATGCTTTTATTAATGGCACCAAAAATTCTCCCACTTCTGAGGCTTGAAACCTTACTGTGATCTTTTGTTGGATTTCTTCATGCTTGCCCCATCTTGACCCTGCCTCCCTCCCCATCAAAAACTTGGGCACTGGCTCCTATTGATGATATTTCACACCGTTTTCTAAATACCTCCTTCCTCTCACCCCCATTGTCATCACCCTGTAGCAATCAGCACCAGGAGCTTCATATGCCAGTTTCCTTCTGTGGGAGTAGCTGTCTAGATAGAGCTGACCTTTGAAAATATTTTGGTGCCTTGTCTGGGATCAGCAGAAGAGAATATTTTAAAGATGTCTTTCGTGAGTATAGTTAAGAGGAATTGTGGCCTCTCTGGCCAAGATAGTGCAGTAGTCTTTTTTCCCAGTGACTCTTAATCCAATACATCCTCCACACTGACCCCAAGTTGACTTTTTAAATTGGCACTATGACATCTTGCCTCCTAAAACAATGACACCCCATTGCTTACACTAGTGTCTGTCAAGCTTCACCTTTCCCAGTCACTCACAGCAAGAGTCTCAAATAACTCCCACCTCCAGGCTCATTCATGCCTTGGAACTGAGCTGGTCTAGATTAAGACAGGAAGTATATCAGCCGTCTCAGCCCCTCCAGATGTGGGGCCTGACGTTAATCGTGGCTGCCCACAGACCTGGTATCTGCTCTACTTAACATGAATCCTGGATGCCAACTTAGCCTCCAGGTCACACCACTTTTATCATTTTTCTAACACTTCTTCCCCCACACCCTCAGACTTACTGGTCCATGGGTGGGTCTGAGCTTCTGCCATAGGCTACCTGGCTGTTCTTACATTTAGTTAAGCTTTGAACATAAACTGTTTATTTGGGTTCCCAGGAATGAAGACTTGCCAGTTTCCTTGCTCCAGATCCAGGCCAAGTTCTGGCTATATGTAAACAGACTGCCCAGAATGACATTGGGGATCATGAGAATCTTCTATTACAGGGGCCTGCCCATCAAACTCATCCCCTTCTGCCTAGTATCACAGCCTGGACCCTGCATGACACTGCCACACAACCTGAGCATTGCATAAGGCCACTCAGCTCAGCCTAGAGAAGCCAATGAGTCCCTTAATTCCCCTGGCTCAGATGCCTTTTTTTCCCCAACATCCTTAGCTTGTGCAGAGTAATTATAAAGGTATCATTTTTTTTTTTTTGAGCAAGTGCTATTTCCAGTCCTTGAGTAAGTGTAGTGTATGCACACCCTCACTCCTACTGCAAAGTGGGTACTATTTTTATGCCCATTTTACACTGAAGGCAATCAAGAATTGGAAAAGTTAAACAATTTTCCTAAAGTCACCCTCTTACTATGTCTTTTTTTTTTTAATTTGAATTACAACTGACTGAATCTAGAGCTTATGCTTTTAATCACTATGTCAGAGATTGAAAATTGAAGGCCCATGGTGAAATGTTGACCATAGTTATATTTGGCCACCAGATATATAATGGCCAACACTTAAAAAATCAGAGGATGTCACCTAAAAATTCAGATTTATGGCTTTTTTTCACAAAACTGGAAGGTCTGTCAACATAAGTTCCATATCCTATAAGGCAAAAATCAAGTAAAGCTGAGAAATATCGTTCCATGGGGCGTGAGCCCACCAGTCGGCCTCTGTTGTCACTTTCCTTACTGCAGTACTTCTCAGTCATTATTGTCCTCCGAACCACATGGAGATTGCTGAGCCCCACCCCCAAGGTTCTGATTCAGAGGGTTGGGGTAGCACCTGAGGATTTGCCTTATTACAGGGGAAGTTATAGACATATATGCATGCCCATGGACACAGACAGCAGTGTGGTGAAGGCCTGGGAGCAGTGGGTGTGGGGTGGGTGGGGGTCAATGGGAAAAAAAGAGGGGGGGACATCTGTAATACTTTCAATAATAAAGATAAAATTTTTAAAAGAATTTGCCTTATTACAACCCAAGTGTTAGTTGCCATTTCTCATCACATTTGTGCTATTGTGTTTTTTACATTCAGCCCACCCACCTCCTTCTTTTACCTCCATGCTCCTTGTAGGCATTTGAGTTTGCAACCTAGGCACTACATTATACTAACACCAAGGAATTCAGGGCCCTCCCATCTGTTCCTAAATTCCCACTAATCTCTGATAGGAATCTTAAAGCTAATCTGGACTTTTTATTGTTCTGACTTCTTTCAACTCTTTTAAAAACATCATGCAACTTCTTTATTCAATTTCACAAAGGCAGGAGAAGGCAATACAAAGCACCAAAACAGGTGTGTTGCAATTGCTTCTTCCCCCAAACTGAAAGGGACCAGCAGAAAAGACACATCCTATATAATAAAAGACTAAGCGACCATTAGGGCGGGAAGACTGGAACAACCGGTCGCTATGACGTGCACTGAGCTGGCAGGCAGGTAGGCAGGCGAGCGGTTAGGGGCCATCAGGCAGGCAGGCAGGCAGGCGGGCAGGCGAGCAATTAGGAGCCAGCAGTCCTGGATTGTGAGAGGGCATAGGCTGGACTGAGGGACACCCCCGCGCACACACACACACACACACACACTTACACACACACACACACACACAAATTTTGTGCACCGGGCCTCTAGTCTATGTATGAGAAAGATAAGAGCTTCTGCTAGCACAGTCTTCTGACAGCTCAGATTTAAATGCCATGGAATTCACACAGAAACAACCACTTGATTTATTCTGTTCTTGCACGAGCACCTGCTTCGTAGCCTCCACAAACACTTTTCAGTGGTTATAGAAAGTCAATCTACTATTCCAGGAGAAATCTATTCAGACAGTTTCCAGGAAATATAGTGCCTCAATTTAAAAACTGTTCATTAGGTTTTACTCAACCTGGAATATCCTCTTATGATCTTCAGTACCCAGCTCAGATGCCATTGATTCAAAGTGCCCTTCTTGTTTAGCCAAAACAGAAATAACATTATGGCCATTTCCATGACCCTTATTCCTGAAATTTAAAATAGTTACATTGTCCCATATCTCCCTAAGATTATAAAGTCTTTTAGAGGATGAGACCTATACAACTTTGCAGCACACATGATGCCTGGTATAGTACTTTGCTTTCAAGGGACACTTGGCTCAGACTTCCTCAGTATTTAGATAAATGGGGAGACTGGAGCACTGTGTCACAAAAAGGACAGAGAGCTGAGCAGAGGTTCAGAGAAATTTGGGATCACCTGAAATTATTAGTTATTAATTGAGCACCTAGCACTAACTCAAGCACTATTGAAAATAGGAGTAGACATGATAAAAACTAACATTCAGAACAAAAGTTCTACAATTTACAATGTGAGTGCTAAACTATGTGGTGGTAAATAGAAGTTCCAAAATGAGCTTAAATAATTAGAGAAGACTGTACAGGGCAGATCAGATATATCATATTCATCTGAGTCAAATATTTAAATAGAGGTTGAAGATATTCTCCTATGTCACCTTCTAGATGCTTTATTGTTTTACCTTTCACATTCAGATCTATAATCCATCTGAAATTTATTTTTGTATGTGGTATGAATCAAGGTTCATTTCTTTCTGTGATGATATTTAATTGATCAAGCATCATTTCTTTAAAAAGTCCTCCTTACTCCCACTATATCTTTATTGTAAAAATGGTTCTCATGTCTACTTATGGACACTGTCCCTTCCTTTCTCTACTTTTTTTTATCCTTGTACCAATACCATACTGTTGGTTTGTTGTTGTTGTTTTTTTAAAATAACTGTAGTTTTGTAATACTTTGATAGTTGGTAGTATAAGCCCTCTAACTTCTTTCTTTTTTTCCCTAAGTTTGTCTCTTGATATTCTTGGTCCTATTTCCATTTTAAATTTTAGAATCCACTTGTCAATTTCCACAAAAGAAAGCTTTCTGAAAAATTTTATTGGGAATTTATTGAATCTAAATATTTATTAAGGGAAAATTGACAGTTTTACAATATTTAGTAGTCCAATCTAAAAACTGGTATAACTTTTTATTTACTTAGATCTTCTCTTATTTCTTTCAGTAATGTTTTGCAGTTTACTCTGGTAATGTTATATACTCTTTAATTTGTTTCTAGATAAACTTTTTAATGCTATCTTTAATTATATAATTAAATGTTTTCATCTAATAATTGTATCTTGTTAAAGATATAAAATATAATTGAATTTTATATAATGACCTTGTATCCAGGGACTTTGCTAAATACACTTTTTTATTTTAGTATTTTATCCTTTGAATTTTCTACATACATAATTATGTCATTGTGAATGACAGTTTTATCTTTTCCTTTCCAATCCTTACATCTATCATTTTTTCTTTTTCTTAAATTATCATACTGGTTGAAACCTCACGTACAACACTGAATGTAAGTAGTAAAAATGGTCATCTTTGCCTCATTCCTAGTCTCAGTAAGGCTTTAAAAATAATTTAATCATTATGTATAAAGTTTTATGTAGATTTTAAAAAACACATCCTTTATAAAGTTAAGAAGGTCCTTTCTATTCTTGGTTTGCCAAAAAAAAAAGTTTTTTAAATTAAAATGAATACTAAATTTTATCAACTTCGTTTTTGCTTCTAGCAAGATAATGCTCACATGTTTTATCTCCTTTATTCTGTTAATGTGGTTAATTTTATTAATTAATTTTCTAAGTTTTTCAAACTTACATAAGCCCAACTGGTATATAAGTTGAATGTGCTAATATTTTAGTTAGAATTTTTATTTTTGTGTTCATAAATGAGATTAGCTCATAATTTTCTTTCCCTGTAGTCCATCTAAAATTTGGCATGAGGGTTTACTATCTCATAAAACTAGTTGAGAAGTGTCACCTATCTTTCTATTCTTTGGAACTGTTTGTATATGTTTGGTATTATTCCTTAGATATTTGGAAGAATTCACGGATGAAGCTATGTAAGTCTAGAGTTTTCTTTATGGAAAGGATTTTCAATACAAAGACAATTGCTTTAAGAAACATAGAATTTTCTATTTCTTTTGGTGTCCATTTTAATAAGTTGTATTTTCCAATGAATTTTTCCATTGTATCTAAATTTCCAGTGTATCAGCAAATGATTGTTTGTACTCTCATCTTTGTGACATCTGTATGCTCTGAAGTAATGTCCCCTATTTTATTCCTTTTATTGACAATTTGTGTTTTTTTATTTTTCTTGCCAAACAAAGCTGATCAATTTTATCAATATTTTTAAAAAACAAACTTTTAGCTTTGTGGATTTTTCTATTGTATATTTGCTTTCCATATCATTGATTTTTACTCTTTATTAATACCTTCTTTATGTTTCCTTTACATTTAATTTGTTGTTCCTTCTCTAGCCCTTGAGATAAAAACTTAAATCATTCTCATTTTCTAAGATATGCATTTAAAAGTATTAATTTCCCTCTGAGCAGTGCATAAGCTGTATGGTAGATTGCAAAAAAATGACCACAAATCTTTCCTATCTCTGGCTGAATGATCTGCTGTCATATAATTTTGCAATATTTTTCCATCAAGAGTTGTCTCCACTCTTGATCTAGGTTTGGCCATGTGATTTGCAAATATAAAACAAACAGAGATTTAAAAGGCTTTTAAGATTTGCAGCTTCTCTTCTACTAGTGTGCTTGGAAACTTGAGAACACCATGTGAATGAGAGCAAGCTAGCTTGCTAGAGGGTAGGAGATCACATGGAAATGATTTAAGGCATCCTGTTTGAAAGCCAGTTAACTGCCAAACATGTGAGCAGGGCTATCCTAGATCTTCCATCTTCCCCAACCTTTATCTGATCATAGATACAAGGAAGTCCAACAGTATCAGCCAAGCCAGAACAGGAGAACCACCCAGCCAACCCATAGAATCTTCATATAAATAAAATACCATAGTTGTTATTTTAACCACTTATTTTGGGATGGTTTGTTACGCAGCAAAGGCTAACTAAAACAAGTTCTAACCTGACCCAGGAATTTTTATATTAAGTATGTTCCCATTAACATGTAGTTTAAAACATTTTCTCATTTCTATGTGAATTCTTAATTAGGTCAGTGAAATATTTATAAGTTTATTGCTTAATTTTAAAACATTGAAGACTTTTTTAGTGATAGTTTTGTGACTGATTTGTAGCTTAATTCCCCTAGGGTCAGAGAACATTTCTTTTGCTGAGCTTGCAATATATCCTAGCAATTAGTCCATTTCAGTGAATATCCTGTATTGTATGCTTAGAATTTGCTAAGGGAGTAGATTGATCTTGAGTGTAGGATTAATCTGATACATGCTATTTATTATTGCTAGCAGTGAAAGTCTTCTATCTGTGGTATTTATCATTAAGGAAGTATTTGTATATTTCTTCTGAAATTAACCATGTTTTAAGCCAGATCTGACCAGCCTAACTAAAGCAGAAGTTGGGTATAAGGGAGTAGTAGCAAAAGCATGCTTTTAAACTGTGGTATGAGCCAATACATACTTGCAATGTTGACTCATAGTACTTTGAAATAATCTTGCCTTAATGCAAATGAATGGGATGTGCAGTTCAGCTGAAGCTTTCTTGATAATAAAACCCTTTCAAAGACTTGGGTTTTTTTGTTTTTGGATCATTCCACCCAACTCTATAAAATATGTCAAATCACAGTTACCTTGTGGCTGATGTCAGCCATAGATACCAACAACCAGAATGAATTTGAAATGAATCATTCATGAAAGTCTTATGAGATTCCTTTGGCAAGTTTTCATTTTTCTTATTTCTTCAGTCCTCAAGCAGTAGATCCTATTTATGACCATTAACTCTCTGGTAATTTACTTATTTTTATGAAAATATTAATTCTAATAGTGTAAACTTTTTTACTTAGTCACTAAGTCACTACAGGTACAATAACATAGGCCATTTTTTACATGTTTAAAGATGTCTGCAAGTCATTTAAAATATATATAAGAAGCTGCAGAATTATTTGCTGTAAATTTAGAATCCTATCTAATAAAAGAGTAGTATGCAAATTGACCATACCTCTGCTACACCCACAAGCCACGCCCACCAGCCAATCAGGAGCGAGTATGCAAATTAACCCAACCAAGATGGCTGCAGCTACGGAGTGAGCAGGAGGCTTGGGTTTCCCCGGCAATGGTGGAAGCCAAGCTTTCCACCTGCCCTGGCCTGCCCTAACCTCCGCTCAAGGCTACAAAGTTTCAATTATCATATCTAATAAAAGAGTAATATGCAAATTGACTATACCTCTGCTACACCCACAAGCCACGCCCACAAGCTAATCAGGAGCAAGTATGCAAATTAACCCAACCAAGATGGCTCTGGCCATGGAGCGAGCAGGAGGCTTGGGTTTTCCCGGTAATGGAGGAAGTCAAGCTTCCCACACACCCTGACCGGCCTAGGCCTCCACTCAAGGCTACAAACTTTCAATTATAGAAGATAAATAAATTTCAACAAAAATGGTGGCAGCCATGGAGCTGGAGAGAGCAGGAGGCTTGAGTTGCCCCTGGCAATGGAGAAAGCCAAGCTTTCCACACACTCTGGCCGGCCTAGGCCTCCACTCAAGGCTGCAAAGTTTCAATTATAGAAGATAAATAAATCCCAACAAAAATGGCTGCAGCCACAGAGCAAGCAGGAGGCTTCGCTCTGCTCAAGGCTACAAAGTTTCAATTATAGAAGATAAATATATCCCAGATACCAGGGCCTCCACTTGGGTCCCTGGGGGGCATGGCCAGCCTGCAAACCACCACAGGCCCCTCACCCAGGCAACTGCACGCCCCAAGGGAACCCCCACCCTGATCCAGGACACCCTTCAGGGCAAACCAGCTGGCCCCCACTCGTGCACCAGGCCTCTATCCTATCTAATAAAAGAGTAATGTGCAAATTGACCATCACTCCAATACACAAGATGGCTGCCCCCATGTGAACACAGGATGGCTGCCACAAGATGGCCAGCAGGGGAGGGCAGTTGGGAGGGACCAGGTATGCAAGGGAGGGCAGTTGTGGGCGATTAGGCCAGCAGTGGAGGGCAGTTGGGAGGGACCAGGCCTGCAAGGAAGGGAAGTTGGGGGCAACCAGGCCTGCAGGGAGGGGCAGTTGGGGGGGACCCAGGCCTGCAAAGGAGAGCAGTTGCGGGGGGACCAGGCCTGCAGAGGAGGACAGTTAGGGGTGACCAGGCCTGCAGGGGAGGGCAGTTAGGGGTGACCAGGCCTGCAGGGGAGGGCAGTTAGGGGCAATCGGGCTGGCAGGGGAGCAGTTAGGCATCAATCAGGCTGGCAGGGGAGTGGTTAGGGGGTGATCAGGCTGGCAGGCAGAAGCGGTTAGGGGCAATCAGGAAGTCAGGCAGGCAAGCAGTTGGGAGCCAGCAGTCCCAGATTGGAGAGGGTGCAGGCTAGGTTGAGGGACACATCCTCCCCCATGCATGAATTTCGTGCACTGGGCCTCTGGTCTTTATATAATGACTAAAGGCCCAGTGCCCAAAATTCATGCACTGGTGGGGTCCAGCCGGCCTGCCCTGATTGGGGCCGATTGAGGGTGGGGCCGGCTGGAATAAGGGCCGGAGGCAGTTTGCTGGCCCACCCCACCCACGATCTGGGTAGGGGGGCCCACTTGGGGGTGGGGCCAGCAGTTGTTCTGGTCGTTCTGCCATTCAGTTGCTGGGCTTTTATTATATAAGGATTCTGCTTCAATGTCTTTATAATTAGGAAATAATCACACATGCATCAAAATATATTCATAGTAATACATTACTTAGCCCTGTTTATAATAGCAAAATATTGACAATAATATTAGACAACCTAAATAAAAACATTCAATAATAGAAAATTGTATTTTACAAGTGTCATATCTACAGTACTGAATTATATGACAGTATTTAAATATTATTTTAGAAGAATATTGAATGACAGCAATTTGTGAAGTAGAAGAAAAATATATTTTTAAAGAGCTACCTGGTGTTTGAACTGTTGGTCCAGGAGAAAAGGAGGATTCCTTTTAGAGTGAGACTTCTCCATTGGTTTATATAAAAACACCTTAAAGGGCTTATTTACTTTGAAAGGTGTGGCCTTTCCCCAGGCATAACCTAGATCAGCAATTTTCAACTGGTGTGCCTCAAGAATGTTTAAAACATGTAATACCTGACTATTTAGTAAGGGGCACTGATTTCTTTTCTCTTAGATTGTCAAATTTAACAAATGACAAGAGCTAACACAACAATAACTGTCCAGTGTGAACGAATCAAAATTATACATGTTTTTTGTCAGATTGGCAAAAAATATAGTTTATTTTTTGGTGTGCCACAGAATTTTAGCAATTAGTTTGTGTGTACCATGAGATGAAAAAGGTTGAAAATCGCTGACCTAGATAGAAGACATTTAGACAAAGAAGAGTTCTAGCCCACATCTTAAAAAGCAAAAGAATGTGGGAGTGGGCCTTTGGCAGCTCCCTAGTAGCAGTCTGAGGGTTTAGATCAGTGGTTCTCAACCTTCCTAATGCCACGACCCTTTAATACAGTTCCTCATGTTGTGGTGACCCCCAACCATAAAATTATTTTCGTTGCTACTTCATAACTGTAATTTTGCCACTGTTATGAATCGTAATGTAAATATCTGTGTTTTCCGATGGTCTTAGGCGACCCTGCTAGCGGTTCTCAACCTGTGGGTCATGGTTGGGGGTCACCACAACATGAGGAACTGTATTAAAGGGTCGCGGCATTAGGAAGGTTGAGAACCACTGGTTTAGATGAATACAGAAGAGTGGCTGGGGGAGGGACAAAACTCCCATGGGAGCAGGTGGGCCCGAGGGAAAAAATTGGCCAGTGTAAATTTTCCATGGTAGGGGTGGCCAAGGAACTTTAGGACATGAATGTCTAATATTAAATGTTGTTGTTTTCTATCCAGACTGGGAACCATATGCAGTTTGTTGAAATGTTAACCTAAGTATCACCAACACACTACATCCTATCTAATAAAGAGGGAATATGCAAATTGACCATCACTCCATCACAAAGATGGTGGCACCCATAGCCACAAGATGGTGGCGCCCAGTCCTCTCAGCCCCAATGGAGTCCCCCAGTCCTACAGGGGTGGCTGCTGAGAGCGGGCAGCGTGAGTGGCCTGGCAGAATGCTTGCTTCATCGCCATGGCGATGAGGCAAGTGTTCCACCCCAGCAGCGGAGGGCAGCAGGCACAGAGCGGCCAGAGCGTTCCAGCCCAACCGCAGAGGGCCTCTGGGCAGGCTGGGCGCAGAGCAGCAGGGGGACGGGGGAGGGGAACGCTTGCATTGTCACCCTGGCGATGAGGCAAGCATTTCGGCCTGGCTGTGGAGGGCCTCTGGGCAGGCCGGGGGGTGGGAGAAACGCTTGCGTCATCACCCTGGCAATGAGGCAAGCGTTCTGGCCCAGCCGCGGAGGGCCAAGGCAAGTATTCCAGCCCGGCCACAGAGGGCCGCTGGGCAGGCTGGGCCCGGAGCGGCCAGGTAAAATGCTTGCTTCATCATCGCCACTGCAGAGACTCTGACAGCAGGGAGGAGGAAGTCCCACCCCCACAGAATCAGCCAGAACCAGTGTTGGTCAGACAGCTCTCAGCGGCCTGACAGCCAGGACTCTCATTCACCTACATCTCAGACCGTGACATCAAGGAGGTGGGACTACATCTAAAGAGCAACTATTGATACAACGTAGCTCTGCAGCCAAAAGAAGCCTGCGTTATCGACAGAAAATGTCTGAAGACCAACGTGCGTCTGATCTTGAAAGAAGGTGGTGCCTGTGACAGAATGTATCTGAAAAGCTACTATTGGCAAAATGTAGCTCTGAAGCCAAAAAAAGCCGGCGTCATCGACAGAAAATGTCTAAAGACCAACGTGCCTTTGAAGTTGAAAGAAGGTGGTGGCTTCGATGGAATATGTCTAAAGAATAGTCATCAACAAGTACTACCAATGCTGGTAGGAACTGCCTTCTCAGTGAAAATGGAGTACGTGAGGATGCAATTCTCGAACATAGTAGTGGTGCAATGACTGTTAGATGTCAATTTTGCCTATCACTAAATTTCTCTGATGAAAAACCATCCAATGGGAAATTTACTCGATGTTGTAGCAAAGGTAAAGTCTGTCCAAATGATATACATTTTCCAGAATGCCCAGCATATTTAAAAAGATTAATGACAAATGAAGATTCTGACAGTAAAAATTTCATGGAACATATTCATTCCATAAATAGTTCTTTTGCTTTTGCTTCCATGGGTGCAAATATTGCATAACCATCAGGTTATGGGCCATACTGTTTTAGAATACACAGACAAGTTTATCACTGTACTGGAACTTTACATCCTTTGGATGGTATTTCTCAGAAGCAGGGGAGGGCAGTTGTGGGGGGACCGGGCCTGCAGGGGGGACCAGGCCTGCAGGGGAGGGCAGTTGGGGGTGACCGGGCCAGCAGGGGAGGGCAGTTGGGGCAATCAGGCCGGCAGGAGAGCAGTTAGGCGTCAATCAGGCTGGCAGGGGAGCAGTTAGGCATCAATCAGGCTGGCAGGGGAGTAGTTAGGGGGTGATCAGGGTGGCAGGCAGAAGTGGTTAGGGGCATCCAGGCAGGCAGGCAGGCGAGTGATTGGGAGCCAGCAGTCCTGGATTGTGAGAGGGATGTCCGACTGCCCGTTTAGGCCCGATCCCACGGTTGGACATCCCTTGCGGGGTCCCAGATTGGAGAGGGTGCAGGCTGGGCTGAGGGACATCCCCCACCCCAGTACATGAATTTCATGCACGGGGCCTCTAATATAAAATAATATGGTTCTGATCTCTTCACCATCGACTTGGTGAGAACCTCAAGCAAGCTGTGGCTTCAGAAGCTGTGTCAGCCCCTGTCTGACCTTAATCCTTTGCTTTCCTCTTTCTCATTATCTGGTCCTTGTCTTTCCCATTTTTATTCTTTCTGGCCACATGGAATTTCTTTGTTCTAAGACGTTAACACCAATTACAGAGAACTGTGTCTTTCTATCCACAATAGTTTGAGCTCCACTATAGATAGTGTTTTGCCTGTGTATGATACCCACTTTTACCTTTTTATTTTCTCTTGTGTTCATGCTCTTGCTGAGAGGAATTATAGCCTGTGCTTTGGGTTTGGTCAGGAGGCCGGGGACAGCCTCCAAGTTAAATCCATTGGGGAAAAGACTGGTTCAGGAGTTACATACTTCATACTTCCAGTGTAGCATAATCCCATGTTCCCCTGTCTGCAGTCCTTCATGTAGGTCTCATGAGCACAGGGTACATTGTAATCCAAAGTGATTCTCGAATCAGCTATTAAAATCTAGAGTCTTACTACTCTCATTTCCTTTCCTATTTGGCCTTCTTTGTGGCTGGTTGTATTTATGCCATAGTCACTCCCAGTGCTATTATCTTTGCTCTGAAACCATTCAGCTGCTGCCTGGACCTCAGAGAATGCTGGGAAGAATCAATGAGTAAGATCCAAAGATACAAGAAGAGAGACATATGAGGACCCTTACATATTTTTTTATTATTCTTTGTTATAAGAGCTAACTATATATATATTTCAGAGATGAGGAGAGAGAGAGAGAGAGAGAGAGAGAGAGTGAGAGAAACATCGATGATGAGAATCATTGATTGGCTGCCTCCTGCATGCTCCATCACGATGTTTTTATTTTTTTATTTTTATTTTTTTAAATTTGTATTTTTTTTTCATCACGATGTTTTTAAACAAGAAAGTTTTATCTAACATACACTAATGGTGTCCTTGAAAATTCCATCATCCTTTTGAATAGATTACATCATCTCAGTTTCAAATCTCACCATGTTCTCTCTTTCAGGATCCCACATACTTCTCAGATTTCTTTTGTGTGTGTTTGTTGTCTTTTTTTTTTTTTCTGAATTCTGCTTTGTGTGTTTTTGTAATGATTTTATCATCAACTTCTTAATTACAGTTCTGTAAGCTGCCCTGCTTTTCAGCTCTCTTTCCTTAAATGTAGTTCAGACATATCCCCAAGTCCCCAAACAACAAACCAGAGTAAATATTCTGCAACTGGTAATTCACTTTAGAAAAATCAATTGTTATTTAAAGGGAAGTTCCCCCTGAGAACTCATTCAAATGAGATCTAAATATCCATGTCTCTGGATTTAATAGCATCACCTCGATAACTTTAGCACTTTACCTTGGCAGCAGTCCTTACCCAACACTTTGACCTGTTATTCCTTTGAGATCCTCAATAGCAGAAGCTGTCACTATCAGGCAAATGTAAGATTTGTGAAGTGTTCCTGTTTTGGGGGAAATCCACTGGTAGCTGGCATTTCATGTATCAAATTAGGTTCCTAAGTTTCAAGTAAATTTTTAGGCTTAACGTTAGCTTTGGAACTGTTTGTGTGTGTTTGGTATGTTATCTAGCATGACATGAGGGTTTCAAATGCTTTATGGACTGCAGCTTGAATATACAGCTAATGAAGTGTTACACAATATATTACATTATTGATCATTAATTTTCTTCTAATAACAAATAAGCATCTATTGAACAACAGACAATGAGCTAGGTCCTAGGGCTGGGCCTAGCTATATAGTTTGCAGACCCCACTACAAAATGAAAATGCAGGGTTTCTTGTTTGAAAATTATTAAGAATTTAATGTTCTGACAGTAGAACATTAAACCAAGAGCAGGGCCAATTCTAAGCACTGAGAATTGGCCCCACAATGATTGAGGCCTTCAGGGTTGTAATGTCTCTGACCTCAAGGGACCCAGTGAATGAGAACCAGACTAGTACTTAGATGGGATGCAAAATGTTCTGGAATCCCTTTATGGAGATTCCTTAAGCAGACACTAGACCAGCCGTGGGCAAACTACGGCCCGCGGGCCGGATCCGGCCCATTTGGCTGTTCTATCCGGCCCGCGGAGCCGAAAGAATGGAGGGTTCTCTTGCTCTCCCCTCCGCTCCTTTACTTTGAATTTATATTAGTTCACACAAACACTCCATCCATGCTTTTGTTCCGGCCCTCTGGTCCAGTTTAAGAACCCATTGTGGCCCTCGAGTCAAAAAGTTTGCCCACCCCTGCACTAGACTATGGAGTTTACACTTTATAATTGAGGAAACCTAAACTTTACCTGAGTTTTGCACCTTTCTTTAAAAAAAAAAACACAACTAGTGGCCCAGTGCATGAAATTCGTGCACAGGGGGCGGGTGTCCCTCAGTCCGGCCTGCAACCTCTCCAATCTGGGACCCCTTGGGGGATGTCCGACTGCCAGGGGATGTCCCTGTGGGATCGGGCCTAAACTGGCAGTCGGACATGCCTCTCACAATTCGGGACCGCTGGCTCCTAACAGCTCACCTTCCTGCCTGCCCGATTGCCCCTAACCACTCTGCCTGCCAGCCTGCTCGCCCCCAACTGCCCCCCTGCCAGCCTGCTCACCCTCAACTGCCCCCCTCCACTGGTCTGATTGCCCCCAAATGCCCTCTCCTGCTGGCCTCATAATCCCCAACTGCCCTCCCCTGCCAGCCTCATGGCCCCCAACAGCCTTCCCCGGCTGGCCTCATGGCCCCCAGTTGCCCTCCCCAGCCAGAGACCCTCCACAGCTGGGTGCAGAATGCTTGCCTCGTCGCTGGCTGGCGGCAATGCAAGCATTCCCCGCCGCCCCCCTCCCCACTGGCCACTCTGTGCCCACTGCCCAGAGGCCCTCCGTGGCTGAGATGGAATGCTTGCCTCATTGCTGCTCACACTGACCGCTCTCAGCGGCTGCCCTCCCCGTTCCCCCCACCCCCCCGGGGCTGTGGTACTCTGGTGGGGCTGAAAAGACTGGGCACCACCATCTTGTGGCTATGGGCACTGCCATCTTTGTGGCAGAGTGATGGTCAATTTGCATATTCCCTCTTTATTAGATAGGATTGCTAAACAAAAGTCTTAGACCAAAAATGGCCAGAGGTACTGTTTTCACTCTCAGCCAGTCAAATTGAGCTTTTCTTAGCTTTCAGGAAAGTCTTTATATACATGGATTCAGCTTGAAAATCCTGCTTGAGAGACTAGAACAGGGCTGGAAGTGGCATGCAGCTCTTGGTTGTCTAGAGTTGGTCCTGTGCACTTATCCAATCAGTTCCATCCTCCAGTTAGAACCTTATCCTTAACTCTAAGAATTTCACTGTAGAGCTCCCCTCTTACCTCCAGGCCCCTACTGAATGCAGTTGATTCTGTTCTTGGGACTGCACTTCCTCCCCACATCCCCCCGCCTCCATAGGCCATACAGTTTATATACACTGAGTGGCCAGATTATTATGACCACCTGACATTTGTAGGCAAATTAGCCATACACTGCATCATATTGGATACGGAAGCCAAAGGCCTGTTCGAACACCTTTGCTGTCTGCCGTTACCAAGATAAAACGTCTCCAATTCACACAGGAACACAAGGATTGGACAGTCAAGCATTGGAAAAAAGTCATGTGGTCCGATGAATCATATTTCCAGTTGCATCATACAGATGGCAGAGTGAGAATTTTGCGGAAACAGCATAAAAGCATGCACCCCACATGCATGAGTACAACCCTTCAGCTGGTGGGGGCAGTGTTATGGTTTGGGGCATGTTTTCCTGGCATGATTTGGGCCCTTTAATTTGTGTGGAACAACGTCTGAATAGCACAACATACCTAAGTATCCTTGCTGATCAAGTTCATCCTATCATGTTGATGGCGTGTCCCAGTGGAGATGGCTTCTTCCAATAAGACAATGCGCCATGCCATGATGCTTGTATTGTGCAGGAGTGGTTTCAAGAACATGAGGGAGACTTTACCCTGCTTAGGTGGCCCCCACAATCACCAGATCTCAATCCAATTGAGCATTTGTGGGACGAAGTTAAAAGAACCATCAGGCAGCTGGTTCCACAACCATCAGATCTCACAGAACTGGACAGTGCTATTCATCAGGCATAGTTTCAGATTCCTCGCATCACCTTTCAACATCTCGTGGAGGCAATGCCAAGAAGAATCGCCCCAGTTTTGAAGGCAAAAGGTGGTCCAACAAAGTACTGATGGGGTGGTCATAATAATCTGGCCACTCAGTGTATATTAATAGTTATCACTTTGTGGAGGACATAATAAAAAAAAAAAAACTCTTGTGGATAACAAGATTATGCTGAAATGATAATATTATCATTTTATTTTTCTATTACCTTATAATCATTAAGAACTTAGCTTATAGCAACTCATTGTTTCTTACAAAAACTGTTTGAAGTGGGCAGTCATATCCCCATTTCAATAGGTAATCTGAGGAAGATAGAGGTTAAATAATTCACCCAGTCATACAAGAAATGGGGCTGCCTGGCCCCTGGTCTGAGCTCTCCATCGCTCCTTCACTCTGCCTCGGTATCCCCTGTGGCGTCCTCACTTTGTTGTAAAATATGAAGGAAGGAGACAATGTGAGATGCTGAGATCTTAGTTCAAAGGAACAATTCCTTACCTCTTTACCTCGTTTTACTTCCTTTTTAGTTCCTTTAAGAGGGAAATAAAACTTAATCACCTGTTGTGAAGAGCTGTTTTCAGCTGAAGTGAGGGAGGCTAGTCCCCTGGGAGCAGAGAACTCTCAGGTGAATTTTATGGAATTAATGAAAAGGTGCTTAAATGAGAGGATAAGATAGATAATGAGAAGGAATAAACCATTAGTGTGACATGGAGCTCTGTGCCTTGCCTCACAGAAAACCCACAGACATATTTTTTGAATGGCATTGAATCCAATTCTTTGGTATGTGTTTTCCTCTTGAACAACCTCAGATCAATTCGAAAGGAAAAGAAACAGCCCGCTTTCTAAAACATTTAGGCTTTTGCAAGACTGAAGGTTCTTCAGTCTCCTATAATTACCTCCCCATTATTGCTACACATCAATTTAGTGTCCAGATTGAAAAATGGAATAAATGTTTACCAGAAAACCATTTACTTGTCAACTTTAACAGTGAGTCTGGGATGAGACACAATATTCTCTGAGCTGAGGGGTGTAATTTTACTACTCCAGGCCGTCGTCAATGTTTCATCAATGGAAAATCAATAAACTTCAATCTGTTCCCTAGATCCTAGGACCTTAATCTGTGGACAGCAAAGGGCCCTTTCTATTTCGGACACCTTCAGGTCTAGCACGGTTATGCCTTTTTCATATAATCAGCAAATCTCAAACTGCTTACTGATTGAAGAAAATTGCTCAGCAGCCCCTGGCAGATGACTGGAAAGTGTTTTCCAGTTTCTAACAATGACCTCGGGAAGTGAATGCCATTGCCTAAGGCCAGGCTCTCAGCATTGCCACAGGCCCCTGTCGTTCTTTTCTTCTTTTTCCTGTTTTATTATTTTATTTTTCCTGTGTTTGTTGTAGTGCCCTGGAGTTAGCTGGGCCACTATCTCCTTCCAAAAGGGCCCGGGAGACCCCCATTGGGAGCCTGCTTCAGCCAAGTCCTTGCATTGCAGGCACCAAATACTCCACGGCCTCGCCTTGCCCCAGACCTTGGGGCTCTGAGAGATTCCCACAGACTCTGGCACAGTGCGGTGGGCTGTGCCTGGCACAGGTGAAGTCTTGGGCTAGCTGCTTCTTCCACATATCTGCTTCTGCCTCTGCAGTGTTGCTAACTTCCTCCCAGTTGCTAGCCTGATGATAGCACTTTTCATTGATTTTCAGATTAAAGGTGGTTGTTTTTTATTAAACATGTTCTTAAATAAGTGTTTCGTCATTTCCATAGGAACTTGGGGAAAAAGGGGGTAGTTAAATGTGCAGTCTCAAATCGCCATCTTGCAACGGAAGTCTTGACATCCTTTTCAAAAACAATTGCTAATACAATTTATAGTCCTGTTTATGGCATAGGAGTAAAAAGCCCATGAAACTCCTCAGCGCCATAGGAAATGAATAGTTTATGAAACTGTGACTGGGCTCTAATCCTGACTTCAGAATGATTAACTAACAAATCCATCATCTGGGGGAAAGCTGGCTTGGCAGAGATTAATTCTTAAACTATTCTTGTTTGGGGGTATTGTTTGGTTTCGATTTGGGAGAACTTCCAGAATTGTTTAAAACAAAACAAAACATTGTGTATGTTTGCTTTTTAATTAAGACAGAAGTAACCTGTATTTTATGCCTGGCTACAGATACACTTCATACATTTTCACTAATTTTGATTTTTTTAATGGTAAAAAGGAACAGAATTTCAATAAGAGGTCCTAAAGATATTTTATCAGTACCAAAAGGGAGGCAGGTATATTAGTTAGAATTTTATTGATGACGGGTACCAGAAACCAGTTTATGTTAACTTAAGATCAAAAGGGACATTTATTATAAGGCTATGATAGAAGGGGTAGGGAGGGGGGGTCCTTCCAGAAACTAGAGCAGGCTATCAGTTACAATGCATTTAGCGACCAATCACAGAAAACTAGATACGTATAATGGACTTCTTTCTGTCTCAGGTAACTGGAAGTCCAGAGGTAGGAAGAGCTCCAGGTTGGTCAGTGATGTTAAGTTTCATGCAGCTCTTTATTACACTAGCCTTTCATGCTACTGGCTTCATCCTTATGCTGGTTCCCATGGTCACAAGAAAGCTGCCAGTCATCTATGAGGTTTGCTGTCTTGTCTTACCCTGGATTCCCAGAAAAACTGATGTGGCAACACTTTATTAGGGACTGGACAGCAATTTTGGGAAACGGGAGAAGGAAAAAGGGGAGTGAGGTAGGACGGGGAGAACAAGTCCAATGAGGAGCATTCAGAAAGTGTGCATGAGCTACTGTATCTCAGGACCAGCTGTGTGGGTGCAGGAACAGAGAATAATTTATCCACCAGCAACTTCCTGGCCCCCATCTTCACTGATCAGAGCCATTCCCATGGATGTAGCTCCCCTTCCCTTCCTAGTTCTGTCTCTAGGCTTCTCCATGTGGCCTGTTACTGAGCATTGTCTTCTTTGGTTGCTATTACATCTATTTCCATTTCATGGATGGTGATAAGGCTTCCACCTCAATTCTGAAAATACTTTAATTCTGGTTTTCTAAGTCTCTCTACTTTTTGGAAATCATTTCCTGCCTGAATACTTCAATATTCTGTAAGTGTCGGTATCTTAAAAACAGTCTGTTGGCTTTGGGTACATATTTAAGTCTCTCTTGCCAAGTATACAGGTGATCCATCACCAATACCCAAAAAACCAACCAATACACTCTAAGACCTACCATTTTCATGAAGGAATCATAGTTGCCTAAGTTGATATAAAGAAATAAGAAGTTAATAGTTGCCCATTAAAGACATGAAGCAAAAGTGGAAAAATTGTCCTGAGGACTAATCCAAGAACAGAGGAGCCAAAAAGAAATAGTGGTGTCCTTCAGTAGGTGAATGGATAAACAAACTTTGGTGTATCAATACATGGCATATTATCCAGCAATAAAAAGTGCTGTGGCATCAAGCCATGGAAAGATATGGAGGGGCCTTAAATGCATATTGCTAAGTGAAAGAAGCCAGTCTGAAAAGGCTGCATTCTCTATATTTGCAACTTGATCAGATTCTGGAAAAAGAAAATCTACAGAGACAATAAAAATACCAGTGGTTGCCAGGGATTTGGAAGGAAAAAGGACAAATAGGTAGAACATGGGGTATCTTTAGAGCAGTGAAACTCTTCAGTATTGACACTGTAATGACAGAGACATGGCATTATGCATTTGCCCAAACCCTTAGAACTATACAACACAGAGAGTGTACCCTAATGTAAGCTATTGGGCTTTAGTTAGTAATAGCCTATTAATATTGGATCATCAATTATAAAAAGTATATCATGCTAATGCAAGATGTTAATAATAGGGGCAACTGGGGGGGGCAGCAGGGAGGGATAAGGAATATCTAAGAACTCTCTATTTTCTCCTCAATTATTCTGTAAGCCTATAAACTAGTGTCTATTATAAAAGAAGAGGGAGGAATGGCAAGGGAGGGAGGAACTAAGAAATGGGAGGTGGGGCGTAGGGAACAATGTCCCTTCATTATTTAAACATGAAGGAAAGGATAGGAAAAAGGCCAAGCCTTTCTAGGCCTCAGTTTTATTTCCTTAAACGTCTAGGTGTTGTAGTTAGGTTGTGTTCCTAGCTCCCTCATCTTGGGAACTGCATCCTTCCCCTACTCACATGACTGTGGGAGTGGATCAGGCATGTTCTTTGTGTGACTCCATCCCCCAGGCTGCACTTGGATTGGTCCAGGAGAGGACACGTCACTGAAGTTGGGCCAATTAGACTCAAAGGACAGATTTGATCTTTTTGAATATAGGTGGACTTGTAATTTTATGAACAAACAAACAAATGGACCAGTCAAGAATTGTATTGCCAGAAAATAGATTTTGCTAGATTTAAAGACCATAATGTGTTCTCTTGAAGACCTTGCCCAATCTAGTCTAGAAATAAAGGAAAGGTTTTAATTCAGATCTCCATAATATAAAGTCCTCGAAGATGCAAATTCTATCTGCAGTCAGCCCTCAAAAAACATGTTGTCCACGATGGCAATGATGGTCATGATGATGATAGAGAAGAAAGCCATTCAGTAAATCTAGTCACCAGTAAAGTAACATTTCCCCTTTTTGTCTTTCCAGAGGTGTCAGTCATGAGGATGAATCAGGGATGTCTGTCCCTCCCCTTCTAAGCTGTTGTGTGTGAGTTGTGGTTTTGGAGGTGCACCAGAAGCCAGAGGCTCACCTATTGTTGACCACAATCTCCCCAGTCTCAGATCACTGCTCATGGCAGCAGGTAAGAATAGCATACAAACCTGCTCTATGACAATATCGTTGTTAATGTTTCTCAGTATTTCACCCTCCTCTTCTGTGGGCTGAGGGTGCTTCCCAACACACAATCTCTACTCTTGGGCTTCCCAGGAGGCAGGCAGTTAGAAGGAATTGTGGTTTACATCTTGCATATGTGAACAATAGCACGTCCTTTTCCCTAACTTGCCTGAAGAGAGCTTAATGGCATCAGCAGCAGGGTCCCTGCCCTCCCCCACACAGTGCCATGAAGCGTCTATGCACAGGTGAGCAAGCATCTTACAAGCTGAATGATAACAAGGAAAACCATTGAGAAAATGGGAGAGACATCCTGCACATTGAAAGAAGTTGCAATGTACCTAAAAGGAAATGAAATCTTTACATTTAAAACAGGGAGGCAATCTTGCCTGCCAACATGTTGACCTTTTTTTTTTTTTTTTTCTTTACTTCGTCCTAGTCCATGCTTCTCCCCCCTTTATTTTTCCTTGGGCCCTCATTTAGATGTTCTGAACTGAGTTGCTACTGCTTTGAACAGCTGTGTGGTTTGTGTAGGTGAGTCATGACGTGGGCTTGTAAGGACTTAGTGTGTTCAAGCTCTAGCCACTGAGTTAGTGCAGCACAGAGCTTGCCAGACATTTGAGTTGCGTGGCAGGCTCTGGTTGGGCAGTCATTATTGTGTTCAATAAGCATGCAAAGGCTACCAGTCAAGTGACACGGCATTGAATGACTTGTCTCAGGGCCCTGATGAATGTGGGGGTTGCCCTTCTGCCTGTACTGTGGGACACTGCTGGGACAGGGGGAATGGTTTGCTGAGTATGTCTCCAGCTCATCTAGCCCTGGGTTTCTCCTTCTGGAGCTGTGTGGTCAGGCTCACTTGGGCCTCTATGCAGTGGTTTAGCTGGTGCTTCCCAAATGTTAACATTCATTTACATCACCGGGAGGTGTTAAAATGTAGATTCAGATTCAGTACGTCTGTGGTGGGGCTGATGATTCTGCATTTCTATCAAATAGCAAGAGCTTCACTAATCATGGCTGGGCACACCACTGTATGCCAGCCTGCCACCATGAATAGATGGGAGAACGGAACCATTTAGACTTTTCCAGTCTCATGACCTCCATAAAGGGGAAGGGAAATGGAAGTACCACTGGCAAAGCCTCTACCATGCTCAGGCATGAAGCCAGGCTAGAGAATTTTTAATTATATTATCTCAATTGGTGAGAATCTGAGCAGCTTGAAGACAGCAATGAAGTGAACCTTGATTTGGTGAGTCCTGCCCCTTTCTGACATTCTGAGTAGCTAGTGTTGCCAAGGCAACCTGACCAGCCCAAGTTGCCGATTCTCAGAGGAGGGGACCTCAAAAGAGACATACCACTTAACACAATACAGGAAACCCCAAATCCAAGAAAGGCCTGCCTAAAATAGAGATGTGCTGATGCAAATCAGTAACCACTGCTGTTCTCAGGGTGTAAGAATAGGCTGGAAACCTCTCTGTGACTCATTGCCTCCACCGTTGCCAGGAGTTATCTCTAGCTTCAGTCAGGCAGCAAGTCCCTACTTGGCAGAGGGAAACCTCCCTGCAAGCTTCTCCTCAAGGATGTCCTGGGCCTGAGGAAGGAGCTGGCTTGGACCCGTCAATTAGGTGGCATAATGGACTGCACGCCTGGGATGGCCTTTCTGAGGGCACAAGAACCAGAGCAGCTTATCACAGGCCCCTACCCTTCCAGACTAGGTCACATGCATTGTGGGGCATGAGTTGTAAGTATAGGGTTCTCCAAAGCCAGGCAGAGACCCATTTCTCTGAGAGACTTGGCTATTTGGCCAAGTAGATGGAGACCCACAGAAGACTTACCATAAAGCTGGTAATGTCAAGCACCATAAGGCTGGCCCCACGCACCAGTGTCCAGAGTTGGAGTCTCTATTGGAAGCAGAGGCCTTGGGGGGTTTTCAGGTTAGCAGTGCCACTAGCAGTAGTTTGGGAAAACAGCCCCCCTCCATGTTCATGTTCACCGTTGTTTGCCCTTCCCTGACCATTCTGACTTGTAGACCTACCTCTTCCAAAAAAGGGCTCCTGCTGACTAAAGAAACTAAAAATAGACAATTAAGGATGATTTTAATGATGTTAGGTCTTCTGAAATGGTTACTTCTCTGCAAAATATTTCTAAAACACCAATCCTCCAGCCTCAAACTTATCAGAGCCGAAGTGTCTGATTGTTGGAAGGATTAGCATCTGAGAGAATTATCAGTGCTGGCTGGTGACATATTCTGAGGATCTGCAATGGGTATGCCAGCATGTTAGGAGCTAGGTGATATGACAAGTTATACCTCAAATTTTTATTGTCTGATGAGGAATAGGAGTTGTGTATTCTAAAAACAGAGTTTATAGAGCACTTCCAAATTATATATGCTATTTGTTACAACCAACCTGTGAGGTAAAAAATTATCTTCTGCATTTTGCAGATAAAAAATAAATCTCAGAGAGGTAATATAATTTTTCAAAATAAAACTGGACCCTAAAAGTGGATTTGGGATTAAGCTCAGGGTCAGTATTTTGTCTTCATCTGGACTGAGGTCCAGAGAGGTTCCAAACCTCTAAACACCATGTGAGAGTAGCTGAGTTGGTATGCATCCAAGCAGCCTGGTTCCACAGATTGTTCGTCCTCTGACCGCTGTGCTGTGTTCTCTTCCATCTAAATCAAACAGGTCTGGTATTGGGGAGCAAAGCAATGGGGCTTCTTTCCACCAGAAGAATTCCATCTCTCACCACATTGTCTTTTTATCCTGTGATCTAGTTAGACTCGTTCTCTACTTCGGACATTTGTTCAAAGGACTAAAACAAAAGCTAAGTAGGAAGTCTAGAGTGGGGAGGTGAGCTGGAGCGTTTATGAGCAGGGCTGATGAGCTTGTCCATCTGCCATGAAATTCGCCCTTTGCCCTGCACACCAACCCCACCTCGGGAAGCACAGGCAGCCCTCACCAGGGTTGACCAGGGCAAAGGTCAGTGGGAACACAAGCTTGGACCACCTCGTAATCTGGATATGTTGGTTTTGGCAGAATCTGACCTGTTCTATCCTGTACATAACATCTGTCTCTGTATCCCAGAAAAAAAAAGGCGGCGGGAGGGGGAGCCGAGGAGGGTAGAAGAGAATAAAAGGTCAGCATAAAATACAACCCTAATTAGGAATTGGTGAAAACTCTTTAGGACAGACTCATAGGCTATACATTTGTTCTACATAAACTACTAAGTTTATAGATAAACAAATAATATTATAAACTAATAACATCTTGGTAATTTTTTCCTACAAAATCAAAGACACAGAATATAGAGTTTGGCTTAGACATACCTGGATTGCCATCTGGCTTCTGACTATTACCTGAATGAGTTACTTAACCTCTGGGTCTTATTTTGTCAAGTTTTACTTGTGGATCATGATAACCTGCTTGAAAGGGTGAGTTGTGAGGATTAGAAATAATGTGTGCAGGAGGGCTCTCAATAATGCTCGCTAATATGATGATAACTACTCTAGAATTCATTTCCAAAGTTAATAGATTATTTGAAGGTGAACCTAATTGTATGGAAGGTGTAGACTTCTGGTGGTTATAATTAAAAAACAACAGCAGGACTTTAATTGGCAAATTTTTGCTTCTGTGAGCTCAAAACACTGTACAAGTAAATAGAAATTTCGCATCTACTTTTTCATTCAATTCTCATAACCATCCTGTGATGTAAGGTAGGTATTATTTCCTTCATTTTACAAATGGCTGTGCTAAGGATAAGCAAAATTAAATGGGTTACCCTCAAATTTTATAAAAAGAAGACCTAAGACTCACAGCAGTCTTCTGAAACTCACAGCAGGTAGCCAGAGCTCATGCTACCTGACCACACTAGAATTTGCCATTCATCTTCAGAGTGCCCAATGAAAATCTATACTCTGATCCTCTCTCATATTCAGTGAGTAGAAGAAAATTGTATCCCAGAGATGGAGAGAATGTTTGTTTGAATCATACGGAAAAACAGCAAGAGGAGTGGGGATTTTAAAAAGGTCGTTATTCTGCCTACCACACGCCATCCTTATCCCACATGGCAGAGGATGCACAGGCCCATTGCTAAAAGTAGGCCTTGTCAGGTGCTGGCCTTGCAGCAGCCTCACCCACTGACCGGCCTTCTCCTGGCCATGGGTAAATGTTTGTGATCAGACTCTCTTGGCAGCCTTTCCAGGCATGTGGTCTGAATCAACTCCCAGGGATCTCAATGTCCTCTCCCTTTCAGCTGACACAGCTCTGTGTTCTCAGTCATCACCCTGTGAGCAGTTCACCAAACTCCACCTTGGATGGAAATTTCACTTTGGGGAAACATGGCTGAGTTCTGCTCCCTGAGGCTTTAAACATCTGATTGCGAAGCCAAGGCAGAATGTCAGCCCTTGACCTAGGCCTGGGGCTGTTGGATCTCTGAGGAGGTTTTCACTTCCTCACCAGTCCCTGGGGTGGCATAGGCCTAGGCCCAACCATGGAAGTATTTGATCTCTGGTCACAGTTCAACCTCAGGATGGGCATAGGACCCACGCCAGGTGTGGAAGGGACAGTGACAATCCTCAAACATTCTAAGTCTCTCTCACATTCCTAGTCATCTTATAGTCAGGCAGGGCCATGGGGTTAGTTCCAGCTATAGGAAGGAAGAGGAAATGATAGTGGTCTCTCTGTGCCTAGGCCTCAATCTCTAGTCATGCTGTAGCAATAAAGGAAATCGTAAGTTCCAGATGGTGCAGCTACAAAACGGTACAGTGTCCACCATCCTGGGTGCCTGAAGACCAATAGCACACATTGGGCATGTGATGTGAGCAAGACCCAAACTGGGCTGCTGAGCTCCAAATGTGATCAGCTGTCACCACAGCATAAGCAGCCTGTGCTGACTAACATACCAGCCCAGTCAGAGGAATCCCCCAGACTTCTCAGAGCTCTCAGAAAAGGCTCGGCCTCTCCCTTCCTCTGGCGCAGCAAGCACATTTTGAGCTAGGAATTGCCAACAGCCATGTTGGCATGATGACGGAAGGGTTTGTCTGAAAATGAAGCCACTCGGAAGCACGCAGAACCAAGAGATGAAGGAAAAGAATCCTGTTGACCTCATTGGAATCCTTGATACATCTGGGCACAAAGGCTGCCTGACCCTTTGGATCTCTCGTGATATGAGAAAGACATTCCCATTTTTTTGTTTAAGCTGATTTGAATGGTGTTTCTGTCCTTTGTAATGGCAAGAGTTCTCCCAATCACAGCCCTTTTTTCCAACTGACTCATGTGGCCATCTATAATTATCTTTTGTCTTCTCAGAAACTCTTCCCATAGAAAGCAAGATTCCTGCATATCAGAGTGGAGCCCTCAACACAATTTGCTGCCCCTAGAGACTATAATTCTTCCATATTCTACTAGTATACGCATGTCCCCTATAGAAGTATAATTACATTCTCCTCTTCCATTTCCTGAGAAGGGAGGGCGTATTGACAGTCAGGAGCAGGGAAACAATATAATCATCAAATCATTAGAAGGAAGAATTCACCAGTGGTAGAAAGTAAAATGATGGGGAAGTGAGCATTGACCTAGGCCTGGGTCAACATAGACAAAAACAATCCAGAGAAAATGGCACTGCCCTGATATCACTATAAACTCTGTCAGTACTTCCATTACTCTTGATAATTATAATGTCAACAGCATAGCATACTCACTGATTGCCAAAGTGTGAAGGCCCCCATGAAGTTTTACTTAGAAAATCATAGACTTTCATATGTGAAGGGGTTATCTAACATGCATTCTCCAACCTTCTCTACAACATCCTCTACGAACAGTCTTTCCTGCTTGAATGCCACCGCTTCTAGGGGCAGTCTGTGTAAATATCGCTGGAGCCCTGCCACATCACCCACCCACCTCTGATTTTAGCCACAGCCCCGACCAGACTTACCTTGAGCTGATGGTGTCTCACCTCCAATGGGTGCTCCACATATTTCGATATCTGCTCATGACCTTATCCCAGGCCACTTGGTGTGCAAATGCAGCTCGAAAGCAGCTCAAAAGCAGGGCAGTGCTGAAGCCATGGGGGAAACCCTCAGTCAATGGGGGGTGAGAGGAGCAGGAAGGGGTGGGGGAGGGGGGCGGGGGAGAGGGGCTGGGTCAGAGTTGCAGCAGACCCTCCTTCAGGGGGATGACTGGGGAGGCTTTCTGCAAGATTCTCAGAGGTTTCTGGGTCATGCTCACTTACAGCAGCTCTTATTCCTTCCCTCTCTCATTACTCCCACCCCTCTGTCTTTTCTGTTATCTGGGATCATCTCCCAAGTCAATGGCTCACATTCAAGCCCTTGCCCTACCAGGGGTGGGCAAACTTTTTGACTCGAGGGCCACAATGGGTTCTTAAACTGGACCGGAGGGCCGGAACAAAAGCATGGATGGAGTGTTTGTGTGAACTAATATAAATTCAAAGTAAAGGAGCGGAGGGGATAGCAAGAGAACCCTCCACTCTTTCGGCTCCGCGGGCCGGATAGAACAGCTGAACGGGCCAGATCCGGCCCGCGGGCCGTAGTTTGCCCACGGCTGCCCTAGGCTTTAATTTTGAGGGAAACTAACTAGATACTAGAATGTGGCCTATTCTACTGCAGTGGGTAAGAATATGAACTTTAGAAATATACTGCCTGACACTACCTATGTGAGCAGGTATCTTCACCTTCTGTGCCTTAGTTTTTTCATCTGTAAAATGGAAATGATAATATTACCTACACCCTGGGATTATTATCGGGATTAAATATTTTGAAAGCTCTTAAGAGGGTCCAGCCCGTCGTGAGTGCTACAGGAGCATTGTTTGTATGTACAGGTTCCCACACGTGTGAAACAGTCATTGTTTAAGAGCTTTTCCCTATGGTGAGCAGAATCTCTCACCCTATAAATTTCATCCTTTAGACAAAAATGGCCAAGAGTTTCGGGTCCCAATAGCTCAGGTTTACAAATGAGGATGCAGGCAAGTGAATTAAGTTTACGGGGATTCCGAAGCCACCTGTCAAGTCATTTCTCTGGCTTTGTCCTAGGCACTAAGGCCATTAACAACAATAAATTCTATAGTGATAAGGCAAACATATTATTTTAATAGATCTATAAATGGATAGCTGTTCATTGTTACAAAAATGCTAATGAAAACGCTGTTAAATGCAGTAATTTTTCACCTCCTCGATGTTTTTCATTTTAGAAGCAGGGTCATAAACAGTAGAATGCAATATCTAGCCTCCTGACAGCCCGAGTTTATTACCGTAAATGTTCTTCTGCTGATAACGCCCGCCTCCCTTTGATACGGAGCCTCACACTATGTTTGGATTTAATTTGCAAGTATAAAAAGTACATTTCAAGGAAGTGATAAAAATCAGAGATTGTGAGACCACAATGGGTATTTGCTGGGGTCACTGAGTGGCAGACTGTGTGTGTGACCAGGAATACAGGGAAAAAATACTGAATTGTAATTGCAGGCTCCAATGAGCCCTTTCCACTCCCACTCCTTTCCAAACCTATCTGCTCAGTTTCCATGGCCTCTTTGCTCAAAGTCTGGTCCATGCACCAGCAGCAGCAACACCACCCGGGAGCTCGGTAGACCCACAGAATCTCAGCCCCTCCCCCCCACCTCCCACCCCCAGACCTCCTGAACCAGAATCTGCATTTCAGCAAGATTCCCGAATGCCTCCAATGTGTATAAAAGCCTCAGAGGCTCTGTCTAAGGAGGGAGGGTCATTTGCTTGCTTAGCCAGTTAACAGGTCCCAATTTTTTTTCTGATATTTGCTCACATCTTCCCAGAATCATTGCCCCAGAATGATTGATGGCAGATGGAGAGTAGAGCAGACTGCTTTTCCATGGGGGAGAGGGGCGAGAACTGGCTCAATGAAGGGCAGTAGGACCGACAGAGAGGCAGGGAAAGAGGAAATGAGCAGTGGGACTTAGGGAGAAAGATGTGTAAGGTGAATCTTAGAGAACTGGGGCTATGATTTGTTTCATTCCTACTTTTCAGCTTCCTACAGAGATTTTATAGAAAATTGTAAAGGATAATACTGTCAATATTTATGTACTCCCCACCTGCAATCTATAAAGGTTAATAATCTTGCATGTTTACCCTAGATTTTTTTTGTTAAGTTAAAGAGTTGTTGACAAAATTTAAGTCCCCTATGTCTTCCCTGGTCGCATTCCCCAATCTACCTACAGGCAACCAATGTCATGATTTCTATACTTTTACCACATGCACATCTCTGAACAATATAAGGCATGTTTTGTGGTTTTAAAATTTACATAATTGTTATATTGTACAAACTATAACATTTTAAGAGTTATAATTTTGAAATATATAAAAAATATAGATCTAGCTCATTCATTTTTCTAATTTTATTTCTTATTGTGGTAAAGTATAGATGGCACAATTTACCACTTTTAAGGGTACATCAGTAGCATTAAATATATCCACAAATCTTGTGACCATCACCACTACCCATTTCCAGAACTTTTTCATCTTCCCAGACAGAAACTCAGGAGCTGTTAAACAATAACTGTCCATTATTCCCTTCCCTAGCCCCTGGTGAACCTATTTTATTTTTGTCATAGCCCATTTGCTTTTTTTTCTTAACATTACTCATTTGCTTTTTTTTTTTTCAATTTTAATTGTATTTTATTTTTTAATTTTATTTTATTGTTTAAAGTATTACATATAGTAGTACATATATCTCCTTTTATTTCCCCATTGACCTTCCCCCAGCCTCTCCTACCCCCTGTCGCATGCCCTCATCCCACCCTCCCCCGCCCCCCAGTGTCTTGTGTCCATTGGTTGTGCTTATATGCATGCATACAAGTCCTTTGGTTGATCTTTTCCCCCCACTCGCCAACACTCCCCAGCCTTCCTGCTGTAATTTGTCAGTCTGTTTGATGCTTTACTGCCTCTGTATCTATCTTTTTGTTCATCAGGTTATATGTTCTTTATTTTCCATAAATGAGTGAGATCATGTGGTATTTTTCTTTCATTGCCTGGCTTATTTCAAAAAGCATAATGCTCTCCAGGTCCCTCCATGCTGCTGCAGATGGTAAGAATTCCTTCTTTCTTATAGCAGCGTAGCATTCCATTGTGTAGATGTACCATAGTTTTCTAATCCATTCATCTGCTGATAGGCATTTAGGCTGTTTCCAAATCTTAGCTATGGTGAATTGTGCTGCTATAAACATAGGGGTGCGTATATCCTTTCTGATTGGTGTTTCTAGTTTCTTGGGATATATTCCTAGAAGTGGGATTACTGGGTCAAATGGGAATTCCATTTTTAGTTTTTTGAGGAAATTCCATACTGTTCTCCACAGTGGCTGCACCAGTCTGCCTTCCCACCAGCAGTGCACGAGGGTGCCTTTTTCTCCGCATCCTCACCAGCACTTGTCGTTTGTTGATTTGTTGATGATTGCCATTCTGACAGGTGTGAGATGGTACCACATTGTCATTTTGATTTGCATCTCTCGGATAATTAGTGAGTTTGAGCATGTTTTCATATGTCTCTTGGCCTTCCTTCTGTCCTCTTTCGAAAAGTATCTATTTAGGTCCGTTGCCCATTTTTTCATTGGAATATTTATCTTCCTTTTATTGAGTTGTATGAGTTCCCTGTAAATTTGGAGATTAAACCTTTATCAGTGATAACATTTGCAAATATGTTCTCCCATACAGTGGGCTTTCTTGTTGTTTTGTTGATGGTTTCTTTTGCTGTGCAAAAGCTTTTATTTTGATGTAGTCTCATTTGTTTATTTTCTCTTTAGTTTCCATTGCCCTAGGAGCGGTATCGGTGAAGAAATTGCTTCGGCATATGTCTGAGATTTCTCTACCTGTGGATTCCTCTAGTATTTTTATGGTTTCCTGTCTTATGTTTAAGTCCTTTATCCATTTTGAGTTAATTTTTGTGTATGGTGTAAGTTGGTGGTCTAGTTTCATTTTTTGCATGTATCTGTCCAATTTTCCCAACACCATTTATTGAAGAGACTGTCTTGAGAGATTGTATGTTCATGCCTCCTTTGTCAAATATTAATTGAACATAGTGGTTTGGGTCGATATCTGGATTCTCTATTCTATCCCATTGGTCTATATGTCTGTTCTTGTGCCAGTACCAGGCTGTTTTGAGAACAGTGGCTTTGTAATACAGCTTGAAATCTGGTATTGAGATCCCACCTACTTTGTTCTTCTTTCTCAGGATTGCTGTGGCTATTTGGGGTCTTTTTTTTATTCCAGATGAATTTTTGGAGAGTTCTTTCTAGGTCTATGAAATATGCCATTGGTATTTTAATGGGGAGTGCATTGAATCTATAGATTGCTTTGGGTAGTATGGACATTTTAATGATGTTGATTCTACCAATCCATGAACATGGTATGTTCTTTCAGCTGTTTATGTCTTCCTCTATCTCTTTTTTTCAGTGTCCTGTAGTTTTCCACGTATAGGTCTTTTACCTCCTTAGTTAAGTTTATTCCTAGGTATCTTAATTTTTTTGGTGCGGTGGTAAATGAGATTGCTTTTTTAGTCTCTCTTTCTGTAAGTTCACTATTGGTGTATAGAAATGCCATAGATTTCTTGGCGTTAATTTTGTATTCTGCTACATTGCTGAATTCATTTATTAAGTCTAATAGTTTTTTGATGGAGTCTTTCGGGTTTTTTATGTACAATATCATGTCATCTGTGAATAGGGACAGTTTTACTTTTTCTTTTCCAATTTGGATGCCTTTTATTTCTTCTTCTTGTCTAATCGCAATGGCTAATACTTCCAGTACTATGTCGAACAGGAGTGGTGAGAGTGAGCATCCCTGTCTTGTTCCTGTTCTTAGGGGAAATGATTTGCTTTTAATAGCTACACCACATTTCCTCAATACATGCACATTATGTATTCCTCTTTGGGCTAAATCACATATTAGTTTTCCATTGCTACTCTAACAAAATCACCATGACTTGAGTGGCTTAGAACAACACAACTTTATTATCTTACATTCTCAATAGTTCTAAAGTCTGACACAGGTCTCCCTGGGCTAAAATTGAGGTGTTGGTGGGCTGCATTATTTTTTGGAAGCTCTGGGAAAAACTGTTTTCTCATCTTTTCCCTTTTCTGGAGGCTGTTCTCATTCCTTGCCTTGTGGTCCCTTTCTCCACCTTTGAAGACAACACAGCATCACTCTGACTCTGCAGCCATTGTCACATCTTTTTCTATGACTCTCCTCTTTTGCTTCCATTTTTCACTTTTAAGGACCCTTGTGACTACATTGAGCCCACCCAGAAGATCCAGGATACTCTTCCTTTGTTAAAGTTATTTGACTAGTAACCTTAATTCCATCTGTAAAGATATTTCTCCTTTGCCAAGTAACCTAGCATATCCATAGTAGATTAGGACATGGACATCTTTTACTAGGGGCATTATTTTGCTTGCCACAATGACTACAACAAACAATGTTGCCCTTGACATCCATATGCATGTCTCTTAGTGCTCACCTGTGAGCTGCTCAGAGCAGTACATTTACAGTAAAATGTCCTCTTCCTCCTTTGTTCTTTAAGGTCATTGTAGAATCAGACTTATCTTCATTTTGGACACAATATTTGCTGAGACTGACCCCAAGGGGCCAGCTTTAGTCAGGCTGCACATGAGTGGAGGAGCTGACCTTCACCTTTCAGATCTGGTCTTGTGCTTACTCCCTTATAAGGTCCTACTCTGGAAGCTTTAAGGTCATCGTAATAACTGAGGGAAGCTAGCAAGGACCACAGAAGTCTGTGGAGGAGTCTGTAGCAGAAGTGTCTGGGACATGTGCTTCCAAATAGAGCTGTCTTTGGGATAAGGGAAATCAGAACCAGGAAGAAGAGTGGGCAGGGACAAGGCAAGGAGACAGTTCTGGCGGCTGGCTCACAATAAGACTAAATTTCTCAGCGCAAGGTGTAAGTATATCAGATGCATAATAGGCATGTGCGTACAGAGGGCTTTCCCCTTAGGACTCAGCATGTTACAAAGATGCTGCTGTTGATCAAAATGCTTTTAGAATTTCATTAAAACCAAAAGCACACTCTTCCGACTATCATCGCAGAAGGGAAGTGTTCATTCTTTTCAGAAAAGGATTATTTCCATAGATAACAAAAGTTCATCACAAGTTGTTTTGTAAAAAAGGAAGCTCTCGGCTAAGCAAGAATAGTTTTGGTCAAACAATGATGAATAACACTGATTTTCTGATGTGGCTCTAGAGCCAAGAGATCACCCATCTTAGTTGCCCAGGACTGGGTTTTTGCCCATTATCCTAACTTAATTATTAATAGTACCCGCAGTCCCTCCAGTGTGTGTGATAAATTATGACATCCTGCCTTGAATGCAATTTCAAAAAAGGAAGTAAATGTGTAAGCCATGGCAGGATTGGGGATTGAGTGCCTTAACTTCCCAGTGTGACTACTTTTAAGGACACATTGACATAAATGTATAAGTTCTGATAGGTTTGCTTGAAAAACGAACACACAAACAAGCCACCCTCTACATTTTTCTTGGCTTTTTAATAAAATCCTGAGCATCCAGTTAGCAGGCAAATAAGTTGTGGTGTGGCAGTGATTGGCAGCAAACCTCTGTCCTCCCCTTTCACACGCCATCAAGATGAATTTATATGACTTCTCTGCTTGCAGATTATCTTTGGTATTATGTACTGAAACTAGACTTTCCCTCAGTAATAATGTTGGGAGAAAATGAAGGCGCTTATGTAGTGCCCTGGGTCCTGCAGTCCCACAGGAATGTCCTTGGAGACATGGTTTTCTCCAGGGGGCCAAGATAAAAACAGGAGTGGCTGACTCATGTCACTATAAGGGAGTTGTGAGAACTATCGCTAATGAGGGCAGCTTATTCCCGTGCATTGACAACAACCTAATTCCATACACACTTTATCTTCCTTCTCGTATTGGGGAAAGATATACTGCATCACTTCATAAACATGACCTTACTCATTATCATAATATACTTTCCCGAAAGCTGGAGAGGGCCAAAATACCTCCTGGTGACTTGTGACTATTGATGTAACATCATAAAGTTCTATTAGAAACATGAAGACATAATACTGACACTTCAGACTATTTTGGGCTAAGGAATGTAAATAGACAATGTTTCAAATAGAAACATTCCCCAACCTTCTGATATCAAAAATAACAACTTTGCAACAGGCTATATATCTGGAGTCTGGCAACAAAGAATTTCAGAGTGGGGATCAAAAAACCATAGTAATGAAATACAGAATGAAAATAACACAGTGTGAACTATTTTTGGAACCCTTTTCTCCCAAAGAAGTCAACATAATGAAGACATTTGATCATTTTCCAGAGTGAGGCTCCCCCTGAGAATGCAGGACTGCTTCAGAGGAGGGACGGGAAAATCAACAGTTAATTGACGAGCAAATATTTATTGAGTGACTATTGTGTGCAGGGCATAGCACAGTAGTTAAGTACATAGGCATTAAATCTACCTGCTCCACCACTTCCTAACCTCAGATGACTTACTTTACCTCCTCTGTCCCAGTTCTCTAGTGTGGGGCTAAGAACAGGATCTGCCTCCTAGATTTCTTGTGAAAATTAACAATTAATTTTAGGCATTTATAAATTATAATTAGGCGTTTATTAAGTAAGTAGCATAGAGCAAGCACTGAAACATTATAGTTAGGGGAAACTATATCTGCAGATACAAATACAACTGCCAAAAAAAAGACAGCATATAATAAATATGGAAGGGTAGATCTCTGTGAATTAGAATGGAGGAATTCTAAACGGAGGAAGTGGGGTTCTGCCCAAGTCTTGACATGTAGGTGGGAGGGGAGGCGGTCATGGGCACATCTCAGCAAGGCCAGGATACAGGTGTACCATGTACAGATGAGAAGGAGATAACATACATAGGTCTTTCTAGTCAAGAAAGACCCTCAAGCAGAGGGTTGATGCGGGGGTCAAGTGGAAGGAACGGTAGTAGAGATAATTCAGGCTTAGTTTGGGAGGAACTTGGATTTTAGCTAATTAAGGTTTTTATGGACAAGCTCATGCCTTGGTGCACGTGGCGGTGTTGGGAGCATCTTGGGCAGAGCTGGCTGGCCAGCCTGGAGGAAAGACAACCTGTAGCACAGGAAAGACAACCTGTAGCACAGGCCTGAGGCTTTGGTGGTACAACAGGGGTCAAGTGGAAGGACTGGGGTAAGGCACACAAGAGCAACACTCCTGTGGATTCAACCAGACAGGAGGGGCCTCTGCTTAACATACACTAACTGACCCCAAGGGCCTTCTGGTGCCCAGGGGAGGTCAAAGGACAAGGTCCAGCCTGGGTTGCTAGAAAGGCGAGGTCTTCATAAAATAACTGGTGCCTGAATTTTCTTTTTTGTGTGTTGGACAAGAATGTCCAACAAGAATGAGTAATTCTTATTAATCATAAAACAATATTGGGTACCTACTTGTGCTGGAGACATTAAGAAGAAATACGAAATCAGTTCTCTAAGGTCCCTTAGGGTCTCACAGCCAGGACAGAGAAAGGAGAAGAGGTGTTTGGGGAGAGGCATTTGTTCAGGAAGGCCAGATACATGGCCACTGGTTGTTCGATAAATATTGTGAGTAATGTGGATAACGTGTGCTTCTGAAGGTCAAAAGAGATTCCCACAGGCCACTGTAGTTATAGAAGGCCAATCCAATGATTTATTTTATTATGAATCAAGATATTTCTAATTTTAGAGAGGGAAAAACAATCTTGTTTTGGTTAAAGTGGAGACCAAATTAGAAAAATAAAATGAAATTTGACAATATTATTTAACTTTTTGCTCTCATGTAAAATTCTAGCTGTGCCATAGACTTGAATGAACAAAGATATCTAATAATAATAGCTAACAATTATTGAACACTTACTTTGTGTCAGGTACTATGTTACACCACTTAGATATCAGCTCATTTAATCCTCACAAACTTTATTATTATGTTCATTTTACAAATGGGGAAAGGGAGGCTTAGAAAATGTTGAATTGGTTCCCCCAAAAGTTATGCTTGGCTGTAAGTATAATTATCCCCATGATTAGACTCTGGCCTGTCATTTCTTTTGTTTTTGGGATTTTCTTTGTCACCATTTCCACCACTCTTTTGAGACTGATAACCTTATATTTAGGTAGCTTCCCCTGCAGCCACACTTCAGTTCTAGCTGGGGCAGATTCATGGCTTTAGTATTGTTGGTGGTTACCCCATAACACCTGCCCCAGATTCAAGTCTACAGATGTTGTATGAGCATGTGTAACAGCCACTGCTGCTAGCATCTCCCTGCATTGCCTCCAGTCCTGTCCACCTGCTCTGCCTGGTTAGGAAGCCAAGGGGTGGAAGTTGGTAAGGCACTTGGGGTCTGCTTGGGTCTTCCGCTTTCCTTGGCCCCTTGACCGTTGTTGAATGGGCTGGCAGCTCATTATATTTCAGTCATGGCCAGCTCTTCAGCTTTGCTGTGTGATCTGGGTAAGTTCAATACTCTAACCATCGGTTTCCCTATCTAAAACATCAGGATCTTTATAGTACCTACCTCTTAAGATTGGTGTTTAAATGAGTAACTGTAAAACACTTATAATAATGCTCTGCATAGTAAGAGCTCAGTCAATGTTTATTATTGTTTCTGGACCCTCTAAGAGTTCCTTGGGGATATTGGGTGGGTTCAGGTGCTAGAATTCACAACTTAGGAATTGTAGATCATTGTATATGAGAACAAGTTGTAACATGATTACAGAACAAGACTAACAAGGAACTATTTTACAAGTAAAGTACATTGGGCTGTAACTTATGTTTCTTTATCAATTGGGAAGTAGAACAGGGCGGGGGTGGGGGGCGCAGCACTGCCAGAAGAGAGCCCAGCACCCTCGGTTTGCATGCGCGGAGAGCTGTCGTATGTGCTGATCAGAGAGAAGTCTGAGGGCCTCTTGCCCGGTTAAACTCGTGGATCCTACTGATTCAGAAGCCCTGTAATGTCTGTTTTTCCTTCTCTCTTTTTAAAGACAAGTATTCTAGGTGATTGTTGGGCACTTGAACATTTGGTTACCATTCACCCAAGGACTGAGTGTCCTGCCAGGATCAAGGTGGACTTGCAGCTGGATAGAAGCAAGTCTGAGCCATGAGGTTTGACAAAATGATCCCAATTCCTAGGCCTTTGGGACATCAATTAACCAGAGAGATAATTACCAACTGGCCTTGTGGGGCACTTATTGAGTAAAGAGCATTGATCACACTCTTGCCTGATGCCAGCTCCGTAGGACACCCGGGGATCAAGGGACATGGGGCTTAGCAACAGCAGAGTGACAACACCCCCCACTCTCCTCTCAGAACTCATCCCCTTAATTACAAGAATTACAGGGATCAGCAACACTGCCCTCCGTGGGACTAGAAGCCAAATAAAGCCCTGAAACATAAAATACGAAGACGAAGAGCAGATGGAAGATTGGTAAGTGACTTAGCAAAACAGTACAAGGCCAGAACTGAAGGTTTACAGAGAAAAAAAGTGAATTAAGCCACCTTGCCTACAAACCTCTGGAAAGACATCAAAACTGGAACACCCAAAATTGTAAAATATGAGAAGAGATTGGGTGGAGGAGCCTGAAACAATGAGTGGGGTGATTGATTAACATCTACCTTAAAGTTATCTGGATCCCCGGATTCAAATAACCACCCTACCCACTTTTTAAGGAAACTTTTGAAGGGCGTAGTGACCAAAACAGGGTACAAATTAAGAAAGGAGACGGATTTTAGGAAACAAGAGATCCACACAGGAAGGAAGGGAAGGGAATTCCCAGGAAGATGACAAAGGGAACTCCTGAAACAACAGCTGTGCAGCAGAAATAGAGGACGCCCAACCCGAAGGGGAGCGGGGGCAGGGGACTCTGGGAGGAATGTCTCCAGAGAGAGAAATGGAAATTTTCAGTTACTTGATGGGTTTAAAATGGGAAACGTTGTATTGAAAGCCATGATGCAAGCTATACAAAGATATGGGAAGATTTTGCCATTGATTTAAAACGCCCTAAGTAAATAAAAAATTAGGAAATAATTGCAAGAAAACCAAAAAGTTATACAATATAGGAATGTAAATAATGGCTATGTTACTTGGGTTAAAAGTGAGTAGTAGTCAACAATAATGAAAATATCAAATATAAATTTAACCAAAAATTATGATTACAATTATATTAAAGGCATATAAGCGCTAAAATGCTCATCTACCATAAAAATTAAGTAGATTATGCAAAAATTACAAACCAAGAGATACAAGTATATGAATATTATTTAGTACCACAGTGATTAATACACAAAGGCACAGGAGTGGGACAGTGAGGAGAGGGAGCGGGAGAGATAGTATGTGTGTGTTTAGGATCCTGCTACCTTTTAATTTTAAAACTCTAAATTCAACTTGTATTACAGACTTTTTGTAGCAGGATAATGTAATATTGAACGTGTTGGTTCTGGAGAAAAACTGTCGGGGTTCAAATTCTAGTGTCACTGCTTAGTCACATTGTGACCTTGGGAAAGTTCCTGGTGATTCGTGTGCCTCGGTTTTAACATCAGTACAATGGGGATGACTCATGAGTTGTGCTGAGAATTAAGTGAGATAATTCTTACAAAACACCTACTATAGTGTCTGGCATTCAATAAATCCTTTCCATTATCATTTCACTTTTAAACTTATATTCATGTGTGACTTCAGAAGAACAAAATAATATGATTTTTAGAATGCAGATAGAACAAACAGACATCCCTACGAAGGGAGCTTTTTGAGAGGTTTTCTATCCCCACCCACCCGAAACTGCATCCTGCTTTAGCAGGCCCTGAAAGGGAAACTGAGAAAGAGAGAGAATGAAGCTTCTTGATGAATGTGTCTATTTCAAAACAAGTTTGTGTCACTAATGTTTCATCATTAGCCTTCCTCTCTAAGTCTTTATAGACAAAGTTCCCTTTCTAGGCCTGGTTTTTGAAAGTAGGCAGGAGGACAGTCTGGGTATTTCTCCTGCTGAGTTAGCTCCGGTGCTGGCATAGTCCTGCTATCGCCTGGTGGTCGAGTGCATAGTGCACAGGCCAGGTCAGCGGGCTTCATGCATCCCTGTCTCTCCACCTGTCTAGCTGGGGGAAAAGATAAGTTAAGATTGGAGAGGTCTGGGCTGGGGTGCTTTTCCTGACTGCTGCTAAATCAAAGCAGCTAATCGGTACCTTTTCCAGCTCACTCTAGGTGCACTTGGCTGAAAATCAACCATAGCAGCTGATACAGCTGGAACTTGATTTTGTTTCTCCTGGAGAGGTTTGTCTGCAGGGCTCCTATTAGGAGCAAATAGCGTCTGCTGACTCACTCAACTCAGGCTTTCAGGGCAGCGTCCCCCACAAGCCCTACTCCTGGGGACCCACTGCAGGTGTCAGAGAGCAGCTTCTCTTACTCACTATAGCATAATTTCCCTTAGCATAATGCTCTCCAGTTCCATCCATGCTGTTGCAAATGGTAAGTTCTTTCTTATGGCAGCATAGTATTCCATTGTGTAGATGTATCACTGTTTTCTAATCCACTCATCTGCTGATGGGCACTTAGGCTGTTTCCAAATCTTAGCTATTGTAAATTGTGCTGCTATGAACATAGGGGTGCATATATCCTTTCTGATTGGTGTTTCTAGCTTCTTGGGATATATTACTAGAAGTGGGATCACTGGGTCAAATGGGAGTTCCATTTTTAGTTTTTTTGAGAAATCTCCATACTGTTCTCCACAGTGGCTGCACCAGTCTGCATTCCCACCAGCAGTGCACGAGGGTTCCTTTTTCTCTGCATCCTCACCAGCACTTGTCGTTTGTTAATTTGTTGATGATTGCCATTCTGACAGATGTGAGATGGTACCGCATTGTCGTTTGATTTGCATCTCTCGGATGATAGTGACTGAGCATGTTTCACTGATCCATACCCCTTCTCTGGAGTAACAGCAGGGATGAGTCTCATTAACTCTATTTTATGGATGTGGCATCTAAGGCTGAGTTCAAGTGCCCAAAGTTACTTGGCAAGTTGGTGTTAAGACCTGGTCACTACCCACAAATGCCTCTGGGGCTTTTCAACATAAGCCATTCATTCAGACTTGCTTGCTCCACTATCCTTCTGGGAGAACATGCTGCTGAGGTGGGTGGAAGTGGACAAGCCTGGAGTGTGACTCACAGAAGTGGGCAGAGGAGAATGGGTCTCTGCATTCTTCCAGGCCAGAGCCCACAGTGCACCTGGAGGCCATCCAGCAGTCCTGCGGAGGAGGGTGTGGGGAATGCTGAGGCCCAGAGGCAGGGCGTGGGGAAATCCCAGGGTCCGAGGGTGGGCCCAGCCCTGTGCCGCTTTACAGAGAGCCTGGTATTGGTGGGTAGCCCAAGGATTCCACTGCCATCAGTCTTGTGTGTTATTTTCTTCCCTTCCTTGCTCCTCAGAATGCTGACCTAGGGCCACCTTCTCAGGGTGGTCAGGACGAGAAGGGCTTCTTTTCAGCTGCCCAGGGTGTCAAATGTCACATGTTGGCCGGTTCTCCTTTTCTTCTTGTTCATTTTGTCTACATCCCTTCTCCCACCTGCCGGCTGCTTCCTTGGAACCCTCCCATGGCCCCTCTTCTCCACTCGGCCTGACCTGGTGCTCTCATAATGTGGCCAGAGGAGCTTGTGATAGTAACCGCTCCACTCTGAGCAGCAAACCCTTCTCCATCGCCAGTCTTTACTGCCCTGCAGACATGCTTTTGCGTGTGTTTCCTCTCAATGGCTGACATTTAGTGGGCATTTTTTGTACGCCAGGCACTGAGCTAAGTTCTTTAGGCCAGCGGTCGCCAACCGGTTGTCTGCGGACCACCGGTGGTCCGTGAGGTCCGAAAGGTTGGCGATCGCTGCTTTATACAGTTTTTGCTCCTCGTTCAATCTTCCTCACACCCTATGAAACAGGTAGTATTATTGTACCCATTGTCTAGATAAAGAAATTGAGTCACAGACAGGTTAAGAGAGAGTCTGTAGTAAATGTGTTACATTCCAGAATGCTCTAGCTGATTCCCATGGAGGGGGCCCAAGGGTAGGTTACTCTCAAACCCCCAATGTGGTCAGTCCCCCAAACTGAACTTCAGGTACAGGGATGACAGGAGAGGACCTGTCCTGAGTGGTCTTTTAGCAGGTTGAGTAGGATATGTGATGTGTGGGAAAACAGCACAGTCACGGAGCTACAGCCTGGCTGTCCACGGGATGCAGGGTCCTTCTCGTTATCCCTACTGCTTGGTGTCTTCATCTGTGAACTGCAGCGGTTGAGCTATATTACTGCCAAGAATGTTTTCAACTGTGAACGCCTTTAATTACACAAAGTAATGTTTTAGAAAATCAGAAGTCCCGTTTGACCCTTGACACCTGCTCCCCTTCTGTGCTGGTAGACGTGGAGCAAGGCTCTGTGTTGGACAAGTGGCCCAACAGGAGCTGTGACCGGAGGGGGCCCAGAGGCTTTGGCTGGACAGTTCCTGCCATGATGGGAGAATTCAACTGCCGGGGGGCAGGGGGCTGAAGTGGTTAGCTAACACCCATGTTCCAACTAAATTCCTATTTCATTGTCCTGCTTATAGGGGCCACTTCAAGCTCTTCTCTCTGCTTCTCCTCTCTTTGCTGTGGTCTGTGCGGGGAAACACGTTCTGCACCCAAAGCCTCGAGAGCAGCGCTCAACCAGGGATTTACAGAAGGTGGGCCTGATCCAGCCGCTAGAGGGTATTTCCTCTCTCCTGAAACCAAAGATCTTCTGGAAAAGGAGGTGGTATTAGAAAGAAGTTATGATGAGGAGAATGTGGAAAGAGAAGCAATGGGAAACACGGGGGTTTCTTCTCTACCCAAAACCGTACTCCAAATAGCTGGGAAGCTCTTGGACCATGTGAGAATGACATGCCACTAGTGTAATTGTGATCTAGAACCAAGATCTGGAGTCATCATCTTCCCATTGTTACTTCAAAACCCTCTTTGGAGAGAAACAAAGATAGCTAGAGGGAGATTGAAGCTTAAAGAGGGGGAAGGAAAAGAAATTCAGTTTAGAAAGATCACGTGCATCTCCCTCACCCAGCTCAGATTGCATAGCTCCAGACAGAGGTTGCCCATGGCAATACGGTGATTACCTTTGATCCCAGAGAGAGGCTGGATACCTAAGCTGGTGTCCACTTGAATATAACTCGGCCTTGTGGGGCCAGGAAGGAAATGAGGACTCTGGGGTCACTTTCCTTAAGGACCCCTGGTATAGCAGAGAGCCAAGGTAAAAAAAAAATGCCAAACTAGACATCAGATGAGCAGGGTCCTTGGTCAGATGCCCCATGTATGAGCAATGAGATCCTGGCCCTGTTGCCTAACCTCTCATCTGAAAATTATAGATTGTTATATCTGTTCTTCCTACCTCATACTGAGTGGTTGTGAGGAGCATCTGAGATTACAAATACTGAGACAATGAGTATATCAGTGTATTAAAATTAATGGCTTCCAAAAACATTAAACATTTGCTATCTCACACAGTTGCAGTAGGTCAGGCATTGGGGCCAGTTAGCTGAGTGGCTCAGGTATGAGGATGCTCAGGAGGTTGCAGTCAAGACAACTGCCGGGGCTGTGTCATCTGAAGGTTTGACTGGAGCTTGAGGATCTGCCCCTCAGATGATGTACTCACATGCTGGCAAGGTGATGCTGGCGTTGGGCAGGAGGTCGGGGTCTTCAGAGCACAGACTTCTCGGTAGGGCTGCCTCCGTGTTCTCATGACATCTAGCAGGCTTCCCCCTGAGGGGACCTTCCCCGGCTACATAGGTCTACCCTGGTCAATGTGGAAGGGACCTCATAGGAGCATGACTGACAGGGTCAAGAAGGAACCATCTTAGAGGCCATTTGTAAGCTGGCTACTGCAGGTATCATCAGATTTATTGTTCTATCTGAGGACATTGCTGTAACTTGGAACTACTTCTAGCTTAAGGGGCCTTTGGCTACAATTCAGTCTATCAGACCAACAGCTCTTTCTGTTCTCTGAGCTTATGACAACAAAAGGCAATTTTTTTTTAAAGGACATTTGGGAGAGCAGGGTGGGAAGGGAGGTAGTGCTAATGATAGGAAAGAGGAGGCAAGTGTCATGGTTATTTAAAAAGAGCAGTGAATGCCTGGCTAGTGTTGCTCAGTGGTTGAGTGTCGACCTATGAACCAAAGGTCATGGTTCGATTCCGGTCAGGACAGATGCCCGGGTTGTGGGCTCGATCCCCAACGTGGGGTATGCAGGAGGCAAATGATCAATGATTCGCTATCATCCATGATGTTTTGGTTCCTCTCTCCCTCTCTCTTCCTCTCTGAAATCAATAAAAATATATTTTTAGAAAAAAAGAGCAGTGAGTAAGGATCAATTAAGCAGCTCAGAAGAGGGTCAGGAATACTAAGTGATTAGTGTCTCAGCCCTCATTGTGCTGGTACAAGATGGAAGCAGTAACAGAGTCAAATTTAACCAATAGTTTCAAATTTCCACCAAATGTGAGCTTGACTTCCTGTGCTGTTTCCTGTTCAGCTTCTGTAAGGGGTCAGCCAGCACGGAAATGGTCAGGAAGGTGGCCAAACAGAAAGCGGGAAGCTCAGGAACCTCCCTTGTGCTCTGAGCGTGGCATTTTTTTCCACAATAGTGGAATACAACCAAATCTTGACAAAATTTCTCCAAGGTTTTCTTTCGCCTTTTTGGTCTCAGGGAAATGTAAGAGTTTATGGAATAAAATGTCAAAAAGAACATTCCTTTTATTTCTAGGTAGTTTATATCTAATAAATTCAATTGTACAGATATTTATACACTACCAACAATGGGCCACATAATCTTTGCAAGACAATGGTGAGAGTGGGGAGGGGCACAGTGTCAAGAACCATGTGGTCTTGGTGTGTGACTAAGGACTTTTTTTAAGGAGCTACAATGGCAGACCCTATTGCCTGGCAGACCCGGCAGCCATCTCAATGCCTTCTCCTTGTCCATCTCCCACAACAGGTGCAGAAGTGAGGCCCTTGCTTTCTTGGCTTCCCTGGAAACTAGGGTGGCCCCATAACCTAGGCTTGGCCACAGAGGTATGAAGTCTGCTGCAGGCATTTGGGAATGTTTTCTTTCCTTATAAAAGGGACAGGTGTGAGAAGGGAGTGCATTGGCACTGCCCCTTCCTCTCCTTCTTCCCTTGGATGTGAATGTGATGGCTAGAGTAGGGCAGTTATCTTGTGACATGAAGCAGCAAATGTGAGGCCAGAAACCCATAGGCAGAGCACAGCATGAAAGGAAGCTTAGGCATAGATGGTATAGTTGCCTTACCAAACCAATTCCAGCAGCTGCCTGCCTGCAGACTTCCAGTAATATTCATCCTGTCATTTCTAGATGGTTTTCCTTTATTTGCAGATTAGTCCGGACATGAAAGATTCAACTTAGGGCCAAAGGAGAGTGTTAGAGAGTAAATGGCCTGAAAGATCAGTGAGAGGTGCATTCAGTGACAGTGGAGAGGGAAGGGAGGGCTGGTTCAAGAAATCAGGGACCATGACTAGATGGCAATGTAGCAGATGGGATGAAGAATGACATTATAGAGTGGATGCACCAAGAATCTCTGTTCATTGCTGCCACAGAATCTGTATTTCTAAAGATAAGGTTGTGGGTCCTGTTCCCTAAAATGTATCACATGGCTGAAGACATCTGGTGTAACAGGAAGCAGTACAGGGTAATGTGTGTGAGCAAGGGCTCTGGCATTAGATGGACCTGGCCAGGGTCCCAACTCTGCTACAAATTAGCTGCATGACTTTGAGCTCTTTGCATAGCCTCATTAAAGCTCCAGCTTCCTCATCTGTAAACTGGGGGCAAAAACAATTTTTTAATAAGATAATGTGTAAAGCATGGTTCCCACGCTTTTTAGGGGGACAATTTGAGAATGAATTATTAAAAGTAATTTTTTTTGCATTTCTTATGATTCTAGGGGCCTCATATCTATAATAATAAAAGCGTAATATGCTAATTAGACTGGACAGCCGAATGACCTGCCGGACGACCTTCCAGACGAAGCCGGGGCTGCAAGGACCGAGGCAAACCGCCTCGGCTGTGAGGGACAAGCCCCTTGCACAAATTTTGTGCATCGGGCCTCTAGTACAGTAAATAAATATATATTGTAACATATTTATGCATTTCAGTTCTCTATTATATGTTCTTAAACTTTATTTGCTATTTTTTCATATCACTTCATATTATTATTATTTTTTAACAATTTCTTAGTGATGTCTTCCTCAGTACTTCAACTGTCCTTTTGTTCTTTTATTTTTCTCTTTCATGGATGCCATGTATTTTGGAAGCTTGTTTAGACCAAGTTAATGGCCTTTCAGGCTTCCTCCATGTGAACAGAAGTTCATTTTTTGAATAATAAGAATTATATGTTAAGGGGTGAGCGGGCGGGGGCATCAGGGTTTTAAAGATGCTGAGGTGGGGCATGGCCAAAAAACGTTGGGAACCTCTGGTGTAAAGCATGAAAACATTTCTCAAGACATAGCATTCAATCACATGAGTGGTAACTATTATCATTATTATTGTGACCAGGTATTAATTATTTTGTCCATGTTTGCTTGCCACCATAAGGATGCTTTCTTAACCTTCTAGAATCCAATTGTCTTACCTATCAAATGGGAATGTCATCTCTCAACTGTGTATTAAATGTTAATGAGGGTCCTTGTGAAATTGTTTTTCTTTGAAGCAAATTTGCCTGGAATGTGTAAATAACATTTTGTCATTTTTAAGCACTTAATACTTTTGAGCTATAAATCACTATGTGACTTTTCCCAGCAGAAGATACAAGAATTATGTAAGGCAGGAATATAAAACTCTAAACAATGACCTTTAGACCCAGTGAAGTTTTCAGGGTAGCCATAGTATAGAGTAAACTGGCTTAGACTTTGATAATTTTTAAAGAAGTTTAGACCTCAAGGCATGCGAAAATTCAAGGGCATGAAGCTGTCTTTTTTAATAAGACTTTCTTGTTATACAGTCTTCATTGGTCAACAAAGGATGGGAGATAGATGGGAAGATTGAGAGAAGGACAAAGATGAAGTGTCATAAACCTGGAAACTGCCATCTGCATGTGCTTTGGAATTCTTGAAAATTCCCCTGCAGTTATCCAGGTGGTGGTTCTTCAAGTAAGTGGACCCTATGAGCATGCGCAGGAACACACACACACACACACACACACACACACACACACACACACACACACACTTCTATGCATTTCTTCTTCAATTTGGATGCCTTTCAAAACTTTTCCCCCCCTATTCATGATATCTCTTAAAAGCCTTTCTGACACTCCCAATCAAAACTTACCACTCCTGTATTCCCTTAGATATCTACTTTTTTTAACTTTTAAAATTTTTGTAGGTATTTCATGCTCACTGAGGAAAATAGAGAGAGAGGGAGAGAGAGAGAGAGAGAGAGAGAGAGAGAGAGAGAGAGAGAGAGAGAGAGAGAGAGAGAGAGAGAGAGGACACCAAGGGCATGACCCATGAAGGAAAAAATTGATAGCGTGGACTTCAGCTCTGCAAAACATAGTATCAAGGGAATAAAAAGACAGGCCACAGACTGGGAGAACATATTTGTTGAAGACACATTTGATAGATGACTGTTATCTAAAATATACAAGAACGCTTAAAACTCAACAGCAAGAAAAAGACAACCTGATTAAAAATTAGGCCAAAAACCTTAACAGACACTCACCAAGAAGATATACAGATGACAAATAAACATATGAAAAGATGTCACTGGAGAAATGCAAATTAGAACCACAATGAGATACCACTACACACCTCTTAGAACAGCCAAAATATAGAACACAATCAACACCAAATGCTGGCCAGAGATATGGAGCAACAGAAACTCATTCATTGCTGGTGGGAATGCAAAATGGTACAGCCACTTTGGAAGACACTTTGGCTGTTTCTTACAAAATTAAACATGCTCTTACCATATCATTCAGCAGATGCACTCCTTGGTATTTACGTAAAGTTGTTGAAAACTGATGTCCACACAAAAACCTTCACTCAGATGTTTATAGCAATTTTATTCTTAATTGCAAAACTGGATGCAACCAAGATGTGCTTGAGCAGGTGAATAGCTAAATACGCTGTGGCACATCTGACAATGGAATTTATTCAGTGGTAAAAGGAAATGAGCTACAGGCCATGAAAAGACATGGAGGAGAATTCAACGCATATTACTTAGTGAACAAAACCAATCCGAAAAGGCTTTTGCATATTATATGATTCCAACTATATGATACACTGTTCTGGAAAAGGCAAAATGATGGAGACAGGGAAAAGGTCAGTGGTGGCCAGGAGTTAGCAGGGAGGGAGGAATCAATAGGAGGAACATGGACCAATTATACTGTTATTTATTCAGCAAATTGTTCATTTCGATTAACTCCAACATTTATTATTAAAAGAAATCTACCTTGCCGAAACCGGTTTGGCTCAGTGGATAGAGCATCGGCCTGCGGACTGAAAGGTCCCGGGTTCGATTCCGGTCAAGGGCATGTACCTTGGTTGCGGGCACATCCTCAGTGGGAGGTGTGCAGGAGGCAGCTGATCGATGTTTCTCTCTCATCGATGTTTCTAACTCTCTATCCCTCTCCCTTCCTCTCTGTAAAATATCAATAAAATATATTAAAAAAAAAAAAGAAATCTACCAATATGCATGCTTGCTTACACACATACACACACCTGTTCAATTATCCCCCAATCCTCAGGATTATTGGAACAACTTCACCTTTTTGATTCTTACTGTTCTTTTTCATCTCAATTTTTTTTACATTATATTCTCATTCAATAACCATTTTGTCATTTTCATTCTTTTTCATATATTTTAACAACTCTTTGAATATTAACGGTTTTTACTGCTATCACTGTTCTCTGCCATTAAAAAAAAAACAATCCTATAAAATAAAGAGGTAATATGCAAATTGACCCTCATGCCTTAATGCCGTCACAAGATGGCTGCCCTGTTTCTCCCCCAGCCCCACCCCTAATCAGCCTCTCCCACCCCAGTTGAGGGTGGGGCAGCTAGCCAACCCCCCAAACCCCCCACAGCCCCTCACCCAGGCCAGCCACGCCCCCACACTTTCCTGGGGCTGGGGGTACCCCAGGCAGGCTGCTGGCACAGCATTGGTCAGAGGCAAGGGTCCTGGCTGTCCCTGGACTAGAGAGTTCAGAAAACGTCAGCAGTGACCAAAGACCAAGACCGAGTGGAAAGGTCCCTGCCAGCACTTATGGCTCAAAGTGCCAGGAGGAAGCGGAGCGTCTTGAACCTGCAACCCTGGCATCTGCACACCAAGCCTTGGGGCACACCATGCCGGTGGTGCCTGTGGGTGAAAGGGGGAGAGCAGGGAGCTGGAATGTGGAGCTGGGAGGGGCCTAGAATCTTCGGGAGCAGCCCACCTGCCAAGGTTGCTGTGACCCGCATGCTCGGGCTTGGTCAAAGCCCCTGGTCAACTCTGCCGCTTACCTTCCAGGTGCGGCTAGCCCTGAGCCGGCTGGCGTTGTGCTCAGAGAAGCAGCTGTCACTGGGGTCAGTTAAATAAGAGAAATCAAAGAGACGAGAGTAAATATCCTCCCAGGCCCTTCCTATGTCCCTGGGGTGAGGAGGGCTGGGGATGGAAAACGGCTGCTACTTTGCATTTTGTAATGAAAAGACTCCTGCTATGTAGAGAGGAGAGGTGATTTGTTTCCAGCAACACCTGGAGTGTTCCCTGTCCCGGGCCTGAAGCCTGACAGCACCTAGCAAAGGTGTGTCCGCACAGCCATGTTGGCCTGGCTTCTGGAACGTTGGGAGCAAGTTTGAGCTACATTGATTAAAAAAAAAAAAAAAAGGTAAAGATTGAAAAACACCTCTTTGTACTCAAATGGCACTATACAATGCAGATTACAGCATCTGATTTTGTCTTCTATGTTGATTTTGAGGCAGAGCGCAAATAGGTTCATGGGAAAAGCAGGAAAAAAAAAAGCGAAAGGTTTCTGCTATCCACAGCACTGAACATTGTTTTTTGTTTTTGTTTTTGTTTTGTTTTTTGTTATTTTTCCTTCTGTTCTTCAAGTGAGTATATGCCATTTAAACCACTTTATGGCATTAGGTAATGAGCTAATGCTTCCTCTATTAAGAGCAAGCAGCAGTGCCTTTCATATGAGTCACATACACTTAATCCATTCAAATGAAGCATACTGAGTGGAGAGAATGGTATGTGTCATTATATAAAGAACTTGGCATTATGATGCTATCTGGCTGAAGATCTTATTTATTTTGCAATTTAGAGAACGTAGACAAATCAGGCATTGAAAATGAATGTGCATGCTTAAGTGCATGATTTTATATTCATCTGTAACGACCAAACAACCGGTCACCAGGAGGTGCATTGATGGGTCCCGAGGTGCGGCGGGTGTGGGGTGTCTCAGTACGGCAGGTCTGGGTGAGGCTGCATGGTGCGGGCCAGGGCCGGGAGACCTGAAGCTGCCCCCCCCGCCCCCCGCCCTGGCACCAGGAAGTAAGGCTGCATCCCCTACCTGGCAGGGCTTGACAGGGGGTGGACCGGTCAGGTCTTCGTGTCGTCCAATGGGGGTAGGGCCAGCTGGACACTTCTATTATAGAGAAAGAGCAAATAGCAATATTAAAATATTTCCTCTAATTAATTCTTTTTTAATGTGCACAAATTTCATGCACTGGGCCACTAGTTTTCCCATATTTATGTTCTTTCTCTAGGCTTACTTTTCATTTGGCTGGAGGATTTTTTGAGTAATTTTTTCAGAAAAGGTAAATAGTAGTCATTCTTAGACATTACATGTCTTAAATTTTTCTTGCCTTAGAACATGATCAATTATTTGGAGGTCATATAGCTGTTTTGTCACAGTTGTTTTTCCTCAGACATTGTAGATGTTCTTCTGCTATCTTCTGCAATTAAGTGCTGTGAAGGAAAGGCATTATCACCTTTATTTTCAAAAATTATTTTATTAATAACATGTTTTTGTTTGGTTATTTGTAAAAAAAATTTTTCCCCTCATATCTTAAGAAAAGTTACCTGCAATTTGAGCCTCTTAATTATTATCTCACTAGTGGCCCAGTGCATGAAATTCATGCATGGGGGGAGGGAGTCCCTCAGCTTAGCCTGCACCCTCTCCAATTGGGGGCCCCTTGGGAGATGTCCGACTGCCAGTTGAGGCAGTTGGACATCCCTCTCGCAATCTGGGACCACTGGCTCCTAACCGCTCACCTGCCTGCCTGCCTGATTGCCCCTAACTGCCTCTGCCTGCCTGCCTGATTGCCCCTAACTGCCCTCCCCTGCCAGCCTGATCTCACCCCCAACTACCCTCCCCTGCTGGCCTGGTTTCCCCCAACTGCCCTCCCCTGCTGGCCTGATCTTGCCCCCAATGGCCCTCCCCTGCCAGCCTGATCTTGCACCCAACTGCCCTCCCCTGCCAGCCTCATCGCCCCTAACTGCCTCTGCCTGCCTGATCACCCCTAACTGCCCTCCCCTGAAGGCCTGATCTCGCCCCCAACTGCCCTCCTCTGCCGGCCAATTTGGTTCTGATTGGTCGGTTTCTACGCCAGTCAGTGTCAAAAGCTCCACCTCCTAGGCAGCCATTGGCTCCTCACAGTTCACCCAAATTTGGTTCTGATTGTTCGGTTTCTATGCCAATCAGCATCTCTGTGCCTATAAATGGGGCCTGATCAGAAAGGCAGGGCTGATTACCAGCCCTGGTGGAGGCCTGGAGAGAAATGGAGGCATGGCTGCTGGCCCAGCCTGGAGAGAAAGAGAGAGACAAGTGCTGATCAAAAGCTGCCACACAGGCTACGGATCAGACCCTGCTTCTCTCTTCAGGCCTCTCTCCAGGCCTAATTCGCAGCCCCCTTGGCAGTCAGTGCTGGGTCACCACACCTGCAGCTGCAGCAGTCAGTGCTGGGTCACCATGGCAACCTAGCGCTGAATGCAGGACTGACTTCTGGTTGGTTGAGCCTCTGGTCATGACAGACCCAGGGTTTTTATATATTAGGATGCTACTCCAGGGTTCCTTTATATATGTAGGCTCAATCATTATTTATCTTGAGGAAATCTTTTCTATCTGTTCTTTCATGAGTACTTTTCTGCCTGCTCTGCTCTCCTGCAGTCCCTAGCATATGTATTAGATCTCCCCAATCTACTGGCTAGGTCTTCAATTTTTGCTTATTAGGTCATCTCTTTTCTCTGCATTTTGAGAGGATAACTTGAATTGTTCTTCTAATTCACTAGTTTAAGTTTCTGTAGCACCCAATGGTTTTTTTGTTTTTTGTTTTTTACTGACAAAATTCCACTTTACACTTTGCTAATAGTGTTTTTAATCTGCTAGCCATTAGACTTGAGCTAAAATTGTTTCATTTTCATTATAATGCAAGGTTCTCTCAAATTTCATTGAGCAAATTGATTTTAGTTTTTTTTCTTGTTTTCTGAAGTCAGTTGGTTATACGTAGGAGACATTTTCCCTAACCTTCCAGGCATGTCCCCTTCAGTTTAATTACTAAAGCTTTCCGCAGGCCCAGTGGTTGGTAGTGAAATTTCTGCAGCACAGACACTATGTAGCTTAGTACTGAGAAAACATAGAGATTCTACCTGAAATCATCTTGGGGGTGGGGGTGGAAGTTAAGTAAACATTTTTGATAATTTAAGGTTTTAATTGAAAAATAATTATTAACATTTTAATCTAAAAAGTTCTATTTTTCTAGACTAGGGGATCACTGTTCTACAACAAAATAAGGCACCTTCCCTTCTAATCCTAGACCAGTGGTCGGCAAACTCATTAGTCAACAGAGCCAAATATCAACAGTACAAAGATTGAAATTTCTTTTGAGAGCCAAATTTTTTAAACTTAAACTTCTTCTAACACCACTTCTTCAAAATAGACTCGCCCAGGCCATGGTATTTTGTGGAAGAGCCACACTCAAGGGGCCAAAGAGCCGCATGTGGCTCACAAGCCGCAGTTTACTGACCACTGTCCTAGACTGATCAGAACCTTCTTCCATCCTATCCTATACTCCCAAATTTTTGCAGAAATTCTTGTCAAGTTCTGTGTATTGATGGCAACTCTCCCCTCAGGAAAAGACCAGGAAACTTACACTTCCAAAAATTTGCGGATGTTATTTAGCTAAAATGTATCCTTGCGATATGAACTTTCAAAAATGCAACCAATAAAAATGAGCTGGAACTAGCATGTCCCGTGGAAGAGTGATGGACAGAATGTAGTACCTCATAAAGTTGGGCTCCAGACCTGACCAAGCTCATGTCTGGAAAAGAGTACAGAGTCCAATTCTCCATGCAGGCGTCCTCAAACTACGGCCCGCTGGCCACATGCCGCCCGCCGAGGACATTTATCCAGCCCGCCGGGTGCTGCTTCCTGTCCTGCTTAGCAGCCGACTCGTCCTGGGCCTGCAGTGCGCATAGGAATTTGTTCATAGTTGTTTTTTTTAACTATAGTCCAGCCCTCCAACGGTCTGAGGGACAGTGAACTGGCCCCCTGTTTAAAAAGTTTGAGGACCCCTGCTCCATAGCTTGAGATTTGGCAACCCTAGAGATGTCCCAGGACTTCTTGAAATCTTGCATTAACTTATATCTTGCATTAACTTTTATTATCCACATGCCAAAACTACCATTCAGTAGCAAAAGTGATTTACCACTGAGCTTCTGGTCTGGAACTGACTAGCATGTGAACTGTGGTCTGTGATTGTCTTTCTGAGGAGCTTGCAGATCAGCTTTGTCAGGTCTGTTGAAGTGCAGCCCGAAGCATGCTAGGAAATGGACACACTGCACCATGACCAGGGTTTTAGAGCCAAGCCACACAATCTCCTTTCTAGAACAATATTCAGCTTCTGACATAGGTTGAGTAAGAAAGCACAATGAGGGGAGTATTTCTAAAACAATTTTTTAAAATCAAGAACATTGTGTGAGAGGCACCATCATTTACAAAGACCCCCTTTGACAGATTCCACTCGAGTATGAGGGCGAGGGAAACGTTTTTCTCACAATGAACTAACAAGTTCCTCCTATTGGAGCATGAGGACTATGGAACCATTGTGTGGTCCTTTTCTTGCCTGGCTGGTAGGAAGCTCTGTTTTCCTTCAATTATTGGAACTTTCCTTAGACATGATTTGGTTTTATTTTCAATAACTTCTCCCTTCCCCTCCTCTACAACTTGTTTTGCACTTAGGTTGATCTTTTTTTTAAAAAAAAAATCTTATCATACTTGTGTTTAACAAAATGTTATACATTTTTTTTCAGAATAACTACATAAATAGAACAGCCAAATATTCAGGAATCAGTGATTTTAGTGTGTTGGATTATGAGAAATCCAATTTTGTGTACCTAAGTTCCAATAAAAGTAAAATAATAAAATATTTTGTTGGTAAAAGTATAAATAAATATTTTAGAAGTAGGAACATTTTGAGTAGGTCTACCATATGTCCAGCCCCATGCTAAGAACTACAATAAATCAAAGGTTGTAGTTTCTTGAAAAACTAATTGTACTGAATAGGAAAGCCTTACCATCAGCCATAAATATTGGCTTTCATTCATTACTTGCTAGTCATGTTCCAGGGCCAGGCTACACATTCTCTTATTGAATCCTCACCCCCAAGACTCCAAATGCAATAGGTCAGTTTTGCTATTAAATTGCTACCCAGGTGACTCTAATGTACAGCAAGTGTACATTTCCAATCTAGTTCTAAGATAAATACGTATTAGGGATATAAAGTACAACATGATGCCAGTAGTTAACACTGTGTAGTATATTCAAAAGTTCAGAGAGTAAATCCTAAGAGTCCTCATCACAAGGAAACAAAAAATGTTCTTCTTGTGTCTACATGAGATGATGAACGTTAACTAGACTTATTGTGGTCATCCTTTCACAATATATGCGAGTCACATCATGATGCTGTACATCTTAAACTTCACAGTCCTGTGTGGCAATTATATCTCAGTATAACTTAAAAAAATTAACGAATCCTGTAGTGATATCTTGTGTAAATAGATTAAATGATTGTTGGCTACACAAACTTCAGATAATATTTTCAAAAGATAGCACTTGGTTATCTCCAGCTTGGTATTGATGTCATAAATCAGCTCAACAGAAAACTGCTGAGATGCTTTTGGCGGAAAAAAAAAAAAAAAAAAAAAAAAAAAAAGATAGATGACTAACCACCAACATGCTTATCTGCTTTTGCTTTCCAGAAGGAAATTTAGAAATTCCCCACTCTCTGTAGCACTCAATCACAAGTGTCTGAAGCATGACCTCGGGCTTAACTTGTTGTTAAATAAAAAATCCTAATGCTTTACCTCTCTTCACACATGTAAAGTTTTGGCCTATAATACAAGAACAGGACAGTCGACTTCCAGCCATCACCACTCATCACATGAACAGCGGAGTTCCAGGGAAGCGCCATTCATCACCAGGACTGCTCATTAGAATTGTGGGTTTGACTGGAAAGCATGCCACACATTCTATGCCTAACCTACTGGAACCAATTTATTTATGGAGCTCTCATTTCAGAGCTCAATGATTTATAGTCCAAACCTTTGCAAACCAAAAAAAAAAAAAAAAAAAAAAAAATACAGATAATTTCATCGCAATGGAGAAAATGTGCTGGTCACTTGGTATCATATTTACTGTAATCTTAAGAGAGGTCCTGTGGCACATGGTCTAACAATAAGACAGGTAGCTGCCTTCAAAGATCTCAGCCTGGTGGTGAAGGCAAGCTCTTAAACAACCACCACCCATCATGAGAGATACAGTAGAGAGGAATGAACAGTAATCCTCAAATGGCCAGAGGGAGGAGAAGTTAGGCTAAGCTTCAGAAAGGAGCCATATCAAAATGTGACTTAGTTTAGAAAAACCGGCCCTATGCCTGATTGCTCTTTCTTACTCAGCTCCATCTGCCATCACAAAATACCATAGGCCTGGAAGCTTATAAACACCAGAAAAACAGAAATGTATTTCTCACCATTCTGGAGGCTGGGAAGTTCAAGATTACAGTGCTGGCAAGGTAGGCTTCTCCCTGAAGTTTCTTCTCTGAGCCTGTAGGCGGTACTTTCTGCTGTGCGCTCCTGTGCCCTCTTCTGCGTGCCTATATGGGTGCATGGAGGGGACAGCACTTAGGTATCTCTTCTTATAAGGGCACTAACCCCACCAGGACTCTCACCTTGTTACTTTATCTAGCCCTAATCACCTCTCAAAGGCTCCTTCCCAAATACCACCACAATGAGGGGTAGGACTTTAGCTTATGAACTGACATGGGGAGGGAGAAAGTGGGAGGCAAAATATTTAGCCCATAACACTTCTCCCACTTCTGGTGACTACAAATCTGATACCTTTTTCTATGAGTTTTGGGTTTTTGATTTTGTTTTTTTTTAGATTCCTCATATGAGATCATACAGGATTTGTCTTTCTCTGTCTGACTTATTTCACTTAGCATAATACCCTCAAGTTTCATTCATGTTGTTGCAAATTACAGGTTTTCCTTCTTTGTATGGCTGAGTAATATTTCATTGCATAGTGTGTGTGTGTGTGCGTGTGTGTATGTATATATATATATATATATATATATATATATATATATATATATATATATAATATGTGTGTGTGTGTGTGTGTATCTCTATATATACTATTTTCTTTATCAGTTAACCCTTCAATGGACACTTAGATTGTTTCCATGTCTTGACCATTGTAGATAATGCTACTATGAACATGGTAGTGTAAATATGTCTTTGACATAAAGTCTGTTTCTTTTGAATATATTTCCAGAAGTAGATTTGTAGGATCACATGGTAGTTCTATTTCTACTTTTTTGAGGAGCGCTCCACACTGTTTTCCATAGTGGTTGTACTAATTTACATTCCCACAAACAATGCATCAGAGTTCTCTTTTCCACACATCTTCCCAGCATTTGATTCTGCTTGTCTTTTTTATAATAGCCATTCTTTCCCCACACAGTTTTATTGAGATATAATTGACATACATCACTATATAAGTTTAAGGTGTAGAGCATAATGGTTTGACTAGCATATATTGTGAAATGATTACTACATTTAGCTTATAAGACTCCTCCCACCTCTGGTAACCATAAATCTGGTATCTTTTTCTGAGTTTTTGTTTGTTTGTTTACTCCTCATATGAGATCCTACAGAATTAAGATCATAAGTTTAGTTAGTATCCATCCTTTCATATAGATACAATAAAATAATATGCAAAAATTTTTTTTCTTGTGATGAGAACTCTTAGGATTTACTCAATAACTTTCATACCTATCATACAGTAGTGTTTACTGCAGTCATCATGTCCTACATTACATCCCTAATATTTGCTCACCTTATAACTGGAAATTTGTACCTTTGACACCTTCCCAATTCCCCCTTCCTCAACTCCCCACATCTGGTCTGATCTTTTCTATGAGTTTGGTGTTTGTTTGTTTTTTAAATTCTACGTATAAGTGAGATTATATAATATTTGTCTTTTACTTCACTTAGCATAATGCCCTCAAGGTCCATCCATGTTGTTTACAAATGGCAGGATTTCCTTCTATATTGCTAAATAATATTTCATTATATATATACTAGAGGCCCGGTGCACGAAATTTGTGAACTCGGCGGGTGGGGGAGTCCCCCAGCTTGGCCTGTGCCCTCTCACAGAGCGGAAGCCCCGTGATTGATAGCACCAAAGAGGTAGGCCACTCCCACCCATTCAGGGTTCCTTGATGGGTTGCCCCAAAGAGGTAGGCCCGGGCCAGGGGTCCCTCCTGCGCACCACGCAGAGCTGCAGGACACCCAGCCTCACTATGTGGAGCTGTGGGACCCGCGTCCACACCGTGCATGCAGCATCAAGCCCCTGCTCACCCGCGCACACACAGCCCCGCCCACTGGTACACACCCACTGCACACGCAGCCTCCTGGTGATCGCTCGTTGCAGCGTGAGGGCATCATGGCATGAGGGCATGATGATCACATAGGCTTTTATTAATAGGATATAAATATACATATATATATATATGTATATATATATATATATATATATATAGAGAGAGAGAGAGAGAGAGAGAGAGAGAGAGAGAGAGAGAGAGAGAGGTAATTTGCAAATTAGGCCAGGACTCCATAACAGGTCACAACCAGACAGGAGGAGGTTGCGCACGCAGGTGAGGCCTGGAGCAGAGATGAGACAGAGGCAGGGGGTCCAGTGCTGCGAGGCCCAGGGCTCACAGCAGCTGTGGGCTTAGGCAGCTGCGAGGCCCAGGGCTCAGGCAGCCCTGGTGGCTGCGAGGTCCATGGCTCATGGCAGCCATGGGCTCAGGCAGCCATGAGCCCCGGTGGGTGCGAGGCTTGGCCCCGGTGGCTGCGAGGCTTGGGGCTCAGGCAGCCATAAGCCCTGGAGGCTGCAAGGCTTGGGGCTCAGGCAGCCCTGAACCCTGGTGACTGCGAGACTTGGGGCTCAGGAAGCCATGGGCTAAGGCAGCTGTGGGCTCAGGCAGCAGCGAGGCCCAGGGCTCAGGCCTTGCAGCCCCTGTGGCTGGCAGTGGCAGCAGCAGCAGCAGGATGATGTGGGCAGCGCCTCCCCTGATCAGCCCAGTCGCCTCTCACAGAGGGGGTCCAGTCTGTGGCTTAGGCCCGCTCCACTTGGGGAGTGGGCCTAAGCCGTCAGTAGGACATTCCCTGAGGGCTCCAGGACTGTGAGAGGGAGCAGGCCAGGCTGAGAGCCCACCCCTCCAGTGCACGAATTTTCATGTACTGGGCCTCTAGTTTATGTGTGTGTGTGTGTGTGTGTGTGTGTGTGTCCTATCTAATAAAAGAGTAATATGCAAATTGACTGTCACACCAAGACACAAGATGGCTGCCCCCATGTGGACACAAGATGGCCACCACAAGATGGCCAACACAAGATGGCCTGCAGGGGAGGGCAGTTGTGAGAGGTTAGGGGTGACCAGGCCAGCAGAGGAGGGCAGTTGGGCATGACCAGGCCAGCAGAGGAGGGCAGTTAGAAGGGACCAGGCCTGCAGGAGAGGGCAGTTGTGGGCAATCAGGCCAGCAGGGAGGGCAGTTAGGGGTGACTGGGCCAGCAGAGGAGGGCAGTTCGGGGAGACCAGGCCAGCGGGGGAGGGCAGTTGGGGGTGATCAAGATGGCAGGGGAGCAGTTAGGCATTGATCAGGCTGGCAGGGGAGTGGTTAGGGGGTGATCAGGCGGGCAGTTGGGAGCCAGCAGTTCAAGAGTTTAAGAGAGATGTTCAACTGCCAATTTAGGCCCTATCCCAGATTTGAGAGGGTGCAGCCTGGGCTGACGGACAACACCCCCGCCCCCACAGTGCATGAATTTAATGCAATGGGCCTCTAATCCTTTATATTTCTGTAGTATCAGTTATTTATCTTTCATTTCTGATTTTATTTATTTGAGTACTCTCTCTATTCTTCATGGTGAGTAGCTAAAGTTTGTCTATTTTGTTTATTATTTTAAAGGACTAGCTCTTAGTTTCTTTGAATATTTCTATAATCTTTTTAGTTTCTGTTTTGCATATTTCTGCTCTAAGCTTTGTTATTTCCTCCTTTCTACTAATTTTGGGCTTCATTTGTACTTTGGTAGTTCTTTGAGTTATAAAGTTAAGTTGTCTGAGACATTTATTCTTTCTTGAGGTAGTAATTTTCATTATGAACTAGCCTCTTATAACTACTTTTGCTGCATCCCATTAATCTATACTAATAAAAGGGTAATATGCAAATTGGTCAGGACACCCTCACAGAAACGACTGAACATCAGGCTGCATGGGGTGACCAGGCAGCAGGGGGAGAAGTGAGGGGTGACCAGGCCAGCAGAGGGGGGCAGTAAGGGGTGACCAGGTCAGGAGGGGGTGCAGTTAGGAGTGACCAGGCTGGTGGGGGGGGGGCGCAGTTGGGGGCGAGCAGGCTGGCAGGCAGAGGTGGTTATAGATGATCAGGCTGGCAAGGGGAGCAGTTAGGGGCGATTAGGCAGGCAGGCAGGTGAGCAGTTAGGAGCCAGTGGTCCTGGATTGTGAGAAGGATGTCCGACAGGCAGTCAGACATCCCCCAAGGGGGTCCCGGATTGGAGAGGGTGCAGGCTGGGCTGAGCCCCTTACCACCCCCCCCCCCATGCATGAATTTCATGCACCGGGCCTCTAGTTTTGGTATAATACATTTCAATTTGTCTCAAGGAATTTTTTAATTTCTCCTTTAATTCACTGATTTGTTCAGTAGCACATTGGTTAATCTCTACACATCAGTAGAATTTCTAGTTTTCATGTAATTAATGTCTAGTTTCATACCTTTGTGGTTAGAAAAGATGCTTGATATCATTTCAATACTCTTAAATTTATTAAGATGTTTTTGTGGCCTTATATGATCTATCTTAGAAAATGTTCCATGTGTACTTGGGAAGAATGTGTAATTTTGTTATTATTTAATGGAATGTTCTGTAAATATCTTAAGTTTATCTAGTATAACTGATGTTTCTTTATTGATTTTTCTTTCTGGATGATCTATTCGTTGATATATGTGGGATATTAAAGTCTCCTACTATTATTATTGTATTGCTGTCTATTTCTTCTTTTAGGTCTATTAATATTGCTTCATATATTTATGTGCTTCTGTGTTGGGTGCACATTTACAAATGTTATATCTTCCTGTTGGATTGATTTCTTTATCATTATGTAATGCTCTCCTTTGTCTCTTACCACAGTCTTTGTTTTAATGTCTATATTGTTTGATGTAAGCTTTCTTTTGGTTTCCATTTGTATAAAATGTCTTTTTACATCCCTTTACTTTCAGTCTGTGTGTGTTCTTTTATCTAATTTTATTAATCAATGCCTCACCAATAAATTCAATAAAAAATTAAAGTGAGTCTCTTGTAGTTAGCATATCCTATATAATAAAAGCCTAGGTACTGCAATGCCCTCGTGTGACATCATCACAAGATGGCTGCCACAAGATGGCCACCACAAGATGGCCACCACAAGATGGCCACCACAAGATAGCCAGCAGCGAAGGGCAGTTGTGGATAACCAGGCCGGCAGGGGAGGGCAGTTGGGGGTGACCGGGCCTGAGGGGAGGGAGGGCAGTTGGGGGAAAACAGGCTTGCAGGGGAGGGCAGTTAGGGGCGACCAGGCCAGCAGGGGAGGGCAGTTGGGGGCAATTGGGCTGGCAGGCAAGGGCAGTTGGGGGTGATCGGGCTGGCAAGGGTGCAGTTAGGCATCAATAAGGCTGGCTGGAGAGTGGTTAGGGGCAATCAGGCTGGCAGGCAGGTGAGCGGTTAGGAGGCAGCAGTCCCGGATTATAAGAGGGATGTCTGACTGTGGGTAGGCCCAATCCCTCTGGGATCAGGCTTAAACCAGCAGTCGGACATCCCCCAAGGGGTCCCAGATTGAAGAGCGTGCAGGCCAACCTGAGGGACACTTCCCCCCCACCCCCCCGTCCCTGACCCGTGCACAAATTTCATGCACTGGGCCTCTTGTAGATGCATATTTATTTTAAAAAAGCCATTCAGCCACTTGTGTCTTTTGATTGAAAATTTTAGTCTATTTAAAGTAATTATTGTTAGGTATGTGCTTATTGCCATCTTGTTAGTAATTTTTTGGTTGTTTTTATATGTCCTTTGCTCTTGCTCTGTTTCTTTAAGGTTTGATGACTTTCTTTTGTTATATGCTTATATTTCTTTCTCTTTTGAGTACTTACTATAGGATTTTGCTTTGTGGTTACCATGAGGCTTACATATAACAACTTACATCTATAGCAGTCTATTTTACATTGACTACAATTTAAGTGTTCTTTTCTCTTGCTGCTTTTAAAATTTTTTGTTTTTGACTTTTGACAGTTTACTTAGAGTATGACCTGATGTTATCCTATTTGGGTTCAACCTATTTGGTGTTCTTTGGGCCTCTTGGATCTGGATATCTGCTTCTCTCCCCAAGTTTGGGAAATTTTCAGCCATTATTGCTTTAAATATACTTTTTTATCCTTTTCCTCATCTCCTTCTGGAATTACCATACTGACTGCTGCTTCTTTTCATTGTGTCCTCTTTTCATTCTTTTCCATTCTTTTTAGTTCTCTGACTGGTCATTTTCAAAGGTCTCATCTACCAGCTATCTTATTCTTTCTTTTGAATCGTTGAGTCTGCTTTTGAAGCTGTCTGTGGACTTCTTCATTTCAGTTATATTTTTCAGCTCTAGACTTTCTAGGTTATTTTTATAGTTTCTATTTCTTTGTGGAGCTTCTCGATTTGTTCATGCATTGTTTTCCTAATTTAATTTAGTTGCCTGTGTGTTTTTGTAGTTCACTAAATTTCTTTAAGATAATTATTCTGAATTCTCTGACAGTTCTTAGCTCTCCATTTCTTCAGTGTCAGTTATTAAAGCTTTATTAGTTTCCTTTGGCGGTGTCATATTTACCCGATTTTTTCATGATCTTTGGTTCCTATGTTAATATCTGTGTATTTGAGTAAGTGGTCTCCTCTTCCAGACTTTGCGGTTTCCCTTTGGCAGAGACAGTTTTTCCCCAATCACTTCAGTTTGGGTTTCTGGACTTATCTGTTGGTAAGGTCGTTGGGCAGGTGGGGCCTGCTATAAGGGCCTATTTTGGGTGAGGCAACTGTTTGAGCTCTGAAGTTGGTGGTAGGGGGTGTGTGCCACTGTCTCAGAATAGCTGGATAGGACTGCTGCCTTGGTTCCCTGTACAAGTGAGGCTGTAGAATGGACTACACAGTTACCTGGATTCTCTTGTCAGGCTTACTAGACAGCCAGGACTGGTTCCTATACTCAGAAGTAGGTGGGGCTATGAAGTAGCTTCCCTGCCCTGGTTGTAGTCCAAGGACTGCACGGCTCATTGTTTGGAGGCCTGAATTAGGCAAGAGTGTGTACTGAACGTCCTGGTCAGGTGAGGCCACCAGTTTTGCTCTGAAGACAGGAAAAGCCATGCTCTCTGTCCAAGTTCCACTGTAAGCAGGGCTGTTGGATGCACTACACAGCTTCCCATTGCTCTGGTAAGGTTCCTAGTCGGGCAGGCTATATTCAGCAATAAGAGGGCCATGAATTAGTTTCCCTGACAGGCACAGTGGGAGAAGTAGCTCCAAGGCCGCTCAGGTTCTTTGTTTGTAGTTTTGACTCAAGCTGATCTGTGCCCCAAATTCCCAGGCTATACCGGGCCACTGCTCTGAGAGCAGTCAGCTCTGCCCGCCTGCCTCTTGGCTCAAGCATTGCTTGGTTGCAAAGCTTCCAGGTGTTTTCACCAGCCCTTCCTGTCAGATGGGGTTGGGGGCCACACACCACACTACAGTGGGTGGAGCTGTGGCTCAGCTCTTCTGCCTGGGTGTGGCAGACCTAGCCAGCAAAATTCCTCAATTAGGACTCAAATCAGACAGACCTGTACCCTGCCAAGGACCCTGGTCAGAATGCACCACTGACGTAGTTTTGCAGATTAGCAAAGCTGCTGGTTGGGCTCTGCAGGTAGGAGGGTAGTCTGCCAAGATCTGGGTGCTGGTTGTTGGAAGGCCCTCTCCTCTTCCCTGTCAAAATCAGAGGCCCAGCCGAAACCGGTTTGGCTCAGTGGATAGAGTGTCGGCTTGCGGACTGAAGGGTCCCGGGTTCGATTCTGGTCAAGGGCATGTACCTTGGTTGCGGGCACATCCCCTGTGGGAGGTGTGCAGGAGGCAGCTGATCGATGTTTCTCTCTCATTGATGTTTCTAGCTCTCTATCCCTCTCCCTTCCTCTCTGTAAAATATCAATAAAATATATTTTTAAAAAAATTATATTTAAAAAAAAAAATCAGAGGCCCAATAGTTGAGCCCTGCAGAGTCCCCTGTGGGGCAAGACCAGTGTAGGGGTTCCCAAGAAGTCCACAATGCTGGGGGTGGGGGCTAGAGGTCACCTCTGAGTTCTCTTTTTCCACTGAGGAGACATAGGCTCAGGGAAGGGTCTGGATGTAGCTCTTACCCTTGTAGAGCAGTCTCTCTTGGTCTCTGTGATGCAGGGGATGCTTCAGCCTCACTCCTGAGCTCTAGGATTCTCTCAGTGGTGTCTTGCCCATGAATAGTTGCTAGTCGTTCCTCTGAGGGAGAGCAACGTCAGGAATGACTTATGTCACTATCTTGGTGACGTGTCTTGTCAATGATAGCCTGACAGCCATTCTAGCAGGTGTGAGGTGACACCTCATTGTGGTTTTGATTTGCATTTCTCTGATGATTAGTGATATTGAGCACACTTTTGTGTACCTATTGGCCATTTGTATAGCTTCTTTGGAAAAATGTCTATTTAAGTCCTCTGCTCATTTTTTTTCCTACCCTGTCTTCTAATTCACTGATCTGATCCTGCGCTTCCCCTAACCTGCTGTTCAGGACTAGGTTTGGCTCTTTGGGAATGGGCACAGGTGTTTGGGACTAGGTTTGGCTGTTAGGGGCTAGGCTCCATCTTTGGAGACAGGCCTGGGCTCTTTGGGACCAGGTGTGGCTTTTCAGGAATGGGCACAGCTGTTCAGGACTAGGTTCAGCTCCTGGGGACTAGGCTCCAACGTTCGGGATGGGCCTCAGCTGTTCGTCTTCTACTCATTTTTAAGTTGGATTATTTGCGGGGTTTTGTTTTGGCTATTGAGTTGTATGAGTTCTTTATATATTTTGGATATTAATTTCTTATCAGATATATGGTTTGCAAATATATTTTCCTAGTCTCTAAGTTGCCTTTTCATTCCACTGGTTATTTATTTTTTGCTGTGCAGGAGCTTTCTAGTTTGACATAGTCCCGCTTATTTGTTATTTTGTGCTTTAGGTGTCATGTCCCAAGAAATCTGTTTGAAGACCCATATCAAATAGCTTTTTTCCTATGTTTTCTTCTAGTAGTTTCATGGTTTCAGATCTTACAGTTAAGTCTTTATAGGAATCTTACTTTTGGACTTTTTAAAGGACAACTTCAGAAAAAAGTTTTTTAATGGGCTGACACAGGATCAGATCTTACCATTGTATACTTACATGCCTCTCATTGTGTACTAGAGGATTTGCAGGCTACATTCTCTGACCCAGTGCCCTGTGCTTTAGTTAGATGGGCAAAGTGTCATTTCCAAGCATATGCCCCTCCACATTATCAAGAACTTGGTTGCCCATTATGATACAGCTGAAGTGTAGCTTTAAGGCATCTGCACAATAAGTGGGCTCTCATCCTGCTAATGCTTTCTTGGGCATCATCACTGGCAACACAAAGGGCCAATACTCAATCAACGGCAGTGGTCTGTAGTCACCAGTCACATTGTGGGTTATAACTGTGGTCAAATTGCAAATGGAGAACTGGAGGGAGGGGGAAACATTCTCATTCAGTGTGCTCCGTTACAATGTACACTCTAGAAGCAGTCCTGGAGACTGACTGTCTAGATTCATAACCTTATTTCACAGATATGGAGGCCCAGACAAGTAAACTGAGTTCATCATGTTTCCGCAGCTGGTTAAAGACAGAACTAAGACCAGCCTGAGCCTCCTAAGCTGTAAACCAGTCTATTTCCTTCCTGTAGAGAGTCTACACTATGAGCATCCTAATATATAAAAAGCCAGGGGCCGTCATGACTGAAACGACCAGATGGATGACTGAACAGCAGACTGCGTGGGGCGACCAGGCTGGCAGGGGGGTTAGTGAGGGACAACCAGACGACTGAACAGCAGGCTGTGTGGGGCGACCAGGCTGGCAGGGGGGTTAGTGAGGGACAACCAGACGACTGAACAGCAGGCTGTGTGGGGCGACCAGGCTGGCAGGGGGGACAGTTGGGGGCAACCAGGCTGGCAGGGGGGGCAGTAAGGGGCAACCAGGCCAATGGGGGGGGTAGTTGGGGGTGACCAGGCAGGCGGGGGGGGGTAGTTGGGGGTGACCAGGAAGACAGGGGGGATAGTTGGGGGCAACCAGTCTGGCAGGCGGGGCAGTAAGGGGCAACCAGGCTAGTGGGGGGCGTAGTTTGGGGTGACCAGGCTGGCAGAGGGGGGCAGTTGGGGTGACCAGGCCTGCAGGGGGGGCAGTAGGGGGCAACCAGGCTGGCGAGGGGGCAGTTAGGGGTGACCAGGCAGGCAGGGGGGGCAGTTGGGGGCAACCAGGCTGGCAGGGGGGCAGTAAGGTGCAACCAGGCTGGTGGGGGGGGGTAGTTGGGGGCGACCAGGCCAGCAGGGGGGGCAGTGGGAGCAACTAGGCTGGCAGGGGGGCAGTAGGGGGAGACCAGGCCAGTGGGGGGGGGGCAGTTAGGGGCAACCAGACCAGTGGGGGGGCAGTTGAGGGCGACCAGGCTGGCAGGCAGGTGAGCAGTTAGGAGCCAGCGGTCCTGGATTGTGAGAAAGATATCCAACTGCCAGTGTAGGCCGGATCCCCAGGATCCAGCCTACACTGGCAGTTGGACATCCCCTGAGGGGTCCCGGATTGGAGAGCGTGCAGGCTGGGATGAGGTTCCCCCCTCCCCCCGTGCACGAATTTCATGCACTGGGCCTCTAGTAAATTATATAAAGCATATTTATATCACTCATTGATGTACTATTTCAACAATCAGGTGACCTTAAGTAGTCAGTCTCAAACTTGAGTGTGCATTAAAATCACATGGAGAGCTTGTTGAAACAGATTTGCTGGGTCCTGATTGGAGAGTTAGTAGGCCAGGGTTGGGGCCCTGGAATTTTCACTTCTACCAGGCAAATCATCAATGAATGATATAAATATGCTTTATATAATGTATGCTCCTAGTGTAGACTCTCTACAGGAGAGAAATAGACTGGTTTACAGTTTAGGAGGCTCAGAAGCCAGAGGCTTTGACTGAGAGCCCAGAGTGAGGCTGCTCAGACCCCAGAGAGGGGCTGCCTGAGGAGCAGGAGCCACGCGGGAGACGCACTCCCTGGCAGCCAGAGGGAAAAGACCCCGGGAACACAGTTATCTGGGGCACAGAACAAAGCAGGGGACTGACTCTGAGTTACCGCCATACCGAGAAGCAGGACTAATTACCTAAGTGCCCCTCAGCTACATGGATGTCTTCATCGCCAGGGCTCTTAGGAAAAGTCAGCACCACATATATACAGGATGTTCCCCCAAAATGTATACATACACTTTGAATAATTATTAAGGCAGTGCTTATTAAGATACATTTCATTATCAAAATCGAGCTATCAGCTGTTAAAGTGTGTATACTGTACAAAGCGGCATTCATTGTCATAAATTCACTTAGCAAGGAAAGTGACATAGGCGTTATTTCAGAATCAGAATACTTTATATCTGTATTGACTAGATGCCACAATGCGAAACCTGAATCTGTTGTGTGCTTGGCTCCGTCTGCAACTCCATGTCACACTCTGCATGCTGCTCAGTGCCTCATGCTGCCCCTGTGAGACAGACACACCAACTCCTCAACAAACCATAGTTTGTAGAGAGCAATTCTGAAGGTTTGGAGGTGGATAGTGGAGGGATTGAGGGACGATGGGCATTCTATTTTCTTATAGCAAGAACATGCCTTGAAATAACATCACCTATAGGTTATGTCATCATTAAGGACATAGTATAATTATGTAAACAACACTAAGCAATCATTCATGTGACCGCTTTTCATGGCCTTCCTTACCACTTCACAAAAGTGAGACAGTAGGATGAAAGGGGGTGGGAGGGAGACTATAGAGACAGCAACTTTCATTAACCAAAAGAGGAAGAGAGGGGTTTCAGAAATATTTCTTAGGCAATAATTGAAATTTCAAACCATCACATAAGTTTCAAAACAATCTTTATTCTGTTTGAGGACCTAATACAATGCATTACAGCAACTTAAAACAACAAGACATAGCTCCATTAAATCTATAGCTTGAACCAAGTGTCAAGGAGGCACACTCCCCCCGCCCCCAACCCAGGTTGCCTTGTAAAGGCAAAATTACAACAGACCATCACATCCTCCCTCTCGTCAAAAGACCAACTTCATTTGAACATTGTCATATAAACAGATTTGTAAAAACATCGAACAGACCGTAGCTTTAAAAAATACACACATATAAATGATTTTTTGTTTTTGTCTTTTTAATAGCAGCATCCTGGGTAGCTAATGCTATCTCATGGTGACAAGTTTAATGTTAAGTTAGATAGTGTTTCCAATGCTGTTCCCGCCCCACTCGCACTAGTATTTTATATAACTAGATGTTTAAAAAATAAGAATTTGGCATTTTGGAACTTTGTCTCATGTGAGGCATTGTGCTTTTAAACTGCCCCTTTCTTAAGTGACCCTGAACTCAGATTTCAGGGTCTGCTTTCCAGCTGACTTGGATACCATGCATAGCAAAAGCACAGTTGTTAAAACCAGCAGAATTTTTCTCCCAGTAAGGGACATCAGTAGGACTTCCCAAACACATTACTAGTTCATAACCAGCTACATGACAAAGCAATAGGTTCCCTACAGTGACAGCTCACATACACACATTTTGACTTGACACATTGAAAACAAGGATTTCTCAATTGAGTCATCCAGACCAGCTTCCCAAAAGGAGTTAACTTTTAAACACAGAAAGAAAAAAAAAAAAAGCCAAAGAATTATGAACTTCTCACTTCACTTGCAAACAATTTTCACCTTTGTAAGACAAAACAAAGCAAAATCACAGGGAAAAAACCACCCATACACATATACAAGAACTGTACTAGACATTTGCTTGTTTGCACTTGAACTCGACTGTGGATCTGTTTTGGCTGAAAGGTGTACTGAAAACACAGTCCATGCACATATACATATATACATATATCAAGGGCCATGAAGTTGTCAGATGTTGCAAACACATGCTTTTTGCCTTTTCGCACGGTTATAGTATTTCTCGTGTCTAATGTCCGGTCCCAGGGCTCCCACCTCTATAGCCCCGTCATAGCCTCTCTGAAGCCTAGCTCCTGGCTTTATTTTCAGGATGCTCTCTTGGGTGGGGGAAATCAATGCACGGCTAAGAAAATGTCTCAGAGCACCTCCACTGTATCCATTCATACTCGTGAGCCACTGAGACGATGCTGTTGGATGACTGTCTGAAGGAACCCAGAGAGCCCTGCTGGTCAAACATCTGGAAGGACAGAGGTGGTGGGCATGCTACACACAGTCAAGAAGGCACCTGGCAGAGGGGTGACATCACAGGTGTGCAACTCACTGTGATATGGAGAAATCCTGCCTTTGCAGTGCAAAGAACATCTATTGTTTGTGCTTGTGAGATGCAAAAATAAGGCAGATGCCTAATACCATGTCATCTTGAAAATGTTGAAGCAAAAACACTAACAAAACTCTTAATGAAACATTCCATTTCAGATCTTGTATTTTAGGAAATGAAAATTATTTATACTTAATAGCATACATGGATGTGCTACCAAAACAAAACAAAACAAGAACAAAACCACGCTTGTTTACAAGCTACTATTAACTAATTGTTAAACTTCTGTGAGACATGGAAGGATAGTTTTAAGCCAGACACTCACAGACTCAAACCAGGAGAATCGTCAGTTGTCTGGAGATGAGAGGGAGGTGGTCAGATCGGTACAGTCAAGTCTCAGGCTGACAGTCTGGCTATAAGACTGACTATTGCTCTTGATATGAGTAGCTTCATGAAAAAAGGACAAAAAAAAAAAATACATTCTACAGTTGATTAAGTCAGCCGCTAGACAGATCCTTTCTAAAGAACTTTTAAAGGAACAATATTAAGAAAACCAAACCCCTTTACCCCAATATTTGAAGAAAAGAGAAATAAAGGTATGAAATTGTAAGATTCCATCTTAATCTACCAGCGTAGTTGACTATGGTTATAATTATCCTTTATTCCTCCCAATACATGCACAATTTCCACTGAACAGAAAGGCTTTTTGCATAAGTGAATCAGGGAGACCTCTCACTCATGCCCTAAATTGCAATGACTCTAACACCCCTTCCTTTTCCCCACAGTGAAGTATAACACATGCAATTATTTGGATGAATGAGAAGGACTGTTATTATGATTCCTGAAATGGCCATGACTTTAACGAGCTCCACACAGCCCAGAGCAGTAGCAGTTACCACCATGCCTCTTTGCTTTACGGTCTAATGTGAATGGGAAGCTAGGAAAATAACAAACAGCCAGATAAAAATCTTTTCTCAAATCATGCTTTCTCAAAAATGAATGTTTGTGGGTTGTAGCGGTAGTCTAATGTTAAAAAGAGATATTTTCTAAGTGTAGCAATTTAACCTTGAAATCAGTGTTCCGAACGAGGGTCAGAACTAGAACATCTGACCAGCCTCACTGTTAAGAGTCGTAGCAGATTTGTAATTGTCATAATTGGTAATAACTAGCAGATGAGAGTGGGAAAGACTGAAGTATAAGCAACTTCTCTCTGCAGTTACCTACTTTTTCTCTAATCATGAGAAAGAGAAAGTGCATTCCACCACCAACCCCCACCTGTACAACCTTTTGCTATATCCCTCCTCCCCAGATTCAAGAAGTTCACAATTCTTTATGAAACAAACATTGCCAGGTACCGTATTTTAAGAGTTTTGAAACAACATTGTCGAACTCCGCGATACTTTTGTCATATTCATATATCTTTCTCTTTTTTATTGAATAAAGCAGCTTTGAAGCTTATCAGGCACTGCCCAACAAAACATTTAGTCCAAAAAATCTGTTAGGAACTTTTTAACCTTGGGCTAATAGCCAAGTACTCTGTACAAGAAAAACTGTAAAATATTTCATAGTTTTAATTCTGAAGCCTTTTTTAAAAACTGGCATCCTGTACATTTCTTCTTAAAAAAAAAAAAAAAGAATAAACAAAATGAATATTAACACAAAAATCAGGAACAACAGTATTTTCAAGCAACAAAAATTGGGGCAGGGGAAGCTTATTTTGAATGTACATTTAAAACTGAGATAACAACTTAATGAAAATTAGGAATTGCATAGCGCTGTGAATTTAGCCTTCAGCAAAACAACACAGAAGCTATTTGGTATTGATACAAATCCATCTATTTGATAGTTAGTCATCCAATATTATGTACATATTTTATATACTAAATGTCATTTGAAGTCCTGTTTTCCAAGTTCCATTTTTCCATTGGTGGGTTTTGTTTTTTGTTGAAAAGTTTAAACAAAACGCTTTCTGGCACTTTGCTGCAACAGAATTTCCTCTGAATACATGTGAGCTGACGTTCTCCCCAAGTGTCCCTTGTGAGTGGAAGTGCCTTTCTGCTACATATCATTCATTTGTTAGGAAATGAAATAATCCACAGTGCGAAGTGTCTGGGTCCACCGTGCACAGCAACACCAGGCTAAACCAGGCTGGACCGAGCGTTCCCGGGCCAGGGCTCCACAGCCCCGTGCATCCTCGGTCTCCAAGGTCCCAACTTTGAGCTGGTAAAGCTTCAGAAAGCATTAACGAGCACCATGGTGAAGGCCTCTTTGTCCCTGCACGCAGAGATTTTTGCATTTATTTTTCTCTGTGTTGTGGTGGCTTTAAATTAAACCAAAAAAAAAAAAAAAAAAAAAAAAGGAAAGGAAAGGAAGGATAAGCACTCCAGATTAGCAACGTCTGGTCATCGCACAGTGCTGGCTGCATGTCTTCCCCTACTGCTTTCTTTTTGTCGAAAGCTCCAGTCCCATCTGAAGACGTGGTCTCCGCAGCTCAATTCACAGGTCAGGCTGGAGAGGAGCCCTGTGCTTCCCAGAGGCCTCAGGGTGGTTGAACATCAGGAGGAGGACTGGAGGGCACGCTTCATCGCCTCTGCTGTGCATATACCGGGTAGGCTAGTGTGACGTTGAGGGAGTCGTTGTGCTGCACGAGGGAGGTGTGTTGGTAATGTAGCACCAGTTCTTTGAGGGAGCTGTACAGGTTATAGGGCTCGGCAAAGCCATAGCCGGTTGCCGTTTTGTTTATGACACAATGCTTTACCTCGCCGTCCACCCTAGAGAGGAGAGAGAACAAATGCATTGTGACCTTGACCAGGACAAACCGTGACGCTGCTAGGCGTTAACAAAATCATCATCAAAAAGTACACTTGACACAGGCCAGGCCCCACGTGGGCAACAGTCCCAGGTGAACTGCCAGACTCGTGGCTCTGCCAGCTACTTACTGGCTGAGTGGCTTGGGTACGGAACCCAGCTTCACCGAGCCGCTGTATTTTCATCTTTAAAATGGTAGAAGAGGAACATGATAGTAATATGTGTCACCGGGTGGCTTTGAGAAATGAGATGATGTGCATGATGTGTTTGGTAGAACGCCTGGAATGCAGTGAGCACGCAACAAGTGGGAGCTGCTGACCATCAGCGCCGCTGTGTGACCAGAGGTGTGACTAGTTATTAATAGGATCCCTTCTCTCAGGCTGGCTTTCAAGTGTCTACATGTCTCTCCATCTTGGCACTTACTCAGAGCTCTTCTCATGCCTCCTTCCTATAGGACTTCTCTGTAAATGAGAGAGCTTGCAGAGTAGGATGTGCTTTTAGAGCACGCATGTCAAACTCTAACACGGGCCAAATAAACAAGGCATGCAGCCCGCGGTCCACGAGTTTGACATGCTTGTTTTAGAGCCTCGCACTCTGAAATGACGCCAGGGACCCAAAAGACTCACTGTCCATTCAAAGTGCTCCCTAGACTATTAAGAGATCAACAGAAAGAAAATATGCCAGGTCTTCTGGGTGTAATTACCTCAAGGACAGTTCCTGATGGGGACTTTTCACCTGTGTGTGGTGCTCTTAGGTGAGTTACCTTTGACTCTATACTAGCCGAGGCAAACATTGCCATTTACGTTTTTAAAAAAGACTGAAAGTAGTTCCTGAATTGGTACCCAAGCAAAGCAGGTTTCTTTCTACTAGACTCTACTGAAAGACAAACTTTAAATATTATGCCTGTTTTATTCCCTCTTCTATACTGTGTGCCATAAGATTCTTCCAGGTTAAAACTTTTCACCTCCCTGCCCATGGCTGGCAGAATGAACCTCCCTCCAGGAGACAGGAGATGTGGGCCAGGACAGCAGTGGGCGGGAGATACATACACTACAGAGCAGGCGTAGCAGCCCTGTTTACTGCTTTCCCGGACCAGGAAAGTGCCGTCTCGCTTCCCTCGTAGTAGGTTCTCAGCCTTGTTTCGGTTGCTGCTTCCGACATTCCAGGTCTTCTCGTCATGGTGGGGAAGATCCTCGTCATCCTCCACCAGCGAATATTGGCTGAGGAGGGAAGGGAGGAGGTTTCTAAGTGAGGTTCATTGAGCCACAAGCCTACCCTCACCTCTTCTACCTCGGTTCTGCCCCTCCTACAAGCAGGCCAGACCAGCGATCACGGGTCTGACTCAACCAGCCCTCCCTCTTATCCTGGGAGGGGAGCCTTCTAGGTAACTTCCCTGGACAAAGAGTCAGCATTAAGCTCAGGTACCTGGGCAGAGAGAAAGGTATTAAACAATCCTGTTTGTCCAGTTCAGATCAGGAAATTGATGGTCTAGGAGGACTGCCAGCTTTCAAATAATTCAAACAAAACATATGCTTAAGCTTCAAAAACATACTAAGCCTAATTCCGTTCTTTTTAAAAAACTGTTCCAAAAATATGTTGGGACATCACTGTGGACACAGTGTTGGAATGATGGGGGGAAAGGGGGGATCTGTATCTTCCCTCCCTAAACTTTCCCTTTAAATAATTCTGGATAATGAGACTGAATTTACACATTTTCTCCTACAAGATGTTCCAAACTCAGTAAAATTCCTCACTTGTTCTCTAAATAAGGCAAGTCATGCGTTTTCCTAAAATGAAAAAAATCCCCTGCTGCCTCCATCTGTGGTAACGACTTACTCTTCAGTGTTTTCATTGCCCAACCACTCGTTCAACTTCTTCTGCCGAACACCTTTCTGAGTCAACCACCTGAAAAAGAGTTTCAGAGGGGAAACGCATTCAGAACTTAGCCTTAATTTTAGCCATTGGCAGTCATTCCCTTGCGGGTTCCGTGCCCACCACTTACATCAAGTACTGGTCTCTTGTCTTTCTCAGTTGGATGAGGTCAGGCTTAATGCTGTTCATGCGCTTGTCAATCTCCCGATACTCAGCTGCCTGCTTCTTCAAGTCTTCCTCCAGTCTTCTTCTGCTGTCCACAATTTCACTGATCCGAGACTTTAACTTTTCATAATTATGCATAATCCTGCAGGCAAGAGAAACGCATCTGTGATCACCCGAGTTCATCATGAAGGTTTCCCCCAGTTTATGAAAAGGCTCCCCATGAAGCCCCAGCCATTTTTCTCAGGCAAGGAATGCTTTCTCTTCCTGTTGTTTTTTAAATATGCACAGCACAGAAAGCAAGATCATTTTTAAGCAGTTTAAGAATATTCTGGTTATCTCTAGCAGAACAAAGGAATACTCTTCTGACCAACCTTTGTATTTCTTTCTCATTGCCTTCACGTTTAAACTTTTCTATGTACTCTTTACTGTAGCGCTCCTGTGTTTGGCACTGTTCTTCAAATATTTTTATGGTTTCATTAAATGCTTCAATAGCTGTTCTTTTCATTTGGATTTCCTGCAACACAATATCAGTAAGACCATGTCACACCTTTCGTAGAACAGGTGATTTCTTATTGTGAGAGACTCCCATTATGATTATCTAGAACGTAAGTGCTTTGTTGGCAAGGTGGGACTCTAATTCATAGAACCCAGTAAAACACTATCACAAAAGCACACACTTCCTTTGGGAATTATTCCAGTCTATGGAAGATGACTACCTGACATTTTCCTAAGTTATCATGTTGGTTAAAGTCATGCCACTTGATCAGCAATTCATGACATACATGTTGCCCTCTACTCCCCCTGCCGGTCCCGATGTATGACCGCCTAGAAAAGATTAAGGCTCTAGGAAAACATTCCAGTGGCAATGCCTCTGTTCTTCATGGCAGAGTATATAATGGTCAAATCCCTATTTCTGATATTAGCCAAGTCTGTGGAACTTCCCATCTAAAAAGAATTCTTCAATCAAGAATTATGTCAAATCAACTTAAAACTCACAGTAACCTCTTCCTTTCTCTTGTAGACTTACTACTCTGATACTTATAGGCTTTATTTACAAGTAGAGATATAATGAATAAATTACTAGAATAATCGACAATGATTCACAAACAAATGAGCTCTCAACCTCACTGTACTGTAAAAACTCAACCTTTTTATCCTGTTTTTGAAGCTGACTAATACGTGTTAGGTTTTAATAACTAACACTTCTAAAATCTTAATGTGATTTTCACAGAAAACTCACCTGGGAAGTACGTGTATAGTCCTCATATAATCTATCATATTCCCGACTTTTTTCTTGAAATTGAGTGTTATATTCATGTAATTTTTTTCCTACAGCTTCGATATTATCTTCTTTGACAACTTGATCCTAGAAGGATTAGAGAGCAGAAGAAAAAGCAATTCAATTGATAAGGTATGTAATCAATTTAAGAACTATTTAACCAAATATCTGACGTGGAAAAATCCTTGGAGTATTTTATTGAACTATTCTGAAATTGTAATTTTGTGATTACAAGTACAAAGCTTTTCAACTTTCATTACATGCAATTCATTTGCTTCAAAGTGTTTCTAAGCATTGGAAGTACCTTATTTAAATAACATTTACTATGTGAGCATTTGATTACCTGTTGGTATTTGGATACTGGGTAAAGTAACTTCACATCCAGCTTGGGATTGTACTGAGCTAGAGATTCATTCCGGTAGTGGTTTATTAATTCAACCACAGAGTTGAAGGTTAATGGGTCCGAGAAGCCGTATTTCCCATCTCGGTGAAATATTTTGATTAATTTGTTATTTCCTCCTTTCCTGTAAATACAATATAAATATAATGGCATACAATTTCCTTTAAAGAAATGTGTTTTAATGTCAACTTGAACCACCCCAGCTTTACCTCTATTCTTTGACTCACCTTAGTGTAAGAGTATAATCTCCATGCATTTTAGTAGATGCATCTCGTACCAAAAAGGTTCCGTCAGCTGTATCTCGAAGTTTTTCATTCACTTCCTCCCTGACGTGAAAAGAACACAAGACAGTGCTTACCTCGAGGATTTAGTGATTATCTAAATAGACTTTAATTTTTAGAGCAATTTTATATTCACAGCAAAACTGAGCACGAAGTACAGAAAAAGCCTCTAACACCCTGCCCCTATAGATTTATACTTATTAATTACCATTTTCAAAGCTTAACAACTTATTCTTTGTTTATATAAAAAAATGTTACAAACTCCATCTCATTATTAACAGGTGCATGGGAGTTAAAAAAAAAATACCTACTTTCACTATCCGTATAACTTTGGTACACGTTTTTATTTTCTAACCAAAGATGCTAACAAATCAGCAAGCAAGTCATGATCCCAAAAAGATTTCCTCCCCACCACGCCCCCCTTAAAAAAAAAAAGCTAAGAATAAAAATGCCACTTTATTTTATTGTGTGTGAGATAATCGTATGAATTCTTAAGAGTTCTGCGTGACAGGAGTGCCTGCACGCTGCCTTGGGCAGTGCCACTCGACCCGGTGCCTCCCTGACATCTGCCAATAATCGAACTTCTCTGTGTGTAATTTCCGGTGGCACCAGCACCCACAGCTCTCCGTCGGCTCAGTGACTTCTCTGGGAGCCTTGGGAAGGGAATCCAGTATGCTTCAATGCTTATATTGGATGATATCCTAAAAATGAAACTTAGCAAGCTGGTGCTTTTCTTTCTCTTAACCTAAACCCCTCTATCTCTAGTGAAAACTAAGCATTTCTGTGGGCTTACCTCGAGATATCTCCCCAGTACCACTCAGCATCTTGTAAGGACATATTGTTATTCATACCGTTGTTGGCCACAGTAGTAGGTTTTGGTGGTTTAGGAGGCAGTGCTGTAGATTAAGGAGAAAGGAAAAAGTTGTTTGCAACCCCAAACTGCAATTAGACATTTAAAAATAGACCTAATTTCTTTAGATGAAAGTAGAGAGTGTGACATACAGCAATAGTTCAGAATTCCATGAAACATGCAAGATTGTTTTCTTCCAAAAAAAAAAAGATCAGAAATCTTTCAGAGTACAGCTCAAAGAGAAAAGAAACTGAAGAAAACAGCTTGGCGATTAATAAATGTGAATTTCAGAGTAAATCCAGAGTTGTGCCACTTTCTGCTTCTAGCTAGGTTCTAGTTATATTAAAGTTTCATGCCTGGTCAAATCCAGCTGAAGTCAGAAACCGTGCACAGTGAGCAGGAGGAACCACATGGGTTGGCTTTAATTTCTTCCTGTTTAATGATGAGAGACAAATTCAGCTTCTGCCCTCCACAAATGCTGGTGTGGCAAAGAGGCTCACCTACAGCAGTGTGTTTCCAGAGGAGAACTCGTATTTCTCATCTTAGTATTTCAGGCACTGTTCTGCCAAAAGCCACTTTAAGAAACTCATCTGTGACCTAAATCTCTTTAGTGTTAATATTTTATTGGAGAAATTGTGCTCTATATGCTGACTGATTAAAAACTATATTCCTCTTTCTCAATGTCAAATCAGTATTCATATACCAATTGGTGACAAATGAAAGGCTGTGGTATTTCTGAAATTTCTTAATTGGGAAATGGGCTAATAACATAGGGATAAAAATAATTTAGAAAGCAGAATAAATCCAGGATTTTTTTTTAGCTAAATTCTAAGTCATAAGTTTTAAAGCACAGTTACTATTTTAATTTATGTAAAATTATTTCAGGAGTTTATCAAGACTATGTGATAAAGACTAGGACTAAGGAATGGAGAGCCAACTTCTTTTCTCTTTATAGTATCCTAATATAAGAGACAGGAGGCAACATCTCAAAATTTGATTTAGAATAGTTTCCGGTCACCTAGAACTGAGTCGCAATCATTGCTACATTTTACATGCTTTCTAAAGTACCAAGTGCTATCCCCCACAAAGTACCACACTGCTCCCCTCCATTGGCAACAGAGAAAAGCAGCACAAAGGAGACATCAATTCAATTACAGGAACGCTATACAACAATACAACCCAAATAGCAAAAGATCTTAACAAAAGACACCAGTGAAAAACGGGCATTCCATTCATATCCATTCAAGTCAGAATAAGCATTTACCACATACAATCTGATCTGCCTGCTTCCACAGGCTACGATCAAATGAATTCTTACTAAATTAGAACAAATTAATAAAAATAGAATAGAAATCCAAAGAGGCTCTGTTACAGGAGTTGTCAAAAAAAAAAAAAAAAAAAAAGCCACAAAATTAACTAGCTTTCTACAAGAATACTGCAGTATTACCTGGTGGATCCATTTCTATATAAAACATCAAGTCTGTGCCACAATTTATATCTGTCTTAGCATATTCTAAATCCAGGTCTTCCATATTCCAAACAGTGTTGTACATTTGTGCGAGAGTTTCCTTGGCTGAGCTCAGTTATAAGAAAAGAGTCCGGCTTTCTTTGTAATGGTGCCTTGGAATTCATTTTAAAACCTATAAGGGGCTGCACTGTAACCTATTACATCACACAGCCCAGCCAATCAAGTCAGAAAAATGTCACCAGACCACTCCTGCTTCATCATTTCTCTTCTGTATCAGCCTTAGCACAACCCCAACCTCACTAAGCTACATTTAACAGAACTGCAACGTATACATGCTCATCATTTCCAAAAGCTGTTTAATTTGACTGTTCTCCTCCAGCAGTGAGTTTTCTAATTCCCTTTTTATTACTCCTTGCAGCTTGGTACGCTCCGCTCTTGGCAGGTTGACAAAAGCTGATATGCTGCAGCACGTAGCTTTTTTCCCCTAGTGCATCTGGGTTTTTAGATAGCCCGATCATTCCTTGGTTTAAAAATCTTACAAATGCATGAAAATGGTATATTTAAGGTATATTTTACAGTCCTTAAATACTTCCCATATATATTAAAAGCAGAAAGGACTCTGGATATTTAATTTCAGTCCTAAATAAAAACTTAAACACTGTCACAAGTGTGCCACATTAGAAAGCACAAGTACAAGGAAACACATGGGCAAACTCTCCTCCTCGACCAAATATTGCAAAGTCAAAACTACACTTTATGGACTAACACTGGAAATTCTTAACAGGAATGAAGAGGTCTATTGGCAGAAATAATTAACAGAACTGTCAATATCATTAATGAGAATTTTAATGTTACTGCCTAACAAGAATGGTCAAGGTAAGCTGTCTTCCAAATAGAAAGAGAACATATATATAAGAATGCAGAGGGGGAGAGCTGTCTTGGCAAAGTATTTCTCACCGGTGAACCCATCCTGGGATTTACTGTGTTAATACTGCTTGGGTGGGTGTGGGGATGATGTAATCACTTTTTTTTGGGGGGGGGGAAGGGGGCTTTTATCTCCTCTATCTCAAATGCCTCACACGGGTGAGGAATATTACTATTCCTTCTTAGCAGTACTTAATGTAAAGAAATCAATTCCCCTAAGCCTGATCATTAATCTTTTTTTCTTTAAAGCTGTTCTCTATATAATCCTGCTGCTCTTACTGGAGCCTAAGGTACATTTCCCCTTAAGAAATGGTCCCTCTTTGCAATAGGATGAGAGGGAAGGAAGGGGGGGGGGAAGCCCCCACCCCATGTAAATGTGGCTGATTTTAAAAACTATAGTGGGCTTTGTGATCTACACAGTATTTGTGTGATGACTGAAGAGCACAGAAGCCCTAAAAATTTACTCTTAGACGTTCTATCAACTTTGGAATCTTAAACTATATGAAAGAGCAGAGCAAAGGCAGGCCATTCTCCAAGCACTATTCACTCGAATCCCCTCTCTAGTTTAATTCATCTTCTCATTAACCATGAAGGCAGACTCAGCCTAAACCCTCCCACTCACTTTTCTATTTGCCTAAGAGCTTAAGTAAACCTAAACTCAAGTAAAAGTGGTGGTGGGGGTGGTGGTGGGGGTGGGGGTGCCCTCAATTAAGATTCAGAAAGAAATCTCTCAGTTTAATAAAGATATTGATGCCCTCCCCCCCCCCCCCCCCCCCCGGAAGGGAGACAGAGGGCCACATGCCTCTGGAAGCCCGTGGTGCAAACCAGGGCTGCAAAGGGAGCCCGTGTGGCACGGGGAGCAGGGAGACAGGTGATTTTCCACGTCTCTCCCAGGCCTGGCCAGGCACCAACTTCTAGCCCAGCACTGTGTACTTACGTCCTTCCCCGTTTCCAACCTACACCCCATCTTCCCCTCACACTGTGCCCCTCCAGGAAAGGAGTATCTCCCTAATCTGCCATCTGCCCTCCCCAGGGAGTGCTTCATCTCTTTCTCACTCACTCACACAGGAACCTTCCACAGAACTACAAAAACAAAACAAAACAAAAAAACACAAAAAACAAAACAAAACAAAAACAATAAAAAAACAAACAAAAAAACCCTAATGCAACAGCGAAGTGGCAGAGAAGTGCACAAATTAAAAGCAACTTACTTTGCAGGTTATGCATTTCAACGGTTTCTCTTTGAATGCGTGTATCCGACAATGAAAAAAAAAATCCAAAAAGCTATTCTCCAGCCAGCAGGACCAGCCCCGGAGGCTCCCCCCGCGGCTCTCAGGCAGGCGGTGCTGGCTGCCAGCACGCAGGACCCCTGGGACTGAAGGAGGATCGCGCGGCTGCACCCTCACCGGCTCCCCGCGGAGAAAGCGGCTGGACGTGGGCACAGTACCCGGGAGGGAAAAGGCACCGGCGCTCGCATGGCTCTCTCAGATAAAGATCGCGGCTTCATGATTAACTTGGGCAGGTTCAAATATTTGCTGAGCCAGGGATTTCGGGGAGGGGAGGAGAGCCCAAGTCAAAGTCAAAGTTGTCATCTGCTAACAAGTGGCCAATGCCAGCCCAACTCGCTCATTTTCACCGAGGAAATGAGAAGGCCATTGTGCGGGGACCTAAAATAGTCTCTCTAACTGGCTGCGGCAGCGCGCTCACTGGCTCGCCGGGCTCAAGTGGCCACAGTGAAGCGAGGCACTATGCGCAGCCAAACACAGGAAGTGGCTGAGCTAGTTCAGCAAAAAATAGAATCAAAGCCCTGCTTGTGAAGGCCTGAGCCCTCGGAATGGCCCAGAACACCATGCCTTGCTCAGTCCACCTCCTCCCACACACAAGCACAGGCAGCCCGCAGGTGTAACAGGAAAGCCCTATGCAGCAACTGGGGAGGGAACAGGTCTGAAAAATATTTTTAAGTCCTAGGGAAGATGACTCTAACTCTGCATAGACACTATGCTCCACGACCACATGAAGACTGAGAAAGAAAAAACCCCGCTGCAGCTATTTTTATAGTCCATTTCAACGTGGGCTGAAATGGCCACAGGGTTTTGTAATAATTAGGAGGAGTGTCTGCATCAGGTTCATGGGATGGCCTCATGGAGCAAAGGATGGGAGGGCAAGCAGAATGGAACACCTTTCTGGAGGATGTTTGTCCTCTATTTGAGAAAGGTGCAATGAACCAGACTTAATTAAAATTTGGCCTAAGAAAATTTTCAGTTGTATCAGCTTTACGATTACTCCAAGAACCAAAACACAATGTAAAAATCGCAGAATCATACCTTTAAAACCAGAAACTAATTCAGAGATGACTTCAAGCAATTCCCTCATACTACACACACACACAATTCTGACCAGAGGGGTAAAGAGGTTTGCACAAGATTATAGCAGGAGGACCAGAACTCCTTTTCCTCCACCCACTGGCCCTGCTCTTCACTTCCCTCTGCCAGAGAAAGTAAAAATTAACAAGTGAAACTGAAGCTAATTTCTTCTAAGCCACACACCAAAAACTTCACACTTGCAACAAACTGACTTTTTGTTTTCTATTTTTAGCTTATCTAAATTTTTAAAAAGCTATCTTCAAATTCTGTTTGGAGAAATATGGTTTTGGTCTCTAACACCCTCAGATTCTGTATGGGAAGGTGACCCAATGGTCACATGCAGGGATAAAGACTGAGGTGCTGATATAAAGTTGACACAGGTGGGAACCGGGGAGCCAGCTTCAGGATTACTTGCAACATCTGGGAAGTGCTGCTGCACTCATAGTGAAAGTGACTTTACAAACTTTCCGTTGGTGTGTGTAATAAGAAAGATCTCCATTTCTAATGAAAACAAAAACTGTGTGTAAGTGCATCTCTTCCAGCTCCTGCCCGCTGATGACAGGGACGCGTGGTTAGTTCAGGGGCTACCCTTGCATCTTGAGCAGCAGCATCTTGCTCTATTTTAAAAAGCCTTTCTAAAGCTAGAAAACTTGGAAACATCAGTCTCTTAAGCATACCTGTCTGGAGGCACATGATGATTCATGTCAAAACCTTCTAAGGTTAAAATGCTTTCTAGTCCAACAATATATTTTCTGTTTCAGAAGAAAATTATCCACTGGAAAGCAGTACACCCTCTACTTACAGAAAAGTCTTAAAATAGATTTGTAAACTTTGCTTCGAATTTCTCACAATATGCACCATCATCTACCATAGAGGTTCTATTATATTACTCAAAGTGTGAGCTAGGTCTTTTCCTCTTCACTTTTAGTGGTGGAAACGTGATCTGCAGGAAACATGCTCTTTATTAGCTTAAAAAGGGAGCCCTCTTGTGGTAGAACAGAGTCAGTGATTTCTGCTTAGGAAAAACCAGGCAAGTTTCGGTACTTTTCATTCATCTCATCTTATGCCCAAAATTTCACACAAAATAAACATAGGTGTCCAAATGTCACTTCATCTATATGATTCACTAACAAATAACTAATAAATCAAATGCACAGATGTCATAACAACGTAGGAAATATTTTTCACGTGGCTGCTAAGCTCTTGGAAGAAAACTTGTATGTTAATTTCAGCATTTATCTGAGACTCAAAGACTGAGCCACCCTGGAGAACTTACACACATAATTAAAAATAAACTTTAGCCCTCCAAATTCTTCAAGACAATATGTCTTACTAATTTTCCTTTTCCCAAAGTTTGGTAAAACTCATTTCCGAGGCAAAAAAATAGTTCATATTTCGCTTCTCAGCAGGTCCCTTAATCACTAAAAGTATCTTTGAAAGTTGTAGACCGAACACTGTATTCACATGTGCAAATCACCGTCAAATCGTGATTTTTTCACAACCACCATTCATCCTGCACAACTTCTTACCTGCTTTGGTCGGCTATCATTTCTGAACAAAAGACGACTTAAAAAAAAATACATGAACCTAAATCATCCTTTAAGGGTTAAATGAAGGCCTCCCTTTAAAATTTAACTTAAAACAATTTAGGACAAAGGGCCTTTTCAGGATGATGCAAACTCATCACTCCATATCTGGCTCTCTTAATGACCCCGCATGGAGAAGACTGTCCATTTGAATTTCTAAATAAACTCAGGTTTACATATGCGCAAAAATGACATTCTACCAAATATCTGAAAAGGTGCATCCACTGTTTAGTGAAGTAAGGAACTCCTGCCCTGTCATTTCCCCCTCAGCCACTGTCCCTGGAAACAGAAGGCTGCACTGTGAAATCAGAAGTAAGGCTGCACTGTGAAATCAGAAGTAAAACTGAGCTGTGAGCCAACATCCACACCCTGAAATGTTTCTTTTTCAGAGTACAAGTAAAATTTCCTATTTTTCAATACGTAACCCTGATGGTCTGCCTCTGTGTACTCCAACCCATCTAAATGTATGCATGCATTTTTTTTTCAAGGTTTAATTTCTCAACTTTAAAACAACCTCTAATGGCAGTCCACATTTTAAATAAAAATAAAAAAAAACAAATAAGAGAAAAGTAAAATTCTTTGAATGTCATTTCACTCTACCGTAGTGCTTGCTTTAGTCCTGGTTGAAAAGCAAGCCCAGAGAATTTAAAACAAGATTTATGAATCAGGCTCTTTAGGATGAATGTTTTGCAATCCTCCAGTGGTTAAAAATTAACTCTGACAGGTGTAAAAGGGCAGGGGGAGAAAGAGTCATTTATTTTCCTCTCTGGACTTGAGGTGCCATATCAGACTTCAATTATGCTGCATTAATATTTCTGAATGTATCCATGAAATCTGAAATATGTAAATACACTTAGAATGGGTTTCATTCAAAGGCAGCCCATGTTAACTGGTCTTGTTTTTACTTTAGTTGCCCTATAGCGATCTGCTTTAGCTACCTAAGGATTAGTAGGGTAAACATCACACAATGATTCAAGAAAACCTGCTGTTTGAGCTTGAAATGTGTTTAAGACCTTTAGTCACAAAGGGCTCAGCACTTAACACTATGCTTAACCCCTCAAACCTTAGTTTCCCTCCAGGAGGGGAGAAGCCTTGCATTGCAGGTTTGCTGGGTACATTAACAGAGGTGGTATGTGAAAGTGCTTTGAAAGTTGGGATGTTCATCAGAGGTTAAAAGACAGTTCGCTTGGATGATTATCATCCTGTGCCGTTCTATGCTAGGAAGAGCTCAAAAGGAGAAGCCTTTGTCCCTGAGAAATGTGGTTGAGCAGATGAGGACAAGGGGCTTCAGGGCAGATGCAGTGGATGGCACTGTCTGGGGCTGCTGTGCACAGCTGTACATTGTGTGCACTGTGTGAAGGCACCTGGCAGAGTGGCAGGAGGAACTGGCACTAAAATCCAGGCCCTTCCACTCGCCATGCCACGCAGAGGAAAGGGCATCCTACAAGGGCACCTTCCTCCCTCTCAGCATGCTCCCACTCCCCAGGCAGCAGCTGCCCAGAGAGTGTCCCTCTCACATTTGCATTAAAACCCCCGCAGGCTCCCTGGCCTGGGGCTTATCCCTGCTGGCTAGGAAGGGGGGTCAGAGGGGAGAACAGCCTCACAGGGAGACCAGTGAGACAGTGCTCACCAGGAAAGGGGAACAAGGGGGATCGGAGCTGAGAGTGAGGCAAGCTCTAGCAGGGCCTTAAAAACCAGAGCTGACACAACAGACAGCAGAGACCTACTGTAAGGTCGTGAGCTTCAGTACTACCACCTCACAGTTCTCACAACAACCCCAGGACAGAAGCATTATTCCAATGTCAAAGACCGGAAAACAGTTTGGAAAGGCCGAGTTACTTGATAACGAACTTGGCAAGTAAGTAGCAAGAGTTGAAATTCAAACCCAGCTCTACTTGACTCCCAGGTTCTTTCCTCTGCACAGCCGACAGAGGGAGTGATTCGGAGCCTTATGACAAGAGTTGTAAAAACTGCCTGTGGCTTTTTACTATCTGTGACCCAGAGGAGCAAATTTCACGTACTTTTAGTTGATTACTTGCTGGAGACTCAGAGGACTTCTGACTGGCCACTAAGAGCAGCACTGCTCACGGAGGCCCCACAGGCTTGGGCAGCAGAGCAGTGGAGTACAGCCCTCCACAGACCCGAGAGTCAGCACCCATGGGTCGGGTGATACCCCATGAAACCCTTAACCTCTGCTGGCTTCCCTTTTTTCATCTGTACACAAAGAGCTGGGCAATACTTTCAAACTAAGTGATGCTTTTATGATACTGTCACTGAAATATCTCCTGCTCTTTAGAATCTGATAAAAATATCAAGCCTATTTTTCTTTTTTAACCCAAACTCAAATCATCTTCTGTCACCATGTATTGGGCCCCCTTTACACATACCCCACACCCACTTCCCTCTGGTAATCACCATCCTGTTGTCTGTGTCTATGAGTTTCAGTTTTCTATTCCACCTATGAGTGAAACCATATGGTTGTTAGCTTTTTCTGATTAATTTTGTCAAGCCATTTCATTATTTCTGTACTTGGCAATTTATCTTGAATAAATCTTTGAAACTCCTTGAACTGAAATGTTATTTCTCCTACCCCTATTCAAACTGCTCCTTTTATTCAAAGCCCATTTCAAGTCTTATTTTTCCCATGAGCTTTTTCTGTCGACTCAATTACCCTAACAAGGTACCAATCACATCCCTAAAATTATTTTTGTACTTACAATACAAGCCCTTCGGTCTAGTGCTTAACTAGACACGATGTGCTAATGGATCCTGTTCGAACTGACACACTGCCTCTAACATCATCAGTTTTGCCTGTCCGTTCAAGTTCTATCTGGTAAAAACTATCAAAGATGTCTTTGTCCCATAATAATCTTGCTACCCCTTCCCACAAATATCATTCACGTGCTCATTTCTATCCACAATAATAAAGTTGTTGCAAATGAATAGATTTATAATCGCTTACGGGAACGCCTGGGTACTGTGCTTCCAAAGCCCTCTGGTAAGACCACGCGCTGGGGCAATGAGGGGCCTGGAAATGCCACATTCCTACCAGGCCATTTCTCTGACCCAGGGCCTCCTGCCAGTCACCTGCACTGGAGCCATTCCTGAGCAAAGGTGTTCAGGATGGGGTGTTTTTCCTGGGATGTGTCATCTATTTCCACAGGTGAGAGACACTAAAGCATCCGTTTAATTCCAAAGGGCCTAACAGCTAGGAGATATCACACAAAGGTAAAAATGGCTCACACCAGTGTTTAAAATGACTTGGGTTCATTTTTTGAATAGGCTGTGTGAATCCTGGGATGGTCTAGCAAATGTTTAAGGCTTCATTTATCTTTATTCAACAGAGCTGGTGGAAGTAATCCACCTTTGAAATTGGCACACCAATTTTCTTATAAACAAAATGTAGGTAGGGTCTATGATATATCAAGCAATTTTGTTTTTATTTTTAATCCTTACCCGAGGGTGTTTTTAAATTGATTTTGGCGGGGTGGGGGGCATTCAAACATCTATGTGAGAAATATCAATTGGTTGTCTCCTGTATACGCCCCATTCAGGGATCAAGCCTGCAATCTCGGTACACACCGTGCCCCTGACTGGGAATCGAACCTGCAACCTTTTTGGTGTATGGGATAATGCTCCAACCAACTGAGCCACCCAGCTGGGGCTATTAAGCACTTTTAAGTGTGTATTATGAAAATGGTTGCAGATGAATCTTTTCTTTGGCAGAATTCAGCAGAAACCGATAAAGACATTTAATCAGTTTACACCAGTCACTCATTAAACTCCACCACTGATCCTACTACACCCATATAGTAGAAATTCTCTAAAACTCCATGTGATAAATTCATTTGTGGGTGTCTGTCACACCCTGGCTGGCGTTTAGCTTCCATACCTCCCCTCTCCAGAGGGGGAGCCACTGAGAAGACCAGGATGGTGGTACCACCTAGACCTTCCCTGCAGCAGGCCCCGCTTCTCCCTAGGGTCTGAGATAGACCGCCACACTAGTCAGGAGGAAGTGAAAGATCAGAGCCCAACCTTTGGCCCAGAGATCTGCTTTCTTCCCCACTCGTGTGATTAGTTTAGGGAAGGCCATCAATGAATGACTAAAGTGCCATGTTCCAAACCTGTGCCGACCTCTTCTCACAGGGTCTTTCCAACACATCACTGCATTCTTTTCTGCTGAGCCCAAAGGCAACCTCTGAGCATCGACACAGAGCTCCAAGACCCATTAACAAACGACCCACGCATCACAGGAGATGAAATCTTTGGACCACCTCCTGGCCATCCTTGGTGACAGCTATCTCTGCAGTTTACCTATAATGCGAGGCCCCCCTGTGGAACATCTTGCTTGCTGTGATCTGGAACGCACCACACCTGACTTAAGTACCACTTCTGCTGCCTCCTCTGGAGACCATATTTTGGGCCTGTCCACAGAAGCCCTGCCCAATACCCACCTGGTTTTATCCCACCCGTACAGGCGGGTTGTAAGCACAGGCCCTCGCCTCTCTCAGTCTGCTCCATCCATGTGGAAATAACCAACCCTGGCCGTGGAACACCTCAATGAGCACAGCTTCAATCTCCACGGCTTGTCAGTGACACTGGGTTCCCATGCCTGCCCACACAGAGGTAAAGCTGGGCACTCTCATGAGCTACCTCTAAGGTTTTATTTAAATTCTAAGCATAAATTAAGAACATAAGCAACACCTTTTACTGGTCCTGAAACTTCACTTACAAGACCTTAATCACTATTTTAAATGGCCAGCTTTTAACCAGTATATGCAGCAAAGTATGGTTGCTTAGACTTTCCACAGTAGAAGAAAGTTTAAATTAAACCCACTGCTAACACAGTCTACATTTCCTGCTTTGTCAAATGGCTAATTGAACGCCAGCCTGCTTTCAAAAAAGGGCCTGGCTTGCTCTAATGTGCTGCAGTGAACTCCCTGGTTTCATGCTGCTTGCGTTCCTGAAAATGTTTATTTTGACAGACATTTCTCAGCATACCTGCTTCCAAAAAACACATTCCCAAATACTTTAAATTATATAGTAATTATAAATCCCCTACTTTCTACATATTAGAAAGACAAACTAAAATGTCAACAACTAAAATGACCTCCATAATTTATGCAAAACTAGAAGTATAAAAGTTGAGGGGAACAGAGAGCTCTCCCAACAAGCTCATCGAAAACCAAGATCATTTCAAATCCACACACACTGAAATATGGATGACACTGACCATACACACTACCATTCAGCTAGTGGGTCTTTAATCACAAGAACACATTATAATAGAAACTTATGCTATTTCAGATGAAGTCTAAAGCCACCATTTATCAGGCTCTAGAAACCAAACAAGGAGTGAATCTGGAAAGTTCAAAGGGCACTACCTGGTGCTGGCTGTCGCTCGCTCCATTCCGTTGAAATTAAAATTTCTATAACTTTTCGGAGGGGTTCAGCATTCTCAGAGCTACAGAAAAAAAGAGAGTTCCATTAGAAATCTTCTCCCTACCCAACAGACTCATCTTCATTTATACACATTCCAATGTAAATGTGCACATGGATCTGGGAACTAATATCTTTAGAGTAAGTGTGAAGGCGGATCAACCTAGGACTATCCCCATCATCCCAAAACACATGTTTCTCTTCTTTCACTCACCTGGCTGCTGGGAATCTGAAAAGCAGAGGGCTGAAAAGTTCTGAGAGCACTCCTGCAGTCAAGAGGTTCTTGCTGGAGCTTTGGGAGAGCTTGAAGAAATGTTTGAGCAAATACTGAAGCGTAAGCCAATACTGATGAGGTATGTTAGGTGACCTAATGAGCTTCTTCAACAGCTGGATATAGTCTTCGGAGCTTTGTACTTCTACAAGTTAAAAACAACAACAAAAGGAAATGAGAAAAGAATAAAAGGTATTTCTAGGTACCAGTGAATAAACACCTAAAAAATTCCTGTCCTTCTGGCTATGGAAGAAGGAGCCATTTAAAACAAAGTCATCAGAAGCAGCAGACAGTCCATTTGTCCTTCTCATTAGAAAAGACATTGTGAGAAAGTAGAAATCTCAAGTCAAATGGAAATGTAAGAAGTTTTTGGTGTAAAAAAAAAAACCCACAAAAGGTTCAGGGTGTGCTGGCAGAAATCTGCCCTCTACTGAGCAGCTGCGTGATTGGCTAATTTGCAGGAGCATCAGATAAGTATCACAGGTTTTAACTTTGAAGGTTACAAACCACAATTTCCTGTCCCCAAAGCACTTTAACTGAGCATTAGCTTCCAAAACTGAGTCCTCTTCCCTCGACACTTTTTTAATGGCCACTTGAAGACAATAGTAAGAACATCCCCAGCCACTGGGGCTCAGTCCCGGTTCCCTGGACCCAATGATGGTACCTGGAACACGGTGGCCTTCACTGATGCAGTGAACTCTGTTAATACTGATAAAGGTGAACAATTAGCCACTTCAACATGTGGACAGTTTTCCTAAGCAAACAAGGAACTGGGTCTTCTATTGGATGTTAATGGAGGGAGTTGTACTAATTCGAGTGCCGGTAGGGTGGTGATGTGGGGTCAAGAGTGCGGGGGTGGGGGGGAGCCGGGGGAGAGGAGGAAAGATTCCTACTAATATTTTCTAAAAAAAATCATCTCTTCATATGCAGACTATACAAGCATATCCACATCTCAATACATGTTCAATGAGGTTCTCCAAGAGAAAACAAACCTTGGGCTAAAGAAATCATTTCATTGTAAACAGCTACTGGAATGACAGGATTTGGTAGGTCCGAGAGATAGCGTTTGAAAGCATCTGCTAAAACTTGAACATCAACCGTTTCCAAGTCCACGGAGGCGGCATCTATGATGAAAACATTAAAAAAAATTCAGACATTTTATACAATGGTTGGGCCAATTTTCTGAATGTCTGACTTAAATGAGACATATGAAAGGAAGCAATAAGGACTAAAATGAGTTTCTCACAGGGGTTGCCCCTGGCATTTTAAACAATTTTCCTTTGTGTCAGTCTATCTCCAACACAGTGAGCACTTAGCATGATGGCCCTTGGCCATGATGCCAGGAGCACACTCCCAGACTTTGGGGCAATAAAAAATTGTTGTGTCTCTTCATTCATATGCTGAAGCCCTAACTCCCATATCTCAGAATGTGTCTATATTTGGAGATAAGGCCTTTAAACAGGTTTTAAGTTAAAATGAGGCCATTAGGGTAGGCCCTAATCCAATCTAACTGGTGTCCTTATAGGAAGAGGAACTTTAGACACACAAAAAGACACCAGGGGTGCACGCATAGAGGAAGCGCCACGTGAGGACACAGAGAGAAGGTGGCCATCTGTAAACCAGAGAGGGGTCTCGGAAGAAACCAAACCTGCCTTCATTTGGGACTTCCAGCCTCAAGAACTGTGAAAAAACAGGTGTCTATTTTTTTAAGTAATCCGGTCTGTAGAATTTTGCTTATGGCAGCTCTAACAAACTAATGTAGTCCCCAAAACATTTCCAGAGGGTGGTTTTGCCGATTGAGAGGGGTTTCACCTAGGGATGTCTAATCATACAGTAAATGCTTCCTAAAACCTCAACAGGAAAATGTAAAATGCAAATTCTTAGACTTCCTAAAATTTGAGTTGCTAAATACTGCATCTCAGAATTAATACAAGTTTAACCCAACAGAGTGACTGATTGACGCAGTAAGATACAGAATTTTAGCAATCTCAAGAATACCCATAAAAATAACCTGAGCATCTTTAACACATGTCCCCCTAATTCTGACAGGGTACTATGATCAGGGGATTACTAATCTAACCAGTGGGCTCTGAACTATCTCAGAAGACTAGTAAGATGAGCGTATCTGTCCAGCAAATCCTTCAGCTGGAAAAGAGGTCAGGCAATTCAAGAATGTGGTGATACGAATCAAAGCCACACTGAGTGCTTGAGAGAGAAAATGGCATGGTGCTCAGGAGAAAGAAGGGGTTCTGGGGCAGGAATGGCCATCCAGAAACAAGGGGCGTTTGGCTGCTGGTGAAAGATGCACTTGTGACATGAAGGGTAACTTGAAGAAAATTATCTGGAGACTCAATGGAGAAAAGGTGAGCTGATGCACAAAATGCTACATCTTTAAACTGATCTATTAATTGTGGTGTTAAAAATAAGTTGGAAAGCAGAGCTGGTTGGAAGTGAAAATAACACTTTTGGTCATTTGAATTCTAATACAGCTAGAAATGTGTGAGACATTATCCAGAACTAACGTAATGTGTGACTGACTGGATGAGGCTGGAGCCTGAAGAGGATGAGCAAGAAGATGTTTGAGCATGAGTAGAGGGTGGTATTCTGGATTCCGTGAACCAAGTGTGATGATATAAATCACTCCAGGTTGAGCCTGAAGCTACAACAGTTCCCTGGACACATCCTTATCATAATCCAAACTTGCCCAACTAAGTAGGCAGATTTTACAAAAGATAATAAACACCATAAAGCTCAAAAAGTTCATTTCATGGAAAATGTTGGCAGGTTTGACTAAAAGAATTATTAAACTTAAAAGGTAGAGTGTCAAAGGGTTAAATCACTTAAATGTCCTACAAAGAACTAACGAGAGACATCACATTAGATATGTCCCAAGCGTGGGAAAGGCGATCCTATGTCTTTGGATAAAGGATCCACCTACCTCGAAAGTAATGCAACTACTTACTAGTGGACTGTCAAGCAAAATTGTGTGTGAATCACTATGGGAACATTCCATAGCCACTGACTATTGGGCAAGCTGCTGCCTACCCCCTCACACTCCGCCCCATATGCTTCATTTACTAAGTCTCTTTGCCAGAAAATTATTACTTAATTTGTTCATCTAAAAAATGTGATAAACCATTGGGTGATGTGGTATAAACATCAAGACACTAAATATTCCACATGTCCCTCCATCAGGCAGGGTTCCTGCTGTCTTCTCTGCCAGAGCAGTGCTGATGAGCCACATCTCTATCATGACATGTCCCAGACAGGATGCTAATGGCTGTCTCCCTGCTGGACTGAGAGTACCTCAAGGGCACGGACTATGGCTCTTACCTGCTCCTCTAGCCTCTCTCAGTGCCCAGACCAGCACATAGAATGTGCCTGTTCAATGTTTGTGGACTAAACTATATAAAAAGGGAGTAGGGCTTTGGTAAATGAACATTACTCTAATACCGGAGGTGTATCCCAAAGAGCTTTAACCATCTTTGAATGAAATCGCCTTATTTTAAGTCTTTGGCAAACCCTTGCATCAGCCCACCTTATGTCAAATTCCACTAAAATTCATGACATAGTATGTTCTATTTATTTTTTTAATGTAACTTCTAAAGTTTCTTGGAGTTTCTGACCTCTGTCCTATGTTTTCTTTTTTGCATTGAAGCACTTCCAAGAGCCATCCATGACTTTCGAAGCTACCTAGCTGTACAATCTTTAGATCTGGGTTGGGGGAGTTCACATTCTCTCCCACCTCACTTTTCACCGAGTTCTACTCAAGACAGATAACCAGTAAACTCTCCACCGCTTCAGCCCTCCTCCAAGTGGAATGGCACCCCCTCTTCAACTGACCTCTTTGTTTGTGGCTCCCAGTTTTGCTGCCCCACTGCACCCCCACCAGAGATCTGGCAATGTTTGGAGACATTTTTTTTGTCACAACTGGAGGAGGAGGGCATCTAGTGGGTAGAGGCTGCTAACCATTCTATCTTGCATAGGATATCAAAGAACTGTTTATCCTAAAATGTCAATTATAGTACTGAGGTTTAAAAGGCCTAACTTTTTAAAAACTGAGATATTATATTAGTTTTAGGTGCACAACAAAATGATTTCTATTTGTATATATTGTGAAATGATGATCACAGTAAGCCTAACTAACAAAAATTGTTTTGATGAGAACTTTTAAAGAAAAAACCTGATTCAGGTTAAGGAAAACCAAAATAGGAAAAAATTCACATAAGACAAGAACAAAATAATTCATTTTAGGGCAATATAGTGGGAACATAAGTATAAGAACTTTTGGAGTCAGAACAATTTGGGTGCAAGTTAGAGCTTTCAATCAGCAATAACTGATGCTTAAATCGCAAGGTTAAAATGTGGGTGAAATAAGAGAACTTAGTAGTTGATAATAAAAGTGAGCTGTAGTCTTCCAGTCTGTCCTTTTCAGACACTGGCAATTCACACTGTTGATTAAAAGATATGTTTCTGTTTAGTGTAAGTGACTTATCGCTGAGCTTGTTCCAGAATACTACAATATTTTTATAAATTGAAAATCCTCAAGCTGGAAACAGCCCTAACTCCTAAACTTAGATATTGCTTACTTTTTTTTTTTTTTGCCACAAAATTCACTTTTATAGTACAGAATCCAAATGCCAAATGAAACCAGTGTTCTATGTGTGTGTTTTGATCTCAAAAGGGGAAGGAAATCTGTCAAAATATATTGTTGACGTGCATTTTGGTTATTTATTCCACCTCACAAGTGGTGTGAGGATTTTTTTTAAAAAACTAAACTGCATCATTTGTGTTTGGTCACATTTAAAAACGTAACCACTATTTATCAAATAACTCCCATTGCATTGGTCTCTGATGTCTAAACATTTCCTGTGACTTTTAACATGTTCAACTTGACCGATTTTCTGACCAAAACATGTATCACTATTTCAACTGGCTCAGGAAAAAAAAATTCAGTTTCCTTAACACCCTAGTAAAGCTGTTAAATATAAAGAAAAACAGGTCTCTCACCTAGAGTTTTATGCTTTTCAACTTCTAATGACCTACTCTGTGGGCAAGACGGGAGACACAGCAGTACAGAGGACATGTGCTGCACAGTAAGACTGATTTCCATGTCCAAAGGGGAAAAAAAAGTTAAGAAAAAACATTTTTTAAGCTTCAAACATTCAGGTGGTGCATTTCAAGTGAAACTATTTACTGATAAAGATCTAATCTCCTTTATCCCCTGAAACATCTTTTCTAAAAAATTTGAAGCTGCCTCACACTTCAAATTTTCATTTGCTAACTATCATGTGGGCATTCTTTGCACATGTCTGAAAAAGCTTCTTCTAAAATGGGTTCACTCTTTTTTGTTCAAATATCCATCAATTAAAATAATGTGAAGAGGAAGATTATTTTTCTAAAAAAGAAAAGTGCTGGAAAGAAATGAAGGATCTGAGAGTTGATATAGAAGTTGATATAAAAGTGATGGCAAGTAAATTTATTCATATTTGTACAGTTTTATTCTGTCTGGCAAAAGAAGGAAGGGACAAATAACAGAACCATTACTTGGTTGAATTAATTGATGTCATTAATTGGTGTGCAGGAGCTGGGTTGTACCCACTCACAAGGGCCACTGTAACTGTGCTCAATTCTGCCCAAGTTGGAGTGCAGTGATAACATGAGAGTTGGAAATTGAGCATGGTTAGAATATTTACACCACAGAAATGGGCAAATGCAACCAACCAGGGCTTTTTTCCTCTTTCAGAGTTGGTTTACTAGTACACCGTGGACTATAACAGTATCATGATGTTACTTAATGTAAATATAGCATGAAAAAGCAAGCAAACAAGGAAGGAAGGAAGAAAGCAAGACAGAAAGAAAGGAAAGGGAATAGGAAAGAGAAAAGGAAAGGGAAAAGGAAAAGGTCAGAAGAGACATTTGTTAAATGACACAGACAGATAAGTGTTTTTTAAACTGATCCAGATGAGTTAGATGTAGCCAACTTCAGGGTCAGAGAAAGATGGTAGATATGCAGAGCCAGAGAAACCCCAAGAGGCTGTTTCTCTCCTCTGCAACTCTAGAGGCCGTGGTTGTGATGATGGCCAACATGTCTACCGGCAGGCGTGCACACACACCCCAACACAGGAGACAAACATCAAAGGTCTGCACTGTTACCAAAATAGGGCAGAGGGAACTATGCTTGATTTCTGGGCTCCCTTCAAACTTAGAAGGTAGCATGGTTAAGTTCAAGTGTTTTGTGCTTTACCTGAAACAGAAAGGTAAGCACTGTCTTTGCCATCTGTATCTGAGCTCCATAACACTCACCACAATCAAGAAGCTGTCGTAATTCTGCTGGGTTGCTGGAGCTCTGTATTCTGTATAGAGTTGAACATTCCAGACCTAGGACACAAAACAGAGTGAGCATGGGAAACACAGCTCACTGGAGAACCAGTGAGCCTGCTGCCAGAAAGACATTCCAGTTTCCATCCAATATCTATTCTAGATGTTTACCAAATATTCTTGGAAGTCAACACCTACTATTAATCCTATCTGGCATGTCAATAACTTTGGCAAAATTTTCTGTCCACTAAGGAGCAAGTTAATTATATTTTTTAAATTATGGAGAACTTAATAGTTTCCATAGCGTAACTACATGTTAATATGGAGCAAGAAATCGGACCAAGATTATGTCCCCAGTACACAGCAACACATGGCTTGGGTATCTAGCACAGGATTTGCTGAATGCCCAGGAGTCAAACATAAGTTGTAACACCCATGAAACAAGGATATAACGAGTCAGCTGATTCCCTCTACCCGTCAGATTACCTTTCTTTTCAATGGCTTCTACTAGCTTGATAAGAAGAGGTGGAGCGATGTCAGGAGGGGCAAACTGTTCTGCAAGATCCGGAAGGGTCAAAGCTGCAAATAAACAAAATCCTATGATTATATTTAATTTGGGGCAATGAATACATCAAGCAACAATGAAGAAAATTTAATTGCAAAATAATTTACTTCTATTTGACAGTAGTAAACTCCGTCCTGAGCGAGAGAGAGCCCTGTGCTGGGCCTCCTCCAGTTGTGCCTCTTCCCACATTGTTATGAGTTTGGGGGCCAAGACACACGGCCTTTTCTCCAAGGACACACTCAGAATACTCACTTGGAATACCCAAATTCCTTGCCCTGGAGGCTTCTCCTGGCCTCTTCCCCAGGTCCATCCTCCCCAGGGTAGGCCTCCCTAACCTTGGGCTCAGATGGAATGGAGTTTGGATGTGCAAGGCCCCTGAAATGTGGCCTCCTGGTCATTATGAATAAATAACTGTACAGGCAGGAGGACAGAACAGATTTTATCCGTTTGTTAATGTAATTTATAACTTTAAAATATTCAGACACAGGGGTACATGCGTTTCCTTTTGTACTCTTGTCCAAAGCCCCACAAATGTCAGGGTTGGGCCAATATCAGATTTGGAAGCCAATAGACACAATCACTGGCCACTTGGCACTCAGGTTAAGTCTCTCTGTACTTGCATTGGAGCCTATTTGCTTACACTGTTTTGGTCAATTAATATCTTAAGAAATGTGATACTTTCATGAACCCATTTTTCCATGCTCTATTTACATGTTTTACTGATTATAATGATTCAAAAGAAAAAATCGAACTGGATGACACAAATGTCCTTCAACATTACATTGATAACTATTCTCACTCCACAATCATATGAAACATTTTAAATAAAAATTTTTATCATAATAAACCAGAAGAGGGAGCTAAATATATCTACCTCAAATTTCTCAAACTGCAAAATATAGGTAAAATAATAATCTTTATGAAAATATCTACATGTGCAACCTGCTTATTGGCCATCGATTAATAACTTTTTAGACACTTAAGGTTCATTACTGTGTACTTCAATCTAGGAATAGTTTATATAAGATAGGCTAAATATTTATAATTTTGTTTCAATGAAATCTTAGGTGTGTAATTATTATAAGCCACATATCATGTTAAGCAAATTTCTAATAAGCGGTTCTCTTTCTAATACTATGAGTCTGTATAAGACAACAACAGATTTACGATACAAAAATAAATAAAATTGTGTTAACAAATTTTGACCTCAGAGAATTAATGGCCTTATATCATTTTGCAAACCTGATACCCTATGGTCTAAGATCCTTTTAGATTGCAGCTTGTCCTGTGATAGACAACATCTGATTTTGCCACCCATCTCTATTAGCCATTGCAGCCACCTAGGTCCTAGGACAAAAGAGCTAAATTATGGGAGAAAATCCTCAGCAGCACTATCTAGTGCAGCGGTCGCCCACCTTTCAGACCTCACGGACCACCGGTTGGCGACCTCTGGTCTAGTGGAACTTTCTGTGATGATGAAAATGCTCTAATAGCTGTGCTAGTCAATAAAGCAGTGACTAGCCACACGTAGCTAACTGAGCACTTGAAATGCAGCTGCTGGGGCTGAGAAACTGAATTTTTAATTTGTATTGATTTAAATTAAAATAGCTGTATGTGGTTAGTGACCCCAGTATCAGAAAGCACAGTCCTAGCAGATGAAAGATTCCAGAGTTGGCTTTGTGCTCTAGAGACTCCCATTATAAAGTCATCCTAAAGTCATCCCTGAGGACAGGGCGCCTGGACATAGGGCTGATCCACATCTGAACTCTGGGCATGCAAAGTTGTTCACTGGGTGACTGTGTGCTACTGTAACATCCCTGGAACCCCTTTTTGACTTCCTGAAGGCAGGACAGATATGCCACCGACTTTCCAGACAGTCACTATGCAGACAGTTGAGTGGGAACTTTACCTCTCCTGCGTTTCCTTTACCTGTCTGGGCCTATGGGCCACTTGAGAATTTGCTAGGAAATCAGAGTACCACCACAGGGCTCTGGAATTGGAATATCCAGGATGGAGTTAGTGATCTGTTTTGGATTAGTAGTAAGTCTTAGGATGTGCTGTTATGATAAGCAAGGTCATGTGGGTGACTCCCTGAAAAAATCCAGCAATGCCACCCCAAGTCTCTAAATGTTAAAATGTGAGCATACCTGAAAAGCACTTAAAATACAAATGCCTTGAAAGTCTCATATAGACTTCTTTAACTTAAAACTTTGTAAAAATAAATACTATAGCCCTAGCTGGTTTGGCTCAATGGATAGAGTGTGGGCCTGCGGACTGAAGGGTCCCAGGTTTGATTCCGGTCAAGGGCATGTACCTTGGTTGCAGGCACATCCCCAGTAGGGGGTGTGCAGGAGGCAGCTGATCGATGTTTCTCTCTCATCGATGTTTCTAACTCTCTCTCTCCCTTCCTCTCTGTAAAAAATCAATAAAATATATTTAGAAAAAAAAAAAAAAGAAATACTATAAAATGAAAGAGCACACCATTTAATTTCCTTGGATTAACTATATAAGCTATTTCCCCTTGCCTTTCAAAGACTATAAACTCATAAAAATATCCTCCCTCATAAATGCCTTCTCTACTGAACAAAATGAAATATCATCAGCATATGTAACAGAAGGAAAACATAAAGGTAGAGAAATGATGTGCAGAAATGTTATTAATTAGGATTCACTGTCGTTCTCTTCTTAGCCCTCTCAAACTTACAGGTCTTACTTATTAGCACATGCCAAGATGCAGAAAGCTAACAATTAAATCGTAAATCCATGAACCCACATATCCATCCAACACTCATCCAATTAACATGCCCAATTCTACTTTCTCTTCTCTCATAAATTACACAAGCATTTAAGCATTATGCTTTTAAAATTAAAAAGCAAATCTTTAAAGTTGGCAACTGAAAATGGAATTACTTAATAAAGGTTTATCTCCTTCAGAATCTTATCAAAACAATCATTTCTGCAGGCAAATATGAAAGTTAAATTAAATGTTAAAGATTTCACCTAATTGTGAATTGAAATATATACCCAACAGCATTTATATTACTGAGTTGGCTATCTTTCTATTTCTTCACTTCAGCTTGAAGGGGAAAAAAAGCAAATCCCTTTTTCCCCAGTTCTTTCAATGTTTCCTTGGCAAAAAAAAAAAAAAAAAAAAAAGGTAGTTTAGTTTCAGTATCCTGAGTTATATCATTTGTTTCACTCACACAAGTGTTATATGAAGTTTCTAAAATGCATTGTGATAACTATCAGGTATATGGAACTTTTCTCAGAGCACACACCAGAATACTGCAGAAAGAAAGAAATTAGATGTATGTGTGTGATAGGAAGTACAGGAAATATACTGAATTTCCTACTGAATTTTTAATATTGAAAAAAGCTTTATTACCTAAATGTATGAATCATCACAGCTGATCAAGGTTTTACAATGGGAGTTTCAAAAGGTAAACTTACAAAGAGACGATTTTTAAAAGTAACAATGCAAGGATTTCCTATTCTCTAGTACAATATCTGTGATTCAATACATTTCCCCTTTAAAATATTTAAACAGGGAATGTGGAAGTCCTACCCAGAAACATTTGAAGTTCACATCTTTTACTTTAGGCAACAGGATCCACTAACATCAAAAGTCTAAAAAGCATTCTAAAGCAAAAATATTCATTATTTCAACAATCCTAAAATCAACGATTCCTTTAATTATATTTAAATACCCAAGGTTGATATCTACTTTTCCATGAGATCTCATTTAAAAGAAATCCAACAGGAAATGGCAATTGCTAGGAATTACCAAATTTGGTAAGTTGTTTTTTCAAAAGTCCTTGATAAGCCCCACATCATACAGTTCAATAAACCAAAATGTAATGGACCTAAAAAAATACATAGATCATCTATGGTGGCTATCAAACAAAACAGAAATTAGCATGCTCCTCATAAAGTTTGCACATAAATTCTCATTAGATTTCATCTTCCAGACAGATTTTTATACCTGAATGAGGAATGCTTTTTATCTGTGAATCCTGTGGTAGCCAGTGTATAAGTCTGGGGAGGCAAGTCCACTCTTAAGAATCTGATGAACGCAGATTCTTAGCTGAATCGTTTTTTTCATCAGAAGAAATCAATATTACGTAAGGAGAAAGAAGTCAAAAAACGAACAGCAGTAGGGTCTAAAAGAGGCGAAGCCAAGATGTATTGTTTCCTAAGAAAAGAGGAATCGGTCTTCAACACTGAACTAGGTGCTCCAAACTACAGAAAGAATTTTTGATGACACATCAGGTTCTGCATTTTCCACTAGTTCTATTTTTCCCCCTTTGCCCTGGTGACAACCAATCAGTAGACAGAAGAGAGCCTCCTCTCCAAACTCAGGCCCGTCCCAAACCACTAACATGGACAGGCCTGAACAGTCCTTGGGCACCGGTGTGTGTGGGAGACAGTGGCATTCCTCGCACTGCATGGTGCCAACACCGCTACAAAGTGCAAGATGAAACCAGCACACAGCCACACCTTTTGGAGGCGGTCTCCATAAAAAAAGATATTTTAGACTTAGTGCCTGGCAGGGACGAATGGAAAGTTTAAGCTGAAATTCTGGGGCTCCAGAGACTGCCCAAGCCAAGTATTTCATTATTGATGAAAGCAGCTTGGAAGTACATGAAAAACTGCCCCTTACCTTTTAAAATCTGATACAAATACGTGGAAGAGAGTGTGTATATGCAAAGTGTGGATCAATATTAAGTCAAGATGTTTGTCTAATCTCTGTTGCTGAATCAAAACTTTAATTTTTGTCTGAAACAATCTTATTATTTCAAATAAGAAATAATAATAATTCTGGTGGGCAAGAATCCAACAAATCCCAATACTTTTCTTAAATAAACCTTATAAGCACACTCATACTTTATGCCTATAATGGTTAATACCCTGAATGTTTAAACTTCTTAAGCTCTATGGGCAAAGCCATAACAAATGCTAGCTAAGACAATGCAGCTAAAAAAATTAAGCGAAGCAAAAAACATTTATGGGTTCCTTAATGTGGAGCATACCTGTTTCATCAGCAGTAGATAAATTATTAAAAGCACAGGCTTAAAGCCAAAGAGACCTTGGTTTTAGTCCTGGTTTTGTCACTTATTGAGTGTGATCTTGGGCATGCTAATTAATTTGAACCCCAGTTTCTTAATCTGTAAAATGGGAATAATTATTAGTATAATAGTGACTCAATGAATACTATAAATCAACATGGTGGGCATAGTGCCCAGTATGCAGAAAGCACAAACTAATGGGTAGCTATGATTAATTTAGAATTATTCATGTAATCTTTTTCATTATTATTGTTAATAGATTTTTAAAATACCCAATTACAATGGCACATTTTAAAACCAGAAAATATTATTATAAAGACAGAAAGAATTCTCGATAATTTTTATAGGTGGCAAACAGAAAGCATATGAGAAGGTAGACACCTGCATTTTTATGTATAAACATATTCAATATTTTTACAGAAGTCATATTTAAAATATCACATTATTTTTACTGTATTTCACTTTTTCCCTATAAGGACCATTATACTAAATCTATTTGAGTTATTATTCTTCAGTTTTCCAAATATTAAAAAAAAATGATGTTGGAATGATACTGAACTTGGTGGAAGGAGCTTTTTTGGGAGAGGAAGGAATATGGGCAACTAAAAATAGAAGTAAAAAGAGTAGATGTGAAAATAAATCTTCAACCATAGCTACATCATGTCCAGAGATAACTAACTGAAAGGAATTAAAAGAATTGCCAACAGATTTAAACAAAGTTTGCAAATCTTTTCAGATACCCTACACTAATTAGTCTTCAATATCTTTGTTTCATCTTCTCCCACTGATCTCTCCTCCACAGCTCAAAAACAAATGCAGGGAATCTGAACTCCTCTACCCATTTAGCTTTATTTCTAGACAGCAAACCAGTATAGGAAACAAATAGCAGGCAAAGATCTTATTAAACATAAACAGACATTACAGCTTTGCTTCTGATGGCCTCAGCTAAAGCCTCAGAGTTAAGGTAACTGAAACGCAAGCTTACTTACTCTTTGACAGGCTACCCTAATTAATTTTGATTCTTATCACCTAAATTGGAGTCTGATTTAAAGATTACCATTTACAGTGCATAGCAAATTAAAATGCTGAGCAGGAGGTAAATGGGAAAGAAAGGGACTCACCTCTCTCTTCATCAGGAAAATAATTTATAGCTGAGTCTGTGGGATTTAGGTTAAAGATTTATAAGGAAAGTTGGTCTGTTGGCTTAGAAAGATTCCAGAGGAAGTATGACTAAGAGGCCCCCGAGGGAAAGAAAGAAGGAAAAATCAGGTGACACAAACAATGGGTACTGGACCATTTGTAGAATAAATAAGTGACTATTACTGAACATCAATTAGGAGCCACACCCCAGTAGAATTCTACAGACATGATTTCATTTATTATCTATAGCAGTTCAAAGACATCCTTATTATCCCCAATTTCAAGCTTAGGAGACTAAGACCTAGAGAAATTAAGTCATTTGGTCAAGGTAGCAAAGCTCATAAGTAGTGGCCCTAAGTTCAGCTTGGACCTCTTTCTCTCCACTAGAGTCTACAAGCTCCATTCAGAAAAGACATCTATCATCAGTTTCCCAAAACTGCCTGCTGTCTCCCTAATTTAAAGGGTAACCAGGTATCTGATGCTTGATCCCACGAGCAGCCATAGTACTCACAATTTTACTCCCACAAAATAAGCAAGTTGGTACAATTTGTATAATTCTCCCTCACTATAAAACATTCTGAAATGCAAGTAATTAACACTATAAAGAGAAAGCAATGGGATCGCCTTTAACAACAAGAGGGAGTTGGGGGCTCCAGGTGAGCCTTGCCGTCTCCCTCGTGGTTCAGGGTGAACCTGTGGGAGCACCCACTTCTCTCCCATTTATATCTGGTAATAGATTTCACAGTCGAAGGTATGAAATGCAATGCTAGAAATGCTTACAAATAATTAAGCAAGGTCTTCCAGTGTAACTTGAGAAGCTCAATCTGGTAAGAATTTAAGATCCTCCGATCATGAGAGGGAGGAGAGGAACTGGATAGAAAGATGTTACTGGTGAAACTGAAGACCAGAAAGAAGTGTTCTGATCTAGGTAGGAACCTCACTAACTGCACGGAAGCAAGACGCTGGCTGACCAAGGAGAGAGAGCAAAAGGAAGGGGGGACTGCCAAAGTGGAAAATCTGTCCAGCTAGGCGGAACAGGCAGTTTGAAGAAAGTCTGGATAGAAATCAGAGAAAAGAACCACTAGAATCCATTCTAATAACTACAGAGAGAACAGAGTTTTCTCTCTGATGTATTAAAATATAATACCAAAAAGCACAGAGAACTGTAGTGAATCCCCCATATATCCTCATCCTAGACTCCAAACGTAATATCTTACTGTTTTATCACATACCTATACAACAATCTCTTACTTTTTTTATACATTTCAAAGTAAGTTACAGAAATCAATTACTATGGACTGAATTGTACCCCCCTCCCCCACCAAATCCATATGTTGAAGCCTCAACTCCCAATATGACAGTATTTCGAGATGGAACCTTTGGGAAGTAATGAAGTTTAGCTGAGCTCATGAGGGTGGAGCCATCATTATGGGATTAGTGCCCTTATAAGAAAAGATGCCAGAGACTTTCCTCTTTTTCTCTTTGCTATGTGAGAACACAGAGAAAAGACAACTGCTTGCAAGCTAGGGAAGAGCCCTCCCTAGAACCCAACCATACAGGCAACCGGACTTCCAGTCACCTGAACTGTGAGCAACAAACTTCTGTTGTTGAAGCTACCCAGTCTATGGGATTTCATCAAAGCAGGCCAGACTGCCTAATACATCAATATACTACACCCATAGAGAGGAAGGAAACCTTTAGTCTAAGGGGGAAAAAGTCAAATACCAATTCTGTAGGTATTTAGCAAACATTCCCAAGGCAGTGAGTGCTTCCTAAACTCAATATGCATAGTAAAAACCTGCTTCAGTAGGTTAGGGTGGGGTTTAGGGTTCTGCATTTCCAACAAGCTCCCAGGTGATGCCCAGGCTGCTGGTCCGTGGACCACACTTTCAGTAGCAAGGATTTAGGATGAGTCCATCAGTCACAGAGAGAAAATCTAGATCACAGTGGGAGACAGGATCCTAACAACCGTCATACTTCACACTTATGGCCTAAATGCCCCAGATCCCAGTAGCCCAACTTCTGAACCTGTGTTGGGCAGATGATGCTGACTGACGCAGAGGGTCTAGCTAGCCAAAAACTCTAATTAGATCTAATATGATACCTAATTAGATACCAAAAGAGAGACTAGCGACAGAGGCGCTACTGCTCTATGCATCTGTGTATCCCTTGTGGAAAGGGGTCACATGGCCACAACTTGCCAAGTTCCCACAGTAAGTTCAGGCCGAGGACTAGCACCCCGTTCTCCTGATGCCCACACCAGAATTTTTTCCACCTCCTGCCACATTCGAGGACTCAGCCATTTAAGTTGTGATGGGGTTGGGGGAGGGGAGGAGGAGAGTGATCAGAAATGCTAGAAAGGCTGATCGAACCATTACCACAACTGCTGCTCGTACTAGCACTACTCCTGGTGGTTCTCGTGCACTGAACACCTGGTACTGACAACTGTGTTCAGTGCTGTGTGTGCTTTGTCTCATTTCATCTTTATACGCCGGAGGTCCCGTGACCACCTCCATTGTGCAGATGAGGAAACTGAGACTAGGAAAAGTTAAGCACATTGCCCAGAGTCATGCCAGCAGTAAGTGGTAGAAGTAGGATTTAGAAGAATTGGTCAACTTCAAAGCCAGCCATAGCCACTCCAAATCTCAGTTCCCTCATTGCGCAGACACACCGCATGACAACATTCTGGTGGTTACAAAGCCAGGGAGAGCTTGAAAAATCTTTGCAGGATGTGGATGGAAAGGCACTTGGCAACAGGAGACACACACAAGTACAACCTTTAGTGACCAGAGGTATGTTTGTTCAACTTGGCTTGGACTGGTGGGCCATTTTCTCGCCAGCACCTCGGTTTTATCAGGATTGAACCCTTGCCAGCCCACTCAGTTAGGCTAAATATTTTCAGGACAGCATTTATTAAATATTTTCTCATAAGGCTAAACTAAGCACATTCTTCCCCAAGGACGTAATGGGTTTTATTCAGCTGAATATGGCTGGCTAACGTATCACTTTCGGCAAGGTACAAATGGACTATTCTGGATAATCGTTGGGTAGAGAAGGAGCACAGCAAATAACCTACAAGCACATATATTTTGTAACTTATATTCCAAAGGATTCCAAAATGAAATCTTACTAAGATATGCTTAATAAGTATATGAAGGGAGTTAAAGTGCTCATGATGAAAGAGGGAGAGAAGAGAAAAAAGATGATCTGTGGGATTGGGAAGGAAAAAAAAAAAAGGCAAAAAAGACAAGAGGCCAGAAAATATTGACTAGAAAATTCCCTACCAGCTAATACATAAAAATTACATAAGAAAATAAGATACAGTATTTAGTCAGGGTTTTTTTAAATAACAGCTCTTTTTAAATCACTGATACAAAACTAAGCTATCCATGTATAATAAAGGGTACAATTTTGAGGTAAAAGTACTAGTAAACACAACCCTAAACAATGGTGTGAGGAATCAAGAGTTGTTTCGGTGTGTGTTTTTTTAAATGAGCAATATACTTTCATTACCTCAGACGAATGTGATTAGTTCTGGTGGGCTAATAAATTCTCATATATCTCATGTACTGTGATCTTCTCAACTAAAAAAAATTCATGGCTTGTTCTGTTTACGATTTTCTTTTTAAGTATAATGATTTTAGATGTGCCAATCTGGGCAGCAGTTGGATCATATCATTAAATTCTCAAGCTTAGGATAAGAAAGCATACAATGCTAGACACTTATCTGTGCTAGACCTATCTACCCTTTTTTAAAAAACAACACAACAATACTGATATACAGGAGACCCTACAGATAGAACAGAAGCAACATATAAAACATATGCTGATTACAGAAAGAAGACTGCCTGTGTACCCCAAGAGTCTCAGAAATAAGCAAAAAAATATATAGATAGGTGATCAATGAGAACTGGGTATTTTTATAATTGCTTAAACGTCAGCAGAAAAAAAATGTAGCTATGTCAAATAAACGAGAGCTAAGTGATGAAAAGAAAGGAGTGAAGTAAAAAAAGTAATTGGATCCAGATAAGAAACTACTCTATCAGTAATTTTAACCAACACGAGTTTCTTGCTAGAAAATATATTGGTAACTATTTGTAGATAGCACATGACTAAAACTTCCCAGTGAGAAATGGGAATGGTAAGGAAAATGCTGATTTGCTATAATGAAAATACCTGTAATGTTGTTAATTAAAAGTACCTGGTGACGCAGGCTGGGGGTTGAGAGGCGGCCCAGAGGTGGCAGCAATCACTGATCACTGCAGGGTGTTCCTTTCTGCATTCTCATCTCAGAGTCGCCTCTTTCTTAACCACCTATGCCCCACTTCTCCATTGCACCACTCGCTCTTCAGTTGAAAGGGAAGTGATAAGGCCTGAGCTATGGGAGGGAGGGAATTTTGTACATTTTGTTCTATCAGATTAGGCCTCAGTAACTTTATGAATTATGAGCTGTCAACTTCTTTTTCATCTGCTATAGAATATGCTTCTTAGAAATTGTGGCTATAAATAAAACAACAGATGTTTTTTGCTGGCTTCCATGGGAGCTTGGGTAATTTTTTAAAAGGGGCTAGAAGTTAAGCAAATTAATTTAAAAGGCTATATTAGGTTTCCCCCTGTTGGTCACTTTTTGCATTATCTATTTCAAGGCACATATTCATTTTAGGCCAGAAAATACTTTTGGGGGCCATTTAAAGTAACCTCTTGGAGAAACTAGAAAGGGATTTAATTTATAACACGTTGCATCCTTTCTGTGACTTTTATGTAAAAAAAAAAAAATACTCCTTACCTATGTATGGTTACTATAGCATATGAAAACAGTTGAAAAGCTATTGTGAAGTAATAGAAAAAAAATATTAGACAATAGGTGAGGACATGAGTTCCAGATATGTCAATCACAGGGGGAAAACAACTGAATAGCTCTAGGCCTTTACTTCCACATCAGGGAAGTGGGAAGGTTTAGCTAAGAAGTTGTAACATAATTTCTAGTCCTTCAATTCCATGATTGGAAGATAAAATCAAAGAAATCACATGACCAACATAAAATTACTAAATTACATTTAATCATGAGTTACTCTCAAAACAACTCTATTTTCTCTTTAGGCACTGCATTGTTGCAAATCTGGCAAAAATCACGGGGGATGAATGAAGTTGGTACCAAGTGAAAAATTACTTCAAATATGGGGGGTAGGGGAGGTAATGACATTAAATAAATTAAAAATGACACAATTTAATTATATTTCATTGGGCTACTTTAGCTTATAATTTCTAACAGAGGGCGGGGAAGCTTTTTTGAAGTAGTATTTTCAAGTGAGATATAAATTTCAGTCTGTCAGAATGAACAAATTAAAAAGGACTAAAACATTTCTCCAATGTCTATATGTAGATCTAAGAAGACAACTAAGTAACTACATGTTCTTAAAGTCAAGACTACCACAAATCAGAGACTGTCACTTTAACTCGGTTTCTATACATCATGAATTAGGGGAAGGGGGATGGAGATCATGAAACATGAAAGTCAGGCTGAGGGAGGTGAGGAGGCAAGAAAACAGTCACTGGCCTAGATGCTGCTCTAGTCACTGAGGTCATTTTCTTGAGTCATGATAACAGCCATGTGAAGGACATCAGTCTCACTTTGTACATGGGAAAGATAGAGGTTAGGTGACTACGGCAAGGTCACCTGACTAGTGTCTGGCAGAGCAGACACCACAGCCCAAGTCTGTCTGAAGTTATCTCATCATGAGGAAGGTTCTATCATCATCCCCACTTTATAGAGGGGAACACTGAGATTCAGAGAGGTTAAGTGATTTGTCTGGGCTCACACAGCTGTACCAGTCAGAGCTTATCTGGTTTAGAAGACATGAAGTCATCTTCCTTCCAAGGGATCCTTGTGTACTAATTCAGTGTCATCCCATGAGTTCCTTCAGGGCATATGGTTTCCGTAGAGACTGCACCTTTTCTTGGTACAGCCCAGTGCACTATTCTGGAAAATGGACTGCCAAGAGCCAGCCCACAAAGTTAGAAAGATAAGAGTTCTCTAGTTTAACAGACCCGGAAAGTAGGGAGCTCAAGAACAGCCACTCCCTGATTGGCCCATTTCCTACATACTGTATTTTTAAAATGCTATGATATTCTACCGGATGTTGAGCTATCTGATCTACCCCCACTATATGAGAGAACTTCCCATTCATGATGACAACCAACCCTCTTCATCCTTGAAAATCACACTATGAGGCCAACCATTTCCATGGCCCTCTCTCTACCAATTGATCACTTTGGAAGACAAGACATTGGTATACATGAAAAGAATATCAGTATCATAAAACCACACACTTGAACCCCATATAATTAACCAATGTCACCCTAATAAATTTAAAAAGTTAGAAACTGAATTAGTTTTTTTAAAAAGAAAAGAAATACAACAGAATATAAAAATCAGCACCAAGCAGAATTTATACTAGAAATTCAGAGAAAAAAATGGCTTTTAGTAATCTGTAATGATGGGGTCCAATTATGAACCCTATATGTGATTTAAAATTTTCTAGTAGCCACATTACCAGTGAAAATAAACAGGTTAAATCTTTTATTTAACCCTATATATCCAAAATATTATTTCAGCATGCCAGGATAGGCAAAAGTAGGTTTACAGTTGTATTACAAATAAATAATACAAGAATAAACTGTTTCACCTACTTACAACTGTAAACCTGCTTTTGCCCACACCTGTATGATCAATATAAAAGCTGTTGATGAGATGTATTACGTTCTTCTTTTGTTCTTCTGCACTCTTAGCTCATCTCAGCTTGACCCGGCCACTCAATGGCTCAGTGCGACTGTGACGCATGGCGGTGGACCCTGCACTGGGCAGCATGGCTCCAGAAGGCAGTCTTCAGTTTTCTCAGTGTGAATCTGGTTCTCTGGAGAATGTGTGAGCTTTGAGATAAAACTAAAAAGTTATACAAAGAACCAACTTCCTTATATCCCGAGAGGGTCAAATAAGAGTTCTGCGTTCTTCACTCTTAGCGCGTAAGGTTAACTTAACGCTACTGTAGAGGCATTTAGTCCGGGTGGATGGGAGGGGGCTTGGGCACCTGCAGTGTTCATTACCGTAAACACTAAGAACACCAGGAAGCAGGTGTCCTGGTGTCTGTCACAATGCCCAGTGCGGGGTGGGGACATTAGGCAGACCTGTAAGTTGATTCTTCAGATATGCCGTGATCAGTAAAGCTGTTTCATCTGATGGCTCTCTGTCTGCTACTGGCTACCCTTGGAATGAGTATGAAGTGTGTCTGGTAGCTCCTGCTAGACACAGTAAGCTGACCGCAGGTGACATAGGTCCCATTTTCAGGGCAAGGCTGCCACTAGCTATTAAGTCAGAAAGCCTAGTCTGCTGAGGTTCACATCTTGACAGCTTGAGCTGCAATCATTTCATTTATGAAATTAGTGATCATTAACATGTATGATATTGGCTACAAGATAAATGAACAGAAGTTAATACTAAAGGAGGAGGAGGCAGAAATGCGTACCTAGTATTGGAGGCAGAGGCAGGTGCCTCAGGGAGCTGTCTTTCCTCCTGATAAGATGGTCCACTGGCCTGTATTTTTATAGCCCAGTACCTTCGAATTCAAAGTCTCTACTTGACACACCTTCTATACAGAAGCAGCAGCTTAATAAATCAATTCTTACACAATCTCAACTGTGTTGGTCACAATACTAAGTGCATCCTGGGCTTCAAACTCCTGCTAAAAAGGCAGCATGACATGGGACCGTGGACAAGGATGGAGGAACTTAAGTGACAGCTTGTGCTGCCAAAGGCTGTCTCCCTTGTAGCAGGTGCCCATGTGGTTTGCTCTCAGGCCTAAAGCCTTATTTTTTCCAAGTACATGGAACATGAAGCTCAAGCCCAGCTCCTAACCGACACTTCTAAGAAAAAAATGAGCTGCACAGCTCAAATATCTGCTTCCAGTTTGGACCCAGAAGAAAAACTCATCCTTTAAAAAGTCAAGCAGCTATTGTTTTATCCAAATGCAAAGTATTTTCTGGGTGTCAGAAACTGGGAGTGGCAAGCAGCTCCCAACTCAGATTATATGACATTATAAATCGCTAAAAGGTCCTGAATCAAAAATTACTATTCAGGAGGCAACAAGAACAGAACAGAATGGCAGTGAGTGTGCTCCTCCTCAGAGCTCTGAGTCTGAAGGCAGAGGGATGCCTGTGCCTGACTTTCTAAGGAGGGATTTGAGGAGCCCACCTTAAGAGACAGTTGACATAGGGATTTATCAAGTCAGCAAGGCTTTCAAGGTGTGAATTTATGGTTTTAGGGCTTGGCTATGCAGGTCAAACCCTGGTAGCATGTGCTACTTTATGATGCTACCCAGGAAACTGACTCTCAGGAGGAAGTGTGTGGTCTGTAAAGTTGTGTCCATAGAACCTGCACTAAACAGCTTGAAAAGATTAATTTCAGATGTAAATCAACATTTAAAGAAGGTGGTTCAATCATACAACTTAACAAACGGAAGATAAACAATCCAATCAAAAAATGGGCAATGGACCTAAATAGAAACTTTTCGAAAGAAGACAGAAGGAAGGCCAAGAAACATATGAAAACATGCTCAAAGTCACTTATTATCCGAGAGATGCAAATCAAAACGACAATGTGGTACCATCTCACACCTGTCAGAATGGCTATCATCAACAAATCAACAAACGACAAGTGCTGGCGAGGATGCAGAGAAGAAGGAACCCTCCTGCACTGCTGGTGGGAATGCAGACTGGTGCAGCCACTGTGGAGAACAGTATGGGGTTTCCTCAAAAAACTAAAAATGTAACTCCCATTTGACCCAGTGATCCCACTTCTAGGAGTATATCCCAAGAAGCTAGAAACACCAATCAGAAAGGATATATGCACCCCTATGTTCATAGCAGCACAATTTACCATAGCTAAGATTTGGAAACAGCCTAAGTGCCCATCAGCAGATGAGTGGATTAAAAAACTGTGGTACACGTACACAATGGAATACTACGCTGCTGCGGTAAAAAAGAAGGAATTCCTACCATTTGCAACAGCATGGATGGAACTGGAGAGCATTATGCTAAGTGAAATAAGTCAGAGAGAGATAAATATCACATGATCTCACTCATCTATGGGAAATAATGAACAACATAAACTGATGAACAAAAACAGATTCAGAGACAGGGAAGCATCGAACAGACCATCAAACCCCAGAGGGAAGGTAGGGGAGGGTGGGGTAAGAGGGAGAGATCAACCAAAGGACTTGTATGCATGCATATAAGCCTAACCAATGGACACAGACAATAGGCATGAGTGGGTGGGGGTGGGGTGGGGAAGGTAATGGGGGGATAAGGACACATATGTAATACCTTAATCAATAAAGAAATTAAAAAAATAATAAAGAAGGTGGTTCAAGATCACCAAAAGAATGTAAGCTCTGGGAAGTCACTCATGGAATCTGTCCCAAAATCATCAGACCGGGACACAGAGGATGTGATCAAAGAGTGTCTGTTCATACCCATCTATAAGGAGGTCCATTTTCCCAAAAATGTTCAAGAACTCTTGTTCAAAGAGGACAATTTGAAGATGAAACTTACTAGTATGATTGACTAGGATCCATCTGAGATTCTCAACTAAGAAACCTTAGGTAATTTACTTAATGTAAATGAGAGGACAATTACTTTAGAATTTGTTTGACCTGGGTTTAAATGACCCCTCTGCTTCTTTTGCTCTTGGCGGTAGTGTCTCTAGAGCAGGGACGTTAATCTTGTACCCTGCGCTGTGTTGGGGGCCTGACACATGGAAGTTTTTAGTGAACACTGGTTCGACTCCTCTAAGTAGAATCTTTATGGACCTCAGTTTCCTTAGATGTAAGTTATATGGATCGGGTTATCATTTTTAAGATCCCTTCAAGTGCTCTATGAATAGTATTATGACTTGAACTTGATGCTGGAAAAGAATTGAACACTTATGTATTTCTGCTACCAATACTGAACATAAACCCTGAAATAATGTAACATCGAGATTTTAACACCCATAAGTATTAGTCCTTTCCTCACCCAGTACTTGAAGATAGTATATGAATAATTCAGAAATTATTGATGAACAATAAAAAAAAAATGGTATGGTGTTAGGAAAAACAAAAAACAACCAACCAAACAAACAAAAAAACACACAGATATTTGCCATATAAAGTGACTATTTGAAAATGTTAATCAATCTGAACAAAGGAAGGAGAAGACCATTTTGCAGAACACAAGAAAAAGTATGAGCAGAACATTTTAACTTCACAGTGTAGTATGTCCATTTTCCCAACCCTAACTGACTGTCATGCCTACCTTACTCCCCTTTGGGGGTCTTTTTACAGACAGCCAGCCAAAGGCATAAATGGGATCAACATTAAATTACTAGAGTTTTCTCCTCCAGGGTTATGTTTGCATTTCAGCAGGATCTGTGGTAAACAGGAGGGGGTGAAATCTGTGGGTCGAGGAAACTTCATAGCTCTTCCTAACAAAGAGGCAACTTCTACTGTCCATCTGTCCACATTTCATTGAGTTATGAATCCCTTTACTTGCTGAATTGGGAAAACAACCGGATGTGAAGGTAAGCTGGGCCTGGCTGAGCCACGCAGCTCTCACCTGTCTGTTGCTCCCACCGCAGACTGTGGGCCACGCAGCATCCTACATCCCTGATGGTACACATCACAGTGGTAGCCTGCCTGTCTTTCCCTGGTGGCCACACCCTGAGGAGGACACTCTCTCTCACAGGACAAGTACTAGTGCCTCACTGCCTCCCACTCCCCCCTGCCCCCTTCGCCCCCAGCCACACACACTCTCTCTCTCTCTCTCTCTCTCTCTCTCTCTCACACACACACACACACACACACACACACACACTCACACAGCTGATGGGTTACGGAGCCACAATAGGCTGGGTGAATACACTGACCTTCTTCAATAGGGAAAAGCCTACAAAACTGAAAAACAGGAGGCCATCCTGAGCATTTCTGCCTTCCTTTCCCAAACTGGCAATATTTTTCTGCCTCCATTATTTCATTCTCTGGCTAATCCTCCTTTTCAATCCATGAACCGCTCAGCGCCTTGTGGGCCCTGTCTCCCCTGCTCAAAAACCAGCCTCCCAGTCAGGGTCTGATCAACAGCCACCCTGCAATGGAAATGACCAACTAAGCTTCTCGTGTTACCACATCAGACGGATCTGGCAGATGTAATAGGGTCTCCAGCCAAATTTTCCTAATTGCAGAATTTCAGGCATAATCTTCTCTGAAAACACACATGCACACGTATGACTCTTCGGTACTTTGCTATGAATGAGTCATTGAAATGTGTCTAAATAAGATCATTAAAACATTCCGGTCAATGGGTTCAGCAGAGTTGAGACCAGATGAGCATGTAGGACACCCACCCCTGCTCACTGTCAGTACTTCAACAACCATCAGCTTCAGAACACAATGGCAAAATTAAGTACTGTAACAATAACACCTTAAATTTCTATAGCATTTAAAAGATTACAAAATGTGTTTATACCTTTTTTTAACCCTCAAAACAGAGAGAGAGAGAGAGAGAGAGAGAGAGAAGGAAGAAAGGAATGAAGGAAAGAGAGAGAGAAGGGAAGGGAAGGGAAGGGAAAGGGAAAGGGAAGTGAAGGGAAGGGAGGAAGGAAAGAATAAAGACAAGTTAAAGAGAAAAGCAGGGATAGGAGGTCAAGGTAGAGAAAGGCAATAGGTTAATAAGTAAGTAGTAAGATCAGGCTACTTTCATTCAAGAACAGAAAAAAACCTAGTTGGGGTAATCCAAGTTGCTTTGAATGAGGTGCTGTTTTAAATAAACAGATACTTACCTGGTTTTAAAGATTTCTGTGAATACGCCCCTATGAATTCAGTATCCATACTTGCAACTGGGTGCTTCAGAGAAAAGAATAAAACCACAAAGGCACTCCTTCACCAGGCCTGCAAAGCCCACGTCTCTGAGGTTTTTTGAAGATGTTATCAGCATTTTAATGTGAAACATCTTGCAGACCGAAGTTCTAAAGAATCATCACTTTTCGGGAATTTTGCAAAAGTATAAATAATGTTCCAAACAACATAAGAACATTCATGAATGTGCATATTATAATCTCTCCATTACAGGGGTGGGTAACGACAACAGTTACTAATACTAGAGGAAGTAGCTGCTTCATACTGACAATGTGCTTCACTTTTGCCCTCTGAGTCCCTCCCACGTTATAAGAAGAGCAGTGGGAACAGTCAGGGTGGGGTCCTGAAAGAATACTGTACCATGAAAGTACTCAAAATTAAGATACAGCTCATTATAAATTCACGGACCCATTTCCCCCAAGGACTATTTCATGGAGCCTAGCTTCAAATTAATGCTTGGTCCATAAGGGTCACGAATAAGTAGCTGACAAGTGACATTTGTTTAACCCACTGCTGAAGGAGACGATAAGGCTGAGCCAGAGGCTGACCCAGATAAAGATGCCATTTGCATGCAGCTTGGTGGAAAATGAATACCTCCAAAGACTGGGGAGAAGCCCTGAATTCACCATTTGTTCCTGCGCAACACTAACCTCCCTTCACCAGTGCGAGTGGGCTGTCCCTTTCACACCCGTGGCATGGAAAAACTTGTATCTGACAAAAACTTGAGAGGACTACAAAGTGAATACCTTGAAAATCAGGGGCTGAAACAATTCTCCTTTGGAAATTTTTAGAAAATTAGATGCTGCTAAATTTCATCATCCATTTAGAAACCTTACAAGTTAAGCCCTAAAAAGCTCCTGGAGCCATCCAGTGACGAATGTTACAGGCCACTCCAGATTTATTTCCCTCGAAGGATGGCTCTCCCAGCAAGGACAGCTCAGGGCAGCATTGCATCCACTCATGGTACAAAATGTGGCCTCACTTGTGTCAACCGGGGACAAATGCAAGAGAAGGATTTGGAGGTTAGCCAGTGGAAAATTTAGGAATAAGATTCCGGAACCTCAGGAAACCCTGACTTAATTTAAGATATTGCTTCATTTGCCTCATTAAAAAAAAAAAAAAAAAAAAAAAAAAGCGGGGGGGGGGGGGAGGACTGTAATTATGCAATCTACTCTCCTATATTATCTAAAGTGTTAAGACCTAAAAGAAACATGATTATGGTTATGAGCCAGAGCTAAGCACTTCCCAGGGTGTCTTCCCTTAAATCGCACCAAAGTTGTAAAAAGTAAGTTACAAATGGTAACTAACTCAACGCTTAGTCCATTCAGGCCAGCTCCAATGTAAAGTTGACCTAAATATTATATTAAACCAGTGTTCCAGAAACGTACCATAACCCTATCCTTAGAATTCCTGACACAGAGTCATTTTTTAAAGTTAAAAATAATTTTTCCGCCCTCAACTGAGGGTATGTTAATTGATTTGAGAGAGAGAAACACTTATCCTATGGGCCCCAACCCACAAACTTTTGGTGTATGGGACAGCGCTCTAACCAACTGGGCCACCAGGCCAGAGCCAGGGTCATTTTTTTAGTTGAAGACTTCACTAAAACAACGCTTTTTAAAAGATGCCCTTTTAAATAGAAGTTTTAGATGAAAATACCATAAGATGACTTCTGCTTTATAAAGAGATTCCAGCGTCCCAAGACTACATCATTCATCCCCTATTTCTTTCTTTTCTTTTTTGCAAGTTGGACTGAATAATCCCTCTGCTCCTTTTCAAATCTAAAATCCCACTCAAAATTATTATCAGCAAACTTTCAATTTTCCATCCTAATTGAAAAGGGGGTGGGGGAATAAGGGAAGGGACGTGACCATACAGAACAACAAAACCTCTGAACAGCTATGTTTAGATTTAGAATGCAGAATCACTCTGTCAGGAACAGCTCTCTCCTGGTCTGGCCTTATATTTGCTGACAGTCCCAGAAGAAGAGGAAGTTCACAGAGTGATCACCAGAAGTTTGCTCAAACAAAAAGTTTGGTCAGCTGACTTATATAACATTTATGTGCCGCATTTATGACCAAATGGCAAACATTTAAAAATCACTCAAGATTTTGGAAAGATTATAAAAATACAAAAGAAAAAAAATGGGGACTCATGAGAAAATGAAAGGAAGACATTTCATAGCTCTTTCTTGGAATTGATACAGATCGGTTTATAGTTCATTGTTTGCAGTCATTCCTTCAACTAAATAAACTTGCCACCTGCTTAGTCAAGTGCTGAGAGAAATGACTACACCAAAATGAAGCAAGCATTTCATTTACGGTAAAGAACTCTAATAAGGCAAATGTGTGCAGCTGGAACTAACTTGTACCACATTTCGCCAATCCCCCAGCTCATGGTAGGTATTTGCAAACACCTCTATAAGTTCCAGCTGTTTTTAGTTGATGGCTGATGCTGGGAGCATCTTGCTTAACTTACTGGGCTATTCAGTTTACTTAAAATAGGACTCTGAACCCCTTCTTTTATGAGGACTAGATCCATTTATTTTCAAGTCAAATAAATGACCCAGAGATAAATTTAAGTTGAGCTCTTTTGAAAACAGTGATATTTCATATTGAATATGCTCCTGAGGCCAGAGGAAATGTTCTTTCCTTTCCTAAAATTTCTAGCCAAGTACGAACAAACCCAGTTTCTTCCCAAGAATATTTGTTTTCTATTTCTCAGAGTCTCGTTTAAAAGGGCTGGAACCTTTCACAAGAAAGAGTTATTCTATTTGCTAGTTGCTCTCTCTCCAAGTGCAGTTCGAGTCCTATGGGACACATAAGTCCTTGTCTGAAATGGAGGATAAGTGTCATGAAACAGCCTTGGACAATGGGAAGCCACAGCTCAATGCATAAAAGCAAAGATGTGAATGAAGACCCACTTTAAGTAGAAAATGTGGCAATCAGAAATACCACCAACCATTAATTCGTTCATGGAAAGAAAGAAGACAAGGAAGCAAAAACATTCAAGGAAAAAAGTATGCATATCAGTACTAATTTGGGGAGAAAAACAGCAATGCAGATATAATTAGTATTGACAGAAAAAAGAGACAAGGTAAAAATAAATTCACATTCATCCTGAATTACTTAATTACAATTTTTCCCCCCACCAACTACTGTGTCAGGTATTATGTGAAAAACAAAAACAGACCGACAAAACAACCAAACTAGGAAACTCGGGGAGAGAAGCAGAACAAGGTAGGTTTTATAACCACTGCGCTGCCTAGGCAGCTGCTGCTGAAAGGCAGCGGGCCATCACATAGGTGAGTTGCTTAGAAAGTTAGGTTGGGTCATTCAACACTCCCCACACACTCTGCCCAAGGAAATAAAAAGTCCACAAAAAGGCCTGGGGCCTCTGGCTTAGGAATTATAAACCTCTGCTCTGGTCACCAGTAAGTCTCTTAAAAAATACTAATTTACTACTAGAATATAACTTGGGGATAAAACAAATTAAAACTTCTAAATAACTTCTAGGATTTTGAAATTCAGAAAACACACACATCCTATAATTTACTACTGAAACATTATCATCCCAAACCCAGTACAACAAATGAAAACCACATTTAATTCTACTTTTTCTTGTTAACATGACGGCTTCCCCATACTTTTAAATCCTACACACTCCCTTCCCTAACTCCCTTGGCATTTGATTTTTTTTTTTTTTTTTTTTTGGTGAAATCAGTAATCTCACCAGTGACAAGCTTTGCTTTCAATAAGTCTATCTGCCAACTTAAACAGTATCTCCTAGACCAGTGGTCGGCAAACTCATAGTCAACAGAGCCAAATATCAACAGTCCAACAATTGAAATTTCTTCTGAGAGCCAAATTTTTTAAACTTAAACTTCTTCTAACGCTACTTCTTCAAAATAGACTCGCCCAGGCCGTGGTATTTTGTGGAAGAGCCACACTCAAGGGGCCAAAGAGCCGCATGTGGTTCGCGAGCCGCAGTTTGCCGACCACTGTCCTATACCTAAAGCAACCGAATAATGAAAGACACATGTAGGTACTTGCCCGTCATCAGTCACAAACTCCTCAAGTCCGCCTGCAATTGAGCCTGTAATTCTGCTGAGCCTTGGTTTGGGACAGTGTACCAAGAGGGGTTTAGGGTGGTTTAGGTCTTCGTCTGAACAGCAGAAGAGAGATGCAAGGGGCTGACCTTTTTTTATCTCTGCTGGACTTACTGTGAAACAAGTCATAAGCTAGCTCTTCACTTCAATGGGATGTGAGGGATTGCTCAAACATTTGGCAAACATTAAAGTCTTAAGACACCAAATCGTGAATTCTGCCTCATTCCTGCTGGTGAACGGGAGGCAGTGCTTTCCAAGCTCAAACTCATGATCCAACCAGAACATCTCCAAGATCACCCATTCCTGTGCACAGAGCCAAGGTTCCACCAACCCCCAACGGGGCGGGACCCTGAACAACTCCTGATCCAGTCCTCCCTGGACGATAAGCAGTTTGCTCTTTTCCCCTCTCACAGTGCTGTCAACTGTGTGCTTTCCTCTGTGAGTAAAGAAAGACTAAAAATTTGCAAAGTCTGAAAACTGTACTCATGAAAAGGCTGGAAGATTTGAAAGAAAGAATAGGATCTGTAATCCTGGCCCATTAGAAAAGCTTCCTACTGTTTGCAGCTGGGCTGACCATCAGAAATCAGTGGCTGGTTAATCCAGGTCTACAGGAACCAAGCTCTCCACACACTGCAGCCCCAACCTGGAGCCTGACTTCACCTACCCTTTTATGCAAGGGCTCACAAATGTCCAGCCCCCTCACTCCTGCCAAACAAGTGAAACCCTTGAGGACCATTAGGGCTCGAACAAACTCATTTTAAAAACTACTTTTTTTTTCTTTTTAACATAACAAATTACATTGAAAACCCAACTTAGCAAACACCTTTACACCTTTCATCTTCTGAACCAAGGCCCTGAGTGACCTCATGCACAGTGAGACTACCAGAGATATGCTGCAAAGGTTTTACCAAGAGAACACACTTCCAGCTTATTAAATCTAGAATTTTACAGTATTTTAAAATCAAATCAAGGATTCAGGAATTGTTACTTCCACAATGACAAAGGCAATCTTAGCCAACAGATCCACTGTATCACCTATCTTAAGGAATCAAGGTAGGTGGCCAAAATAACAAAATCCTAGGACAGTTCAAATGGGATCCTTATCTGAAAGGAATAGCAGTAACCCATTGTATGATGATGGTTTTGAAGGCAAATCTTTAGTATCTAAAAGTTGGTTGTGTCAGAAAATGAATCCTATCTCTTACTTCCCCTTCTCCCTTGGGGAGTCTCAGGGCAACAAGCTATATCAGGTTAATTTCAGCACATGCATAACAGGTCAACACACACAGTCTTGATTTAAAAGGACCTTTTAAGACATGAATTAGGTTTCCCTTAGCTAGGTAGCACTGATAAGTATGTTTTGAAATCACCCAACTAACAACCTTAAGAGCTTGAAGAGTTGATTCAAAATCCGCCAGCAGCGCTGCCTTTAGAACAGCAGGTGGGGCGGGGACACACAAAGCTGGGCTCTCCTAGAATGGCTGCCGGTCTACACAGGAAGTCTCAAACTTATACATGGATTGTGTTTCCAAAGCTTATTTGTAAACTGGTTGTGCAAATCCAGGGACAGTTTTCTCTCAGAAGTGTTATAGAGTTTGGTGGTCCCCCACATTAGATCACCAAAGTCTATTTCACTCAAGTTATTTAAAATAACTTCATTGGTGATGACTGTAAATGGGCATATTTGAGTGACATTGTGGGTAATATAAATTTTAGTAAATAAGTATGGAAACCTAACTCACTTATGATAATCTCTACATCTAAGTATGTCAGAACCAATGGGAACAATCCAATCCTCCCCTGCTCTGCAAATGATGTCAGAGGCAGGGGTGGTGACAGAGCAGGGGGTTTGGGGGATACAGGGGCCAGAGGAGGTCCGGCAACACCAGAGAGCAACACATGGGTTCCCACTGCCTTGCCTTCCCTTGACTGCTGGGCCTGTCACTGAGATCCCAGGACCTATGGAATCTAGAGCTCAGAGAGAAGCAAGGGCAGTGACATGAGAGCGGCACCGTGGTAAGGATGAAGGTTGGTGCCTCCTTCCGTTTCCAAGGTACTCTGTTCACACAGCAGGGTGGTGGCTCGCATGCTCTCTGCTTCCCTCCATTAGGTAAGGAGCTTCAGTGAGGCAGTGAAGATGCCTTGTTCATTATGGTGACCCCAGCATCCAGCCCAGTAGTTGGCACACAGTGAGCACATAATAAATGACAGTGCACAGGGGGGCCCAGGGAACCACCTCCACTTCTCCAGAGGAACAACTGAAGGTCACTGGCATGAGACAGCTATTCAGTCATCCATTTATTTACTCACCAAAAGTCTATCAACTGCCTTCTTTGTGGAATGTGCAAATGGTGGCCAGATTGAGAAAGTGTGCTAACTTTTTCCCCAGTAGTTTCATTCAAAGAACACTTGAAATGCTTGGTAAGTGATGCCTATAAACACCTACTAAAATGCAGCTTTATGGGAGGTTAAATCATTAGTGTAGTAACAGGAGTTCCTGGGATAACAGAATTCCAAGAATGGCCTGTTGAACTTAACCTATGACACTAAGAGAAAGAAACTAGTTACAAAGTCCAAATGCCCAAAACAATGTTCTTTGAAAATGAATTTGAATATGCAGGGTTCAGTCACATGTGTTTAAGTACTAGATTTTGTGACAAGACCACCTAGGGCCAAGGCAGCAGTGAAAAAGCCCTGTACTAGTGTATCTGCTTTTATGGAAATACACTACAAAAAGGCCAAGGGGGGATACCTCTATTTAGACTTGACAGTTGAAAGAAAAAAATTTTAAAAGGGATGAAAGCTGGATAGTTGGAAAAAGCCGAAATTTAAAAGGGATAAAAGTTTCGTGTGTAGCTAATCTATTCTTCTTTTAATGGTAGGAACATAACCAACTGGAACAGGAAAATGACTCTGAATTTTAAATAATGAGTAAGCATACATTCCTTTTCCTAAAGGAAGGGACAAAAATAGAAGCAAAAGAAGGTATCATTACTGGTAAATGGGCAGGTCTTTACAGAAGGAAGTTACACAGACTGACTGTAACAATGCATTTTAACTTTCCTACATAAAATGCTCAACTCTTAAATTCCTTGACAATGTTCACAGTCACCTCCTCTCTATCTCAGCATTTCAAATGATACAGCAACACCAGGGATAAGCCTACTGCTGACATCCATCAGGATCCGCTACAATATAGAAATGTTTTACACCTGCCTCAGGAAACATTCCTTGATTTATTATGACCTCAACTCCAACAACTCTTCTATTTGGTTTTTGTTTGTATTGTGCCTGCTCATTTAAATTCATCAATATGTTGCTTTATAACAGTTTACATACATTTTCACACATATATAGGTGCACTATGTAAAAATTAAAGCAAATAACATATGGTTCTCCCAATTTCCCTTGTGCCACGTTCTTTAGCTGTTAAGAGTACTTAGTTAGCAAGCTGGGTATGTTTGTGTGTGTGTGTATGGGGGGAAGGGGGTAATAAACTTTGCCAAATTAACTAAATATGTAATGCCAACAAAAGTTATCAAATGGTTATTTGGTAAGTGCCTTACATTAAAAAAAAAAGCTTAAAATAGGAACAATGGTTGTTTTATTCCTATTTGTTAGGACACATACCAACACATACACTTATATACATACAATCATAGATAAAACTCTAATCTATGTAAATTTTCATTTTCTCAAGATTTGAAGGGTGTTTAGATATAGGGGACACAGAGGGGACGTGGATTTAAGATGATACAGTATTATCAATGAAAAATTGCTACACTGGTGTTTTATATTTAAGTATCTAGATTCTAGATAATAAAAACCTAAGCGACCTTTACAGCAGAACGACTGGTCACTATGATGTGCACTGACCACCAGGGGGCAGACACTCAACGCAGGAATTGCCCCCTGGTGGCCAGGGGAGCGCCGCTCAGCCAGAAGCCGGGCTCACAGCTGGCGAGTGCAACAGCGGTGGCGGGAGCCTCTCCCACCTCCTCGGCAGCGGTAAGAAGCAGCGAGCAGGTGGGTGGTAAGGAGCAAGGGGTCCCGTACTGCGAGAGAGATGTCCGACTGCCGGCTTAGGCCCACTCCCTGTCCTGAACTGCGAGAGGGTGCAGGCCAGGCTGAGGGAGACACCCCCCACCCAGTGCATGAATTTCGTGCACCAGGCCTCTAGTTCTTAATAATTGAATTTATGTATCTATCCAAATATTGGGGGAAGAATTATTTAAAAATTTCCCAGTTTGTAACCATTTCAGGCAATAAAAAAAAAAACCCAAACTTTTTTTTTTTTTTAAATCAAATGCTCCTCAAGGGTGGATGTCCCCATGACTCTGGGGAGATTCAGTCGCTCAGGGCAGTGTTCTCTATACAGTGCTCATGACCAGGAAAAACAAATCCTGTTATCAAGTGGCACAAAAAGCTAATGTCACCAAGCCCGTCCCACTTCAGTTGGACAGGAAATTCTGGGTTTCGAAGCTTATACTGAAGGAAAGCCCAAACTAACAAGAGTTAAAAAATGTTTTCAAAATAAAGCCTCCAACATTTGTCTGCTTAAAAATTCATTTATCCACCTAACATTCCATTCAAATAAAATTCTTTTAAAATATGTCCTCTCTCTAAATATCTGCTATGATTTAATGAGATCGGCTGAGAAATTCAAAGCACAACGACTCCTCATTAAATTGTGCATTACTTTCAAATACCTCAACCAAGAACACCTTCAAAATAATTGTCACAGGCAAATGTTTCTGAGTTTTAATTCTTCTTTTAACCAGTAGGTGGCAATCTTTATTGCTAAGACAATTTAGGCAAAAGATTCGGTTTAGTTAGTTTTCCTCCCTCCTGTTATAAAAGTGAAATAGTTGCAATTTTGGCCTTGTGAGAGAAAAAGAAGACCTGAGAATATTAAATCTAAAATCTCTAAATGCATACCAAATAAAGAGAAGAAAAAGGGACCTCCCTCTCTCGCCCCCCCCACCCCCCCGCAACCTCAGCATGGTTTTGACAGTATTATTACCAAGTAAGGCATAGATTAAGTATAGAATATATCCACATGGCATATTAATAACTCTGCAGTGGCTCCCAACCAACAGCACACATAACGAAGACCTACAATGTAAAAAGAATACAGGACTTGACTAGACAACATGTTCCAGGGGACAATATTTATAACCACTGCTGTCTCATTTATGCAATTCTGCTGTAATTTAACCCCATTTATTCTGTGGATAGCCTCAAAGAAGCTGAAAAAGAGTTCATTACTACTCTCCATAGTACACCGCTTCATGTAATTTTTACCTGTTTAAAATCAGCCCTACATCTTTATTTCCCATGGCTAACCAATTTCAATTCCCTTTCATTTCCTTCAGATCTAAACATACCATGTAAGTATACAAAACAATTTGTATGTGCGTAGTATGTATATGCAAAACATTTTTAAAATTTTTAAATGGTATCAACAAATATTTGGTTTGCACCAAATGATCTGGTTTTTAATATCCTAATTAGTTTTTTAAGGACTTAGCTGTGATCATGATTCCTCACGGAAATCCTTGGCTTGGAGGAGTGTCATCAATTCTATTTTACACATGGGAACACCAATGTTAACTATGTGAATGACTTTAGGTCACACAACAAATTAGTCCCAGCAATTAGGACTAACGGTTGGCCCAGGGCATTGTTCAAATCCCTGAGATGCCCAGCCGGTGCACAACCCTCCACGTAAGCAAGAACAATGAAAAGGACGTGATGCTGAACAGAAGTGCAGTGGTTGCTCTGGTGTTCCTCTAACATCAGTCACAGATTCATTCACCTATGTATCTTCCCCAGGCCCACAAGGACCCAAATTTAACATACTCAAAACTGAACCCACTGAAAATGAGAAAGGAAAGAAAGCACATTAATCAGAATTCCAAATTTTCCAAGAGGCACAACCACACCATTGTTCAATATAGCTATTCACAATGTAATGAATAATTATGAAGTGTAATAAGGATTTGTTGATGTACTAAAGTAGTTCAAAATTTCCCTCCAACCAGGGCTTCTTCTGATTAGAAAACAGGTGATAGTTAATAAGACCCATTACATATTGCACGCTATGTTCTTTTCGGATCTGAAATGATTTCTTCTTTTTGAGGACAGCAGCTGAGTCTCAGAAAATCGACCCGAAGCAGAGGGACTTGGATGCCTGATTTAACCCGGCAATTAACTATGAGTCACTTCACCCCTGTTTTGTCCCCTCGATAACAAAAACAATTCCTTGTGCCACAGGGATGCAAAGAGGTCAATAAGACTGCACACTACTTTGGATATCTTAAAAATTGTCTATAAAACCATGGGATAGGTCGTGCAATACAATTATTATAGAATTTCCAATGATGTTCAGGAAAAGCTATTATTTCTTACCTCTAGTCCCACTCATCTCCACATCATATCTAAGAAGTTCAAGCAAGTGCATTTTTCCAAAACATACATTGTCTTAAAAATATTATTAGAAAACAAAGGAGGAAAACTTAAAATCAACAATGGATCTGACCAGTCAATTATTGAATGAACAGTAACAAATATATTCATCATGAGCTAGAGTCACAAACTCTTCATTGTGCCACAGAAATTTATTATTACTAGATATAAAATACGCAGTTAGAAGAAAAGTTTTCACAAGGACTATCGAATGAGTTTAATGTTCTAATTAAAAGAAATAAACCTTATTTATTTCTTTAATTATAACTCATTTAGGTAAGAAACTTTTAACACATGCTTTCTGCTAAGTCCCACTGAATGAAAGAACAGAATCCCAAATACATTCCTCACAACTGTGGTTCATGCTGATTCCTTTATCTTCTACCTCACTAGAAGAAAAAAATCAAGTCAAATAATTTCAATTATAAAAGCTTCTCATGCATAAATAAAAGATCAACAAGGATCAGTGGTTAACAGAAGTTTGGTTTGCCCTGGATAAGCCATACCGTTGCTTATTGCATCTGTCAAATCCACAGGAATGTAATCTTAGTAAAGATATAATTAATGCAGCCACAGAACACTCTAAATTAATGCTACAATTTAAACTACAGCTGTTTAATCTTCTCATTGTAAGAGGCCAGAATACCTAATGCTTGATTCTAGAAGAGCAGGAAGTAAACAAGAGTAAAGAGAGGAAACTGAAGTTACTCAATTGTCCATGAAACTTAAGGAACCATTTTATGTAGTTTCAATTAAATACCCTGTCACTCTGGTCCATGTGACTGTTCAAGGACAAACTATTCAGAATCTGGATCCCCAGGCACCAAAGTTAATTGAGCACTTGCTTTATGCTAGAGCCCTGGTCTGGGAGCTAATCTTGACAATGCTTCTTTTTGGTTAGCAAACTAGACTGCCTCTAAAGCAAAAGAAAGGCTGCAACATGGGACACGTGTGTTTATCACAGCTGGTTTACATGTATGTTCTCCGGGAGGAAGAAAAGGTACAACTATTAGTACAAATTCCTCATGGGGCTGCAGGTTACCTCTCTCTCCTCCACTATGAACTAATATTGGTGACTTCTGTAAACACATTTGCTACAAATTATGAAACTATTCAGGTGAAACAGTTTATTCAGCTACAGCTACAGTAGAACAGAACTTTCAGCTTCCTAACTCCGCCCTCTTGTAATTCACTGAAATTCCCCTTCAAAAATGTTCTAGGTTATGACCTCCACAGATGGCTCTTCCCAGAGCTAACTTTCTCTGAGGAAAATCCTTTCATCTAGTCAAAGTTCATAAGAAAGGACACATTAAACACACACACACACACACACACACACACACACACACACACACACACACACACACCAGGAAACAGAACATCAAAACCTTTCAAAGTTTTGTGTGTCTAACAGAACAAATCTTTTCTTAATCAAAAGTATTACTTTAACAGTTACAGAGCTTAGTAGGTTTTACATGCCAACCAGAGAGGTTCAGAAATAATTCTTCTGATATCAAGAACAGAAATACAAGTAACGCTTCACGTAACACAGAGGCAAAGACCTCAGAATGGGCCTTCCTCTTTCGTGTGGCCTTTTGTAAAAATTGCGACAGTTGACCAGTGGGAATTCTGGCAGGAAAAAAGTCCCACCAGAGACTGGCTTTTTGTTGGTTTTTTTTTGTGTTTTTTTTTTTAAAAGAAAGAAAGAAAAAGCCTTGCTTATGCAGAAAATTCTTGCTTTTTCCATTATGTGGTGCCTAGGGGAGGGTGGGAAGAGGAAGGCTTCTTTCTATATCGGTAGAGCACTGTAATTTAAAATGACTCATGTAAAACATAAAGGAAAATGTAACCTCTGAGACCGGGGTCAGCGATTTTTATTCCTGCTTAGATCCAGTTTTCTCTGGCAACTTGACTAAACCCAAACCAGGGGCTTTCCCTACAAATATACTCCAACTTACCCAGAAACTGAGTTTTAAATTTGAAAGAAAGGAAGCTCAAGGAAGAGGCTTCCCAAATCGAGAAATCATTGGCTCCGGCTCAGCCTTGGGCCATCGTTGGGCCATCAACCCAGCATACCTCACATTTCACAGGAATGATTTCCCCCATCCTAGCTACAGAGGGGACCCTAACTCCTAAGAAGGGGAGGATTATCTGTCTTAGGGTTAAGCCAGATCACAGTAGTTGATATTAGAAAAGCACATGAGTGCCAATCTACCCATGCAAGACCTTGCTTTCTGGGTTCCACTACCTTGGCTCACTAAAATCATTAAACCTGTCTTAATGATTTACAGTGGTCAGCAAACTGCGGCTCGCGAGCCGCATGTGGCTCTTTGGCCCCTTGAGTGTGGCTCTTCCACAAAATACCACGGCCTGGGCGAGTCTATTTTGAAGAAGTGGCGTTAGAAGAAGTTTAAGTTCTAAAAATTTGGCTCGCAAAAGAAATTTCAATCGTTGTACTGTTGATATTTGGCTCTGTTGACTAATGAGTTTGCCGACCACTGATTTAAGACAACCTTCTAGCACCTAAGACTTTTCTTTTGGCTTCATACCTCATGACTGTGGCCAGAACCAAAGTTTGACTGCTGTGTTCTCCGAGCAAGACTCAACCTGAGGCCACAGGGACAAGTGCAGAACCCTGATCAGTGTTCTAGTCTCAAATGCTCTCTTATCTAAGTACAGATTAAATTTTACTTAATCAAAACAATCTTCTCCCAGCTATGAAGGAGTCCAACTTAGGTTCAAACACTGATACTGTTCTAAGAGCACAGTACTTTGCCTGATAGAATGAGGCCTTTGCTTTAATTAAATTTCATATTCTTCTCTATCAAAATGTTTAAAGAAGTTGATAATTTCATACAAATGTCTACACATTATCTCATGTAAGTCTCCAGTTGGATGTATGTTCAAGTTCACGATCTTTAACAGAAACAAAATATTGGTCAATCAAATATTTTTAATATCTCTATCTTCAAGACTTTTAAACTAGTTTGAGGGTAACTGAAATAAGGGCAAAGATTACCGATATGGGAGACAGTATTTAAACGTCTATAATTTATAGGCCACTACTTCCTAATATTTATTGAATACTGGCTTTCAGAATCTGTGATGGCTTTAGCACATGACCTCTGGAAAAGCTCATCCTGCCAGTTTCCTCGCACCCTCCACTGCACTCTGAGGTGGTGCAGTGTGGTCTGCATGCAGGTGCCCGCAGTCCACCGGCCACTAGCATTTGCCTCAGGGCAGGTTTCTTTTTCTCTCTCTGCCTCAACCTGGAAATAGGACAAAGTGAGGTAATGCAGGTGGAGCACGCAGCACGGTGGCCGGCACAAAGCAAATGCTCAAAGCATGCCAGCAAACATCAGTAAAGAATCCTGTTGAAGAAATGTCAAACTTTTCATCTCAGAGGTAAATCATTTCATCTTATATGTATTTAAGAAAAGAAAAAGATAGCATCCGGAAGCAATGGACTAAAAACATAAAGACACTGCAAATACAACCTATTAGCAAATCAAAAATTCATGTAATCACCCAGCCACAAGCCCATAACTGAGAGGTCCAGAGTAAGATAACAAAATTCATCAAAACCTGTCCTGCCTTTGCCCAAAGCATTAAATAAATATAAACTCTGTGAGGTGGATTTCTGGGAAATGGCTAAAACCAATCAGTAGTGGTTTCTTCTTTTCAACTCTTATACACAAAAGACTTTCCCCCTTCATTTTAAGAAGCTTTAATGACTGCAACTATTAAACCCACCCTCTCCATTTCCTTCTTTTGGAAATTATACATGAATGTGAGACAGCATAATCTGAAGATTACTGACTACATTTGCTGGGATATAAGATTTAAAACGTTTCAAAATGTGCACTAAACAGAGCATATTGACACTGGCAAAGCATGGTCCCAAGGGATCCTCTGAATCAAGAGCCTCACAGGCAAACGCCTCAGCAATATTTTAAATGTGTTCTAGAAAATGGATTGAGTGGGAGTTGTCTGAGAGGTGGGAGGACATGATTTTTATATTTTGGGAAAATATCATTGTGAAAATGACCCCATGCTTCCCTTCTCGAGTATATGAAGGGCAGCTAGTCTCACAACTAGATTAAAACTAACCCTCCCCCGACTAACAAAACCAAAACAAATATTTTCACCCTTAGAGTTAAAGAATATAAATTACTCAAAATATTAAAAGGATGTAACAACTAGGCTGCAACTCACCAAAAGCAGTCAGGGGAATAAAACTGGTTAACGGGGACAATTCACTATTTGGTCACACTGCCACCAGACCGGCAGGGAGCCTGCTGCGTAGGCTCCGGAACATGGCAAAGGAAACAAAAGCAAGCACTCTGCACACCTTGTGAAACCTTTCCTGCAGGCGGGCCAAAGTTAGACGATTCCAGTCCCGGAAGAGCTGGAGAGAGATGGTCTGACAAGAAACTGGAGTTTTAACCTAAACAACTGTGACTATTTTTCTCCAGTGTGTTTAAACTTCCTCTAAATGTTCAAGCTGACCAGGTTTCTCAAGTTTCCCTTAAAGGGAAGATTAGACCACAAATGACAGTTACAATATAACTGTACATGTAACTACAAACAATGACGGCTAGTAAAGTAGCGAGTTAGAACTAGCTTTCAATCCTTTAAAACTGATCTTGGTGCAATAGCACATTCAATTATAAAGGTTCAGTGGGATAGTTAACTCAACAATGACTTTTCTATATTGCCTTATATACTAGACTATCAGATATGTTTATATATAACATTATATATAATATTAGAAACGAGAGAGAGAGAGAGAGAGAGAGAGAGAGAGAGAGAGAAGTACAAACTTGAACCATTTAAGCCCCCTAGGTTCCAACATGCCTTTAAAGTAATCATCTCTTCCCAGCCTGTTGCTCCAATAAGGTTCTTTTGTTGGAAGGAAGAGTAACTTGCTTCATTCTCCTTAGTTATTTCTGGGGTCTATTTCCTGAGAGTTGATAAATCTTACTGTTTAACTCATTTTCAAATATCAGGCTGCATCCTAAGTCCCTGGCAAACTAGGGATCATCTGCCTTTGGCTTGGGAATGCCCTCCTGGCTGATCGGCTGTCCAGGAACAAAGCCGTGTCACACAGCACGAACACCACTGCCAAGGGCCCTTTTGCACACAGTATGGTTCTGTTGCTTAAGCACACTGTGTCAAGAGTCAGGTGGTTTGGGGACAAATCCCAACTCCTCCACCAGCTGGGTGAGCTTAGGCCATTATTTAATTAAGCTTTAACTCTTTATTTTTACAACAGGTATAATAATGAGGCCAATGTCACAGAATTCTTATGAAAAGTAACAAGTTAGTGCAGTAAAATATTACTACGAAACCTGACACAGAACTAATATTTGTTGAACACACGATTATAGGTAGGTAAAAATCCAGTTCTATATTTATGTATGCATACACATATATAATATATATATCCATATACTTATATTTCTTTAAAGTTTTCATACGCAGTATGCATTTTCCCATGTCCATACAATTTTTACACTTCTTCTTGCTATTTTTTTAATATACAGTGTATTTCTAAGTATTTGCAAAAATATATGCCTTACATAGTTTTATTCTTTTGCTAATTATTCTTTAAGTTATTAAAAATAAATCATTTTTAACCTATGCTTTTCAAATCTAATTAGAAAGTTTAGGAATGAAAAGACAACCTCCAAATCTTCCCAGGTGACACGAGAAGATGAACATGCCTTTCTGGGGGCTTGCTTATCAGGGAATGCTTCTCAATGGCCTTTCCATAGGAAATATAAAGAAGCCAACAGTAAGCTCCTGAGTCACCATCTTTTTCCATAAAACTCTACTAAAGCAATCTACTACTTTTGCATTTACTACAAAGGAGAAGAGAGCCTGAATTTTTTTCCTTGGTAGTTAATCAGATATTTTGACTGATTGTTTTAATAGTATTCTTACAGTTTTTTTAAAAAATTGCCAAAACCTATCAGAGGTGACCTCTCATTGACTTCAATCAAACAACGTGGAGAATACTTTCAAATCTATACACATGCATGCAAGCTAACTTTTATGTTGTTCTTTTCCACTTGATATGACTTCCTATTTATCAACACTTTAAAATCACGTTAAAACTTTTATATAGCTACCAGTTTTCCCTTGTTTTTCTCTCTCTTTCTTTGGATTCTGGAAGAGCTTTATCTGCATTTCTCCTTTACAACACTAATTTTATTTTCAGCTGTGTTAATTCTACCCTTGGCTGCCTCTCATAGGGATTTTAATGTGCTATTACATTTTCAATTTCTTTATAATCATTCTTCTTATGGTTTCATCCCGTCCTATTATCTTCTCAGCTCACAGTCATCTATCTGCTTTCTGTCCCTCTTTAGTTAGGGCCACATCTTTTTTAGTAATGGATCATTGTGGGAGATCTGCTCTTCCTTCAAATCTTCAATATGGCCTCTCGTTTCCTTTCTAGAACAACAATTTACAGTAGGCTGGGCTTTAGTTCTCCTGTTTATTGATCACTAAACTAGGAGAGATCTACCCAGACCTGGTGCTTGCTCTGAACTTCTCTCGATCTACTTGGGTCACCTACAATACTACTTTTGTAGAGTAAGGTCCTCAGGATGTAATAGTAACACAACCCCTATCCCACCCTCCCAGCTCCGCCTGGCTATTCTGAGCTACAACCTTTTAACTAAATAAAAAGGCACTATTGAGAGGGGTGGCAAAGAGGAAGGGAAGACCTTTCTGAGGACAGCTACCTAGGTTTTCGGAGTTAAAGGCAGAGAGCTGAGGAGCAGATGGCTTTGGCTTTGCCTGGAGGTGTGTGTGCTCATCTATTAATCAAAGATTTGCCTTTGAAAGACCATCTCTGTGCAATGTCACACTGTCCCTTTAAACACCTAGAAATAAAATTCACCTGTGCCTTCCACTTGCCATCATCCACCCTCCTGTCCTTGGAATTCAGGTAACAGAAACACAATGTTTATGTTATAAACTTGGCAGTGACTGACTGTTCTGAAAAACGAAGTTTGACATTCAAAGGAATTTAGCCATTTCGCTAGTCTTTTTAAAATGGCGTTTGCTGCTAACTTTGACAGAACTCAGGTATAAGCCTTCCCATTCATTTGAGCCAACTTGAGATTTCTTGTACTTACGGATTTCAAGCAACCGCTATCCACATGCCAAAACACATAATTCTTATGCTGGATACCTTCAGCTTTTGGGCTTTTAAGCCAGAAATAACCATCCTGTGTTCGGTTTTAATCAAAATGATATGATTATGAGTCAGAAATAAGAAAATCTGAAACTCAGAGAAACATTTGAAGCAGATATTTAACTTCTTCAAAAATAACAGAAATGGAGGAAAAATCATTTATCAATGGTATGTAATTTTGGAATATCTAAACAAGGTATATTTCTTCCCAAGAAAAGCTGCATATACACATATACACCCAAACTCTGTCATAAGTTTCATGGCCTTTATCAGTCTCTTTATAGTTCAACCCTTTAATATATTTAACAGATGTAAGAAAATGTAAGTCATACATAAAGCAGAGGTAATGTGTTGTGTGTTTGTATGAATACAACAGCCAAAGAAACTCAGGAACAACAGACATAATTAAAGACTACCCAATCATCAGAAACTATCTGGTTTCTGATAACTTCAGAAAGGACTGCTTGAACCCTCTGAATGTACCCCCTTCTTTTTAAATATTTACATAATCATTTGAGCTTACCTGTCTTAATCTGGAAAATTGTTATAATAATGCCACCTTTGCAGGGTGGCTGAGGATCAAAAGAAAAATATCTAAAATGTCTAGCAGAATGCTTGGCAAGCAGTAAAACTGCAAATTTTTAAGGTACATTTTGAAAAAGGCCTTTTCAACATTTAAACAGACCCATGGGAAACTGCAGGACAATGACTATAATATATACTTTGATATGTTCTAATCAAATTCATTAAATCTCATTCCTTGGTACTTAATAGGTATCCAGTATTATTTAGCAATAAAGTCATTCTACCCTCTTTGAATCTCTCTCCTTCAAAATGGAATATGTCCCTTTTACTACCTGGAAAAAACATGGCAAGACTTCAGTTAATGCTGTGCAATATTACGAAATTATAGATATTCAACTATGTTTCTATAGTTAGGACACAGAGGTAGAAAGATATATTTCAAGTAACATGTTTACCGGTAAAGAAACAACATTCTTAAATATTAAAAATTATTTTAAAAAATAGGATAAAGGGTTTAATGCAGGTTCACAGTAGATTATCTTATTAATAACCTTAAGCAATTCTGAAAACTGCATTTTCCAAAACCCAGTCACAGGCTGGAACCAATGCTGACTTTTCTTACTATCACATGGTACCACGTGCTGAGTCTGAGGGCACTGTGGTAGTTTGCCTCCTTAGGGTAAAGCTTTCAGGATGACGATGACCACCTCAAAGTCCTACTGGCTTTACAATGTAACCTTGCCTAATGCCTATACTAATGTGCTATTTTAATACTTCTATCACAGATACTTGAAGAGGTGTGAAAAAACAAAACTACAACCTGAGTAGACACAGGTTACAACCATCACCCTCTACCTGCCTTGGAAAACTTAACAGGAAAAAACACACAAAAACCCTAGATCAGTGGTCGGCAAACTCATTAGTCAACAGAGCCAAATATCAACAGTACAACGATTGAAATTTCTTTTGCGAGCCAAATTTTTAAAACTTAAACTTCTTCTAACGCCACTTCTTCAAAATAGACTCGCCCAGGCCGTGGTATTTTGTGGAAGAGCCACACTCAAGCGGCCAAAGAGCTGCACGTGGCTCACGAGCCACAGTTTGCCGACCACGGCCCTAGATAAATACTTAGGAACTCTGAGAGCATATCATGCCAACACATTTAGTTATACCTCACAGGTGCAGTACAAAGAAGACATTCCCTGAATATCTCTAATTCACTCATGGACTGCAATGCAATGTGTGAAACTGGAAGAGTCTCAAACCAATTTAGATGGCAGAAGCTGCTGAGAGCCCACCAACGGAGGTAGAGCATGAATTCTCACAGTGGTGAAATACATCATAAAGTCATACAGGGTGCACATCTGCCAAAACTTGGTACCGATTTGGCACTTTCATCAGCAATAATCCCATGGATCAATCTCCAATCAGATCTTGCAATGAAGTCACGTGAGAGCATCTGCCCAACCATCCCAGCTTGTTTCTCTCTATAAAACCCCTCCCTCTGGCTTCAGGGTTGCATTACTGGGAAAACACTACTAATGAGAACTTAAATTTTCTGGGGTTTGTTTCTCCAAGAATTCTATGAGTAGAAATGGAGAAACTTTTGTTGATCATGTGTAAAAGGCTAAAGCAAAAATACAGCCAAAATTCCACAGAGGCAGTAGCTACTTGTTTTACAATTAGAGGACACTGGGATTAGAAGGGTTAAGAAATTTACTGGAGGCAAAGCAGAGTGAAATTTCTGACTCAAATAATATATCCCAGAGATTTATATTTCACAAATGCCTACATCTTTACTATCTTGGATATCAGATTTGTTCATAACATTACAAAGAGTCTCCTACAATCCTATCTAATAAAAGAGTAATATGCAAATTGACCATCACTCCAACACACAAGATGGCTGCCCCCATGTGGACACAAGATGGCTGCCACAAGATGGCCAGCAGGGGAGGGCAGTTGGTAGGGACCAGGCCTGCAAGGGAGGGCAGTTGGGGGTGATCAGCCTGCAGGGAAGGGCAGTTAGGGGTGACCAGGCCGGCAGAGGAGGGAAGTTGGGGGCGACCGGGCCTGCAGGGAAGGGCAGTTGGGGGGGACCCAGGTCTGCAGGGGAGAGCAGTTGGGGGGTACCCAGGCCTGTAGGGGAGGGCAGTTGGGGGTGACCAGGCCTGCAAGGGAGGGCAGTTAGGGGCAAACAGGCTGGCAGGGGAGCAGTTAGGCATCAATCAGGCTGGCAGGGGAGTGGTTAGGGGGTGATCAGGCTGGCAGGCAGAAGCAGTTAGGGGCAATCAGGAAGGCAGGCAGGTGAGCAGTTGGGAGCCAGCAGTCCTGGATTGTGAGAGGGATCCTAGATTGGAGAGGGTGCAGGCTGGGCTGAGGGACACACACACACACACACACACACACACACCCCCCCGCGCCCCGGTGCACAAATTTCGTGCACCGGGACTCTAGTACAGTATAATAAATTCACACTTGGAACTTCAATATGCCTCAGACTATGACAGGACAGAAGAACCTACAGGCATTGCATAATACATGCTGCTGAGAACCGATTAATAGATGAGCACAGACACCTCCAAGCAAGAAAGAGTCCAGAGAAGGTATTCCTGAAAATGACAGCCATACTTTAGGTAGCATAAAAACACTGGGAGAAAGTTCTGCATGCAGTGAAACAGAAAGATTTGCTGCTTGTTTGTTGTAAATACAAAGTTGTATTTTATCACAACACTTTAACAATGTATACTGTATGAAATTATCATGGTAGAAACAAAATACCATGGTCCTTCACATAAATTAGTAAGTAGGAATAACACATTTATAAAGTACTCTGACAATATTTTGTTAAACTTGACACTTTAGGGAAACTGTACCCAAGTAATTCAAATAAAGCCAATGTCTAGTTCCCTTTGACCTCCTCCATTTAGATTAGTATAATTGAAAGTCTAAGAACTGTTTTGATATTGAATGCTATAAACTCAATCAAGACCTCAAAACATCCTATATAATAAAAGGCTAATATTCAAATCGACCCAACATTGGAATGACTGGTCACTATGATGCACACTGGTCACTATGATGACCACTAGGGGGCAGATGCCCAATGCAGGAGCTGCCCCCTGGTGGTCAGTGTGCTCCCACAGGGGGAGCCCTGCTCGGCCAGAAGCCGGGCTCACAGCTGGCAAGTGCAGCGGCAGTGGCAAGAGCCTTTCCTGTCTCTGCGGCAGTGCTAAGGATGTCTGACTGCCAGCTTAGGCCCTCTCCCTGCAGGGAGCAAGCCTAAGCCATCAGTTGGACATCCCCTGAGGGCTCTCTGATTGTGAGAGGATGCAGGCTGGTCTGAAGGACCACGCCCCCCGCCCCCGCACCAATTTTGTGCATCGGGCCTCTATTTTATATATAATCCATCATGCAATTATGCTTCTCATTTCTAGCTATCACACCAAGTTATTTTCTCCTATTTCAGCCTTCAAACCAACTTTATGTCTTTCCTCATGGAAATTTGTTAGCAACAAAGACACACATAAGGGACAGCCAGCTGTACTGCTGACATCTGTTTTCTTTTACTAAGAAAAACATGGATATGTAAATGGCATCCTATACTTATTCTTACTTGACAGAGGTACAAAATTCTCCCCTTTTGGATGTTACTTAGCAGATGTAAGCACCATTTGTTGTTGAATTTCAGAATTTCAAATGTTTATTTTCTTAAACTCAGACTTACTGGGAAAATGCTTATTAATCAGGATTTCTCCTGTTTTAGACAAAGATGCATTCACTTAGAAATCAGAAAAGACTGACATCAAAGTTATCAAAGAATTTATTGAAACTAAGCTAAAAAGAAAACACTTTTAGCATATAGAGTTCTACTTTTACAACAAAGACAATTTTATTAGAGTATCAACACTAGCTTGGTTGTAGGTAAACAAAATAGACTCACACCACTTACACAGCTCCTGCTGGAATCGGAGGGGTGAGGGCTCTACTTAGGTTGTACAGATGTGGATATTGGACCCTTTACTCATTTTGGAAAGAGAACAGAGAATGAAATCCTAAAGCCAGAAGACTTAATGAAAGTGTCTGAAGATATGTCTCACTTAAATAAGAAAATACGTAATTTTCATACCACAAGCTGTGACTCTAAATGATACAGGTCATGGTGGGCTGGCAGAAAGTTTTTCATCAAATAATGTCTCATCTATAACCCTGCACTTAATTGTTACCACGAATCCAGGAAAGAGAAAGCCAGGTCCTTCTCTGGAGGTCAGAGGGAGGACCAAGGGGAGCTCCCAGCCCACTTGGGACTGCTTGCAAATTTCTAAGTGCTTAGGGCAGAACAGTCCTGCTACAATACAAAGCAGCCAAAGTGAGACTTTCTCTGCTTGTCAATTTCTGTTTCAAATAACCCACCCACCTGGACATGTAAATTGTTCATTAAGGTTACATCCCTGTCTCTTTCACATTTCTGTGAAAACAAAATAACTAAACCTAAAATTAACAGGAAAATGTCTTAAAAGTCAAGAATTTAGTAAAAAAAAAAAAAAAAAAAAAAGAAGAAGAAAAAAAGAAATGCTGGTTCTCATGAGAAGAACTGTGTCATAACATGTAACGTAATACACGAGGAATATATTCTGTGGTCATCAGAGAAGAGGCTAGGCTCCTCTGATTTTATCAAAACTAATTATTACCTTTGCTTTCTCCAGATGGATTTACTCTTTAATCAATTATATTGTTACATCTTTTGGAAAGTATTTCATTTTGTGCTAAAACAGAGGGAAAACACACTTTTTTTATACCTGGGTGAAAGAACCTTGCATTCTGATTCCTTTTCTGGAGGCAGGGCTCAAAGCCCGCCCCCGCCCCCCACCCCCATCTTCAAGTACCTGCCAACAGCCGCGCTTTTTCACAGAAGCACAGTGGTCAGTCCAGAAGGGGCAGCCGGCACCAGTCAGCTGTCTTACCCCATCGCTGGGGGCTTTAACAACACAATCCTCCAACTTCTCAGCAGTCTCACGTAAGTGGGAGAAAAGGTGAGGAAAGCTACGACAAGGCATATTCTGAACTAAACAGAACTAAACAGAATACATAAAGGCAGGAGTTTGTGAAGCAAAGCAAATTACTTTCACAGAGACTATTTCTGTGAAGGACAGAGACACGTTATGACCGCAGGGCCCGGCAAAGGTGTGTAATTTGGGATCAGGTCGCCGTCTTCTGTGACCTCTGTGCAGTATCTTCAATTTATGTGATTTATTTCAGCCTTGCTTTCTGGATGGGGACTGACAACCATGGAGGGTCACTCCGATGCCGAGTGTGAAATGTAAAAATAGCATGGCTGGGAAGCCATGAAAAGCAAACACAAATTGCAGGCTCTTTTACTGTTTAGAAAGAATTTTGATCAAAATTTAAGCTTTATATTTTATGTATGAAACCTGGGACCCACCGTCAGAGTCAGAAGTGGGAGCTTGGGAGGAGTGTGTGGATGGGGAATAGAAATGGGTTATGAACTCAGATTCATAAGTGACCTCTCAAGTTAGCCGATTTCCATGTTCTATACAGACTAACCTGGCCACAGAATCTCACCAGCCTAAATATTCTGCCTTTGCATGGCTTTAGTTAAAGGATCTTAAAATGCCGTCTTAAGGAGTACCCCACTGGACAGCTTACTTATGAAAGGAAGAAATACATTTTCATCCCCCGATCTCTGAATCCCCACCTCCTTTAACTCACTTCCTTGTGTGTGAGAGGAAATATGGAACCAGGGCTGAATGGGGTTGTGTGCATGGGAATAAAATGCCAGTGTCCGAGCAGCCTCATGCAGAAAGGGCTGGAGTATTTATTTGAATAGGATGTCTCTCCTAAGGGGCAGGAAACACCCATCAACATCCTTCACCTGCACAAAACATGGAAGAGGTCCTCTCCAAAGGCAGCAAAATGGGGCTTTTCCTGGGTTGTGGGAAAATGAAATGTGACCCTCATGCAAAGGGAAGGAGACAAAAGGAGGGGAGAGAGGGCAAAAAACCTGTGCCTGGGACACTTGCTGACCTTGACACATGTTCTACTCTCTTTAAGTGGCAGACAGAAAGTACCATCGGCTTAACACACTTTCCCATCAACAGAACTACCTGTCCTAACCATGGGACAGAACCGTGGTCGGCAAACTGCAGCTTTTTGGCCCCTTGAGTGTGGCTCTTCCACAAAATACCACGGCCTGGGCGAGTCTATTTTGAAGAAGTGGCGTTAGAAGAAGTTTAAGTTTAAAAAATTTGGCTCTCAAAAGAAATTTCAATTGTTGTACTGTTGATATTTGGCTCTGTTGACTAACGAGTTTGCCGACCACTGGGATAGAAAGGAACAGTCTGGCCCTAGCTGGTTCAGCCCAGTGAATAGAGCGTCGGCCTGCAGACCAAAGGGTCCCAGGTTGGATTCCCCCAGTCAAGGGCATGTACCTTAGTTACAGGCTCCTCCCCAGCCCGGGCCCTGGTCAAGGCTTGTGCAGGAGGCAACCAATCGATATGTTTCTGTCTTTCCCTCTCTTCCACTCTCCCTAAAAAAACCAATGAAAAAATATCCTCCGGTGAGGAGGACAAGAAAAGGAAAAGAAAAAGTTCTGGAGACACAGCAGGCAATGGTCAAAGCGAAGGCTGCAAGATACCTCAGATGTGAATGATGCAAAGAACAAATAAACTGTGATTTCGAAAACAGAAATGGGCTGTCATAGGCCCATGTGCGTGCACATGACATATAACACATGTGGCTAATTTTAAGTCACAGGGTCATAAATAGTTAAATGTTGAGCTTAATAACAAGCATTTTATCCACTTGCAGAGAACCTACTGTATTGTTCTAGATACTTGGGATGATGGACAGACAACTGAGGTCCCTGCCCTCATGGATCTTATAATCTACCACAGGGAACAGATAAGACAAATGCTTTGCAAAAGCAGAGGTGACTCAGAAGGGCAGGCTGCTACGTGAATAAGGTGAGCAGAGCCAGCCTCCACGAGAAGGATTTGAGCAAGGTGGGAGAGTGGATTGGGTAAAGGGATGTCTGAGGAAGAGTGTCCAAGCAGAGAGGACAAAACACAGCCCTGAGGTGGCAGGGGGCAGGAGAGGGCATCAGAGGGCAAACTGCCTCTCTTGAGTCTTGATTTCATCTTTCATCCATGCTTCATAGTAAAAAATAGGGATGCAGTTCATGTTTATTGAATTATTTAAATTCCAATAAATATAAGATTACCCAATACACACAAATTTAATCCAAACTACAGGCTAGGGTTTGTAAGAAAACTGTTCACAAAATGTATTGGCGGAACATACATTTTCCTGAGAGGAGTGGAACATCAGATTTTCAAAAGGGCTTTTTTTACTCTTTTCCCCTCTAAAAGTTACATACCACAGCTTTGTTTCCAGGAACATACAAGGAAAGTGGAAAAGCTGGTTCTATCATATAAGGAGGAACCCTGCACAAAGAGTCTACTTTTGGCCAGAGTCTGATGACAACTTTCTTTTAAACACAGTAGGTGGCAAGCACAGGGTACGAGGAGCATGTGGTCAGCAGGCAGGCAGGTCGCAGCACCCTACTTCCCCCTTGCCCATCATGGGAGTGTGCAAAGCTGCCCACAGGACACTGTCTCAACAAGAAGGACCTGCATGGAGACCTGAGACCTCCGGGGTCAATTCTAATAACATAAAGGCAGTCAAACACGAAAAACAGGCTAAGTCACGTGGGGGGAGAAAAAGGAAGAAAAGGACTCAAGAATTCAGTTACAATAAGAACTATCCTTTCCACCTTCACAGAACATTGTCACTGCAAAAGGTTTTCAAACAAATACACGCTTAGGCAAAAGAAATCATAGTCCCATAGCTTTCAACACCTAACTTTGTCCTTATAACTACTTTCCATATCAATTGGACATGCAACTAGTAGGAGTTACTGAATTCTCATAAAATTGCATTTATTTATTTATTTAAATTTTTATGTACTGATTTTTAGAGAGAAAGAGAAAAAGAGAGAGGGAGAGAGAAGGGTCAGGGGGAGAGAGACAGTGAGAAACCAATTAGTTGTTCCACTTATTTATGCATTCATTGGTTGATTCTTGTATGTGCCCTGCTGGGGGATCTAACCCACCACCTTGGCATATCCAGACTAAGCTCTAACCAATGGAATATTCAGCCAGGGCAGGAATCATAGTTAAGTGAGAACGAAAGATTAACAGTCTAGAAAATTGAATGTTTAGTACTACATTCCCTGCCCAACCCCCCCAAACACTGCCTTTTCAATCTCTCCATTATTCCCAATTTCTCATTTATATTCAGGCCTGTTCTTTCTATTATTTTAATGCACATTATCATGGGTCTCTTTTTTAAATTCTGCTAAAAGAGCTTAGGACCTAAAAAGAGAAAAACATTTTTCTTAAAAGACTTGCTTTTCTGTATACTATATCCAAATAAAGTTACACCTGATAGCAATTATCAAGTGCAATTTTGTTCAGAAATTACTTTTACAAAATCTTTTTGTCATTAATATTGACAAAATACCCCTTTCCACCTTTTAAATATTCTTTTCTCATCCAGCTCAGATATTTTTATGGTTCTGTAATTTTTTTAATATATATTTTTATTGATTTCAGAAAGGAAGGGAGAGGAAGGGAGGGAGGGGGAGTGGGAGAGGGAGAGGGAGAGGGAGAGGGAGAGGGGAGAGAGAGAGAGAGAGAGAGAGAGAGAGAGAGAGAGAGAGAGAGAGAGAGAGACAGACATCAGTGATGAGAGAGAATCATTGATCAGCTGCCTCCTGCACACACCCCTCACAGAGGATCAGGCTGCAACCTGGGCATGTGCCCTGACCCGAATCAAACTGTGACCCCCTGGTTCATAGGCCGACGCTCAAACACTGAGCCTGGTACAGCAGCTGGGCAGTCCTGTAACTTTTGTATTCTGGGATAAAGTAAATTGTTTTCCCTCTTGTATTAGCCTACTTATAAGGACCTGTTTCTAATTAATAAAACAAAAATTCAAATTAAAAATAAGTAATTTGGTGGGGAAAAAACAATTATGTATGGTTTTTGCCATACATAGTCTTGGAGAGAGAAAAAAGATTACACAAAGAAAAAAAAATGCTTGAAATTGACAAAGCTGATAACAGCAAAGCTGAGTAAAAGGCTTGCCTCTGTGTGAAACTGAACAGAAACAATCAATCAAATAAACAAAAAAAAACCCCAAACCCTTAAATGAGCAGCTGTGCACAAAGCTCAAATGTGGACCATCTCCATAATCAATAAGAAGTTTCTGAATCAAGGTGGTTCAACACCTTTTGTCAACACCACTGACAAAATGTATGTGTGTCTAGATTTTGATTCACCTGAAAAATTAAGTCTTGGCTTTTGAAATGTATAGTAAAACATATATGGACATATTTTACAATAAATACGGTGTAATGTTCCTGAAACAAGTACCTCTTTTGGGTCAGGTGGGAGAGGGAAGAGGTATCCTTAGTAAGTTCTTTGACTTTTACAAAATATTCCCAATCCTATTATTACTCTACGCTAAAAGGCAGCTATTTACCCTTACATTCTGCTTCTTTATTCTCATTACCTCATTCATTTTTTGCTAGAACAAGCCAACACCAAAGAAAGCATAACAGTATCAAAATCTCTTCCAGAAATACATTGCCATGCTGCAGCCAGTTCTATTGTAACCACGGCCACCGAGTCCACCCATTCTAAGCATACCTTTCCATACCTATCCCAGTCTTGGGAAGGGAAAGAAAGATTACACAAGCAGGAAGAAAAAATGCTTGAAATTTACTAGTGAGGAAATGAATTGACAAAGCTGATAACAGCAAAGCTGAGTCAAAGGCTTGTCTCTGTGTGAAACTGAACAGAAACAAACAAACAAACAAACAAACAAACAAACAAACGAAGCTCAAAGAAGGACCACCTCCAATAAACAATGAGTGGTTTTTGAATCAAGATGGTTTCCATTAGGAAAAGCATTCAGTGATCTTTTTTTTCTCATGAAGGCCAAGCGCACTATAGGCACCAATGCTACATACACATTGCCCACAGAGGAAGAGAACTCCCTCCACATCTAGGCTACCGACAGGACTGGGTTTCAGCTGCAGGCGCAGTGATCCTGGAGAGGAAACCAGGAGGTAGACACCGGGTTATGAAAACAATGGTTTCTTCTCCCCTGAGTTCTGTGGTCATTTTATTACTCTCTACATTTTTTCCACACAAATCACATTAATGTTAAATATACTTACATTAGACTTACCCTCTACTTTCTTAAAATGATTTAGATATATAATACCAAATATAAGAATAAGGAAGTAAAAAGTATTTAATTCAATAACTATAAAAGTAGTTCTTAAAAACACTCACTAAACAGGTTCTCAGATACCATCTCCCTGTTTTATAACTAAACCCTCCACCCCACAAACACAAAAGTCTAGTCGTACAGTGATTGGCCACGCTTTTACACAACATATATAAATTCAGGTAAAGTTGCCGAAAAGACTTCTGCCCAGAGCATTTCAACTCAACCCAAATGTAAAACTTTCCTTTAAAAAAAATAAAAATAAAAAGAGTCATTTAAAAATTACTCATTAATACTGACCTTGCTGCTCAGTTTCTGCTTCAGTTTTCGAAGAACCTGGTGCAACAGGAAGGGGTCGAGGTGGCCGGGGCTTTGGGGTGGGAGGTGAGATTTTTTTCCTCCCAATATATTCTACATAAGTTCCTGGAAAGTCCCCTCTCTCCCCTGTGGTTTCATTATAGCCATTTAACCAGCCGATTTCTTCAGGCCTGGCTTCCTGTCCATCACTAAATCCAAGAGCTACTAAGGACCCTTTATTCACAGTCAATATGTCATCCAAGTGCAAGTCAATATCTTCTTCTCGTTCCTTTTTATAATCATAGAGTGCTCTGTACTGGTACCCCTCAGCACTCATGTTTGCAAATCCGTGACCATGCAACAGACGAGTCTGGTTACACTGCAGTCTAATTTTATGTTTCTATGGAACGTGAACTCAGAGAGTGTGTTAAGATTCTGAATATATGTCCAGCAGAGGACAAAGGACAACTCTCCAAAGGTTTAAGAGGAGAGGTGGTTGTCCATCTGTCCTCCATCAACGGTGTGACTGAAGACAGGGCTCCACTTCCTCTGCAGGCCACAGTTCTCCCACTGGCTTCCTTTTCAGCAACTTGTCAACACTTGGACTCCAGGCTGACTCTCACAGCGAGGCCCAATCCTTTCTGACACTCTTGTCACACTGTCCATCTGTCGTCTGATTTTACTGTGCGCTCCTCACGCAAGCTTCACCTAGCAAAAGAAAAACAAGACTTAAGAATGAACATCACACTTTGCCATCTGTGTGAATTTGAATTTCTACTTCCATTCAACAAGTACTTAATCAATTTGGCAGATGTACATGGGCAGCGTGCTATTGCTGGACTTGATATCCACAACAAAGATTAGTGACACACTCGCTGCCTTCTAAGAGCACCAGGCAGGGTTGGAAGGGGTGTTGGCATGTGGCAATGTCTCAGAGATAAGACTGGTACACAAGGAACTGGTACACAATAACATTAGGTAAATGCCAAAAGACAGCAGCGACTAAACACTACAGAGTTCAAATGGGGGAGAGATAACATCTAACTGTAGGAATCTGAAGGCAGAATGAAATGTGTGGCACGGCCTAAGGTACAAATGTGACTAAGCAAGTATCATATTCTGGAAAGAGCCAGAACAGTGAGCCCAATCTGTCTGGAGGCAAAGAGGGAGCATCGCTGACTTTTGAGAAAGCAGGCTCCAGTCTAGTAGTATTGAGGATAGCAAGCAGAATTTAAGGAGTTAAGGAACTGAAGAGGAAGTAGAGACCGTTCCTGCAAATTATTCTATGAAGAGAGCTTAGTGGAGGGAGAAATGGGAAATGAAAAGTTTTGTGTTTTTTTTTTTTTTTTTAACATGGTGGAGGCAGAGAAATTAGATTCTCTAAGTTAGTAAGTTAGCGTTGGATTGCCAAAAGAACAGTGCACACATATGCACACTTAGCACTCCAATCATTTCTCATCGTTATCTTTATTATAAAGTCAAAGCAACCTAAAGGCTTCCGTTAAGCTGGCCGAACAATAAAGCAATAAAAACAACAGCCACACAATTTCGGTGTGCTATATCAAAGAGAGCTTGTACAAATTTTACGGTGTGGAACACTTTAGAAGTTTAATATTATAGGCACTCTTCAGTGTAAGCATCTTAAGAAGACAAATCTGATTGCTGAGTAATTGTTATGTTGGCATTCAGAAGTGTAAAGTATTCAACTTTACATGGCTAAAGCCTCTTAGCTGTAATATAATAACACTCTTAGGAGAGTTACATATTAAAAGAAGCAAAAACAAACACTGGAAATTTTTGTGTAGCAAGAATATGAATTTTGGTTAGTATTATTCTACATTGTATTTCAGTTGTCAGAGAAAAAAATGAAAGCAACCAGCAGAGAGGATGAAAAAATAAACTATATTATGTTTGAAGACAGCCTCTCCTTTTGCTAGATCCAGAATCAAATTAAATACTCACTGCATAAATTCACACAAAAATGTAGAACTAGCAAATCTCATTTTTAGTACTAATGCACTCTGTACAAATGAGACACAGAACTCTAAAGAACATGAAAAAATTTACATGTCCCTAAATGCCTGGAAACCAGGCAATATGCCTAAGAATAATGTAATCCCCCCAAATCTGTCTTGCAATTTTAGTTAGCTTTTCCAGGCAATGTATCTTTTGTGTGTGTGTGTGGGGTGGGGGGGGGGGGGGGGGCGGAATTCCTCAACCAGTAGGCTGGTAGATCTTTCCTCCAGCTGCTGCTTATGGCTTCCTCTATTTCAACAACTCAGTGTGCCAGTTTGGTGAGATTCTTAACAGAATGGGGAGCCCCTGCTCACCACATACCTATGTAGCTATCTATGCAAGTGCCTCGCTAGGGCACACTGTAGTCAGAAAGGCTCCATGTCTACTCAAGGTATTACAAACACGAAGAACTTGCTGGCTTGACTGAGGCCAGACTCTAGAGTAGCAATCTCGGCCATGTGTGCCAGAAACCTGTGTTTCTATTAATTCCTGGTCTCTCACCATTAGCAAAAAGAAGCGTACTGACTGTGTAAGATAAATGCTGTAGAGCACTCTGGGCCCTCGTCTGAGAAAAAAGAACCCCAGATCTTCTAGGACTCTAGGATTGAAAGTTCACCATTGTATTAGAATACACCATTCCTATCTTCTGGGACTCCATCATCAAGGCCAGGAATATCAATCAGAACAATTCGAGATCAGCCATGATTCGGTGCCAATTAAGTGGTTGGAGAACAATGTTGTAAGAGACTTGATTAGTCATTTGGGTGATGATTGGCTTGTGTCCTAGTATGAGGTACACAGCATCCTTGGCTCAGAAGATGCAGGCTATTTTTTGCCCTCCATGGCTTAATCCATTAGAAGTTATTTGTTGCTAATGAAACAACCTGGGCCATTATTCAGGTGTGCAGTAGCCAGGCCCATTTTAATGACTGTCACTGTCGTTGTGGTCAACACGGTCTTCACCTGACACTTACTGGAAGCTACTGTGTGTTCTAACCGATTCAATCGTCTTCCTCCTCCTCCTAACCTAACGCTTACAGGAGCTGTTCTGTCAACACCTAATATTTGTTGGGAGTTACATGTGTACTAACACATTCAATACATTCATTTAGCACATTCAAAGCAAGATAATCATAAGGCAGATACTATCAATAATTCTCACTTTACATGGGAGAAAGTGAGGTGCAAAAAATTTAGTATCTTGGCCATGATAACACCGAGCCATTGAAAGGTGGAAGCAGAATTCAGATCCAGGCAGTCTGCCAGAGCCACCACTTTTTACACCACTAGAACCTACTGCCCAAACTCAACTTGCTTCGATGCCTGAGATATGTCCATGGGGTGACCGATGCAGATTCCTGCCCACCCGCTCTGACCTCCGCTTTTTACTCTCTGTAACAGCAGCCTTACTGAGTGTTTGTGGCTCTTTCACAAACACACCTGCACAAAAAGAAGCCATTCTAACTCAGAGCAGTTCCGTCAAGTCAAAGACCAGGCATCTAGGACCATGCAAATTTCCTTCCAGAGAGACTTCACTAAAATGCATTCTTGCCAAAGAAGTCCATAAACCAGTGAATAAAAGAATACTGGACACATCACTTCTGGAAGGCTGCCCACTTCTGCTCTATGAGCTGAAGCTTCTGCCACCTGTATCCCTCTTGGCATCTATGTCCCCCCTCCCCCACAACCCTGCTGTGGCCATCCCAGGCTCCTCATTGCACAATGTGTGAAAACTCAGCTCCTCCGTAGGGAGATGTGAAGTATTAACCCACAGTCACAAGGGCCATCACATCTAGAGGACTGACAAGTTCTCTTTTCTCTCACCCTCCAATTCTCAGCAGGAATGCAGAAAACTCAGAAGCCTGAGGCACTGGTAGTGTCTGGCTAAACCTCCTGAGATCAATGGAGCCCAAACTATTCAGATCCACAGGCTACACGCTGCCCAGATTCACAAGATTTTGCTTCCAGTGTCTGGCTACACACACCTGTCCAGTGAGCTATTTCTACCCAGCACGGAGTAAAGATTTTTATATGTGGGTAATATCCACCATCCATTAAGTTAATGTTTTCAAATAACCAAGGGTATTAGGATATCTAGTCCCCAAGTTAGTTACTATTGTTGCTGTAACAAAAGGTATAAAGGAATCGTATGAACAAATAACAAATTAACTCACTTATATAACATCATATGAACAGTTCAAAATTTCCTTAAATGATTTTGCTCCATTCATTCAACCATTTTAAAGATGACCCAAGATACTGTTAATTGGAAGTATATTTCCTCTCTCTGCTAAGATACTGAGCAAATTCTCATTCTCTTCCTCAAAATAAATGTTGTTTCTGATGCCTGACAAGCACCCATGACTTCTTAATGTACAACTGCTTGAAAGTAAAATTTCAATTTAACCCTCTAACCTGCAGGCATTTTGGCAAAAAAAACTTTTCTTTGAAAAGTCCTCTGACTTTGTTGACTTACTCCCCTTTTACAAAGAACAAGGGTTTAGCAAACTTGGTGAGAGGTAAAGGATATTGTTAAGTCACTTTAAATAAATCAAGACTATATCCTGATCATATGATTCTATCCTGCGATAAAATTAGCAATCTGGCTTTGGGTCCCAGCACAAAATGGGTCTTCGATCCAGATGCAAGGGCTATGGAGGGGTTCCTGGGCCCCAGCGGTTACCTCCCTACATTCCATCTCTCCATCCTCAGTGTGCTCGCTCTGAGTCTAGGGCAAGCTCCCCACCTAAATTCACAGTCTAAAAAAATCACTGTTTAAAAATCTTTTCACTTTTCAAGTATGTTCTGGAAATCATGAAAATCGAACTGAACAAAAGTTAAAATTTCCTAGTAAACACAATGAAGTTCGAGTTAAAATGATGCACTCAGGATAAATTTTATCTCAACTGAACAAAATAAAAATGATGGGATCAAATTAATCTTGGAGTTGCAGTCATCAAATATCTCCATTCATTTTCAAACCAACCAGAATGTACTGCCTGCTGCCACGCTCAGGGCTGAGCTTGTACTGTGGGAAAGCGGAGTGTCTAGGGCAGGACTCCCTGCCTGCGAGCCCTTTGGAGGGGTGGGGGCTGGGGAGGGGAGGTTGCACAGAACAAGCCCAGGTGAAAGGACAAGGAGGCAGGAGGCAGGAGGCAGGATTCTCCAGAAAGCACTGCAGGGAGAGCAGAGGAGAGAGAGAGACCAGGCCCAGCTGGAGACAATTCCCAGGCTCAGAGGTCATCACCTGGGGTCAAGGAGAAAGGATGATGCAGGCACTCACACCAAGGCTTTCTTGGTCCTGAGAGACACCCTGTTACCCAGAAATGGGCATAGGGCTGAGCATCCTGCTTCTCTGCATCATCACTGAAGAGAAGCCCTAAGGAGATGCCCTGGGATGAGAGGGCTGAAGCAGACAATCCAAAGCCCCTCCTCTTGTTAAAATACAATGCTGTTTTGTAAAACTCTTAACAAGAAGGTTAGTATAAGCACTAAGCTTCGGACTCAGCAGCTGTCCCCATCAGTGCCTAGATTTTAAACTTGGGCAAGTTACTTAAACCTCTGCGTGTCACAAGTTTAGCATCTGTGAGAAAAATACAAAAAAAAGCAAACCTACAGCTCATAGGGTTATGATGAGGATTAAATTAAATGGCACATATAAAGCACTGAGCTCCATGATTGATAATTAGAGCTTAACAATTAACACCAACACAGTGCTTATGATGGGCCAGGCTCAGTTCTTAAGAGTTTTGCATATATCAACCCATTTAATCCTTACAGCCACCCTAGGTACAAGTATTATCCCCATTTCATAGATGAGAAAAGCGGAGAGATTAATGTGCCAGACGCTACATGGCTAGTAAATTGCAACTATGGTTTTGTTAATATTGTTACCACTGTTATTAGTAGTATTGAATGACACTGCCATTTATGCAACTCATATTTAAAACAGGAACAATTTGCCAGGAATTTTCTTTTGTATTGCCTCTAAATACTGCAAACTGTTCTAAATGAATTGGGAAACCAGCCAAAATAAAACTCTCTGCTGTCCCCTTAACTCCCTTCCAGAGTAAATAGACAGATAAAGGCTGCATGCAGACTTTGCCCATCTAATTCTCTCCCTACCTGAGGTAGAGGGTGGCTTTGCAGAGGTCAGGGCAAAGGCTGCCTCCTGAGTCTCAAGGATGTGTGAGAGTGTCTATCAGGGAGGACAATACGAGGCTCCCTAGGTGCGCTCAAAGAGAAGAGATGAAGGCACTAATGCAATCCTACAGAACTGACAGTTCGCATGTGCCAGCCCCAGCTCTGTGGGCTGAGCCCTGAGTCTGGACCACTGGGGATCCAGTGAGGGCAAGGGGCATGGCACAATGGCTTAGGCACCTCGCTTTATTAAAGTACTCCACCCACTGGTGGATTCTCTCCTTACATTTTGGCCAGACTCCTGTGATTTAAATAATCTGAAGGGGGTTGGGGAGGGGTGTTCATTAACCTGAAAACTATTTTGACTACAGGTGCCTGTGGATATGCATTTGATTTACTTTAAAGAAAAACAATGCTGGGAAGATAAACTATCCAGAGATGTTTTCATAATAGATTTTTTGTTTTTTAGCAAAATCTATACTATACTCATTCTACCCTTTACAAAAAAAATAAAATACAAAATAACATAAGCCAAACAGACAAGTTTATAGATGATGACACAATTTTTCAGTTCTTCTGGCATAATATACATAAAATAACTTTCAATCACCACTCTTTTGGCAAGTAATTTCAATAAAAGTGTTGGCAAAATCATGGCAAGTAATCGCATTAGGGGTGAAGGAGATGGGGAAAAAAATAAATATAATAAGAATATTTAAATATTAATTACAACCTAAGTTTTTATTTTAAAAATGTCATATAATTACATTATGCCTTCTAAGGTAAAAACTAATTGGCAATTCCTTCCTTCCATTGATGAGTAACTTGCTCACCTTCTCAAGCTTCCCTGAGATGCTCAATTCTCCTGCCATAAATGGCAAAATCCCTGTGCCTTCCAAAGGAGGGGGACCTGTGGGGAGCCTGTCCAAAATGTATAACATACTGAAAAAAGCACTTCCCATTTTCTCTGCATTGTGCATGCCTCAGATGTGAGAATTAAAAGTAAAACCCCAAATGCAGACATTATCTCAGCTTTCTATAGTCTACCTGACCATAACATTTTTTTTCCAATTTGTTCATGTACCATCTCTTTAGTTAGTAAGACACATTTGGAAAATTACAAATTGCAAGCATAATAAAAGCTGAACTAGAATTGTTCCTGTTTTAATGAACAATCTCTCAGAGTATGTCTTTTTAGAACAGTCCTCTAAACTACCTAAGAAAAAAATTTTCAACCAACATACTAATCTAAAAGTTACACGGCATTCATGGGAAAATTTAATTAAAGGTTTGGCCAACACTTTAACAACACAAACTTTGGATAAGTGCAGTAGGTTTGCATTTGAGATACAAAACTCTTCTAACACAGTCCCAAGAGTAAATGCATACTCCACCACCACTGTCAATAACCAAAGTATGCATTACCTGTAACTCACTGCATCACTTGTTTCCCCAAACCAACCTTATACTGTGGGGATTTCCTGATCTTCATATATTTCCATTTCAAGAAATAACTAAAGTAGACAATATAATTAATCAATGGGAAGTGAAATGCTTTTTCACATTGGCTATCAGCATCACAGATGTAAAAAAAACAGTGATATCATTTTACAAAAGCAGATATAACAGCAGATAATAGTGTGTACATTGCAGTGTTCTGTGAGGCAACTGGCAAGAACAGGCCCCATATCAAGATGAAAGTTAAAGAAAGCAAATGCACATAACACTTTAAAAGCCAGTATCAGATACATAAAACTTTCTTCCAATCATAGAAATCGTACGAAAAAGTATGACTCTACTGCCCATCTGCAACTGGCATACAAAAGCTGAGGCCAGCAGTGGCAGAGCCCAACACTTCTGCAAGGCAGGCAGCCTCCTCCATGGCCCTTTCCAGTTTAAACCTTGATTCCCAACCAAACACACCTTCCCAAACTATAGAGGGACACTTCCACCCCCCCCCAAAAAAAAAAATCAATGAAAGGGGTTATTTTCTTTGTAGTGATCAAAACATTTGCTTCCAAAAGTTTAAGCAACTTTTGTTCCTAAAAAAACCATTATCTACTGCTTTTAAACCGTTTATTTCAAGAACAGTGTAATCAGTCAAAAAAGTATACATGGGGGGGGGGGCGGGCAGGGGAGTGTGCTTCTTATTTTCTTTTTCAACCATAAAAGATGGTTGTGGCCTTCTGTGCAGAAGTCACCAAATTCCTAATGATTTTTACTCCTTGAAGATGCATTACTCTGATAGCCTAAGAAATGAACCTGCTTACCTATCCAACCTTTCCTAGCTAATACCTCACCATCTTTAAAGTTGCCAAAACGCAACACTATCTAATGAAATATTAAAATACAATTCCACATGAAGCTTGGGTCAATAAGCTTGGTGAATGTCCTGCCTAACAACTAAAACTTGAACCTCATCCCACTGAAATGACAATCTCGTGCTGCATTCAAAACCCGGAACTACTTTATCCATTCCTACTTTGCACCGACAAAGAGGAAAAGGACAGGAAAAAAAAAAAAAAAAAGGAAAAGAAAGAAAGAAAAGAGAAAGAAATCCTATCGCTTCTGAAGTCCTAACTCCCCTCACCCCACCCCCACCCCAAATGAGAGTAAACTCATACTTCAGCTGCCAACAGCGCTGCAGCAGCCACCAGGATTCCCGGTATTAACAGCGCCCAGAGAAGCATAAGAATTTCCCTAAAACAGTTCACACACATGCTGCATTTAACATGTAACGGCCATTCCGTTCACACCCTCCAATTCTGGTTCCCAAAGTACATTTCTGGACTGGAGTGGTTGGTCTGGGCTCTTCCGTTCTCTTTGGTAATCTGCGGGGCAGTGTCTGCCCTTGGGAAGTGAGTGTTAGAACCGCGGTTTCCAGACAATTCCCCAAGCTACTTTAGCTCGGGCTTGCACGCTCTCTTGCCCTCCCTAACCGGCTCCATATTGCTGGGCAAGTCCCTCCAGTCTCAACCCGCTTTACAAAAAGCTGGATTTCCGGGCTGTTCCAAGACCCCATTAAGCGCGTCTCCAACAACCTGCCCAGGCCCGGCCGGCACTAGACACCAGGTTGGGGCCCCGGCGACCCGCTGCCCCGAGGCTCACTTCCTCCACCCCGGAAGAGGAGGGAGACAAACTTCGCAGGGGGGGGGGGGGCTGGCAGTGGGCTCCCGGGACCACCGCCGCCCCGCCCGCCGGGATGGCCCAGGCAACGACCCCGGTTGCAGCTGGAGGGCACGGAGGAAGGCATCGCTCCCTCCCGCTAACGCAAAGGCAGCGGTCAGGGCGCTCTCCTCTGGTGAGGGACTCCAGAAAACTGCAGCCAGGCAACACTGGAGACCCTCAGAAGTGGCCGGAGGGGTGAGGGAAAGCCGGGGGTCGCCTGCAGCTCGGGGACGGATGCGCCCGGCGGCATGCAGTACCAGCTCGAAAGGAGGCCGGGAAACGGGAGCCAGGACGCTGGCTGCGAGCGGGGCCCCGGCCAGGCGCAAGATTCCGGCGACGAGGAGGACCAGCGGCCGACCGCTCTCCCCAGGCTGGGCTCCGCTGAAGAAGCCGCCGCCGGTGACAGGAAGAGAGCGGCGACAGCCGCGCGCACGCACCGCCTCCCCCTCGCGAGCACACACACCCCGACCCGCTGCCACCGCCTACCTCCCCCGCGGGCCGGCTTCCTTCCTCTCCCGAGCCCGGGCTGCAGCGGCGGCCTCAAGCACGCACGGCTCCGACCCACCGGCGTTCTCAATCCGAGATCGCCGTCTCCAAGCCGCTCGCCCACCAGCCTCGCAGCAGCAGCCGCTTCCTCCAACTCCACTCCAGCTGCTCGCGACTCCTCTCCGCGCGCCCGCAGCTCCAGCGCCCGGCGCCGGCTCCGCCTTCGGTCCAGCCCCGTGCGCCCCGCCCCGAGCCCGCGCCAACCAGCGCCGGCGTCTCCGCCCCTCTCCGCTGGCGCCGCGCCCTCCGCCGCTGCCCCTCGCCGTGCCGGCCTCCCAGCCAGGCGGCCAGTGGGGCGGAGCTCTGACCTGAGGACCCTTCCCGTCGCCTGTTCGCCAGTTGCCCCGCTCGCCTTCCGCTCCCGCCGCGGCGATGCCCCGGGCGCCCCGGACTCGCGCTACCTCCGCTGTGGAGCGTTCTGGGTCTGCGTCCTCCGAGACGGCCTGGCTGCAGCCCGCCCGCTGCAGAGCCGGCTGCTGGGCGTCTCCCAGACTAGAGGCAGCTGGGCTGGGGGAGGTCTAGGACAAGTTTAGACTTACTTAGAGGCTGCGTCTTTAATCCGAGCGTCTTGAAACAAACCCCAGCTTTTATTCGAGCCCTCAGCCCCAGCAGAGTGGCTGGGCGGGAAGGACTCAGATTCAGGGACTCGCCAAAGCCGGGAGGCCCTGCAATTCCCGGCCTCGCCAGCACAGCCTCGGGAGTGGGCGGAAAAACCACGCCACTCCGCGTGGGCCTGGGGGTGAAGGAAGGGTGAAAGGGTGAACCGGAGGGACGAGCGCCCGCAGCCTGCCGCGAAATCCAAGAGCCTGGCACCGCCGCCACCGGGAGCCAGGCGGGTCGGCGAGAATGGAAGAGTTTTATGAGAGCGCACGCTGGCTGATCCCTTGCAGTCCTGAGATGACCGAGCAAATGTAGGTCGCCCAGGCAGATCACGGCCCTCTCTCTCCTTGTTCGTTCATGGTGTCAGTGGAGAAAGCTCACCCGAATTATATTGTCCCATAAATATGTTAGCTTTCAAAGGCAGATTCTTCAAATAATAATCATTACTTAAGTTGCCACCCCCAAACCTGATGTTGGGTAAGATGGCATGCCAGCACCTGGTGTTCGCTGTTTTCCATGAAAACACCTAAGAATCGCTTTTTATAAAGCCCTTTCCAGATTCCTCCTCCTCACCGGCCCAACCTGCTTGCCCCAAAAAGCCTTTTTACTGCTCTTTCCCAATTTCCTTGCAAGAATATTACTTTTTTTTTTCACCAAGCACTTATTTGTCAAATTTTGAATTTGGTAGTTTATTCCAGTGGGTGTTGGAAGTAGAGGAAAGAACATTCTGAAATTTACGGACTGTCCTTAGAAAATACCATTTTTAAAAAAATGTATTTTTATTGATTTCAGAGAGGAAGGGAGGAGCGATAGAAACATCAATGATGAGAGAGAATCATTGATTGACTGCCTCCTGCACGCCCCCCACTGGGGATCGAGGCACAACTCCAGCATGTGCCCTTGACCGGAATCCCGGGACCCTTCAGTCCGCAGGCCTACACTCTATCCATTGAGCCAAACCAGCTAGGACGGAAATACCATTTTTTTTAAGGTGACTCACATTCTAACGGAAAAGTTCTACTTTGGGTTAATCAGGAACTAGCATTTCTATTATTCCAATATGTCTCTTGAAGTGGAAATGCAGAAGCAGACATCTATCTACCTGTTTAAGAATCCACTCTATTTAAAAGTAAATAGGAAGTTTATCAAGCTACATCCTTCCCACCTACTATGTAAAATGAAGGCCCTCATATGTTGTCTGAGCTTTGTAAATAAAGTGAGGTGCCTCATCCTGTGGTAGAATTACTTTGATCCAATGCAATAAGCTGAGGTGTAACTTCTGTGATGTTTACAGTACCTCCTTTAGGCTTGGTTGGGTCTGAAGAAAGCTTACCAGCAATCTTCCTTTGTACATGATGAGTTCCTGGAAAGAGACTGCTTGAGAACTGGGGTTCTCTCCCCCTTAAACTTAAAAATAGCATGGAAGCCTTAATTGAGCTTCCTTTTTAAGATAGTCTTCAGTAATTTATTTCCAGTATATATTGTACTTAAAAGCATTTTTTACCATCATATTGGAACACATAGATAAGTCCAAAGAAGGACAATAGACCTCTTTTTTCATAAACTGAATAATTTCAGTCTTTGTGTCATCTGTATTAAATTGATACCTTTGCCATATTACTAATATTAACATTTTTATTTACACTCATTTCCATTGGTTTCTATGAAAAAATAAAACAAAGGCAACAAAACAGCTGTATTCAAACTTAAAAAAGCACAATTTTTTCTTTAATAAAATCTTATCTGGACTTTCCAAATGGAACTGTTATAAGAAGCCATGTGGTAAGGCCAAAAGAGCTGATAGGTCTTTGGAGCAGCCACATCTTTATCTCCTGGGAATTTGTTGGAAATGAAAATTCTGTCCTCACTGAATCAGAAATATGGGGTGGTGGGAGGATGGAGCCTAGTAATCTGTTTAAGCCTTCCAAATGGTCTGGTGCCTGCTGGGGTTTGAAAACCATTGCTCTAGGCCTAGGGTATCTGGGAACACAGAGTAAAAAACGACTGTAATAAAACGCTCAAATAAGCACACCAACACCACAGTTCAATCAGTAAAGACCAAACTGCTGGCTGACAAGTGGTGCCACCATCAAGGAGCTCAAAATGTCAGAGGGCTTGCAATTTACCAAAAGGAGACTGTCATGTACAACTGGTGACAGTGAAGGCATTTTGGGAGTCAGACCTAAGGGAGTCAAGGCCTTCCCCGCCCCCACACCTTGAAAGGCTTTCAGTGGCCACAGAAAGCAGAGCAGTGTCCTCCTCAATAAGGACCAGGAGGATACTCCCATTTGCCATCATCACTCCAGCTACCTCAATGTCAGTGCCAGACTGGAAACCTAAGTATGTAGTTTAGGGTTCAAAAAACAAAGTTAAACAAATACAAATGCCTTAGAGCCTTACTTCTCAAAGAGAGGACCATAGACCAGCAGCACTGGCACCATCTAGGAGCTTATTATATAGGCAAAAATCCCAGGCCCTATCCCAGACCTACTGAATCATAATCTGCATTTTGACAAGATCCCTAGGTGATTGATATACAAGTTAAACTTTGAGGTGCTCTGTCTTAGACAGGCATCTTCAATTGTGGCCACATATTTGGAATTGCCTGGTCTGCAGCACAGGTGGATTATATCAAAACCTCTAGGGGTGGGACACAGGCTCAGTAGCTTTTAAGGTTCCTCGGGTGATTCCAATGGGAAGCTAGGTTTAAAAGGACCACTGCCTTGGAGGAACCAGGTAGGAAAGGTGCATCAGGAAAGTCAGCTGGGGAGAGACTGCAGCCCAAATGGCTGGTCTTTCAGGAAGCAGCTGGTACTAGAGTTTAGCTCAGTGGTCGGCAAACTCATTAGTCAACAAAGCGGCAAACTGTGGCTCTCGAGCCGCATGTGGCTCTCGAGCCGCAGTTTGCCGACCACTGGTTTAGCTGATTGTTGCCACACAGGGATGTAAACCCAGATTTGCCAGACCTTTCAATTTTCAAAGAAAAGTTTTAAAATCTAGATTTTTATGGGAAATTTCTCAATTAACAAATGCTGGCAATTATTCAACATCCTTTGAAACCTGGGTTAGGTCACATAAGTGTGATGACCACCAATTTATGGTTTTATGATGCTGTACATCATACAATTAAGTGAGCCTAAAATATATATACAGGGTGTCCCAAAAAATGTATATACACTTTAACAGCTGATAACTCAATTTTGAAAAGGAAATTTATTTTAATAAACACTGCCTTTATAATAATTCAAAATGTGTATGTACAGTTTTGGGGACACCCTATATTTCTTAAATATTACACACCATAAGCATGAACTATAAAAAGAAAAAAAATCAATGAGTTGGACTTCATCAATATTGAAAAGTTTTATTCCTCAAAAAACATTGTTATGGGAGTAAAAAGCCACAGGAAATATTTGCTAAATATACATTAGGAATTCCCACAACACAATAATAAAAAAGCAAAGAACAAAAATTTTTAAAATATACAAAAGATTTAAACATTTTACCAAATAAGATAACTACATGGCAAATAAGCTCATGTATAGAAGTTCAACATCTTTAGTTACTAGGGAAATGCAAATTAAAATCACAATAAGAAGGGACTTAGATACATGCCAATGTTCATAGCAGCATTACTCACAATAACCAAAAGCTGGAAACAACCCTAATGTTCATCATCACAGATGAATAAATCAAATATCTTATATACACATGATGGAATATTACTCGGCCTTGAAAAGGAATGGAGTTATGATACATACCACAACATGGATGAGCCCTGAAAACCTTCAGGGTAAATGATGGTGAAGAGGCTGGAGGGATATTTCATTCTGGTTTTGGAAAACTTTAGTGACATGTTCGAGGACCCAAAGGAGTACATCTTCCTAGTGAGCAGAATGTGTGTATCCCACATCTCAGAAACTTTCTCCCTGGTATGTCTGATAGACATGGGATCACTCTTACCCTATGACATCTCTTTTTGTAGACTCCATGAATCTACCTCACTTTGATTAAAAATGTTTCACAAAGCTTACAGCACACTTAGCTAGCTTTCAGCTTCCTGAGCTAACACCACATCCCCATCCTGCCTCAGAGACTAAAACTTAATCAGCTTTTTAGATGGGGTAATACAAGATGTTCTCCATCACTATTTACAGATTCTCTCAGATTATTCATCACATGTTAATTCTATCAATTGCTTTCTCAGAGGTCACCTTTTCCCAAAAGTTCTGAAGCCACTTTACTCCAACAAAAGCAACCATAGATCTTAAGGTCCATGAAGATGTATCATTTGAATTAAAGAAGCATTTCTGAACCATTCTATCTTTTTTTTTTTAAGGAGCTTGCCTTTGAAACATGACAAGAACTGTAAATACAATGGAAAGCAAACCAACAAACTACATTCGTTAGTGATTCAACTAATTGGAAATTTAGCCCATAATTGATTATAAACCTCACCCAAGCACAATTGTTAGGGTGCTGTTACAGCTGTCTGGGTAAAAGGATTTGGTTAAATATGCCCATGTTGGCACTGCCAGCATAAAAATTAAGGGCAAAGTCACACCGATAGATAATGAGCCCTTTATCAAGGAAACTCTGTTGGACAATCTCACTGCTCAGAAAGAATTTTTCAAAAGAAACACCAGCCTTTGTTCCCGCCACTGGAGGGGATCCAGAAGTGTCAGTGCTCTGATAGAGCCTAGCCCTGAGTGAGTATCCAGCCAGCTTTGCAGAATAAAGAAACACATTACCATCAGCCCCCACAATCGAGCGCCTATCACACAGCCTTTTCTCTGGGTCTTGCCAAGCTGTGTGCGCAAAGAAAATTGCTTCAGAAAAGGTCAGGCTATATTGTGACAGTACCAGTTTTTCTAAAAATGGTTAGAATCTTTCATTGTAACACTCTAAATCCTTGTTGGGTGGCTGTATCACAATGTTAACAAGGATTTCCTTTCTCCAGTTCTGAATAAAATGCACTTTGAAGGAATGACTACTGATAATTTAGGATGTTTGGTAGGTTATTCGTTTCTTTTACCACTAAAATGTTTGAAAAGCATTTATTTCGTGTTTTCTGGTTTAAGAAGGGAGCCGTGCTTATGATGGCTTTTGTATTGAGTTTTAATGTTTAAAGAGGGCTTTTACACAAGTCGTCTTCTTTTTTTTTTTTTTTTTTTTTAAATATATTTTTATTGATTTTTTACAGAGAGGAAGAGAGAGGGATAGAAAGTTAGAAACATCTATGAGAGAGAGACATCGATCAGCTGCCTCCTGCACACCTCCTACTGGGGATGTGCCCGCAACCCAGGTACATGCCCTTGACCGGAATCGAACCTGGGACCCTTCAGTCCGCAGGCCGACGCTCTATCCACTGAGCCAAACCGGTTAGGGCCACAAGTCGTCTTCTTTAATGGACCAGCCCTGGGTTGTAGGCAGAACATGTGTCATGATTTCCATTTTCCCGATGGAGTCACAGACTCGGGAAGGCTGTGTGATTTGTCCCGGGCCCCATAGATAGTAACAGAACCAAATCTCTACTTGGGTCTCTGACTCCAGGAATGCAACACATGCTGCCTCACTGCTCCGTGACACCTGCCTTCAGGTTAGTGTGCTCTGCATTTTACACCTGTAATATGCCACTTCTGGGCAACTTTCAGTCCAACCACTGTGATTACTAACTGATCTATCACACCACAAATCGAGGAGGAACTTTGAAAAGGCCCAAAAGGATGCGGGCTGATCAACACAATTTCAGACCTCTGGAATCACCTCATCTCTCTCTCTGAGTAATCCTGAATTACAGAGTTAGCAAGTGCCTCAAGCATCTAGTTTAACTGTCTAGTTTTTCAGATAAGGAAACTTAGTCCCAAAGAACTTAGATGACTATCTCCATGTTTCAAAGTTAGTTGATGCCCCTAGTCACACAGCTAATTAGTGTCAGAATCATAACAAGAACCTAAGTTCCATGAATCCAGGCACAGGACTCCCTGTTCTAGCCTGTGGCCTCCTGCTATCATTCCGGCTTAGCTAGTACCTGGTAAATACTTGCCAAATATAACAGGCACCGTTGACTTATTGAAGAAAAGATTTATGACTCTTCTACATGATTACAGGCCTGTCAACAATGCCCTTGTAAAAGATTAATAATCTTGTATATAATTTAGGCACTGTGCCACATGAAAAACAGGAGGAGCTATGCAGGCTGATGATGCAATCTAAGACCAAACTTCTTTAAACCTGAAATGCTATAAAATACTCTACCATACCGTTCCATGACAAAGGAGTTGGCAATTCCTGATGTTTTTTTAGTCACTGAATTTGAAGAGGAAAAAAAAAAATGTATCCGTTCCCAAGCCATTTACCTGACCATGAATGTTGGCACACACCCCCAGATCCACGAACACAATCTTCTTTCCACAGTCCATGTTGGACCCCATTAACACTGTATCCTAATAGTCCTATCATTCAGGGAACCTTCCCTCACCAATCTCTGTGTAATACGAAAAGCCTAGTATTCTTCCTAATGTGAGGTGGCTTTGCTAAGCTTTTCCTTATTCCTTCTTTCTGGGAAAGAGGTTCAGAAACTTCTTGGCTTACCAACTGGCCACCTTGCAGAAGGCTACATGACCATTTGTCTTTAGATTCAAAGTAATGCCATACAAATGAACACTAGAGCTATTAGTTTGAGGCAGTCCCAGGGAAAGTGCTTTTGCTCTAGAATGCTGCTTTGAATGTATTGAAGACTGCTCCCAAGTAGGAAGTTGACCTTACAAGGGGAGGTGTTTTCCCACCTGGCAGGCTCTTACCCTAGTTCTCCCCTAGGAAAAACACAAAAGGAAGCTGAAAAAAGGGAGAATAATAACAGTACTTAATAGCACATATTAACTACTAGTCCAAGGGCTTTATACACATAAATTCATTTAGTCCCCCACAGCCACCCTACGAGGTGGGCAGAGTACAATTACTAACATTTTACAGATAAGAAAACTGTGGCACAAAGAGGTTAGGTAGCTGGTAGAGCTCAGCTTTGAACCCAAACAACGTGGCTCCACACAGCATATTCTAAACCAGGGGTCTGCAAACTATACTCTACAGGCCCACTCTGGCCCACCACCTATATTTATAAATAACTTGTTGTCTGTGGTTGTTTTCATGCTTCCACAGCAGAGTTAGTAGTTGCAACAGGGACCGATGGCCCTCAAGGCCTAAAATACTCTCTGGCTTTTTTTTTTTCTAAGTTGCTGAGCCTTGCTCTAAATTATGCTGGGGAAGAACAGGGACTGTCTGTCTCACAGCTTTAAAAATACAAACAATGAAGGCTGTTGTTATATAGACTAATGATTTAAAATCTGGAAGACAGTTTAACATCTACCTAATTCCTTCCCAATAATTTTAAACATGAGGAAACTAAAGTCTGAGGACAAGAAAAATTGCCCCTATGTGATACTGAGTAATAACAGCAGAGCCAGGTCTATAATCCAAATTTCTAAACCCACAGTTCTGCTGTGTTTGAAATAACACTTCAATTTTCAATTAGCACCTTAGCAAGGATTAGTTGAAATGGGTTGAGAGCAAGGCTGGAACAACTGTAGGTACCATCTAGCAGATGAAAAAGAGATGTAAAGATAATAAAGATAAGTACAGAGAGGCCAAAAGGGAGAAGACACAGTCTGTGCTGGACAAGGGTTCAAGGCCCCCAAGACAAACTGCACTACTTCACAGCTTTGTTGAGGGCCAGTCCTGGCCCAGCCACTCAAGCCTGCTTGGACTTCCAGTCTCTTACTTCTCTTTAAACTACTGTAGGCTGTCTACTGGACATTCAATAATAGATTATTTTATAAACATCATTAATCATGTGTTTGTTTAATCCTAACTGGATTGTTCATTCCTTGAGGGAAATTCCAAAGGTCATGAGCACAAGAGGTGTAGAGTCTGCAAAGAGGGCCACTCCCTAGGAAGTCAGAATAGAAGTACTGACCTGGTTCTTTCTTAGTATTTCCATGAGAAAGTTCATAAGAGATCTTTATTTATGATCGTTTTCATCACCAGTAATTTGCAAAGCCCTCATTTCATCTTAGAGTTTCAAAAGAATACACTGTCAAAACCAACTTCTTCATGACTTGTCATCTAGAAGTTTATTTCTACGGGAACAAAGTACATATTTTCCCAAATGCAACTGAAATCTCAACTCCCGCTACTTCGTTTAGGGCTTTGGGGAGTCTTAATCAAATGCTAATGAGAATCAAAAGAGTAGACTTTATTATATAATTTTCCATCTACACAAATGCAAATGATATTTAGAATTAGAATCATTTCAGAACTAATGCAGTGCTTTGTTGAATCAATTAAAAAGTTCATAGTCCAAATCTATTTGTATCCATCACTATCTAAAAAATTTTAAAAATTTGAAAACTTCAGATACCATTATAATACCAGTCCAGAGAAATACAATATTTTGTAAAATTCTCAACCTGCTTGGAATTGTTTTCAGTTAGATTCTGTGGTAATTTACTCAATTGGAATGTAAGGGCAAACTTTCACAATTCGCCCAGTCCTTGTTTTTCCAGGAATTGCAACCTCAGTCCCAATGCAATCCCGGTAGACTATCACAGAGGCATCCATTTCAATCACAGTTCAGTGTATCAATACGGAATACCATAACCTTTTCCTCAGGTCTTACTTCCTGGCCACAGCTGATTGGTCCAGAGAAGGACACCTGGCTCAAGTGAGCCTGTGAAGTTCCTTCCTCAGGGTTTGGAATTTGTGCTGAGGCAGGGCAGCCTCCCTGATGTCTGAGCTCTAAGACTTAAACCTCAGAAGTGTGAACTGCCATGTTTTCTTTTATCTTGACTAGTAATGGAAGCTGGGTTGTGAGGAGAGAAAAGACCAAAGCAGATGTGTAGAGAGGAAGGACTGAGGAGAGATGCCATGAAGTCATGAGTTCATGATTTTAGTTTTTCCTGAAACCTAGCTGCAGATTCATCTTTGTATTCCATGAGATACCTTTATATCTTTACAATGAAATGAGCTTTGTTTGCGCTTATTGAAGAGGGTTTCTGCCCTTGGCACTAAACATCTTAAGAAATACACAACATAAAAAAGTTATGGAAAAGATGAAACAGAAACAATTTCCCTAAGAAAACGTGTATGTACTAGGAAAGTTTATTTACTCATCAGTAAACTTCTACAAATTATACTCAAAGATTAATAGGCCAATGTCTTGAATTTAGCAAGTGCTCAATAGTTTGTGGTCATTTGTTTGTTTGTTTTAGTGAATAATAAATAGCAAGACTTGGTGAGGGACATATAGATGTTCTAGAGAAAATAGAAGTAAAAAGCAACATGATTGAATAAAAGCATATACCATATGTCAAAATTAAAGTCTCAACCCCACTCTAACACTGTCTGGGTCTAATCTTTGTCCTCATCTCAACAAATAGCACAATTATCCAGCCTGTTGTGTACACAGAACCCTGATAATCATCCTCTCTCTTCTCCCCTAAACTGAGTCCATCATTTCATCATCCCACCAGTCCCAATGGTTTAACCAACAAGAAATCTTTCAGAGGAGAAACCAAGATGGCGGCATAGGTAAACACCTGAACTGCTGCCTCGCACAACCATTTCAAAACTACAACTAAAAGACAAAATGGACATCATCCAGAACCAGAGGAAGGCTGGTTGAGTGGAAATTCTACAACTAGAAGGAAAGAGAAAGCACACTTAGACTCACAGGAGCTGTGGAAGGCAGAGGTATGGAGGCACACGTGCAGAGAGGGCTGGCAACTGAGTACATGGCTGGCTTTCTCAAGCAGGAGGGAGACAAAAGCTCCCGATTGCTCTGAACTCCAGTTCTGGGCAAGAATCTGGGGACCCAGACTCATACGGGGAGAAACTGGACTGTCTGGCAGCGGGTGGAACTCGAGGGCAGCTTTCTCTCAGAGGTGCTTGCAGTGATTACCGTGGGACACTGAGACCCAGGGGACTCTTAGGGCAGGGCTGACGGGAAGCCATTGCTGTTTGCTCCGCCCTGAGACTCCACCCCTTCCAAGCTGAGCACAGATGCTTTTGCATATGAATGGCCTGGTCCTTTGAATTCTAAACTTACCTAACAAACAGCTGAGTCAGTGAGACCCAGAACATCCAAAAGAAGGCCTAAGGCCCCGCAGCAGCTTGCATTGCTTCACAGCTGGGCCTCATCTGGGCACCTCCAAAACCCAAACAAAGAAGAGGAATCTGCAGATCTCTCCATAGCTCCAGCTGGGTGGCCTCAGGCAGAGGCTAAATTAGCACCTCCTTGGAGATCCAAGAGCCAGTGTACCCAGGGGTCAGAGTGGGACCATCCAGATTACAATTCCTCAGATCCATAAGGGGCACACTCAGGGGGCAGACTCAGTGAGCACCAAAGCCCCACTGAAGCAAGTCTTGTCTCATAAGGGTGTCTCCAGCACAGAAGTTCTCCCAGCATAGACACAGCTAATCCTCACAGCCAATTGGCCTGGAGGTCAATTCCTCTCAGTGATACCAACAACAATCAAGGCTTAACTACAACAAGACTGTGTACACAGCCCACAAAGGGGTGCACCAAGAGTGTCCACCTCAGGTAACTGGGGAGGCTGAGCCACTGGGCCCTATAGGACACCTAGCATACAAAGCCACTCTATCAACTCAGGGAAGCAACAAATTGCGGAGACAAAGAAACAGGTCACAAATGAAAGAAATGGGGGAAAGCAAATGACGGGATATAGAGTTCAAAACCATGGTTATAAGGTTTTTCAAGAATTTTGTACTAAAGGCCTATAAATTTAGCAAGACCCTCAAGGATATGAAAAAGGACCAACTAGAAATTAAGCATACACTGACTGAAATAAAAAATAATATACAGAGATCCAACAGCAGACTAGAGGATCGCAAGAATCAAGTCAAAGATTTGAAATACAAAGAAGCAAAAAACACCAAACCAGAAAAGAAAAAAGAAAAAAGAATCCAAAAATATGAAGATAGTATAAGGAGCCTCTGGGACAACTTCAAGCATACCAACATCCGAATTATGGGGGTGCCAGAAGAAGAGAGAAAGCAAGATACTGAAAACCTATTTGAAGAAATAATGACAGAAAACTTCCCCACCTGGTGAAAGAAATAGACTTACAAGTCTAGGAAGCGCAGAGAACCCCAAACAAAAGGATTCCAAAAAGGACCACACTAAGACACATCATAATTAAAATGCCAAGAGAGCAAAAGACAAAGAGAGAATATTAAAAGCAGCAAGAGAAAAACAGTTAGTTACCTACAAGGGAACACCCATACGATTGTCAGCTGATTTCTCAACAGAAACTATGCAGGCCAGACAGGAGTGGCAAGAAATATTCAAAGTGATGAATAGCAACAACCTACAACCAAGATTACTCTACCCAGCAAAGCTATCATTCAGAATTGAAGGGCAGATAAAGAGCTTCACAGATAAGAAAAAGCTAAAGGAGTTCATCACCACCAAACCAGGATTATATGAAATGCTGAAAGGTAATCTTTAAGAAGAGGAAGAAGAAGAAAAAGGTAAAGATAAAAATTATGAACAACAAATACATATCTATCAACAAGTGAATCTAAAAATCAAGTGAATAAAAAATCTGATGAACAGAATAAACTGGTGAATATAATAGAATCAGGGGCATAGAAAGGGAGTGGACTGACAATTCTCAGGGGGAAAGGGGTGTGGGGGGTCCGAGAAGAGACTGGACAAAAATCGTACACCTATGGATGAGGACAGTGGGGGGAGGGTAAGGGCAGAGGGTGGGGTGAGAACCGGGTGGAGGGGAGCTATGGGGGAAAAAAAGAGGAACAATTGTAATAATCTGAACAATAAAGATTTATTTTAAAAAATCTTTCATATTTATCCTTTTTTTTTTTTCATCTCCATGGCTATTACACCATCCATCCTTGCATCATTCAGTAGTCAATTAATTTGGTCTTCTTTCTGAAATATCTTAATTCCTAACTTCAAAGGATGCTTTTTGAAATGTAAATCTGAATATGGCATCCATTTCTCCCTAAACACATGCAGTGACATACTCTCTTTTAAACATTTACGGCTTCCTATTGGTGTATGGCAATGATCTCACCCCAGGTTTCACAATAAAATCACCTGGAAGAATAAAGAAAAAACAAACAAAACAGAACAAAACTATGCCTGGGGTCTCATTTACAGAAATGTGGACTTAATTATTCTGGAGTAAGATATTCTTGTAAGTATTTTTCAAATGTTCCCCAGGTGATTCTGATGGGCAGCCAGAATTGAAAGAACTGCTGTAGACAGACCAAAATCTTTAACACTGGCTGTACAGTCTTGCCCCTGCTTCCGTCTCTTCCCTCATCATAGACCGCATCCCCATCTTCTGTTCTCCAGCCACTGGCCTTCTCTCAGTTCCTCAAAATCACCACACTCCTTCCTGCCTGGGTACAGGACTCTAAGCAGGTTCTTCCTGTGACAAACTCTCCTTTGTCTCCAGATCTGCACTTTATACTACCTCCTTAGGGAAGACTTCCTTGACCTCCCTGAGTAGGTCAAATGTCCATTTTGGCTCACCCAACTCTGCATCCTTCCTTTATAGCACTTGTCACAGGATAGCTTTATATTTACATGTAAGTCTTTGAACATGTTTATCTTCCCCACTAGACTACAAACTCTGTGTGGGCAGGGAGGGATTCTGCTTGCTTTGCTCACCAGCCCATCTCCAGTCCCCAGCCTATGTCTGGAAGAGAAGGCCCTCCTTATATATGATGAGAACCAAATGAGAAGAAAGGTGATATTTACTGAGAGCACCACTACTGGCTATGCAAACTAAAATTTTGTTATAAAAGAAACAAAAACTTTAAAGGGAACTCAAGTCTTGACTGGAATGGACAGTATAGTTCTTTAAGAGGCATATGATTGATGGTGGGATGGAGGATGGAGGGAGTCAGGTATAAAAAAGCTTAGGGTAGGGAAAGGTCTGGAGGAGAGATCTCTGACCTCAGCAGGTCTGGTCTTTCATTTCATCCCCATAAACCTCCACCTGTGGTTTAGCAACACAGCTTGAAAGTAGAAAAAGAGAACCTTTGCCCAGTAATCCCCATGGGACTTGGCAGTGCAAGGCAGCAGCCCTGTGAGTCACTGGGACAGACTGTGGCTTTGTTTGGGTCGCAGAGAGAGGGCTCACCCAACTAAGAGGTATCTAGTTTGGTGGTTAGACTTGGGGCCAGGCTCTCTAGTTTCAGATCGCCACAGGGAGCTTGCTACTGACTGCACTGTGACCTTAGGATAAGTTACTGATGTTCTCCATGCTTGTTTCCTGACTGCAGCATGGGGACAAGAGTACCGACCTCACAGCAGGTGTATAGAATCATACAGATATAATCTCTTCAGCATGGTTATTACAAATATAACGGTTTCTAGTTAACTCGGCCTTCTTCAGCCATTCTTTCAATAATTTATTCCTATGCTAAGAACTCTACAAGGTTCCCATTTTTGCTTCTGTGTTGGTAGACCTGCAGCTGGAGCCCTGGTAGTTGCCATGTTCTTAACCACTGCAGCACGTGGCCTCCACTGTGCAAGCCAAACTCCTACCACGGAATGAAAATAGGCTCCTGGCCCCTGAATGACACACCACGGCGCAGCCCAGTTATGATTTCTGAATTTAAATGGATCATAATTGTACAGGTGATGTGTTTTCCAACTGTGTGCACTAATAGGTCATCACTGTCTGGGAATGTCTGTGAAGCAGTGCTATAATCTCCGTGCCCTGTGATACCTCTAAAAGCAAGTCTGTCTGTCACTTTCTGGAGTGAAGATGGAGAGCTTGCACCAGAATCCCTTCCTGGGATGGTCACAGAGGCGACCATGAGACAGAGAACATCCTCCTCCCTCTGCCCCGCATTAACACTGTAATGCATTCCCAGGGATGGGGGTAAGGGGCATCCCATTAATTCACATGCCCTGAAATGAAGTGTTCTGAGCGCACAGTAACAGAGAATTGGGTACATGACGCATCCTTGGTAAAAGATCCCTTTTAACCAGAAAGTCCTTTCTGTTACAACCACGCAAATGTCACCTGACATTTCAATTTGACGAGCACTCATTGGAAGAGGAGTGTGGTAGTTCATTTCACGTGTTAACAGGACTGGGACATGGGGTGTCAAGACATTTGGTCAAATACTAGTCTGGGTGTGTCTGTGAGAGTACTTCTGGACATAAACATTTGCATTTGGTTGACTGAGTAAAGAGATTATCTTTCCCAATGTGGGTGGGTCCCATCCAATCAGTTGAGGACCTAAACAGAACAAAAAGGCTGGCCCTCCCACGTGATCCTCCTTTGCCTTGAGCTGGGACACTGTGTGATTTTTCCTGCCCTTTGGACTCGAATTGAACATTATTTGTTCTTTCTGCATCTCAAGCCTATGGGCATTCAGACGAATACACCACTGATTCCACTGGTTCTTGGGCTTTTGGAACTAAATCATCGCTCTCCTGAGTCTCCAGCTTGTCGCTTGCACATCTTGGGACTTGGCAGGCCCAGGATTATGTGATCAATGCCTTATAATCTCTTTCCATATATATGTATTCTAGTGGGTCTCTGGAGAGCCCTGACTAATACAGGGGACTTAGGAGAATGATCTGCCTTAGTAAATTCAGGAGACCAAAAGTTATGGACTTTTTCCTTATAACAAAGACTCAGAGGATTTTAGAGAAATACTGAACATGAACGAACATGACTCACTCACTATTCAGTGCTGTGGGCAACAAAAGAAGGAACATATACTGAGTGCTCTCTTTAAGCCAGTCACTTTCACAAACATCAGCTTAATGAGTTTAAGGAATATTGACTAACCTAAGGAATTAGTTTAAGAGCAAGTCCCAGACACTAGTTCTATCATTTTCCTTACCCAATAAATACATAATTTACTAAACTGAAAAAGCCTCCAATTTAGCCATGACACAGGCTAAGACAAGAGCCTCCTCTTGCTAAGGGAAGCTATAGAAACTTCAAAGGAGAAGGTGTGGTTACTTTCCTTATGTTAATTAACTGGGTGGTCACTTTAAACTTACTAATCTTCCTGACAAAACTGCATCATTGTGATGCAAAATAAGTGGCTTGACATTCTGCCTTCCAGACCCACAACAGGGAGGACTAAGTCTCAGATGTGTGTGGTCACCAGCTAGAAGTACCACAGGTCACTCTTGCAGGTTTAGGCAGGCTCAGGGACATCCCCATTTCTTCACAGGCTTTTGGCAAATCACAGGAAGCCTTCCAGACTCAGTACTGCCCCAGATGTAGAAACGTAAAGTTTAACTGCAAGAGGTGAGGAAAGGGTCAGGAAGTTTGTAATTTCTGACCTATATCTTAACAGGGCAACTTAGAATCCTGTGGCCTCCTGGTGAGATCTTTCTGGGACTTTTCTTTATCCGCCAGATGCAAGGCATAGAGAGTCCTGGAGGAAGAGGACTCCAGCTGAGATCAACAGGTTGGCAGGAGTCTCACTCTAAACACTCAATGACCCTGCGGTTTTTAATAAAGTACAAACCCCAAACAGTGACTGACACAACAATGAAATGGAAGAGAATTTACGGTTAGAGACTACCTCCATTACTTAGTTATGTCACTCAACTTCCCCAGCAAAGCGGGCGTGGGATGAGGAGATCTGGGAGGAGGAGGATGGGACCACAGGATTTCTGAGACACATTTACCTTTAAAAACCCAAGCTTTCTTGTTATCTCTACAGAGTGGTTTAATCAGCATGATAAGGCTCTCAACTTATCAAGGGTAAAAATTTGGCAGCTACAAAGTTTCTTCTCCTTCATTTGGATGGCAAGGTTCTTAGCTTCTCAGTCCTCTGGTTAGTTTTACAAACATTTTGGAGCATTTTCTATAACCTGGACCCTACTCTGTGCTAGGATCTCTAAGTACAAAGTACACTCACAGCCTTGTGGGGTCTTGAGGAGGATCCTGGTTGCTAGTTAAAGATAATACACACACACACACACACACACACACACACACACAAAGGATAATATACACTAAGCTGTACTTTTTAAAGAAAAACACTTGTATGGCAGTTTTAAAACGTGTCTTTGATATGCCTCCCAACAAAAGGGGGCCAATCTTAGTGACTTGGTCTGTTGACAGTGATGCTGTGTGATGTCTGCCTTGTTCTCTTGGGGCACTCACCAGCAACCACGCAGGAAGTCTGACTACCCTGAGACTTCCAAGCTGGTGTAGGCTTGTTAACGGCCCTTGCTGAGCTCCCAGGGGACCCACTCAACTGTGGACCTGTGAGAGAGCACAGGGGACCTTTGATGAGGGGAGCCCCAGCCAGCATCTGACTGGAAGGGCACGAGGAACTCAAGCGCGACGTGCCCAGGCTGAGCTCTTCCTGAATTCCCAACTCACAAAACCGAACAAAGGAAAATGGTGGTTTTGAAGCTACTAGTTTGGGTGTGGTTTGTTATACAGCAATAGTAACCAGACCAGTATCTTCACCAAAATTATTCTTAAACTAATCCAGAATCAAAATCATGAAAACATTAATATTACTACAATTTTTTTTCAGTGGGTATGCACTCCGTGTTCAAGGAGAGAAAGATGTGGACTAAGCAACCTAAAAGCTTCATGCAATTTCCTTAGATGTCTTATATTTTTAAAGTACAGCCTTGAAAAGTAATTTGTTTCCTCAAACTAGAAACATATCCATGGAACACTATATTCTGAAAAGCAAAAATGCAATGTAAGGGAAATGAAACCAACATGACCCTTTAAATAACAGCTACAGTTGTCCTAGTTCACATTATCAGTGTTCTTCAGGACAACTGAATTTCTTGTTTTTGTTTCGGGGCGGGGGGGGAAGAGGTCACCCTAAGCCTTTATTTACTCTAACCACAGTGAAACCCATTCTGGCTTAGCGATCAGAGGAAAAATACAGGAAGGCAAGAATAAGCTCCTGCCTCCCACCCCTTCAGCTGACCTGTGTGGCACGCGATCCTTCCCACCATAAATTCATAGATATTTTCGACATCATCAAGCGCTCTAATTCAATCGGAGAGTGGACCATGACCCGTCCCTTAAGAATGATGGCTTTCAGACTCTATGGACCAAGAGCTTGGGTGAGGATGCAGCCTCCGGTCACTGCAGACAATAGTTCCATTTTATTAACAGGTGACAATTCAAGGCCTACCTGGGGGAGCAGCTAACCTTGCCTCCTCTTTTAGGTTTCTCTATTTGCAAAGTTGAAATTATAGTCCTGACCTACCTAAATAGTCACTGTGTCCGTTGGGGGAAGCTGCAAACTGGTTTGAAAAAAAAGATAACCTGAGAAAATACTAAATCAGCTTTGCGAATATGGTAGTTTGCAAAATGAACAGAATTTTTTTTTTAAATGGTTAATCTTTAAAATTTACATTTACCCTGGCCACATCTACCTGTGCTGTTGCCTGCCTTTTGTCATCTAAATGTTAATACTCACTAAATAAGCAGAGTAGTGAATGTGTATGTGTGTGGTAGGAGGGGCGGCGGGGGACGGGGGGATGTGGGGAGGGTGTCAGTAAATAAACATGAAACTCACTAAAGGTCCTTTTGTGTTTGGAACTAAAGAATGGAACAAGTAGGAAGACATCTGTTTTCATGATTGCACTAACTGCAGGTGATATACAAAGTCCCATATGAAAAAAAAAAAAAGAAACAGACGAATAAGGGGTTATTTAGATAAATTCAAGATAGGGTTTCTTTAAATGGCAAGTTCCCTTATTTATTTGGAATATGCCTAAAAAATATCAAAGTTCATCCTGTGCAAAACTCTTCAGGAATACTTCTATTACAGAAAAACAAAGGGCAAGTGTCTATCAAATAACATTAGGTTCCAATGCATTTTAAAATATAGTTTTTCTTTGCTAACCCAAGTGTGAAATGTTCTCTGATTATTTCTTCTTTCCCCTACATTTGCGAGGTCTCATTCTTCTGGCCGTGGCTCTAAGGTGCTTCTTCTCGGAGAACTTTTGATCTTTTGTGAATCCTGGTTTCTCTTGTACTGGGCTCTATTCATTTCTCTGTACATGCAATTCCAATGAGGAACTGAGATAACCTGCTTATTATCATGTCTCCTCCATTAGACTGTGAGGGCCACAGGGCCAAGGACTGCGGTTTAGCCATTCACCTTCATGATCCCGGGAACAGCTTGTGTGCAGAGGTGCTCAGTCAGTGTTGGAAGCCTGCTCGGGATCTGCTGGCATCGCTTTGTTTCCTTTGCACTTTACTAGGTAATATGTTTTTTCCTCTTAATCTTTGTGATTTCCACTGCATCCTTTTGAGTTTTGATTCCAAAGCTCTTAATGAAGAGACAGACCATGTCAGCTAATGCCGGGCCTGCAAAAGTAGGTGTATGTGCTCCATTTTCATTCCTCCTCATTTTTCCTTTTGGAGCACATCGAAGGTGAGAAAACTTCACCTTACTACTATATCTGTATTTGCCAAATACTATGCTGAATCCAATCGCAATTCTTAAGTTATTCTGAAGTGGTACATATCTAGTGCAAAATAAATTTCCTTTTTTTTTTTTTTCTATAAACATCTTTCTTTTTTTTTTTTTTAAGTATCTATTGGTGTAAGTAAAACTCTGTTCTGAACTTTTTCTGGCACTAAGAAACACAAGGTGAAAATATTCCAAGTCCTTATAAGTCATTGTTTTAAGACTATCTAATGGCAGGGGGCATGGTCACCAGGGGTGAAATAAAAAGCATGGTAAGCATGGTGTAACAGCTAGATAGAACTGGGTTCCATTTAGGTATGTTACAATTTTTTTTTTCCTTTTTCTTCCTCTGTGTGTGTGTCTAAACATTCAAAGGGAAGATATAAAATACTAACAAGTGCGAATTCAAAGACATGAGACTTATATTTTCTCCATTATACTTCTTTCCTGCATCTCTCAATTTACCATGATGATAATGTACTTTTTTTTTTAATAACTAGAAAAAAACAGAATCCTGGCATGTTATTTAAAGAAAAAAAAAAACACCTGAAAAAGCTAAAAAAGACAGAATAGACTGGGATATTTATAAGAAAATCAATGTTTTGTATTGTTGCCTGGGAAAATGGGGAGAACAAAGTGGATTTTTATGGTAGTCTTTTTTTTAATGAATACAACTTCTAAATTCTCAAGAGAACAGTAAGCAAGGTCCCAGGGACCTGTCACTCACCTTAACCCATTAACCGCACTGCCATCCTTCTTTCATCCGGTTTTCCCTCCCCACTTCTTCAAAGCAGTGATTTTTTTTTTAACGGATCACAGTTATCCTTTAATTTGTCTGGATATATTTTATTTTATATAGCTCGGGCTTTCTCTTGTTGGATTGCTTACAAAGCCTCAAAGCTTCTGAACGCCCACTAATGTGAGGCAGCATCTTGATTCTGCAAGTATGTGCCCTTCAACCCCACCCCCAGACGAATCCTATTGAAGTCTCTGAGAGCAAACATCTATCAAAAGCAAAGCGATATGGTATTTACTCAACTCTACTCCTGTCCTCTGGGTTAGAGAACAGACTCCAGCGTCCAGGATAAAGCCAGGCCTGGCTGGGCCTTGGCAGCTCAAGCTGCCCCATTGTGATTCAAGATTCAGGGTGTAAACACATGCAGTGTTTAACCCTCGCCAATTTGCTTTGAATGTTTGATAGCCGTGACTGGGCTTAGGAAGAACACAGTAGTGACTTCTTCACTGGAACTGAAGTTGAGGCTTTATTTAGTATCTGGGCAAGCGGCATGGGCAGCTGCAAGCCCTCAATGGGTGCTTTCTAGTCCCAGAGTGGGCTGCGCTGGCTGCTGGGAGCTGAAGGTCTGGAGCTGCCCAGGAGTTGGTGGGGGGAGAGGAGGAAGCAGGACTGCCCCAGCAGGGGCCCTCCCGGATCAGTGACAGGTGTGAGGAAACTGAGGAACAAGGAGGAGGACCTCCTCCCCATCCGCTCCCAAGCCCAGCTCAGGGTTCGACACTGACTGCCCTTTTTATTGCGTTTTTGTTTCAGGAATACAGGATGTTGGCAGGCAGAGATGTACCCTTGGGCCAGTGGTGATGAGAACCATAACAAAGACCCTGACTTGGCTGAATGACCAAGACTCCCTTAGATAACAGCCAGCACGGTAGTTGGCAGAGAGGCCTCTCGATGGCGGATGCAGTGTGACCTATTAGAGTGGAAGGGGATTGGAGAGCTCTAAGTTACATTTCAGCACTACCAAAGGGCATTATCTGCTCTTGATTTGGATGGATGGCCCTGTTTATTATTAACTATCATTTACTAGGAACTTGACTGTGTTAGGTACTGAATTAGGCACTTTATGCTTATTTTCTCATTCGTCTCAAACCTGCAAGGTTTTGTTGTTGTCTCTCTCTCTCCCTCCCTCTCTCTCTTTCTCTCTCTCTCTTTCTCTCTCTCTCTCTCTCTAACAAAGTATACAATTAGGTTTCAGAAAGGTTAAGTAATTTGTTCAATGTTTATTATGCAGCTTATAAATGGTTCATGACAATAAAATAACTTTTACTCTTTCTTAGGGAAACACATAGCTTATACCTAGTAAATTTTATATTCAAGGTGCCAAGTGGCTGTAGCCTAAAGCAGGAGAGCTGGCCATCAGAATACAGAGTAAGTCAATCACTTATGTATACAACAACATCTACTCTTCATCGCAGAGAATTCCAGGAAAATTCAGGAGAGGCAGAATCATTAGGCAGAATTGCAGAAGGATTCCTTCTCAATACTTTAAGACCCTCCCCTCCCCTGCCAGTCTGGGCTTGGTGAACCTGTCAAAAAAATTTTAATGCCATTGGCCATTGTTCTTATATAAGTAATTGCTCATTAATTTTTTTAAATGGACTTCATTGATTAGAACAGTTTAAGATTTACTGGAAAAACTGAGAACATAGTAGAGAGTTCCCATATGCCCTATACCCTGCTTCTCCTATTATCATCATACTATTGGCCTGTGCACATTGAAAGAAAATTAATTAGAAGAAAGATTTGTGCAGTAATTATGTTACTGAAAAAAATTACATGTCAAAATAGTATATATAATATAATATTACAAAATTAAAACGTGTGTGATTGGTGCTAGCGAGAGCTTTATATGTATCGTGCATGCGTGAGTCAACATTTAGTTTTAAGTTGCCAGTGTGTGTCATATATACCAGCCAGCTGTTTGGTCAGTTAGATGGATGTACTGTTGGTCACTTAGCCATTTATATATATAGATAATAACACACATTTGTTATAATTAATTAATTAATATAGCTGAAGTCCATAGTTTATTCATGCAATTCTTGGCTGTGATAGTTTCTTAATTTTGATGACCTTGACAGTTTTGAGATGTACCAGTAATTTTGTAGGAGGCAAGAGGATGCCCCCCTTTTGAAATCTGTCTGAGGTTTTACTCATGATTAGACTAATGGGTTCTGAGTAGAGGACCTCCGAGGTAAAGTGCCATTTTCATCACATGGTATCAAGGGTATATACTATCAACATGATTTATGACTGTTGATGTTGATCTTGATCACCTGCCGAAGTAGTGTTTATCAGGTTTCTCCACTGGAAAGTTACCCACTCTGCCTCGCAACTTTCCATACTGTGCACTTGGGAAGTTACTGTGCGCAGCTCACACCTAAGTGGGGTGCTCGTCACCTTTTATAATAGTCTTATTCATTTCTACCATTCTTTCAAAGTGATTTCTTCTTATTTAGCCTGATTTGATACCATTTATATTTATTAATCTCTTTACCTCTACTTATACTCTATAAATTGTAACTACCAAATCATAGACTTTCAGAGCTTGAAGGGAATATAAAGTGCACCTGGACCTTTTAGGATAGGAATATATGATAGCCCGATGAATCAAAACTACATACACATATTGAAAGAATTTAATATTTCCCAGAAGGAAGGAAGTAGTCATCATGGGATAGTCAGAAATTTGTTGGGAATCCTGATATTTACTTTAGGGACTAGTATTATTTTTCTTTTGAATAATATCAAAATATGGCATGGTGTTTTTAGTGTCAAGCTGTATACATCCCTCATTCTTTACAGAAGAGTTGGAGAGGTGAAGTGAGTTGTTCCAGTTTATAAATGTAGTGTCTCAACTCAGTGAAAGAAAGTCTGCTACAGATAGGAACAGACATCTGCTGTGAACACAGATTTCCCAACAAAACACAAAGGCAGCGGATCCTTTGATGATGAGGAAAACAAAGATGATGGAGGAAGCTAGAAGTTTGAGATGGAGGCAGTACCATTTCTTCAGTGTTACATACATGAGCATTTTTTGGACGTCTACAGTATTTATACGAGAAAAGAAATAATAACACTAAAATAATGTCATATGTAAGCACAACTATTACTGCCTGAACATTTCAATTTTAATCACCTCTATGCACTAACAAGGGTGCTTTTTCTTAATACACTTCCATTCTCCTTAAATGTTTTACAATATATTTTTGTAAATTTTAAGGTTTTGAAAAAATTAGAAGTTATGTGAGGAATCTAAAATTATCTGACAGTCAACTTACTTCAGTGGAAAGGAAAGTGAACAAAGTTAGCAGTGAACCTTTGACCTTGAACTGTTACTTGACTAGCAATCTGAGTAGCACACTTTTTAACATATTATCAAGGTCCCAGATTACTTAGATATATCTTGCCTGTAAGTCACGTTTGTCTAAATGTTTTTGTGAGTGGGAAGATTTAGAAAGCAGAGTTAATTTTCCCCAGAAGAATCTGCCCCAAGTCTAAATAAGGAACTATTTGTCCCAAGGGAACAGCTCAATGGAAATACACTGAGGAGTATTTTAAAGGAAGTTTTTAACGGACATATTTATTTGATCCAATGTTCAGGAGAGGACACCAAATAGTTACTCTCTGGTGATGAAGGTCATGGTGGGCAAAGGGATCATATTCACAAGACTATGACTGAAGCTCATGGCAGTGGTGATGAAAAGGCAACTATGTAGCCCAATGTTTTCAACCTTTTCAAGAAAGGGAATCTCTTTTGAAAGTCAAAATAATTTCATGGGTCCCCATATGAAAGTAGTTGTATTTTACTATCTATTCATTGAGAGAATAAATAATTATAAATTGGGGATGATATTAATAACATAACCACACTGTAGCTTCCATATACATTTGAAAAACTCATGGCACACATGTGTGAAAACATGCATCTGTTAACCTGCAACAATTTGGTATATGGGACGATGCTCCAATCCACTGGGCCACCCAGCCAGGGCAGGCCTTGCTTCTCAGTGGATCTGCCTTCCACCCTCACCCCTTGGCTCCCTGATGCAATTCTGATTTTCTGCCCTAGCTGGCTGAACCCAGGACATCCTGGTGGAAATGCAACATTTCTTTCCCTCCTGGTTAGCTCACTCCCAGCCTGGATAAGACAGGGGTTTCCTGCCTTTCCTTCTCCACCACTAGCAAAACAAAGGCAAAATGCAACTGCAAACCTTGACTGATACCAAAACCCTAACATTCGAGATTCTTTGGTTTAGGTTTCAACCTTTGGTAAAACTGCTAAATGCACCCCCAAAACAGAGGTCACTGGTTAAAGCCTTATCAGTAAGTTATCACTAAATGAGCTTATCAGAAAGTGGAAAGAGAAGAACGCTGAACCTTTCTCCTTTTACTTCCACCAACAGTCAGGAAAAGCAAAAATGGAGAACTAAAGATTAGACAGCCCTGGTTGGTTTGAGTCAGAGGACAGAGCCAGGCAAGGGCAAGTACCTCAGTTGCAGGCTCCTCCACAGACCTGGTTGGGGCGTGTTCAGAAGGCAACCAATCAACGTGTCTCTCTCACATCCATGTTTCTCTCGGTCTTTCCCTCTCTCTTCCACTCTCTCTAAAAAGCAACAGAAAAATATCCTTGAATAAGGATTAAAAATATAATAAAAAATAAATATTAGACAGATTAAAACTAAAATTAGGGTTCTTAACCTATTGTCTTTCTTGCTTCACAGTGTAGTAACCAATTTTTTTTTTTTCTAGAGCAGATATAGGCAGATGACTGACATTGTAATTTAGCCAGTTAACTGCCACGTGTCCAAAACGGGTCCGGCGTACAAAGGGTTAATTCACACTGGAGGTAACCAAAGTTTAACAAGACTCCTGAGAGGTGCTTAAAATGGGCCAGGATGGGGGAAAGTCAGTGCAGTTGAGGCTGTGAGCTGTGGTCTGGTCCATGTAGGAAAAGAGCGCCCACTGTGCTCCTGTTGCTGTTTTATATGATTTATAGCCAAGAGATAGGTGCTATTATTAAGCCCTGTTTAACAGGCGAGTAAATCAAGGCCAAGAAAGATTAAACAAGTTGCCCAACCCACTCAGTAAGTGGCAGAGCCAAACACTGAACCCAGGCAGAGTGGTTCCAAAGCCAGATCTTTAAAACGACCCTGTGCTCTGGACCAGAGCAGAGAGCCAAAGCACACTCTGGTTCCAGTTCAAGCACTGCCTCTTGTGTGACTTTGGGGCAGGCCATTTCAGCTCTCTGGCCTCATTTCCATCAAATGTAAAAGGAAAAATCAGAGCAATGACACACGGTTCTCTCACTGCTCCAGCACTCAGTGATTGTACATTGAACACATATGGCCGTGGGACTTGACAGCCTGTGGACTAACAGAGGTGGAGAGTAAATCTTGTCCCCTCCACTGCCCCTTCCCCAGAGATTTGTGTGCCTAGAGTTGTTTTTTTTGCCTTCCTTATCCTCATTGTTAATTATGCCTGATGGTGATGATAACAGAACTGATATCAGAGGTGCTTTAAAATGTGTTGCAGGAGCTTAGAAGTCAGATGGAAAACTTGCTTGACCTTTAGCAATGACATTGGCCAAGTTAGTTATCTTCTCTGTGCCTCAGCTTCTACATCTGCATGTTAATAGTAACTAATCAAAGGTTTTTCTGTGGCCCTGACTGGTTTGGCTCCGTGGATAGAGCGTTGGCCTGCAGACTCAAGGGTCCCAGGTTGGATTCCAGTCAAGGGCATGTACCTTGGTTGCGGGCACATCCCCAGTGGAAGTGTGCAGGAGGCAGCTGATTGATGCTTCTCTCTCATCGATGTTTCTAACTCTCTATCCCTCTCCCTTATTCTCTGTAAAACAAACAAAAAAAATCAATAAAATATATTTAAAAAAAAAAAAAAGGTTTTTCTGTGGAGATTCAGTAAGATATTAAATAAAAGGGGCCAGCACCTGACACGAAGTAAGTGCTCATTAAGGTTTAGTTCCAGTTACTTTTTCTATAATTACAGGGGACATGCAAATCCAGAGTTGTAATGTCACTAGGGTGCCAGGTGACATCACATCCCCTTCTACCATCCCAGACTTCTGTGCTTCCAAGATACCTCTTAATCTAGGTGGAAGGGAAGTCCTTCCCCTTTTGTAGACACCTCTTGAGGTATTTACCTGGCTCATAACAATTCTCTCTTCTGTGGGACTGGCCCTGATACACAGTTGATTTCAGATGTAACTAACAGAAAACACAACTTATAAAGATTTTTAAGTAATAAAGGAAATTTATTGTCTATATCTGTTAAGTCCATCTGGTCCAACAGAGTGTAAGCTTTAGGCGAGGCTTACTCCAGTAGCTGAGGGATAGTACTGAATACATGGTGTCTCAGGGCTCCCTAATGAAAATGCTTCCTTAAAGTTTGGGACCCAAACTGTTACAATATCATTTCTGCTGCATTCTGCTAATTTAAAAAAAGTCACAGAAAAAAGAAAATCATCAAATTACACAAGAAAAGAGCTAAAGAAAAAGGACCAAACCATTATAAAACAGCTAGAAGACAATTACCAGAATACAATAAGTCCAACCTATCAGTAATTACTTTAAATGTAAAATAAATTCTTCAATCAAAAGACATAGAGTGGCTGAATGGATTAAAAAAAAAAAGACAAAAAGACCCATATATGTTACCTACAAGAGACCCACTTTAGATATAAGAACATAGAGACTGAAAGAGAAGTGATGAAAAGAGATTTTCCATGCAAATGGGAACCAGAAAAAAGCTGGAGTAGCTACACTTATATCAGAAAAAATAGATTTTAAGACAAAGACTGGGACAAGTGGCCAAGAAGGTCATTATATAATGATAAAGTGGTTAATCCAACAAGAGAATATAATAATTCTAAATATTTATGCACCCAACATAGGAGTACCAAAATATACAAATCGAATATTAATAGACCAAAAGTGAGAAACAGACAGCAATACAATAATAGACTTTAATACTTTACTTTTGTCAAATAAATAGATCATCCAGATGGAAAATCAATAATGAAACACTGGCCTCAAATGACTTGTTAAACAAGATGAACTTAACAGACATATATAGAACATTCCAAAAACAACAGAATATACATTCTTTTCAAGTGTACATGAAACATATTCCAGGACAGATCATATGTTAGGCCACAAAATAAGTCTTAATAAATATAAAAGGAATGAAATCATATCAGGTATGTTTTTTGACCACAGTAGTGTGAAACTAGAATTCAAGAGCAAGAGAAAAAACTGAAAAAATCCACAAATATGTGGGGATTAAACAACCAATGGGTCAAAGAAGAAACCAAAAAATAAATAAAAAATATCTTTAGATGAAAATAAAATTAAAGCATACTAAAACTTCTGAGATGTAGCCAAAGCAGTTATAGGAGGGAGGTTCATAATGATAAACACCTACATTAAGAAAGTTCTCAAATAGACAGCCTAACTTTATACCTCAAGGAACTAGAAAAATGAGAACTAAGCTCAAAGTTACTGGAAGGAAGGAAATAACAGATCAGAGTGGAAATAAATAAAATAGACAATACCAAAAAAATCAATAAAAGTAAGAGGTTTTTTAAAGATAAACAGATAAACCTTTAGATAGATTCACCAAGAAAAACAGAGAGAGGACTCAAAATCAGAAATGAAAGAGGAGGCATTACACTGATAGCACAGAAATACGGAGGATCATATAAGAGACTGTAATTGTACACCAGAAAAATGAACAAATTAGAAGAAATGGATAAATTCCTAGAAACATACAACCCACCAAGACTGAATCATGAATAAATAGAAAATCTAAAAAGTCCAGTAGGCAGTAAGATTGAATCAGTAATCAAAAACTTCTCAACAAACAAAAGTTCAGGACCATATAGCTTCACTGGTGAATTCTAGCAAACATTTGAAGGAGAACTAACACCAATACTTCTCAAACTCTTCAAAAAAGTAGAAGAGGAGGAGACACTTCCAAACTTATTTTACAAGTTCAGCATTACCCTCATACTAAAATCAGAAAAGGACACCAGAAGAAATTACATGTCAATATTCCTGATAAACATTGATGCAAAAACCCTCAACAAAATATTACCAAACTGAACTCAACAAGACAATACAAGGTTCATACATGATCGAGTGGGGTTTACTCTAAGGATGCAAGGATGGTTCATATCTGCCACTAAATCAATATGATACACCAGATTAATAACTGAAAGAGAAAAATCATATGATTATCTCAATAGATAAAGAAAAACAATTTGACAAAATTCAACATCCATATATGATTAAGACCTTCAACAGACTGGGTATAGAAGAAACGTACCTCAACATAATAAAGGCCATCCATGACAAGTCAATAACTAACATCATAGTCAACAGTGAAAAGCAGAGAGCTTTTCCTCTAAGATCAGAAAACAAGACAAGGGTGCTCAATCTCACCACTTTTCCAACATAATCCTGGAAGTCCTAGCCAGAGCAATTAGGCATTAAAAAAAAAACACACAAATCAAAACAGGCATCCAAATTGAAAAGGAAGATGTAAAACTGTCATTATTTACAGATGACATGAAATTATTCATAAAAAAACTAAAAATGCCACCTAAAACTATTAGCACTAATAAACATGTTCAACAAAGTTGCAAGATACAAAATAAATATACAAAAATCAATTGTATTTCTATACACTAAGAATAAACTATGAGAAAGAGAAACTAAGAAAATAATTCCATTTACAATTGCATCAAAAAGAATAAAATATCTAGGAATAAATTTAACCAAGGAGGTGAAAGACCTGTATATTAAAAACTATAAGACATTAATAAAAGAAATTGAAGAAGACACAAACAAATGGAAAGATATTCTGTGGTCATGGATTGGAAGCATTAGTATTGTTAAAATGTCTATATTACCCAAAACAATTTACAGATTCATTGCAATCCCTATCAAAATTCCAAAGGCACTTTTCACAAAATTCAAATAATCCTGAAATTTGTATGAAACCACAAAAGTCCCTGAATAACCAAGACTATCTTGAGAAACAAAAGTAAAATGAAGCATCATGCTTCCTGAGTTCAAATTATATTATAAAAACTACAGTAATAAAAACAGTATGGTATTAAGATAAAAACAGACACATAGATAAATGGAACAGAATAGAGAATCCAGAAAAAAAATCTATGGATATATGGTCAATTAATTTATGAGAAGGAGCCAAGAATAAATACTGGAAAAAGGACAGTCTCTTTAATAAATGGTGTTGGCCCTTGGCCAGTGTGCCTCGGTGGTTAGAGCATTGGCCTGCACACTGGAGGGTCACAGGTTTGATTCCCAGTCAATGGCACATGCCTCAGTTGCAAGCTAGATCCCCAGCCCTGGTTGGGGAGCATGGGGGGAGGCAACCAATCGATGTGTCTCTCTCACATTGATGTTTCTCTCTCTGTCTCTACTCCTCCCTTCCATTATAAAAAAATCAATGGGAAAAAATTATCATCGGGTGAGGTTTAACAAAAAATAGATAAATAAAATAAACGGTGTTGGGGAAACTGGACAGTCAAATGCAAAAGAATGAAACTGGACCAGTATCTTATACTATATACAAACATAAACTCAAAATGAATTAAAGACTTGATCCTAAGACCTGAAAGCATTAAACTCCTAGAAGAAAACATAGGCATAAGCTCTTTGACATAGGTCTTGATGATTTTTTTCATTTGAAACCAAAAGCAAAAACAAACAAGTGACTACATCAAACTACTAAAAAGCTTCTGTACAGAAGAGGAAACCATCAACAAAATGAAAATGGAATGGGAGAAAATATTTGCAAAACACATCTATCCTAATATATAAAAACCCAGGGTCCGTAACGTCCAAAACCACCAAAGGCTCGACCGACCAGAAGTCAGTCCTGCAGTCAGTGCTAGGTAGCCATGGCAACCCAGCACTGACTGCCGAGGGGGCTGCGGATCAGGCTCGGAGAGAGGCCTGAAGAGAGAAGCAGGGTTTGATCCGCAGCCTCTGTGGCAGCTGTTGATGAGCCATTGCCTCTCTCTTTCTCTCTGGGCTTCGCCAGCAGCCACGCCTCTGTTTCTCTTTAGGCCTCCCAGGGGGCTGCTGATCAGCCCCGCCTCACTGATCATGCCTGGAGATAGGCCCGGAGATGCTGACTGGCATAGAAACTCACCAATCAGAACCAAATCTGGGTGAAGTGTGAGGAGCCAATGGCTGCCTAGGAGGCGGAGCTTTTGATGCTGACTGGCATAGAAACCGACCAATCAGAACCTAATCTGGGTGAACTGTAAAGGTAGAACCTAAGGTGGGGGCTTAGGAGGGGTTTTAAGGGCAGCAGCTGTTTGGTGTAAGGTGAAAGAAAGCAGTTCAATTTTTTAATGACCAGTTTGGCAGTATAGTGCATATGGCTGGCTATCAGTCCAGATATAGGGATTATGTATTTTTGTCTGCCAAGAGCATCTCCTCCTAATGAAAAAGTCCCTCCCCCCCCCCCGCCCATTTAAGCAATCCTATCCTATATAATCTACCTATGCTACTAAAAGAGTAATATGCTAACTAGACAGGGTCCAACCAGCCATCTTCTGAATGTCTGACTTCCTTCCAGACAAAGCCATGGTGGTGGGGGCCAAGGCAGAGGCCGTTAGGGGCGATCAGGCTGGCAGGGGAGGGCAGTTGGGGCCGAGATCAGGTCGGCAAGGGAGGGCAGTTGGGGGCGAGATCAGGCCGGCAGGGGAGGGCAGTTAGGGGTAATCAGGCAGGCAGAGGCAGTTAGGGGCAATCAGGCTAGCAGGGGAGAGCAGTTGGGGGTGAGATCAGTCTGGCAGGGGAAGGCTGTTGGGGGCGAGACCAGGCCAGCAGGGGGGTTAGTGAGGGACAACCAAACAACTAAACAACAGACTGCGTGGGGCAACCAGGCCGGCAGGGGGGGTTAGTGAGGGATGACCAAAGGACTGAACAGTAGGCTGTGTGGGGCGACAAGGCCAGCAGGGGGGTTAGTGAGGGATGACCAAGCGACTAAACAGCAGGCTGTGTGGGGCGACCAGGCTGGCGGGGGGGGGGGGGGGCAGTGAGGGGCGACCAAATGACCGAACAGCAGGCTATGTGGGGCGACCAAGCTGGTGGGGGGGGCAATGAGGGGTGACCAGGCTGGCAGAGGGAGGCAGTGAGGGGCAACCAGACAGCGGGGGGGCGGGGGGGCGGGGGGGCGGGGGGGCAGTTGGAGGCGACCAGGCTGGCAAGCAGAGGTGGTTAGTGGTGATCAGGCTGGCAGGGGGGGCAGTTAAGGGAGATCAGGCAGGCAAACAGGTGAGCAGTTAGGAGCCAGTGGTCCTGGATTGTGAGAGGGATGTACGACTGACAGTTTAGGCCCATCCCCTAAGGGGTCCAGGATTGGAGAGGGTGCAGGCTGGGCTGATGGGACTCCCCCTGCGCCTGTACACGAATTTTGTGCACAGGGCCTCTAGTCCTATATAATAAAAGGGTAATATGCAAATCAACCAAATGGCTGAATGACCTGTCGCTATGACATGTACTGACCACCAGGGGGCAGATGCTCAATGAAGGAGCTGTCCCCTGGTGGTCAGTGTGCTCCCACAGGGGGAGCACTGCACAGCCACAAGCCGGGCTCATGGCTGGTGAGCACAGCGGAAAAGGGTGCAGGCCGGGCTGAGGGATGCCCCCCCCCCCGCCCTCACCCAGTGCATGAATGTCATGCACTGGGCCTCTAGTAGTAATAATAATTGTTAATTAAAACTAATTATGATAATGCTATTTTTCTGGATGCCTTTTAAGACTTGTAATTTGGGGGTTTCTTTTTTTCATTTGAAATAGGTATACACTCTTGCACCTAATTTCATAGTCTCTTTCATAAAGAGAGTTCCATATCTGATAAGTTTCAGCCCTTATAAAAATCTGGATCTACCCTGACAGAGCACTCTTTCCCGGAGGTGTGGGCAGAAGAAAGAACACAGCCAATCATTAAAAGCATGAGAAACCAATTCCCAGCTTTTCCTTACTCCATTAAATCCCCACCCTGTCATACTTGGTCTTGAATTCTATTTAAAAAGCTGAGAATATTCAAATGCCAATAAGGAGTGTTTAAAATATCTAAATACAGCCTGGCTGGTGTGGCTCAGTGGTTGAGTGTTGATCTATGAACCAGGAGGTTGAGGTTTGATTCCCAATCAGGGCACATGCCCAGGTTGCAGGCTCGATCCCCAGTGTGGGGAGTGTGAGAGGCAGCCGATCAGTGATTCTCTCTCATCATTGATGTTTTTATATCTCTCTCCCTATCCCCTCCTCTCTGAAATCAATAAAAATATATTTAAAAAAAATAAAAAATAATCTAAATACAAAAGACCTGCCTGACCTGATCTCACTGAAAAAGTAAGGACCCAACTCTGTCTTCCTAATTTGGAAGAAGACAAATTTGCCTGGACTGGTTTTTGGAAAGAAATTACTTTGGAAGTATAGAGTTCCAGAAATTCAAGAGCATATCAATTCATTAGTACATTTTTAAAAAAATTAGTTATTACTACAGAGGCAGCCACTATCAGAATTCTTCAACATATCAACTGCTACTTTCCAACTACTCAGGAAGGAACGCAAGGCTGAGAGCCAATGAAGGGAAGAGAACTGTCCATTTTGTTGCAACAAAACCAAACAGCTCCTGATTTATCAGTACATTTGGCACTCTTTCTCGGGGGAGGGGGTAAAGTGGTGGTGGAAATAAAGGGTTGTAAATTTTATAAATGCAAGTCCTCTAAAGTAGGCCAATTGGTCAGCTGCAAACTTGGCAGCATCAAGAAGCATGTGTGCAGCTTCAGAACACGATGTTCTGGTTCACTCTGAGAGCAAGGAAAGTGGAAGAAGGGCTCAACCCGGGACAGGGAGCGCTCAGCACGGAACACACTAGGGCCAAGAGACAAGGAAATGCAAGGCAACATGGGTAGGCTGCTGAGCACACAATTAAGAGACATAAAAAGAGAGAGTGAGGGGGAAAACAAACAAACAAAAAAAAAAACATAAAAGCCCCAAGAGAGGTGTTATAGTCCTGATGTTTACTGAAACTAAATTCTGGAAAATTCAAAGCAGTTGTGTGACTGATGGATGATTAAAGATAATAAATGAATGTTTTATGTAAGAGTGCTGATGAAATTTTGCAAAAGTAATCAGAATTAATAATAAGATTATAAACTTTGAACCATAAAGATGTGTGGCATGAAGAGAAAAAGCAAAAAAAGAAGAAATCACTTAAAACACAGACTTTTCAAGCTCCAAATTTATTAAGAATCTGCTAGGGCTTTTTCGAATTTAACTTTACATTTCATATTATTTCAATAATCACTCAACTGCCAATAGATAAAATGTATAATACATATAAATAACTTAAAATATTTGGCATATTTGAGTATCCAGCCTTTTTTTTTAAAGGAACATTTTTTATTTTACCTATCTATTTACTAGAGGCCTGGTGCATGAAAATTCATGCACTGGATGGGGGGTCCCTCAGCCCAGCCTGCCCCCTCTCACAGTCCGGGAGCCCTCAGGGGCGGGAGGCGACCTGGTGATCAGGGGAAGGCGATACCCCCATCACACCTCTGCTGCTGCCACTGCTGGCAGTGCAAGCCTCAACCAGCCCTGGTTACCTGAGCCTCAGGCCGGCCCTGGGCGGCTGGGGGGCTGAGGGGGCTGGGGGACTCCGGAGGCAGGCATGCCGGCAGGGCTGAGGGGACTGGGCACCACCATCTTTGAGGGCGTGGCAGTCAATTAGCATATCCTCCTTATTGGCTGTGGGCACCGTCATCTTTGTGATGGTGTGAGGGTCAATTAGCATATTCCCTCTTTATTAGATAGGATTTTAATCCTCACCTAAGGATATTTTTCCATTGAATTTTAAGAGAGTGAAACAAAAGGGAAAGACAGAGAGAAATATCGATGTGAGAGAAACACATTGATTGGTTGCCTCCTGCGCGCACCCCAACCAGGGCCCAGGCTGGGAAGGAGCCTGCAACCGAGGTACGTGCCCTTGACTGGAATTGAACCTGGGACCCTTCAGTCCGCAGGCTGGCGCTCTATCCACTGTGCCAAACCACCTGGGGCAGAGTATCCAGTCTTTTCAGATGTTTTCAAATATAGAAATAAAAGAAAAATAGGAGTTAACAGTTCAAAAAAAATAGGAGTTAACAATTTAAAAAAAATAGGAGTAAATTAAGTTATACTTTAATGAAAACATTTTGTGAAATAGCATTGACTACTCATAAATCTTGAGATTTTTATATTTTTATTCAAGTGATTTTGAATAGTGCTATGGCGATATATCATCACACAGAATCATTTATAACTGATAGCATGCAATAAATTAATTCACAGGTTTTTCTTCAAATATCCAGTAATGTCATAAGCATGAAAGGACAGATATCAAACTAGGAATAATTGCTCAGTTCCAAATGTACACTATCATTTGAAAATTTTAAGTTGAAAATAATTTCTTAAGGAATGTCTCTATACTTGATTTATTGCACAGTAGAGGTTCAAGTATAAATGCAAAAAAAAAAAATGCTTTTTACTTAATATCATCCATCCTTCCCTCCTCCACATAGAAAAAAAAAAAAGCCACCTTACTTATCAGTGTTAAAGCCAGAAACTAGTGGCCAAAGACTCAGCTGGTCTTTGTAAAGGAGTTTATAGTTTTCAGTTGAAATCTCTAAATGAGAATTCTCATTCTCAGCTGCTGGTTCTCCACCCCATTTCCATGGAGACAGGTTAAGGGGGAAACTTTTTAAGGCAGCATTGCCAAATCCCCACTCCTCCAATACTAATGACTTTTCTTTAAGACTGGCCACACATCAGTAACTGAAATTCACTTCAAGGTTAAATGACTAAAAATAAGGTATTTGATTGTAAAGGTACATTTGTATAAATAAAAGCTACCTGCCATGTTGATACTGTTTCATTGAAGCTGAGAAGTGAAGCTCAAAATGAATGTCAAATGGGTACTGACATTTAACAGTGGAGAGAGAATCCTACCTACTGTTTTTCAGGGTCTGGTTTACTAGCCGAGAGCTGTCAGTGTTACCTACCAGAACCTGCAGACTTCTGTAATGAGGGTGGGAGGGTTGGTTGGTGTTTCCCCAAATATCAGAAAGTTGAGATCTTCATTAACACAACTAAACCAAAAGAAAAAAAACGATAGCTTTCCCCATCTATCAGTTAATCCATTCCCTTGCTGTCGGCTTTTGTTCCTGACCACTTAACTGAGCTAATAAAAATAAATAGGACACTCCAATAACTAGGGCTCCAATGCAGCTGGCTACCAGCAACCCTTACTGAGTCATTAAGGCATACCTGCTACTGTGTGATGTATTTTCTCACCTAATGACAGTCTCTTAAAAAAACTTCTATTAGGAAAAAAAAGTTTTTTGTTGTTAATCCTCACCCAAGGATATTTTTCCATTGATTTTTAGAGAGAGTGGACACACTGAATGGGATCGAGCCTGAAACCAAGGTATATACCCTTGACCAGAATCAAACCCAGGACTCTTCAGTCAATGAGCTGATGATGCTCATTGGAGCCCTAGTTATTGGAGTGTCCTATTTATTTTTATGTACCTTTGAGCCAAACTGGCTAGGGCAGCAAAAATGTAAACATATACAAAAGAGGAGAATAGTCTGATGAGCCCCATGTACCCATCACTTAATTTGGCAATTATCAATTTATGGCCACTCTTGTTTTAGCCACATCCCCACTCATTGCTCCCTCTATTATTTTGAAGCAAATCTCAGATATTTTTATCCATGAATATTTTAGTATGTATTTATAAAACATAAGAACTCATTGAAAATGAACACAATATTGCCCTGGCCAGTGTGGCTCAATTGACTGAGGGTCATCCCATGCACTGAGAGGTTACTGGTTTGATTCACAGTTAGGGCACATGCCTGGGCTGTGAGCTCGATCCCAGCGCAGGGAGTACAGGAAACAACTGATCAATCAATGGTTCTCTCTCATCGATATTTATCTCTCTCCCTCCTCCCTCCCTTTCCCTCCCTCTATCTAAAAAAAAAAAAAAAAAAAAAAAAAATCAATAAAAACATATCCTTGGACAAGGATTAAAAAAAAAAGAATCATCAATATTTTAATAAATGATTTTTCCCTAGAGCCTTCAAAGGGAGCATAGCCCACCAATGCCTTAATTTCAAACTTCTAGAATGATCTATATATATAAAAGCCTAAGTGACCGAATGACCAAACGACCGGTTGACCAGTCGCTATGACGCACACTGACCACCAGGAGGCAGCTCTTCTCAACGCAGCAGCTGCCCCCTGGTGGTCAGTGCGCTCCCACAGCAGGAATGCTGCTCAGCTGACCGACAGGTGCCAGACGCTGGCTCACGGCTGGCAAGCGCAGCTGCGATGGCGCTAGCCTCTCCCATCTCTGCAGCAGCACTACCTCATGGTGGCAGCAGGCGCAGCGGGGCCAGGATGAGCGGGAGTGGCGTGGAGCCCAGCCTGGGCTCAGGCTCCTCCCCGGCTGTCTCCTGCTTCGCCCGCTACTACATCCCTCGGGGGATATTGGACTGCTGGTTTCGGCCCAATCCCCGCAGGCAGGCTGAAACCGGCAGTCCGACATCTCCCGAGGGGTCCCATGTTGAGAGAGGGCACAGGCTAGGCTGAGGGACCCCCTAGTGAGACAATAAGGTTCTGTCATTTTAAGCTACCCGGTTTGTGTCACAGCAGCCTAAAGACTAGATACACCTAAAGACTGATACACCTATCAATCTATACCAAAGTCCCTTCCTTCAAACTTCTTGTAGGTTGTTTTCTGGCACTGGCCTGAGAAGGCCCAGTGATGGGGCACTCACTACCTAACAGAACATGCAGACCATTGCTGGATGGTTCTAAAAGCTAGAATGTTCTTTATATAATGAACAGACATACTTTTCTACTTGGTTGCTTGAATTGTTTTATTTTTATCAACCACCAGTCTAGAATTCAGTCATCTATAATACATATCATGATATACTTTGGCAAATGGGTAATTGAGAGTACATCTCATCCAAAGGCAGAAACTGAGATCTCAAAGCTAAACCAAGGCCCCATCTATACAGCATCTTCAGAGTAGGCAGCAGCACAAATGTGTGAAGTTGCCCACCTTCAGGAGCTGTGGGTCCCGCAAATGAGAATGGGTGGCATCATGTCAAGTCATTCCAGTTCAGTTTTTTTCAAATTTGTATGGGGAATTAGGCCCACATGGTAGGGGGAGCTCAATTTACACAAAAAGGATTAAGTGACTTTTCAACCTTCCATAGTTAGAGGCAGAAATGGGATTAAAATCCAGTTCTTTATGTACAACTTGGGGAGTGTTTTTTTTCTGACTCCATGCAGAGTGCATTCCTTGAATACACTGTTGGAATACCCATCATGTAAGGGGAGATCTTAATAAGGTGTTTAATAAATGCTCATAAATTAGTTTACTTCTGTGCCATTGAGTGTCCTTCTTTCACAGCAATTGAAATTCCATTTATAATAAATTCACTCAGTATTCAATGGGTGATGCATATATTTCAAAATGTTCAGCTGCAATTTGGATCTAATTAGTTGACACTTTGAATACTGCCAAAAGTTTTTTTATTCAGGAGTGGATTGGCTGTTTCAATAATAAATCATCAGAAACATCTGTAGGGTAAAGCCAACTGACAAAAATATTTATGTTACAGTTTTCAGCTGTGACATAAGGGGACATTCCATCTCATGTGCTTTGCATTCATTGCAAGAGCTTTGGCCACACGGATGCTCGGTGGGGTGGGCTTTCCTCATTATCATCTTGCCTTGTCCTTCCTTCCTATTCGTTCAAATTTACAAGATGCTTTAGATGGAATATTCAATAGTCTAACTGGATACTTTGTTTTGTGTCTCAACATCCCATTGTCTGTAGTTAAAAATTCAAAGCAGGATGACAGCCACATCGAAAATCACTTTTCATGCTGAAGAATGATGACAACAAGAGCAGGCTTTGGCTAATTATGCTGATGTTGAAGGCAATGATGAAAACAGTCACAACTAGCAATCATGGAGTGGTTTACTACGCACCAGACACTGTACGAGACACGAGATCTCATTCAGCCCTCTCAACAACTCTGCAAAGTATGTATGTGTTATCTCCATTGTGAGGATGAGAAAACTGAGGCTTAGGGAGGCTACATTATTTCCCCAAGGTCTGAGAGCTAATAAGTTGGGGGGCCAGCGTTTGAAACGAGTTGTAACTTGCAAAGTCACTCTGTTACATGGACTTAACTGTGCTTCTGGAGACACCACATGGGCTATGACATTCATGTTTCTACTATATATAATAGGATGTATATTCTACATTTTACAATGCTGTCATTCCAGTGCCTCGCTGGTTTAGATACAAGGCAAACTAAGGAAGAGCAACGATACAAAATGAAAATCTGTTCCTTTAGTAACAGAGGAAGCTGGTATCCAAGGGACTGTGGCCTTCTAGATAGGTGTCCTGGGGCAGAGGGTGGGGCTGATTTTGTCAAAAAAATTTTCAGTTTTCCATTTTGATATGCTACTAAAAGGATTCAGACCTATATCCATAGCCTGATAACTTGATCCCATAACCCATCTCACCCCCAAAGGATCTGCGTTAGAAAGGCTAGACTCCAAGACACAGTGTACTGTGTAAGAGCTCTAGAATCAGGCTGTCTGGGTTTAATTATGGGCATCATTACTCACTAGCTGTGTCTTGGAGACGTTTTTAATTTTTTTTTTGCATTAGTTTCATTCTCTTAAAACAGAGAGCACTTGTAACTCCTCAAAGAGTTGTTGGGTAGATCAAAATTAATTCATACATGTAAAGTGCGTGGAATACTGTTTGACATATATTAAGGGCTCATTAAGTATTAACTATTGTCATCTCCCAGCCTCTTGTGGGAATCGGTGTCTGACCCTACTATAAAATCTTGCTTTCACTATAGAACGTTCAAAGATCTTTATTTGTATCCTACACCTTCCTTAGGAAAATTCTAATAGGTATTAGGATTTTTATTCATTAATATTTATGTCTGCCTCTGTCTAGAGGCAAAGAAGCATCAAACAGACTGTCAAACTACAGTGGGAAGGTAGGGGAGGGTCGTGGGGGTAAGAGATCAACTGAAGGACTTGTATGCATGCATATAAGCACAACCAACAGACGCAAGACACTGGGGGTGGGGGGACGAGGGCAAGTGCCAGGGGGTAGGGGAGGCTGGGAGGAGATCAGTGAGAAAAAAAAAAGAGAGATACTACTATTTGTAATACCTTAAACAATAAAATTTAAAGAAAATAGAACTTCACAGACACGGGAAAAAATATTTATGTCTGTACTCAACAGGAATAATTTTCAGGATAATGTGCTGAGCTAAAGAAATTTCAAAAAATCTAATTTTTATGCAATTATCTTTTTGAAAAGTAATTAATAAATAAGCTTGTTTTTAAAAAAGTTGTTTCTGGCTAGAGATAATGTAATAAAGTATAGAGCACAGTGCCTGGTACATGGTAGACACTTGATAAATGCCACTATCACTACTATTAATGTATTATCTTCATGTCTGTTCTGCAGGCCTTATTAGCACTTTATCATACAGTGGTTTTTTTCTGTGGTAGAATAAGTATTTCTTACAACTTCTGAACAATAAAAATGTTGACTTTTTAAAATACAGAAACCATAATTTCTTCTTCTCTGAACTTTCTTGCTAAAAATATCTGCCTTGCCCTCGTCTCTAAGGCAGGAATTAGAAAAATTAAACTGGGTGTGAAAGGATAAATCAATTCAAACACATACCCACCTTACAATAGCATTCTCTTGGGAGTTGCTTATGCCAAGGCTTCCAATTTCATGTTCGTCAATAGAGCCTGTCTCAAATGTCATTGTGAACAGTGTTCTGTTAACATCAGCTCAAGGTAAGTAAGAGCAATGAAGTATTCAGGTTTCAGTCCTTTTCATGGTGAGGAAAAGCAAGTCTAGGAATAGGACCACTGGAATAAACTACCTGCTAGGGAAGCATTTTCTTCTCCTGAACAAACACATTTAGTCTATATTGTACTGGAAAATGGTATTTCAAAAGGGAGTCTTCACTGTAATGACATATCACACATTATTTTAATGTAATCTAAAGTAAGTTTATTACTATGTAATGTATGTTAACTTTTTTAAAAACCTTGAGAAATAAGAAAAAAAGAAAAACTATAATTACCTATATAACACTATTATAAAAACAAAATCCAAACCTTGCTGATTTGGCTCAGTGGTTAGAGTGTTGGCCCTCCGACTTAAGGGTCACAGGTTCCATTCCCATTCAAGGGCACCAGGTTCAATCCCCAGTCTGGTCAGAGGGGCGAGTGGGAAGCGACCAATTGATATGTCTCTCTCAGGTTGATGTTTCACACTCTCCTCCCATCCCTTGCACTCTCTCTAAAAATCAATGAAAACAATAGCCTCACTCCTTGGAGGAGGGTTAAAAATGCTGTTAACATTTAGGGTTCAAGTTTGTGGTTGCTCTGCTGGGCCTAGGTGCACCCAGGAAGGACCAAGCTGAGCACCAAGGCCGTCTCCCACCAGTACTGAGCAAGGTTGCAGATCAGCAAAGGCTCAAGGCACACCGTGTTCCTCCTCTGCCTTCTGGCTGCCTGTTAGGCTTAGTCACTGAAAGAGCCTTTGGCAGTACCTGGGTTGTGTGAGGTAGGTTCTCACTGAGTCATCAGGTAGGTATGAGTGGTGCTCACCAGCTTGATACTGGTTCAAACTCAGTGCCAGTGCTGGGTCTAAGGCCACTCAGCAAAAGTTCTAGGATATACCAAGACTGGCTGTCACCTACCACATGCCTGCAGACCTTTGTAGTGGGGCGGGGTCACAGGGAGTCATCAGAGTTAGGCCAGCAATTATCAGGCCAAAACAGACCAAGATTTGGCCATGTGAATGGGATGCTCTGCACTGGTTGGGTGTGCAAGGAAAAAATGGCCCTTGTCCTAAGGTCACAGAGTTCAAACTGCTCCAGATTCTGCTAAGAACTCCTGGATAGCCGGAGTTCAGCAGATTTTTCATAAGTAATATATATGCACAGTATATACAGTTAAATGGTACAAAATGCAATAGCTAAGATCTGGAAACAGCCCAAGTGCCCATCAGTAGATGAATGGATAAAGAAGCTGTGGTACATTTATACCATGGAATACTATGCAGTAGTAAAAAAGAAGAATTTCTTACCCTTTGAGACAGCATGGAGGAACCTGGAGAGTATCATGCTAAGTGAAATAAGTCAGTCAAAGACAAGTATCACATGATCACACTCATATGTGGAATCTAAGTAACAAAATAATCTGATGAACCAGAGTGGATCCAGAGATATGGAAGCATGGGAACAGAGTGTGGAATCTCAGAGGGAAGGTGGGTGGGTGGGAGATAATCAAGGAAAAACCTTGTATGCATACATGCATAACCCATGGACACAGACAATAGGGGGCTGAAGGCCTGGGGTGGGGGTTGAAGGGGGAGGGGAAGGGGTGGGCAGGGGCAGGCTAGAGGGAGTCAATGGGGGAGAATAGGGAAAGTATGTAATACTTTCAACAATAAAGAATTAGAAATAATAATAATAATTAATAAATAAATGGTACAAAATGTAAATGGTGAAAAGTAAGTTTCCTTCCCTTTCCCTCTTTGCCAGCTACTTTTCCATCCTAGAGCCAATTGCTATTGCTTATGTACCCTTCCAGTACCGTTCTATGTGTCTATAAGCATATAAATAGGATGTTAACATGGCACTTTCAGTGAAGACCCTAAGGTGACAGATATTATATTGCCAGACACCAATGTGACTGTCATAGCAAAATATAAACATTCAATGGAAACACACAGAAACCAGGTTCATGACCCTTTAACTTCATACCCACACTGAGGATATAAAATGGTGGGCTGTTGGTGAAAAAAGGAAAGTGAGATAAACCTGTGATTGTGAAGATAATTTCTTTGGAGAGAGCAGTGCAGTGCATCCCATTTCTGACCCACTTCAGGCCTAACAAGAACCTTCCAAGGGACTCGTTCGAGGGTTTGATACATGGCTCTGCCAAGTGACAGACACTCTGAACAGTGACAGTGTTTCACTCTCATCTGAGGCCCAGAGGCAAGGGATGGGCTCCCTACTGACGGTGGAGACATAGAAGTCATGTCACATTTGTTGGGTCTGCAAGATCAGAGTTGGTCAAGACAAAGGATTCTCATACACCAGGAGCGGACCGCACAAGAGATGAGACAGAGACCGAGAGGGAGAGAGTGAGAGTGTGTGTATGTGTGTGTGTTGCTAACAAGCCACAACATTGGTCCCCTGAGTAGGGTGACCAACCATCCCAACTGACCTACATTGAAGGAATTTCAAAGACACGGACTTTCATTTTAAAACTGGGGAAGTCCTGGCAACCTGGGACAAGTTGGTCACCCTACCCCTGAGTAAAAATGTCAGTTTCAGGCACATGCCAGACCTAGAGAGTGTAAAGCTGTCTTAAATGAGTCCAATTCCTACTTTCATGCTTTCCTGAGCTCTCCTCGCCACAGCCTGGCATGGTCAGGAACATCAGCCCATAAGCAGCAGCAGAGTTAAGCTAGAGAAAAGGAGCCTCATTTGGGAGGAGGGTGACGTTGAGTTGGCAGCTTTGACTATGACAGGGGACTGGGCATTTTAATTTCTTAATGTAGACTGAATTGGTCATCTACGTTGATATAAAACTTTGTATAATTCACAAGGGATCAGAGAAGTCATGGAACTGAATTTACATCCAGCGTGGGAGACCTTCCCCATTGAATACATTTGAATGGGTCAGTAGAACACACAATAAAGTTGCTTTGTGAGTCATGAGTCATGCTCCTTCAGTATGCTCGCTTTATATTTGTGGGTTAAAAATAACCCTATGAAAGTGTAGTATATTACACATCCAACTCCGCTTTACTTTTTTCATGCAACAATAACTTTGGAGCTCATCCATTCTACTTTGGATAGAGCTGCCTCATTCTTTTTGAATGTTACATGGTATTTCATAGTTGGATGGTCCTTGCTTTATTTAATTAGTTACCTAATGATGGCTATCTAGGTTGTTCCCAGTATTTTCCTCTTACAGTCAACTGTTAATATCAATTTCACACATATTTGAATATGATCTAGAAATGGAATGGGTGGGTTAAAAGACAATCATTTAAATTTTTGCTAATTACTAATGAATTGCCATCAAACGAGGTTGCAGTAATTTACATTCCACTAAAAAAAATATATGACACAATGCTTATTTCCCCTCATAGTCACCAACATGTGTGTTATCAAGTCAATCTAATAGGTGGAGAATAGCATGTAATTTAAATGTGCATTTTTCTTATTCTGAGTGAGACTGAGAATCATTGCGTGTTTAGGAGTCACTTGTATTTTCTCTTTTAGAACCAGCTTTGCTTTTTTTTCTAATGGGTATTTGAATTTTAAAAACTGATTTATAGAAGCTTACTTATACATTAAGGAAATCGGTTGTCTTCTCTTCTGCGTTTTAAAAATATTTTCACACACTTAATTTTTATAAGGAAAATTTGAGTTATATGTTCTAATTTCTTAATTTTTAAAAATTGTTTCTGGGTTTTATGTCACACTTAGGCAAACACTTCATACTCTGCAATTATGTGGATTTAGCCGTCAGCCAGGTAAGTTTTGTGTGCCAGGAACTAAGAAGGCTCCCAAGCGACAGGCTTAGTACTGTTTAGCTACTTCATTAGGCTTTCGTTTTGCCGAGTGGGATATGAGGGCAGAGGGCTAGAGCTAGAGTGCTCTACTGGAAGCCACTGTAGGGATAACGTGAGGAAGGAGAAAGAAAGCAGACATGGCGAAGCAAGAGAAACCTTTAAGTGAAGAACCAAGATGTTTACTGATGGTTGTGATACAGTTCTACTCTAATGGGCAATGCCTGGCTCTGCTCAAGCCTTCAGTAACATACCTATTTTTCATTGTTGTGGTGTGAGGTTGGATCTTGTGGATGGACTTATCAAATGGCTGAACTGATTTCAAGTTGTGTGAGGGGTGAAAGCAGAGGTTGTCAGTAGAAGGCTATTATTCCTGGTTACACTTCTAAGATCTTGATGTAAAAATGTGGACCTCTATCACAAGGCGTGATGAAAGGACCTTGAGAGGTGGGCTGCGGGACTCCTGGAAGGAGGTTGCAAGACCCTGGATCTCGTTTTGGCTTTCTCACTTTCTGTGAGATCAAGAGATCACTGATACCACTAGGTCTCAGTTCTTCTGGGGAAAATGTATAATAGCAGTTCCATGACTTTTCTGGAGTTGCCTCTGACTCCTGCCCTTTAATTTGACCTTGGGCTAATTACCTAATCCATTTAAGAATTAAAATTCTCCAGCATAAAATTTTAATAAAATATTGCCTGATTCAGCCCTTGCTGGTTTGGCTCAGTGGATAGAGTGTCGGCCTGCGGACTGGAGGTTCCTGGGTTCGATTCCAGTCAAAGGCATGTACCTTGGTTGTGGGCACATCCCCAGTAGGGGGTGTGCAGGAGGCAGCTGATCGATGTTTCTCTCTCATCAATGTTTCTGACTCTCTATCCCTCTCCCTTCCTCTCTGTAAAATAATCAATAAAATATATTTAAAAAAATATTGCCTGATTCAAAGAGTCATGGTGATGATTAAATGGAATAATAGAAGAAGCTGTTGATCAGAGTGCCTGATGCAGAGCAAGCACCTAACAAATAGTGTCCTAAACAAGCAAACAGGAAAATGAAGGAATAAATGAGCAAGACTATAATACTTTCAACAATAAAGATGAAAAGGAAAAAAGAAGTTCTGGTCCAGGCTGAAGTTTGTAGTTATGGGAAATTCATTTAACTCCCCTGGTCTTCAGCTTTCTCCTTCAATTCAACTCTTAACTATTTAGAAGTTGTCCCAATAAATATCACAAGTCACAGCATCTCTGGTCCTCAGTGTCCCCACAGGCACAACGACAGGTCAAGGAGCTGGTTTTTAACCTCCCTTACGTCTCTAATTTCCCATGAAGTCATTATGATTAGTACCCCAACATCTGTAATCCTAATTATCCATGTTCCAGGTCATCAAAAATACTGCTGCTCTTCCACTCTTGGATGTAGTATAATATCCACATTGCTCAGAGAGTGAAATATAAAATGCTCAAACATGTTTTATTCTTCCGTATTTATTCCAAATTTCCTTTTGACTTGATACCACTGATGTCAGTCATATGCCCTAAATGGCCTCCTGGATAACCCTTACAATCCACACTCTCTAAAAAATAAAGAGAATATACTTGCAAATAAGTAAGGGTGAATTGTATATAAAATCATTAATGTCCTCTCTTGCATTAGGAGGTAAAGGTATGGTACAAACAGAAGTTTTGATGCCAAACAAACTGAATTACCTAGGGCTAGTTACTTAATCTTTCTAAACTTTAATTTCTTTGTCTATATAATGGAGCTACTGATAGCCTAGCACACTGCTGGGAATATTGAATAAAATCATAATGTAAAGGCCTTGGCACAGTATACATTCCTTCTCTCTTATATGGGAGACATAGATGACAGGACATGTCCATTCCAGTGGACCATGATGTTGTAACCCTGAGTTTTTGATCTAGTACTATAACTGAAAGGCAATGCTATCTTTGATGCTACATTTTAAAATCTTTAAATTGGGAAAAATAATGTATTTCAGAGAATAAGGCCACCAGAAATTATTCCCTGCCGTGTTATTCAGCATTTTTCAAAATTCTGTGCACTGCCCTGAATGTCTAACTGCCCTGTGTAACACCACATGAAGGGGGAGTGGCTGCAAAGTCATGAGGGAAGGGGAGGACTGGGAGGGTGACGCAGCTCTAAGGACCTGTTCACATGCTGGCATAAAGGAAATGGGGTAAGTATATAATGTAAACAGGAAAAATAAGAAAGTAAGAATAAAGGAAGACAGATTGATGATGAATCAGAAAATAAGCGTTACGATCTTTACTTGTATTTTTGTTCTATCCAACTGGTAGTAGATATTCTAACAGTAGACTCTCTCAAATACTGACTAGAATGAGGCTCTTTTCATGTCTGGTGACATGAAAAAGAAAAGTAAAACTGAGTAACCGAAAAACTGAATATCCAAGTGCTGATTAACTGAGATTTGGCTCTAAAAAGAACGAAAACATATGCTGGCTTCTTTGAAGGAAAAAAAACACAAAACACACCAATCCCTTTGGGTTTTTCCTGCAACAAATCCTGTTCTCAATTTTCTGTTTGGGAGTGATCCAGGAAAAAAATGACCTCTCCCATTCTAGTAATGAATTTCTATTCCCTTTTGAACTTTAAATATGTTAATTCAATTCCCAGATGGTCACCAAAAAATATGCATTGTCAAACCATAGATCTTGACACACTGCTCGAGGGCTCACCCCAACCCTGTTCTTCTGATTTCTCGGGTTCTAAACATAGAGCTCACCAAGGAGAAAGATGGCCCAGCCCAGGTCTGTCCTTCCAGTGTTTATAAGAAGTCTGCCTTTTTGTCACGAAGTCCCCTCGCTAAATTGAAGTGTTCCCAACCCTCCAAAGTTTCAGAGATTGGCTAAGAACAGTTAGTGGAATGGGATCAAAACCACACTCCTCCTCATTTCTGGACTTGAAACCACCAGCACTCAGAACACATTATCTTACAATCTAGTAAATTCCTCCCAACTGGGATTATATTTATCTTTTAAAAAAATAATTCAAGTACCTGCCCTCATTAAAATAATACATGGTACATTCATCTTAAGGCCAAAAAGCACTGGACAAACCTGAGTCTGCTGAAAGTGCTTAAAATGGTTGGATAAGCTTGTGCTCCTGGTAGTACTGACACTTGCTGCCTCTCAATGTCTAGTTGGTCAGAAGTAGATTCTTTATAAGGTGGGGAGTCACCTTTCCAATCTGGGACTCACTGGCATTTATTAAGTACAGGCCCCTGTACTGCAGGCAGGAAGCCTAGAAGCTATAGGAGATCTTGCCCCTACTTTCAGGTCTGGATACCACCATCCTGAACACTCCAGCGTATGCAGCTGGACCAACGCTGCACATATAGAAAACATACGTGAACATTTGAGCATTCATATAACTATTTGTAAAAATAGTATATTTTTACAGATAGTATTAAAAGATTTATTGGAACCACGTGCAAACTATTAATGCAACAAACTTATTGAATAACTGCTTTGTGTACTAAGAACTGTAATAGGAGGAACTGATGATAAGCCACAGACCTTCTTTCAAGGAATTTATAGCACAGTAAAACAGATAAGAAACGTACACAGTCCCATAAGATGAGAAAGAAATTAAGATCTCTGAACTACCTGATCCATGTAATTTTGACTACTTCTTATATCCAATGATGACTTTTATATGTTATCCTTTCTTCTGGCTCTCTCCCTAGTTTGTTTTCTCCCTATTCTGCAAGTATTGAAAGCAGCTTATAACAAGAAGGCATATAAGAAAATAATGATACAATATTATTAGAAAAAAAAAAGCAATGTTGTCATCAAAATGTCTTCAAATCCTGCTGGTCCACTCTTTCAACAAAGTAGCCTCAAGATTCTTGCATCTTTAACACTTCATATTCCTTTCATTTCATCACCGATTCCCATTGACAAATCCACCCTGGGGTCTTAGCACCTGAATTTCTACCAACTATAACATCTTAATTTGTCAATCACTGACCAAACCTTCTATCCTTTTTGCTCTCTTCCTCCCATATTCTCATTATGCTTATTCAACCTCATCCTTTCTTTCAACATGCCAGCTCTTCAATGTTCCTTTCTCTCCCCATTATCTTCACTCCTGGCTCCGCTTTTTCCTTATACAAACCAGACAAAATGCATCACTTTCACCACTGTTCTTTCTGCTTCCCCAATCCCCAAATTTAGATGAACTGAATTATCTGCTGTCTCCTATTTTTTTATCTGTCAGTTGATTGCCCATTTCTACCCTATACATTCAGGGTCTCTAACTCATCAGTTTCTTGGAGTCCTCTGTTCTTTAAAATTTCCCTTCTCAGACCCCCTCTCATCCTCCACAGGGGCCAGACTTTCATTTCTCTTTTCAGGCTACCCTTCCCATTTCTTCTGTTCCCTTACTTCATAGGTAAAATGAAGGCCATCATGTATGACATCCCTCAAACCCAAGGACTCCTTTTTATGAAGTATACACCTCCTCACCCCATACTTCCTTACTTTTTGCTGCATCCTGGAAGAGGTATCTGAACAAAGTTTATCCCTCTGTGTTGCTGGAGAAGCTTTTATAAGATTATAATGTGGGGAGAAATGAGGTTTCCACATATCAGCTGGAATCCGTGCTTCTATAACTTCCCTCTCTTAGACCACTGCTTGGGGAACTATGTCTCAATATATATTCTTATAATTGGATCTCACAACTACTTATAGGATCTCCTTCAAGAACTCATTATTTTCAAATCTGGGGGGGAGTGATACAAATGTGCCAAGTTCTTGAATACCCGATTCCATATTCTGTTCTGAATACTGCATTGCTAACCTACCCAAGGTTTATACTTTCTATTTATCTTCTTTTTTTCTTTCCTGTTAGTCATTATCAAACCAGAATTTAATAGAACAAGGTCCATATTTACCCACACATGGAACAATTAGTACCAATTTCAAGTCTGTCAACAGTAAGTTGATAGCAAAGGGGGAGAGAAGGCACTCATGTAAGTTAATAAAATGGAACTTCAGGGGATCCTCAACAAAAGAAAATTATCTCTGGATATAGGAAGCTGTTCACTCCAAATCAAGCAATTTTAACAGTTAAATTTTATTTATAAATGGGACTGGTCAGGAGTTGTTCAGTGTGACTGCTAAGTTTTCCCTAAAGGAGTGGTCTTTGGGGAAACAGTGCTCTAAGTCAAACTAGTCTTTAGATAAAGCCCCAGCCAGCTCACTTCAATGCCTCCCATTCAGCACTCTGAAGATAGAGTTAGATTCAGAGAATCTACACAAAGTATTACCAAACTAAGTCAAACTTCTAAACCACGAGCATTTCCAGGAAATGGATATAATTCTAAGCTCACTAAACCCATGCCACCAGGTTTTGTGATGGATGCATAATTGCTCAGCAGTGGATTTCCCTCCCGTGAGTAAGCTCCTCCTGTATATCTGCTGATAGCTCTTTCTCAGCCAGAAACAACTGAAATCTTGGGAAGGAGAAATTTAATACCTAGTCGTGGGTGTTTGCTAAATCCCCTGCAAGAAACTCTCACAGACAGTAGTGTGGTGTGAATTAGGCTAAGGAGTCAGGCAATCCTGGGTTTGACTCAAATTTTAGGTAAGATACTTCTTTAAATCTTGGTTTTCCCATCAGTAAACTTAAAGAGCGTTTCACGGGTTAGTTATAAAGCCCCTAGCTTTATAAATAATAAGTGTTATCTATAATTATTATTGTTGTTATTACATCGAAGATCCCACCCAGCCCCAATTTTAGAAGGAATCTTTGCCATTGCGAAACAATCAAAGGTCACATCCAAGTGTGAAAACATAAACGGAAACTGTAGCTGCTGGTTGAATATAGTGACTTGAAATTAACAGGCCTAGTCATTTTAGCCAAGACCTCAGCCAGTTCCTTGTGGTAGGAAAATCTGAGGACTCCCTGGACCCGACTACCCACAAAGGAGCTGGGCTCACAGGAGAGGCCACGCTGGAGATGGACTATAGCTGGGGAGACCAGAGCTAGACTTGGACTAGTGAGGAACAACCCAATCTCAACCTTTAGGAGGGAAAGGGTTTTGGATTAAAGAAGGTGTGTTTTAATTTGAAAGAGGCAGATTATGAATCAAAATATGCCCCTTTCCCTGGTAGAGTTCTGTCATCCTGAACAAATTCAGATGTGGTAGCCCTGCCAGTGGACAGATATCTGTATCTGTAAACATTTCAATATCTGTACTTGTAAACCTCACTATATCTATAAACACATCTACAGCTACAACCTATCATCTAGATTTAGACCTATCATCTGTATCTCCGTCTGTATCTATAAGGAATACAAGGCCTATTCACCAAAGTGTTTACACTGGTTATCTCTGGGTGTGTGGGGTTATGGATGTTAAGAAATTTTATTTATTTATTTATTGCTATATTTTTCCGATGAGTATGTACTGCATTTATAATAAGACAATAATAGGATATTAATTTTTAAAAAAGACATTAGAGAGAAAGAAAAAATATTAGGGTGATTTCAGCCTTTGCCACATCCCCTTGGCTCTCCTGAGAAGGAGCTCGGGGAGGCATGTCCTGAGGGCCAGACTGGGAGAGGCTGTGGCAGGAGGTTTAAGGAAACTGCTCATAAATTCTCTACTCAGCTTTCATCCATGGAATTTTATTTCAAGTTTATGTTCTATATACTCTCTGGTGTGTGTGTGTGTGTCTCTGTGTGTGTTGTTGTTGTTGTTGCTTTTTGTGTGTGTTTTATTAAAGTAAAACCAAGAGTATTTTGGTTTGACCTCCCTGTTCACCTCTCTACTCTTGTCATTGTCAAGTTCTGTGTTCACATGGTTTCCCGGAACCTAGCTGATTAGAGATGGTAGATTTTAGGTCATGTCCTGAAAAAGAGACTAGATAAGGGGCACCTAAGAAAGAAACTTATTTTATTTTTTTGATGTACTGCCCACACAAGTAAAGTTACTATTATCCTGATAGTGAATTTGGGGCCATGAGTTTCCTGAGTTTCCCAGGTAATATTTTGGCATGGAAGATCTCTTATGGGAAAGAAGAGGAATAGGTGTACATATAGAGAGAAATAGGATTTTCACATCTGTGCGGGCTGTTGGGTGGTACAGGATCCTTGACTCTGGGAATTAAAAGGTTCTGGGCTAGCAATGAAGAACCAAAAAACATGCCGGAAAGCACAGGAAGCCAAAGGTTTCACTGCACTTCTCATCTGTGGGCTTTCATCTGAAGGCGATCTTCCTAAGACTTCAGTACTATTCTCCCTGCAAAAGCATAGCCTTTGCTTTCCACAGTTACACATTGAACCCCAATGAACATCTATACTTTGTTATCTCACTGGCATCTCAAACTCAAGAAAACCAAAACTAAGTTCCCTATCTGTCCACACAGATCTGCTCACCCTCCCACGTTTCCTGTTTTGGGCAATGACATTATCATCCATCCACCCAGTCATAAGAGTCACTGTTCATTTCTGACTCCCCCTTCTTTTATTCTCCATGTCCAATTACACCCAAATTTGAAAATTTCACTATTATTTTCTCCTGTCTCTCATCCTTGCCTCCACTGCCTTGGTGAGGGGCCTTATCATTTTTTTTTTCTTAAACCATTTCTAGGCCTAACCAATCTGGCTTTCAATTTGTTTAAATTCCATACAAGTCTTTTCAATCATATTAAAACTAAACAATACTGCACACCTATTAAGCACTCAGAGAAGTGCTAGATGCTAGATATACAAAGCTTATAAAATAGATAATAGCTTATAATCAGTAGTCCTTACTCTGTAGCAGATGTATTCTTTACATGTCTAATATTAATCTTCACACCATCCCAATGGGGTAAGTGTTACAATTATACCTATTCAACAGAGGAGTAAACCAAGGACTACAGAGATTAGATAAAATTGCTGAAACACACAGCTAATAATTATTGGTGCTGGGGTATCAACCTGGGCTGTCTAACTCTAGAGACTGAGCTTTTACTCTCTATGAAGAGAGGTATCTGGCCTTTGGGGGTCACAGATTAGTGGAAAAGGCAACCAACAATTAACCATATAAATACTAATTGGTACAATGTTCCTGTGGGAACATGAAGCCAGGTGTGAGGTTAAAAAACTCTTCTCAGAAGAAATGATGCTTGACCGTTCCATGATAGAGTTTACCAGGGCACAATAATTACAACTAACTCTTTAAACAGCATTTACTGCATGCTAGTCACTGTTCTAAGTGCTTTGCACATATTTACTAGTTTTATCTTTACAATTTTTGGTAGAAGGCAGTATAGCCCCCATTGTGCAAATGAGAAAACTGAGATTAGGAAGGTGAAGTGATAAGTTCAAGTCACACAATAACGGAATGGCAGAGCCAGGATTCAAAACTAGAGTTTGTTCTAGAGTCAGTGCTGTTAACCATTACACTCTACAGAGAGTGATAAGGGCATTCCAGGTAGAGAAAATAGCCCAAATAAAGGCACAGCATTTGGTGTGAAGTGAGTGTGGGCAATGACAGGAGATGAGTCCTGTTATGGTCTGAATTGTGTCCCTTTAAACACTCATATATTGAAATCCTACTCCTTAGTAACTAAGAACATAACTGTATTTGCAGTTAGGGTCTTTAGAGAAGAAAGTAAGTCAAAATGAGGTCATTAGGGTAGACCCCAGTCCAATATGAATGGTATCTTTGTAAGAAGAAGAGATTAGAACATAGAAGATGGCAACAGACCAGCCAAGGAGAGAGGCCCAGAACAAACCCTTCTCCCCCTCCCCTCCAGCTCTCAGAAGAAGCCAATCCTGGGGACACCGGGATTCTGGACTTCTAGCTTCCAGACTGTGGGACAATAAACTTCTGTTGGTTAAGCCACTCAGGCTGTGGTGCTTTGTTAAGCAGCCCTGAAAACTAATACAAGCCCAGAGGAGTAGGTAGAGTTGGATCAAATTGGCCTTGATTTGAGAGAAACCAGGAATGGACCAGTTTTCAATGGCAGAGTCATATGGTCCAACTACCATTGGATAAAGCTTGACTTGAAGTTTGGTGGGGTTCTCCACATGATAATGAAGGCCTCATCCAAGGCAGGAATTGGATGGAGGAGACTGATGCAGAAATAACCAGGAAGTAGACAGCTACCCACTTCTCCTCCCCACCCTCTGCACCTGCCCCTAAAGCTATCTCAAATTCTCACCAGTTCCAGAACATGCCATGTCTCTATATCTTTGTATGGAACATCTTCAGCTGCCTCTCATTTAATGATACTTTGAGACCAACTCCAGGGGCTGACTCCCCTATGACACTATCTCTAGCTCAGTTTGACCTTCTTTCCTCTTTGCTTCCATAGTTCTGTGTGCATATCTCAATTATGATGCTCACCCTCTGGCTCTGTGCCTGTTCCATGCCTGTTTCTTCCATTAGATGGTAAGCCCCTTGAGAGAAGGTTTAGCCCACTGACTAACAAATAGAAGTGCACAATAGATGTTGAATGAATGAACAAAACAAAGCCTTAAAGGGCACAAAACCCACAGGAATTTAAAGGAGAACTGCTTCCATCTTGTTTATTAAAAAGTACATAATAAATCAGGACTTGGGAAGATGTGAACCAGAAATGTGATACATGTACCTGTCTGACTGATAGCCTTGCCCTTTTTTTCCTGGGTATAAAGGAATTTTGGGAAAGCATAAAGTATTCTAATTGTTCTAGTGGGCTTTAGGGGAAACCACATTGGAGACAGCATAGGGGATTCAACATGCTTACCTGAGAAAGGTAATAGATGGGTTGAGTAATCCTAATGTTCAGTGGCCTCTCATAAATCTCTTTTTTCTCCTGGTGTAATTTGCTGTGTCGGCTCTGTTTTTTAAACTTAATTATTTAAAATTTACAAAATGCCTGTTGCCTCCGTAGCTTTCAGATCTATCAGAATGTCTTGGTTACAGCTCTCATATTTAACTTAGAGGAAAAGAATCAAGAGCAATTATTTTTTGTCAGAATTAAAATATGATTATAATCATCTCTAATGTCTTCTTAGGTACAGATAGCGAGTGGCCCCAATATGTTTGGTTATCAGTGTACCTCTCTCCTGAATTATATTTATCTCTGAAGTTTAATTTTCTCTGAGGGTTATATGAGCATTCTATTTTACATTGATGTCATTAAACCTAGAGTTTAAGTGGAAGAGTTGATTTTTAATTTTTGGCACAAATTCTTGATAAAGCAGCCATCCTAAGAGGTACCTTTGGATGTTAGAAGGTGGGGGTGATACTTATAGATGTCCTGTTTAGAAAGATGATGCTACTACCCTGTATTCGTTCTCTATGGCTGCCATGTAAATTACCACAAACTTGGTGGCTTAAAACAGGAGAAAGTTATTCTCAGAGCTCTGGAGGCCAGAAGTACATAGATCTAGGTGCCAACAGAGCCGCTCTCTCTAAGAACTCTAGGGGAGATTCCATTCATTGCCCCTTCCAACTTCTGGTGGCTTTAGCTCTTCAATGGCTGTGCCTGCCTCCATCTTTACCTGGCTTTCTCTTCATGTCTATTCTCTGTTTATCTCTTACTAGGGGCCTGGTGCACGAAATTCGTGCACTGGGGCGGGGGGATCCCTCAGTCCAGCCTGCCCCCTCTCACATACTGGGAGCCCTCAGGGGATGTCCTACTGAGGCGACTGGGCTGATTAGGGGAAGGCACCAGCCCCATCACCCTGCTGCTGCAGCCACTGCCAGTCCCCGCAGCCACCAAGGTGTTTTCATCAACACGGACTCCAGTCCCTTCACCATAAAAAAATAACAACTTTCTTTAGGCATTTTCAAGATGTGTCTTTCATAGGATATGACATTGCTTTATTTTATTTTTTATCCTCAACTGAGGATATGTTTCCATTGATTTTTAGAGAATGTGAAAGAGAAAGGGAAAGACAGAGAGAAACATCCAAGTGAGAGGAACACTTTGATTGGTTGCCTCCTGCATGAGCCCTGACCTGGGCCCCAGCCAGGGAGGAGCCTGCAACCTAGGTACATGCCCTTGATCAGAATCCAACCGGACCGTGCGTCGGCCAAGCCTAGGCATTATCCACTGAGCCAAACTGGCTAGGGCAGGACATTTTTTAGCCCTCCAGCAGCGGACCTTCCTTTTTTTCTCCAGGAGTGTGGTGGAAAAACCCTAGGTCACCTTTTTGGATTCTTATACCCAAGTTACTAAGAATATTACCAGTGGCAAACAGGGAGCTTAGCCAATGAGCAGTCAGAAAAGCTATTTCCTCTGTAGTTCACACCTATTGCCTCCATGTCTGGCTCCGCCCCTGCCAAGGCTTAAAGTCTCCAGGCCTGGGCAGGGGCCCCCCAGCTCCCTCTGATGGCCTGATCGCCCGGCTCTGCCCCTGCCCAGGCCCCAAGCCTCTGGCCGGGGCTTGGGGCCTGGGCAGGGGACCCCCAGGTCCCTCTGATCACTTGGCTGCACCCCAGCCCAGGAGCCCCCTGGCTCAGGCCTTTCCCAGGTTGCTCGGGACCCATGGGGGACCTCCCTCGGAGTGACCTGGGTGCTGAGAAAGTTCCTGGGACCCAGGCTGCTGGGCGCCTATGTATGCAAATTAACCTCCATCTTTGTTGGGTTAATTTGCATACTCACTCTGATGGGCTGTGGGCATAGCGGAGGTATGGTCAATTTACATGTCTGTCTATTATTAAGTATGATAAGGACACTTGTCATTGGATTCAGGGTTCACCTGGATAATCCAGAGTGACTCATCATACAGTCCCTAATTTAATTACATCTGCAAAGACCCTTTTTAAAAAATAAGATCACATTCACAGGGTCTGGGGAATAGACTGTGGACACGTCCTTTTGGGGACCACCTTGAACCTACTATGTGACCCATGGTCAGGAAAGCCTGCAGGTAGCAGAGGGGCTTTCCCAGGAGTGGTGATGAATTTATAGTGATGCACCTACAGGTCCTGCCTCCTCCACCCTGAATGTCAAGCTAATAATTTGCACTCAAAGGAGCCTAAATTAGAGGTGAAAGTGGGATTGCAAAATGGTGGGCAAAATACCCTCTCTAGCCAAAAGATGTGTTCTGATTGCCCTCCACTCAGCTTTAACAGGTTTAAGTTAGTTGACTATATGAAAAATTGGAACATTTTTACATAAAAGTCCCAGGCTTCTGGCTTTTCTTATAAAGTCAGATCTAACAACACTGGGCCCATATTTCTTCTCAATAACAAGCCTCCAACCTGGATAGCAACTGCTCCTTTAGATGGGGCCTGACCTCTCACTGCCACAGTCGGCACCACTCCCTGCTGTTTACTGCAGTCCTCCATTACTCGTTGGAATTACTTGCTTGGCTCCTGAGTTTCTGAGTTGGCATTCTCTGGTCCACTGGCATGTTATTAAGGGCAGAACCACACAGGCAGAAATTCAAGCAATGACCCTGATTCATTCTAACCATGGAGCTAAACTCTGAAAATGGATGTCAAAGAGTTTGTGTAGACAAGGATAATGAGCCATTGGCAGCCAAGATCTACAACCCTGTTACTATGAGACAGATCCTACATTTTAATAGTCTAACTTATTTGAGGCCCAGCCTTGTGTAAACATGATTTATAATCTTGAATTTGCAGGACCAACTTAACTCCAGATAACTTGCTTATTGTTTTTGTGGATCAAATGTCTTATCTGTTTTACAATACTCTTTATGTAATATGCTGAATATTTTCCTGGTAAAATGTGTTTGTTGAGTTTACATCTACAGAGTTCAGCTGACCTAAATCTCCTAGCATTTCATTACCCAGCACCTTTTTCTAGGGACACTCAGCGGGGAGAGTAAAAAGAAAATTCTTTTTTTCAGCAAGAGTGGTTTTATAGATACCTACTGCTTTTGCTTCTTCTCTTGAGTCCAGGTCATAAAGAATTAGGAATAGTGTTAAAACACAGAGATGTACACGGACCTTCACCATGTAAAACTAATTTATTATTTGCAATTAGACTGACAGTGGCAGTGAATAATTAAGGAAACACTGACCTAGCTAGTGTTCCTAAGAGATGTTTTCTTTAGGATTAACTGTTCTTGTACAAATTCCCCATGCCATTCTCAGTTTTTAAAATGGCGTGATTTCTGTCTATTATAGGGAGATATATAATCATGTGTAATATTCTCATGAACAATATCAAAATTCCTTCATATGTTCTGTGCTTCTTTAAATACATTCCAATACTATAAATTCAGGGTTCTTTTAAAAAAGTTTACATACACAGAGAGTCAGACTTTCTAGTGGGTCAAAACTGTGACATCTGTCTTCATTAACAGTGAATACCAAATTGACTTAATTTAGCAGAGAGAATCTAGGTGAAATGACTTGTTAAGTGGCAAATTGAACACTCGGGTATACATGAAGCCATCACTTTTAAAAACCCCAACCAAAGTTGATTCCACAGAAAATAAGAATGTGAATGGCAACAGACTGAATTATAATTTATTAAAAAGACACCTGCTTTCATATGCCAATGAAGATAATGTCTTTTTAGTATTTAAGATACAGGAAGAGATAATCACTTTCAGAATGATTAAATAGCATCTCTTAAAAGGGAAACCTCACTGTATACTTCATTAATGATAAATAAGGAAGTTAGCTGCCCACTTAGGTGGGCAACCTACCCATTTCATTGAAAACACTTTGAAAGAAATTATTCTGTTTAACTAAAGACAAACTTATGTTTGATTTTTTATTTGAAATTTGAAAGAGCTGAATGGTAGAGGGTTGTCACCGATTCTCTGAAGACTGCCTCCAGATCTCTAAGACTTACTGTGAATAAGGCTTATCGAAGATCATGGATACATGGCAAAAAGTGAGCAGCAGGCTGAAGAAGGGAAATGCTGATTAGTGAGACCTGTTGGCTGTAACCCTCCATCCTTGACATCTGTCACTGGTTTTTGTGAATAATGAATTTCATTCCTATAAATTACTTTGAAATAGTTATAGTTAGAAGGGTAATTAGTGATGATAAATAGCTATATCAGAGGATACTGCAGCTCAATCAATCTTCATTTTTCAAATTGTTGCTTCTTTAGAGAAAATAGACATGGCCATTAACTATTGGCAAGACAAGGTTGACCAAGCGGAGATTGACAATGTAATGATTTACAAAATGTATATCTCATTACATATGGGCCATAAAGCTCGTAGTTATTTTTTCATTCATTTCTCCTAATAACAAATAGTCTTGAATCATAAGCTCTTATTTTTAAAAACTGTCTCCACAGAATTAAATCTCAAGTCAGTTGGTATTTTAGATGTCTGCATTAGTCATTTTTTTCGTCTTTAAGCTACAATAACTTAAGAACTATGACCTCCATTGACATAACATGTATTTAGTAACTGTCAAATAAATACTTGTTACTGTGGAGAGCTTAGGGAAGAAGAGGAGAAATTAATATCACATGATCGCAGCCCCAGATGACTTGGGGTCTAGGTAAGGTAGTGAAACTCACCAATAGGGGAACATTTAAATAGAAATGTTAGAGAGAGACTACAGAGCAAAAGGACTGTCACAAACAGTGAATGTCAGCATGAGCTGGGTGGGTGAAAGTGTGAAATGTCAATATAATAAACAGAAATGAAGAAAGCATCTTAAGGAAATGGGATACAAGTCCAAGAAACAGCAATGAAGAACCTAGATTTGCTGAAGAGTGTAGTGGTTACTATTATTTTTTAATTAAATCTTTACTGTTGAAAGTATTACATATGACCCCCCTTCTTCCCCCACTGACCCCCTCCAGCCCACCCCCATTCCCTACCCCACGCCTTCACCACCCCATTGTCTGTGTCCATGGGTTATGAATATATGCATACAAAATCTTTGGTTGATTACCTCCTACCCACCCACTCTTCTTACCCCTCCCCCCTCCAACCCTGCCTTCCTTCCAATGGTAGACTATTTGAACCCTGAAAAGCAGTCTGCCTGGGGAAATAATTGAACATCTCCAACCACCAGTTTCCTCATAGTTAAATGGACATAAAAGAGTCACTATCTCATGGGGTTGTTCTGAGGACTGAATAAGACAGCAAACATATCATGATTAGTGTGATTAGCCTAGGGTCAGTGATACCCTGGTAATTATTATTATATTCCTAATTATATTTTCCCCAGTTTTAACAATAGTTCCCAAATGTCTCCAATTTCTAAAATAATTTACTTTATAATGCATATATAAGTGCCATATGAAATATAATTAGATACGTTGACCCCCCCCCATCCCAATTGTAGCATAAAAATGCCTGCTTGGACCCTTTTATGCTTCTGTCTCCATGAATGTTTATAAGCTGAACTCCTAGAAGGGCCCTCTTACAAATCATTACTAGATGGAAAATTAAAATGTGGGTACATACTTGATTTGACAGTTACCGAGTTTGGCCTGGCCCCAGATTTGCAGATTGATAAATTAACAGCCTCTCAGCCCATCTGTGTGATTTTACTTTATTTTCCTCCCCCCGCCCCCCACTCTCTTCCCTGAGATTTGAAGGCCCATGATGTGAGCAATTTTTCAAACTTATGGCATCTCTCCAACACAAATCACTGTCCCTGAGGCTAGTAACTGGACTCAGTTGTTACACGAAGAATCCTTTAACAACACTTTTCTAAAATGATAGAACACAGAGCAGCTTTGACTTTGGTACAGACAGCATGCCCAGGTAGGCACTTCTTTCTCCCGCCTACTACCTCGATAGGAAGTTTCCAGCCAGGTGGGTAGTTTGAGGCCTGGGAAGGGGTGGAGAGGCTTCTTGGAGCCCAGAAGCACTGAACAGAGAATAAAGTGGGGGCAACTTAATGAACATAAGGGCAGTTTTGTGGCCTTCACAGACCTCCTCCCCATGTCTTTGCGTTATTTTAGTCCCTTTCCCAGGCTCCCTCCCCCTGCACAGTACACAGATGCCTATTGGCTTTCCACATGATTCTGCCAATATTACAGCACACATTGGCTGAGGTTGTCTCATCAGCTCAAGTCAGGTGCCAGCAAGCCTGCCACCTGTGGCTTTCTTTCCTGTTTCCCAAATTTTTCTGCTCATAAGACTCAACTGGGACACTTGAAAAAAGGCAGATTCTGGGGCTCCTTCCTTGGAGATTCCGAGGTAGAGCCCAGACATCTGGCTTTTTTACACACCCCAGGTGATTCTGTGATCTGGCAAATTTGGAAAACACTGTGCTAGTCTTCCCGGGAGCACCCATTGTATCCTGACATTGGGTTCTTGCAATCGGAGGTGGGGTGTGTGTGAGTGCATGCGCTTTCCTGATATCGATCCACAGCTCTGACCACAGAGCCAGAGGCCCTGAAGTATTCCGTGACCAGGTATCTAAGCCCCAATCTACTCTCCAGGCATTGAAACCATTTGAGAAGTAAATTTCCTTAATCCTCACCTAAAACTCTATAGAGAAAAAGTCCAAAGCCCAGCGCTCTCTTACTTAAGTACCAAGACAATTTTGTATCAATAGTGAAAAGTTTCTAGCAGCTGGCTGAGAGGAAGGGAAGGATAATCAAATACTTGTTGAGGAAAGAGAGAGGATGAATAAATGCTGTAGTTATTTTTAAAAAATGACTGTCTGCTCAGGCCTGACTTCCAAAACTAAGCATCTACTTTTAGATTTAAAGTTTTATTGTTATTTAAAGAAAAAAGTATTATCCTTGTATATGTTCTAAAATTTCCATACTAAAGAGATACAAGATATATTATCTAAAAACCAATTTTCTCATAAAATTTTTCTGTCTGGTGCATTTAGAGATACAATCTACAGAATAAAAATGTCCTTTTGAGACTTCTTATCAACTATCTGACCCTCACTTCTTGTGCATATCTTCAGGAAAGGAGAAATATTTCTTATCACTCGTGCAGCATATCTAAGAGGCAGCCTTCATGCTCAGGAACACGTTCTCTCCTCGCTGAGAGCAAGTTGGCTGAGCCACCCTTTAAGTGAACTCCCAGTATGCATTTCAAATGACATGAACCACAGGATCATAAGATCTCTTTACATTTACAAATTTACACATATTTGTATAAGGTCTGTAGATTGGGTAATGGTGTATTAATGATAACTGCCCAATTTTGATCACTGTACTGTGGTTATGTGTGGAATGTGGTAAAGGTATGCAGAAATTCTTTGTGTTATTTTTACAACTTTTGCATGTCTAAAACCATTTCAAAATAAAACATCAAAAATATTGAGTAATTTGCCCTACCCGGTTTGGTTCAGTGGACAGAGCGTTGGCCTGCGGACTGAAGGGTCCCAGGTTCAATTCTGGTCAAGGGCATGTATCTTGGTTGCGGGCACATCCCCAGTAGGGAGTGTGCAGGAGGCAGCTGATCAATGTTTCTCATCGATGTTTCTAACTCTCTATCTCTCTCCCTTCCTCTCTATAAAAAATCAATAAAATATGTTTTTAAAAATATTGAGTAATTTAAAATTTAGATACAATATAATGAAAATTCTTGTAGTTTCCACTCTACTGCCCAATGTAATAAGTGTCAACATTTTGTCTTATTTTACCTCAGATATTTTTATGGCAAAGCATTATAAAGCGACTATTGAATCTGCTGTGTATCACTTTGTATGCCCACTAGCCGTGAGTCAAAGTGCCTGTTTTCCTTCTTCCTCTCCAATGCTTAGTACTATTAGACTTTTTAGTTATTTCCAGCACCATGTAAAGAATGGATTTTTTCAATATTCATCACCTCAAAGACTAGTGAACTTGAACATCTTTTTTACAGATCTATCGGCCATCCAGATTTTCTGTTCTTTATATTGTTGTTCATATCCTTTGTTGATTTTTTCTATTTTTTTCTTGATAATGTGGTAGCATAGTGTAACCTGGATATTAGCCTTTGTAATACGCATAAAAACCTTTCCCCACTATGTAGTTTGCTTTAATTTTGTTATGGTGTCTTTTGACAGATATTTTGCAATTTAACACAGTCACAAGTCTCCACCTTTTTCCTTTGCTCTGAGCTTTTTGTATCTTATAAGAAATCTCCACTTTCCCCAATATCACAAGAGAGTTTCTGATATTCTGATATTTTATTTCAGAAGTTTTGTTTTTAACACTTACATTTTAATCCTTAAGGAACTTATGCTTGTTACTGTTTTGATGCTGGCATCTATTTTTATTTATCCACTTATTCCAGCTTATTGAGTGATTTGTCCTTTTCCAATTGATGTTTAATGCCACATTTCATAAAAAGTTCTCATATATGCTTGAATCTGTTTTTGTTTCACTGTACTATTCCTTAGTTTATCTGTCTATTACTGTAACAATATTTTGCTTTTACTTAACTATAACTTAATTCTTACAATTCGTAGGTAAAGCCTTCCATTCTTGTCTTTAGAATTATTTGGTATTTCTAACTCTAATTTTTTGTATATATTTTGGATTAGTTCACAAACATTTTATTATAGTTTTTTTCATTTGGTTCTTGATTTTTAGAGAGACAGAGAGAAGATGGGAGAGAGAGAAAGAGAGAGAGAGAGAGAGAGAGAGAGAGAGAGAGAGAGAGAAGAGGGAGGAAGATAGAGAGGGAGAGAAACATTGATTTGTTGTTTCACTTATTTATGTATTCATTTGTTGCTTCTTGTATGTGGCCTGACCAGAGATGCAACTCACAACTTTGGCAAATTGGATTGATGCTCTAATTAACTGAGCTACCCAGCCAGACAGATTCTTATTGCATTTTCACCCAATGTAAAGGGGATGAGTGGGGACTATTTTGTCCTTTGTCTCAAGTCAAGATATAAGATATTTAAAAAGCCTAATAAAATGTGCCCTCTACAGTTTGCATTTCTAGGTGGACTGGTGCTCCTGACTTCCTGTGGGAAATGTCTAGGGGATGGCTGGGCAGAGGAGAGGTGGTTGTATTGTTGGCCTGGACCATTAGAGTTCCTCAGGGCAAATGATGCTGGGATGTTTCTTGTGATCAGATATGGTTCAATGGGAGAGAGCACTTGTGCGGAGTCATCACAGACTTGTTCAAGTGAACTGCCTCAATGGGTGAAAGACTCCAACAGGAGCAAATTGTCAGACTTCCCAACAGTGAGGAAGGAGCTAATGATCAGCTGGACTTTCCTTACTCATGAGAATTAGAGGTGAGAAATTTCTGATAATTGAGGAATGTTGCCAAAAAACCACAAAAGTGCCTTTGAGAGATAGCCTTAAACCCAAAGCAGGAGAAAACTCACGTCACATTGTTGCTAGTTACGTGAGACATTTCCTGTCACTTTAGTTCTTTCCCCTTTTGACCCTGGAGTGTAGGGGTCAGAAACCACAGCTAGTAAGATAAGGGAGGAGGGGTAAAAGGCAAGGTTGGGAAGAGGGAGAAAGGTTAAACTCCTCTTCCACCACCACCTGTACAGGTTGCTAACCTGTATCAGGACTGCTTCAGGAAAAAGAAAGAGTATGGAATGAAGTTTCAATGTTAGTTGTTATGTTGAACTAGAGGTGCATATTACTAAGAATGACTAAAAGTCATGAGTTTGTCCTAAATTTCATTCAGGGATAGAGAAGGAGTGAGACCTACTGAATAAACATGAAAGGAAACAAAATCAAAGTTGCTTTCTGAATCCAACCCAGGATCCGTGCTTGTTTGGTGTCATCGTGACTTGACATAACATGAGAGGCACAGTATTGCAGAGGTTAAGTACTGGGCACCTAGCTTTTCTGTGCTCCAGTGTTCTCCTTTGTAAGCATGTAACTGTGTTCTTATGAGCATTAAATAAGTTAATAGATCAAAGTGCCTGCCATTTAGTAAACGCATAACATTAGCAAACATGATCACAACAGATTTACCATAGTTGTAAAAATACTCAGTTACTAATAAAGTGCATGTTTGAAAGGCACAATACACTTACTGAAGGTATTTGAAAGTTTGTGAACAAACCATTTTTAAAAGCACAACTCAGTTATTTTCAATGAACTGGTTTACCTGTCTGTGAACAGACCAAATTTCTTTAATTTATTTTTTTTAGATGAGAACACATTTCCCCCCTCTAAAAATGAAGGCTGAGCCCTTTCACAAAGATGCTGCTGAAAGTGAAGACAGAAGGTTGGCTGTGAGATGCCCCCGCCACCCCCAAAGCTAAAGCCAAACCAACGGCTCTGGAGGCTAAGAAGGAAGCGCTGCAAAGTGTCCACAGCGGGAAAAACACACAAACCAACCAAAAAGCTCATCCACAGGCCACCCCTACGCTGACACTGCTGTGCTGAAGGCCGCCCAAATATCCTCAAAAGAGTGCTACCAGGGGAAACAAACTTGACCGCTATGACCAAGTTCTCCCTGACCATCGAGTCAGCCACACAGATGACAACAACACACTTCTGTTCATTATGGATGTCAAGGCCAGTGAGCTCCAGATCAAATAGGCTGTAAAGAAACTCTGGGACATGGATGTGACCCAGGTCGGCACCCTGATCAGACCTGATGGAGGCCAATGTTCCACTGGCTCTTGACTATGATGCTTTGGATGTTGCCAACAAAACTGGGATCATCTAAGCTGAGTCCGGCTGACCAATTTAAATGTAAATGTTTCATCATTAAAAAGGTTAATTACACCAGACCTCTGATTGAGCACCACTATTGTTGAAAAGTTCACAGAACATGCTGGGTGGGCTCCACAAAAATTCATGCTAGGTGAGCTCAGGGCCTACTCTTTTGGTATTTAGCAAAGCTCCCTGCTTACCTCTTGTCAGCTTCCTATTGACCTCCTATGAGATTATTACCAAATTCTTCATTCTTTTCAAATCCCAGCTGCTCCCTCATATTCCCTCTCTTCATTTCAAGACTAACTACTAAAAACCAAGAGAAGATCATTTGATAAGTGGTGCTCCAACTGTTTTTCCAACCCTTCCCCTACTCCCTTGGTTCCATTTTTCTTAAAAAAAGAAAAGAAAAGAAAAAGTCCTTTCCTTTTGTCAAGGCGAACTTCCCAATCCAAGATCTAATTTCTGTATACTACTAACTTCTCCATTAATTACTCTCTCTCAACTTCATCTTCAAAGGTTCCTCTTCATTTTTTTACCCCCATAGTATCAGAATTTCCACACGAAAGAAGAAAAGTATTAACAGAAGCTGAAATTCCTAACAATGAACCAAAGTATCGCTAGTGAATAATAACACTTTTTCATCAATCAGTGCAGTGGGGGCAGGAGGTGAGAAGAAGAGGTAAATGTAGTAGAGAGACACAAATAACTAATGCAAATTAAGCATACATTGTGATTTTTTTCAAGACCACTCTCTATAATGTGAGTCATGTAGTATCTTCTTAATCTATCAATTCTTATAGAGCAGGGATAACCTTGCCAATTTTGTTCACTTTGTCCACATTCTCCCATATACTCTCCAAACATTTTACAAATCTATTAAGCTTTAATTAAAATACAATAAATAGCACCTATTAACAGTATATAATTTAAGTTTTGACATATGTATACACTTGTAAAACCATCATTACAATCAAGTTAATGAACTTGTTTGTGCGCCCAGACAACTGCACTTTTTTGTCACTTTAGACCCGTTCAAACTTCCTATACTTTTATATAAAATAATATGTACTTTCCTTTTGCTTGGCTTCTTTTTTTTTTTTTTTTTTTTGATTACATTTGTAGTCTTTAATATAACCTTTTTCCCTCAACATTTCTTTTTTTTAATATATATATTTATAATTAACTTTATTTATTTATTTTTTTATTAAGGTATTATATGTGTACATATCTTACCATTGCCCCCCCACCCCACTCCCATACATGCCCTCACCCCCCAATGTTTTGCATCCGTTGGTTACTCTTATATGCATGCATATAAGTCCTTCAGTTGATCTCTTAATTCCCCCACCTCTCCCTAACCTTACTGCTGTAATTTGACAGTCTGTTTGATGCTTTACTGCGTCTGTATCTATCTTTTTGTTCATCAGTTTATAATGTTTTTCATTATCCCCAAATGAGTGAGATCATGTGGTATTTTTCTTTCATTGACTGGCTTATTTCACTTAGCATAATGTTCTCTAATTCCATCCAGGTGCCTACAAATGGTAGTAATTCCTTCTTTTTTATGGCAGCATAGTATTCCATTGTGTAGATGTACCATAGTTTTCTGATCCAGTCATCTGCTGACGGGCACTTAGGCTGTTTCCAAATCTTAGCTATTGTAAATTGTGCTGCTATAAACATAGGTATGCATATATCCTTTCTGATTGGTGTTTCTAGTTTCTTAGGATATATTCCTAGGAGTGGGATTACTGGGTCAAATGGGAGTTCCATTTTCAGTTTTTTGAGGAAACTCCATACTATTCTCCACAGTGGCTGCACCAGTCTGCATTCCCACCAGCAGTGCACGAGGGTTCCTTTTTCTCTGCATCCTCGCCAACACTTGTCGTTTGTTGATTTGCTTGGCTTCTTTCATTCTGCACAATTATTTTGAGATTTATCCATGCTGTTTCATTGTATCATAGTTCCTTTTTATTGCTGAGCACTATTCCACTGAATGGATATACCACTATTTGCTTATTCATGCACCTGTTGATGGACATTTGGTTTGTTTTTCAGATGTTTGCTATCATAATAAAGCTGCTGTGAACATTCTTGTATGACTCTTTGTATGGACATAATGCTTTTGTTTCTCTTGGACACGTATAGGAGGAATGGCTGAGTTAGCCTGGCAGGTGTATATTAAACTTTCTAAGGAACAAATTGTTTATTCAAAGTGGTATAGCACTCTGAACATTTAAAACATTTCAAATATCCACTTTTGTGATAAATTATGTGAATAGAAAATAACCTGGGTTAAATACTGTGAATAGCACACAAGATATGGTTTCTAAAGAAAAATGATGTCTAGTCTGCTATGTCTTCTGTTAAGTCCTAGGAATATAATCCTCTGCATCTGCTTTGCTAAACAACACACTTTGAGTATTCAACAACGTGAGGACACGTGCCAAACAGAAATGCATTCACCGACCAAATCGCAGCTGTCCTTGGAGGGCTGCTGATTAACCAGCAGGGCTGTGACAGTGCTGCAGCCGAAGCAGGTGGCCCCATGCCAGTAGCATAACTATCTCATTTATTTTAATGATATTGGCAACATGCACTACTCCTGTCATCTTATTTTGACGAAGTTTCCAATTTTCATTACCCCTTTGAGAAATCAATTTCAAATAAGTCACTGTGTGTGTGAGAATATTTGCATGTATGTATATACATACATGCAAATATTGACACATAGAGTTACGTATGTAAACCTAGACATCTTCTCTTGCTCCACTAAGAATAAAGGTCGTAGTTAAGATTCAACCTGTACTATGAAAATCTGAGCAACCTCTCATTTGTGAGCTACTAAACTTAGTGAAAAACCTATGACATTGACTTAGCAAGATTCCAGAGCCAGAACTAGGATGAGCAGGAGGTCAGTGTGGATTGGTGGGAGAAGCCAGGTGAACTCCGGCCAGAAACTGCAGGGAGAGATAAGAGCTCACATTGTAACCACTAGCAGTGGGGGATGGGGTCAGATCATGATGAAGTACAAAAGGTGCCAGGGAGGCAACCTGCACATAGAAGGTGACTTCCTGGGCACTGCTGGGAATTATTCCAACAACTTTCTGCTGTTATCATCACTCATCCAAACTTAAAAGAGATTCTCCTTTAAAGATGGCACTTTGAGGAGTTACTGACTTTCTCCATTTAATTCTGCTGCATTCCTGTGCCCAATACTATGTAATGAATTAGAGCACATTAAATCAAACTATGACACTAAGACACTTCAGGGCATCCATGCTACATAGAGATTTGTTAAGTCATAGCTTAGCACAGGCTTCAGTTAGTAACTTGTTTCTTGCCAGGCCCTCCCTGCTTTGTTTTCCTCCGGGGGCTGGCTCTTCCTCTGGACTTGACTTCTGAGGCTCACTCAACTGTTAGTCCAAACCAAGGCAGGGGTCCTCAGAGGATCATGGTCTTTTCCTCTCTGCTCCTGGGGCTCCCTGCAGTCTCAGAGTGAAAGGTCTCCTTGATTAACCACAGATCTCAAGGGGAAACTTTGTCTTACTCTCCTCTTCTCCATTATGAATACCCTAGGGCCGTGGTCGGCAAACTGTGGCTCGCCAGCCACATGTGGCTCTTTGACCCCTTGAGTGTGGCTCTTCCACAAAATACCACAGCCTGGGCGAGTCTATTTTGAAGAAGTGGCGTTAGAAGAAGTTTAAGTTTAAAAAATTTGGCTCTCAAAAGAAATTTTAATCTTTGTACTGTTGACATTTGGCTCTGTTGACTAATGAGTTTGCCGACTACTGCCCTAGGGCATGTTATAATCTCAGGCAATTCTTCACAGATAACAACTGCCACATTTTCCCCACTCCCCTGGTTCTTTAATTTCAAACCCTACCCTCTTTGTGAAGAAGCTACCAGTTCCAATTAATCTGCAACTTCTCCCCTTTCAAGAAACCACCTCCAGGCTGTGCCTCCTCAGATAGTAGTATCATCATCATCATCATCATCATCATCATCATCATCATCATCATCATCATCTCAGTGACTGTACCCAAACCTGACACAAATCACTGGGAAGAATGCTAGAAAAGATGTGGGCTTTTAAGTTTAAAGGGCTGAATTCATTTACTAACTGGGTAACTTCAAGCAAGTTACACTGAACCTCAGTTTCCTTTATCTGCAAAATGGGGATGCTACCTACCTCTTAGGGTTATTTGTGAAGATCTGTGGGACATTGTAGACAAAACTACTGAGTTTCTTTTAAAGCATATGGTCGGGGAGGGGCAGTGATCACAAAAGTGGCAGGCTTGGTTTGAATCCTGACTCTGGTATTAGCTATGAAACTGAACAACTTAATTCTTGGAGTTTCAATCACCTGTATAGTTACACAAAAGGTGCCAGGCAGGCAACCTGCACATAGAGGGTGCTTTTCTGGGCACTGCTGTGAAGTATTCCAACAACTTTCTGCTGCTAGTTATAGATAATGATATAGAAGTTTTGTAGGGATTGAAAGAGATTGGGCCGTTTCATATGCACTGAGCCTAGTAAGCTTGCACAGAAATGACACAGAACCAAAAGTTAGTATAATTAGTAATTTTAAAATATTAAAAATTCCTGGAAGCCCCATTCTGCCAAAAGCAGAAAATCTAGTTCTTTCTGCCTTATCTTTCTAGTCATGTTCAGATCTAGACCACAGTAAATCTAGAACAATCAAGAGACTTATTATTTTCTACCCAATTATGAACAGCCCGAAAAAAACTGGATAGGAATATGAGCATGAGAGTCTCTCATCTTCAAATTCAAATTAGCCATGGAAGAAAATGCTAGAAATGGTTTGACAAGAACTTTAGGGAGCCAGTGGTCCCAAAGCATGACTTTCTGTTACTCATACCTGGTTGGCTCCCTTTCCAAATGAAAAGACTTTCATCCATCTTCCTCCTACATCTACACTTGGAAAGTTGCTCCTATATCATTAGAAAAAACAGAGGTCATTCAGCACAAACTCCCCCATTTTCCTTACCTTCCACCTTCCCTTCTTCATCTGCACCCATCCTTTCTTCTCCACATGACTGACTCCTCCCACTGCATGCCCACCATTCATTCTTTTATATGTGACCTCAGAACTCAAGATACCACTAAGTTCTCTGGAATCATAACTTGCTTTCTATCTACTTACTGGCTGTTTTCTGATTTCTCTCAATATAAAAGTGTTGTCCCTTGACGCTGCATCGCCTTCAAACTGCTCCCCTCCCAATCAGGACCAAAATGCTATGAGGAATGGTTTATACATGCCAGCTCCACTTCTTGACCTTCTCCGCATACTTGAGTTGCATCTGAGCTCCATCAGCATCATTTGCCAGTTTTTGACTCCTCGAAAAACAAAGGTCTCCTCTTGGTTTTCAGTCACTTGGACCCATCTACAGCTGATGACACTGCAGATCCACCCTTCTCCCTTAAGGCTCCTCCATCACCTCCATCATCCCTCCCCTTTGGTTTTCTTTCTACTTTTTAATTGTATTTCATAGCCCTCTTCATGGAAAAGTCTACCTCTGCCAATTCTTCTAGGTTGAGTTTGCCTGGACTTTGCCTCTTGCCTTTGTATTGTACTTAGTTTACTCACATCCCGTGAGTAATCTCATTTACCCAGGACTGCTACATAACTTGTGGGGCCTAGTGCAAAATGAAAATGCAGGTCCTTTTATTAACAACTATTATAAATTTCAAGATGACAGCAGCCAGAGCATGAGACCAAGCATGGGCCCTTTCTGACTGTACCCATTGCATGTCCATGAAGCTGGCCATGTATACAACTCCAGAACTCCAAGTCCAGAGATTCTTCCAGGTCCAATTTCCAGCCCAGACACCTCTCCTGAGCGCTAGGCTTAAACACTATTCTGTATGAACATCACTCCTTCCTTGCTCCAGGCAGACTTTGTTTAAATCCTGGTATTTCCGCTTACTAGCTCTGAGATGTCGGGCAAGACAAGTTCTCCCAGCCCTAGTGTCTAAGTGTACTATCTGCAAGGTTATGGGAAAGTTTGTATAAATATCAGGCTGGTAAGTCAATAACAGATGTTGACAACATATCCTATAAATGGCTATAAACTGTCCAGGTTTATAAAATGTAAAAAGTTCCCAAGCAGGAAGCTGCTGCAACATCAGTGCCAACTATTTATCCAGTTGCTTAGAAATTGTGCAAATTAGGGCAAATAGGTAGTAGCCCTTGCAAAGAACTTGGGAATAATTTTTGCCTCAAAGGGTTTGTTTTTTTTTTTTTAAAGAAACGCAATATTTATTTCAGTCAGAGAACAAGGACTCTGATAGTGAGTTCTTCCCACAAGGATCTGGTCTATCTGGTTCTAGGAATTTGACATCACATGCTTGGGGCTGATGGCCAGGTTCCAGTCTCATATAAGCAAAGAATGTGAACTTGCATAGCAAAACCAGATTGTGAGTGCCAGGCTTGGGCTGCAAACACCCATAAGGAGATTACTTATTTTTTTAGTGATGAGTATATTTTCTACGTTCTGCTGGGTATCACAACCAAGATGCTCTGTTGGAAACCTAAACCCCAACATGCCCCACACGGAACTCAATAATTCCCTTCTACCAGCCACCAAATTTAAACACTGATCAATTTTTACTCTGCTTGCCCTCCTTCATTCCAGCAACTACCCCCTAATGCACATCCAGAAGCAATAGAGATAGTAAGTATATATAGAATCCGTAGAGATGATGATGGTCATATTTGACCAGATAAAAACAGAAAACAGCTCTGTATGACAATAGGCATCATAACTAAAATAAAAAGGTAATAGTAGACCAAGTTAAATACTGTTTATTATATTGATTTCATATTTACAGCCCCAATCATATTAATAACATGGTTATTCGTTGTCTTCTTTTCTCATTATTTTACAAATAGAATCACCACCCAGACTATTTAAAATGCATATAAATTAACAGGAAAAAAACACAAATATAAATGAAAAGTGGGCAAAAAAATATGAGTAGGCAATTCATAGCAACCACACAGATGATCTCATTAGTAGATTGAGATTCTTTTGAGAATTATATAGATAATGGCTGGTAGTCAGTGGTACCAGTAACTGACACACAGGATTCAGGCAAAGAAGCAGCTTTGAGAAGGAAGGGAATTACTGAGTTCCGTGTGGGGCATGTTGGGGTTTAGGTTTCCAACAGAGCATCTTGGTTGTGATGCCCAGTAGAACTTAGAAAATACACTCATCACTAAAAAAGTAAGTAATCTCCTTATGGTGTTTGCAGCCCAAGCCTGGCACTCACATTCTGCTTTGCTATGCAAGTTCACATTCTTTGCCTGAATGAGATTGGAAGCTGGCCATCAGCTCCAAGCACGTGATGTCAAGTTCCTAGAACCAGACTGACCAGATCTGAAAGGATGGGTGCAGATGAAGAAGTGAAGGTGGAAGGTAATGAAAATGGGGAGTTTGTGCTAGGTGACCTCTGTTATTCTAATGACATAGGAGCAAGTTTCACCCATCAGATTGGTTAAAAAAAAAAGAAAGAAACTAGAATAAAGGGGATGGAGATGGGAAGGAAGTGGGTAAAAAAGGCGAAAGGAATTAAGAGATACAAATCTATTTATAAAATAAGCCACAGGGATATAATATACAGCATAGGGATATAGTTAATAATATTGTAATAACATTGTACGGTGACAGATGGTTACTACACTGATTGTGGTCATCACTTCATCAGTTATATAAATGTTGTATCACTATGGTATATACCTGAAATGAATATAATATTGTATATCAACTATACTTTAATAAAAGAAAATAACAAAGGATAATATTTCAGTTTTGATCAGGTGGTGGCAAAAGGGATGTGTCTGAAGGCAAGCAAAATTTAGAATGCATATATCTTTTGACTCAGAAATTCTACTTCTAGATGACCATTCTTAAGAAATTCTTGCACATCTGCACAAGAGGCATATGTAAAGATGCTTCACTGAAACACTTTCTGTGGTAACAAAAGAGGGGGAGGGGTAACATAAATGTATCTCTGTTGGAAATAATTAAAAAATATGGCATAGTTATACAAGAAAACTAAGGAACAGATCAAAATAATGAAATGTGGCCGAAACCGGTTTGGCTCAGTGGATAGAGCGTCGGCCTGCGGACTGAAGGGTCCCGGGTTCGATTCCGGTCAAGGGCATGTACCTTGGTTGCGGGCACATCCCCAGTGGGAGGTGTGCAGGAGGCAGCTGATCGCGATGTTTCTAGCTCTCTATCCCTCTCCCTTCCTCTCTGTGAAATATCAATAAAATATATTTAAAAAAAAAACAAAAAAAACAAAAAACAAAATAATGAAATGTGTTTTTAAATTCTAACTTGGAAAAAAATCTCTGTATATTGTTAAGTGAAAAAATTTGTAGTTTCTGCATAATTAAATCAAAGTACACCTCTATTGTATTATACCTGTAGATATGTAATTGTACACAATCAGGTCTGGAAGGATCTGTGCCCCATGATAAGATGGGTTGGTTGGAGACAGCCCTGGTGTGGGGGGAATGAAAGGGAAAGGGTCACTTTTTACTCTATATTAATTCTTTATTTGAATTTGTATAACAAGAATGAAGGGCCATATAATTGTAGAACTTAAAACAATAATGATTTTAATTATTTCAATAAAAACATGGCTGAGACATTTTATCATCTTACTCTTGGACCAAAATACGTGATTTTATCTGACTAGCATGCACATGTTCATGTAATCTAACACAGTGTTACACAAGCAAGGTTTATAAACTGCCTATATCAGAACCCCTTGACATTTCTGGAAAGAAATACAGATCCCCAGGCCTCACTCCCAGTGGGTTCAATTCAACAGATGTGGGATGGTCCTGGAATCTGCATTTTAACAATCCATGATCAGGGTTAGAGAACCCCTGGAGCAAGGGGTTAGCTTTATTTGGGTTGCACTGGCCCCTGAATGGTTTTAAATTCCTGATTCTCTTTCAGGAACATAGAAAATAAGACTAGATTAGCATAGGGTAGGAACAGGAGACTGTAATTTAGTAGCTAAATTTTCAGAAATACTGTACAACCACCTGTGTTTGTGGCTGCAGGTGCTGACCTGTGCCTACCTGAAGTGGGTACTTATATGCAAATCCACACCTGTGCCAACTCAGAGTAGGCAATAGAAGGTGTATTCTATTCTTCTTCCTTTTTCCAGGGTTTGGGTTTCTGCTCCTAATTATGGCTGTACGTGTGTGTGTGTGTGTGTGTGTGTGTGTGTGTGTGTGTGTGTGTGTTTTGTATTCTCCAAGGAGGTTTCTCTCTGCTAGCCAATACAGATTTAAGAAAAAACAGCCCTCTGTGCTGTAGGTACTGTAGTACTTATATATTATAGTTTGCTGTTTACCTGTGTCATCCTCCCTCAAGCCTGAGCTAGTCAAAGACACAGCTTATTAGCTTTGTGTTTCCAGCAGCCAGCATCGCTCCTGCTGACCCGAATTAGGTGCTTCGCTGTTCATATATTCTTTCTACCCAGAGGTATTTTCTTCTTAAATAATTCAACCTGGAAACTATAGTCTGTGAAATGGAAACTTCCTGATTGTTCTCTCTCCTGCTTTTCACCATGTATAGCATCCAGTTTGTTTTCTGGAGTTGGATAATAACTGCCATGGAGGTGGTTTATTAATACCTCTCTTTAGAAATGTAGCCACTAAATCTTCCAAATTATATTAATTCCTATTCTTTCAAGATGTTTCACTTTCAATTCTTCACATAGTATTTGTACACGTCTAGCATAACACCACATTTCACTGATGTTATTTATGAGATTTTGGTTCAGGTGTCTGTTTTCCTTCACTGGGCTGTCAGTTCTTTCAGGACAGGCAATGGCCCCACTGCCTCAGAGAGGTTTTCACGAGAATTTCACTTGGTTTAGGATTGTTTCAAATAATTTTAACTTCTATGCTTATTCCTGATATGGCAGCACCTTTTCATTTAAAATAAACACATAATTAAATGTCTAATCCAATTAAAAATACACAAAGAACCTGACTAGACTTCTCCAACGAGGACATACAGATGGCCAATAGACATATAAAAAGATGCTCAATGTAACTAATCATTAGAGAGATACAAATTAAATCCATATTGAGGTATCACCTCATACCTGCCAGAATGGCTACCAAACCACAAGTGCTGACAAGGATGTGGAGAAAGAGAACCCTAGTACACTGCTGGTTGGAGTGCAGATTAGTGCAGTTACTATGGAAAACAGTATGGAATTTACTCAAAAAATTAAAATATGGAACTGCTGTTTGACCCAGTGATCCCATTTTTAGGAATATATCCTAAGAATCCCGAAACACCAATCAGAAAGACTATATGCTCATAGCAACATATTTATAACTAGGAGCCCAGTGCACGAATTTGTGCACCTTGAAAGGAACTGTGGGCTGCGAGGTTGCAGTGGGCACAGGGGTGGGTCTCGGCCCATCCTTCATGCCCCCACTTGGCCGCTCCCGCCATAGCCCCTGGTCCCCTGTTTGCTGGCAGCTCCGCTCCTGCCACCACTGCTCCCACGTGCTGACAGTGCTGGCCCCCACTTGCACCCACTGATGGCACGGAGTGATTGGGGCTGGCGCCAGCAGCGGGTGTGAGCGGCGCCTGCCACCCCAATTGCCCCTCAGGAGCAGGGGGAGCTGGAGAAGCCTTTCAGGGGCGATCGGGCTGGCAGCCGCTGCTCGCACCCGCTGACAGCACTGAGCGATCAGGGCTGGGCGCTGGCAGCGGGTGTGAGCGGGGCCGGCACTGGCAGCAGGTGAGTGCTGGGCAGGACCGCAGTGCGTGGGAGCAAAGAATTTTCAGTAACCACCAGAGGCTCGCCCCGATGACAGCGACGAGCGCTCCACCTTGGTCTGGCGCTCCTGCTCATCTGCTCCACCATCCCGCCGCAGCCAACGACCGCCATGTTCTGCGCTCTGCTGCCTACTGCCAATGCCCACCATGTTCCACATGCACCCCCTGGTGGTCAACGCACGTCATAGGGAGCAGTTGTTCGGTCTATTTGTATATTAGGGTTTTATATATAGATAGCTAAGATCTGGAAACAGCCCAAATGTCCATCAGTAGATGAGTGGATAAAAAAGCTGTGGTACATTTACACAATGGAATACTATCCTATCTAATAAAAGAGTAATATGCAAATTGACCATCACTCCAAGATACAAGATGGCCACCCCATGTGGTCAAAGATGGCTGGCCCATGTGGACCCAAGATGGCCGCCACAAGATGGCCAGCAGGGGAGAGCAGTTGTGGGCGATCAGGCTGGCAGGGGAGGGCAGTTGGGAGGGACCAGGCCTGCAGGGGGGACAGGTGGGAGAAACCCAGACCTGCAGGGGAGGGCAGTTGGGGGGAACCAGGCCTGCAGGGGAGGGCAGTTGGGGGGGGCCTGGCCGGCAGAGAAGGGCAGTTGGGAGAGACCAGGCCTGCAGGGGAGGGCAAGCCTGCAGGGGAGGGCCGTTGGGGGGGGGGGGACCAGGCCTGCAGGGGAGGATAGTTGGGGGGGACCCAGGCCTTCAGGGGAGGGCAGTTGGGGGGGCCAGGCCAGCAGAGAAGGGCAGTTGGGAGAGACCAGGCCTGCAGGGGAGGGCAGGCCTGCAGGGGAGGGCAGTTGGGGGGGACCAGGCCTGCAGGGGCGGGCAGTTTGGGGGGACCAGGCCTGCAGGGGCAGGCAGTTGGGGGGGACCAGGCCTGCAGGGGAGGATAGTTGGGGGGGACCCAGGCCTTCAGGGGAGGGCAGTTGGGGGGGACCCAGGCCTGCAGGAGAGGACAGTTAGGGACAACCAGACTGGCAGGGGTGGGCAGTTAGGCGCAATCAGGCTGGCAGGGGAGCACTTAGGCATCGATCAGGCTGGCAGTGGAGTGGTTAGGGCAGCCTTGGGCAAACTATGGCCCACGGGCCGGATCCGGCTGTTCTATCCGGTTCTCTTGCTCTCCCCTCCGCTCCTTTACTTTGAATTTATATTAGTTCACACAAACACTCCATCCATACTTTTGTTCCAGCCCTCCGGTGCAGTTTAAGAACCCATTGTGGCCCTCGAGTCAAAAAGTTTGCCCACCCCTGGGTTAGGGGGTGATCAGGCTGGCAGGCAGAAGTGGTCAGGGGAAATCAGGCAGAGGCAGGCGAGCGGCTGGGAGCCAGTAGTCCTGGATTGTGAGAGGGATGTCCGACCGCCCATTTCGGTCCGATCCCACCAGTGGGATCGGGCCTAAACGGGTGGTTGGACATCCCTCAAGGGTTTCCAGATTGGAGAGGGTGTAGGCTGGGCTGAGGGACACTCCCCCTCCCCCCTCCCGCCCCCAGTGCATGAATTTCGTGCACCGGGCCTCTAGTGCAGCTATAAAAAAGAAGGATCTCTTACCCTTTGAGACAGCATGGAGGGACCTGAAGAATATTATGCTAAGTGAAGTAAGCCAGTCAAAGAAAAACAAATCTCACATGTTCTCACTTATATGTGGAATCTAATGAACAAAATAAACTGATAAGCAAAATAGGTCCAGAGGCATGGATGCATGAAACAGACTGACAGATCTCAGAGGAGAGGTGGTGGTGGAAGAGAATAGATTAACCAAATAACTTACATACATATATGCATAGTCCATGGACACAGACAGTAGTTTGGTGAAGGCCTGAGGTGGGGCAGGGGCTGTGGAGGGAGGCAAAGGGTGGGGAAAATAGAGGACATCTATAATACTGTGTGTGTGTGTATGTGTATGTATGTATGTATATATATATGATAGAATGTCCATCAAAGAAACCTGAAAATTGTGGGATCACTCCAATAGAACCTACATTAAGAAATAAGAACTGTATTCACTCAAATGATACTTTCACTTCAGCTCATCATTTGTTACTATGTCTACAAAGTAAGCAGGTGGGACTGAGTGAATTTTAATTTGCCCACCCAATGTTAAAATTCTGGTTTTAATAACTGAAGCTTGGCTTCTTCATGACAACAACTTCGTGACTCACACGTATGCTCTTGTTCTTTTTTGCTGTTCTTAACTTGCAATCCACTTGCTGCCTTTCTCTGCGGCCCTTTCCCATTTAAAGACTGAGAGGGGAGAGAGAAAATTGGTTGTCCAAATATTGACGCATTTTACAATACTGGTGCCAGGGACTCTTGAGCTGCCTGAAAGCTGATACACTCCCTTTCACCACTTGCGATTACTGCATTGTCCTGAGCTCAAGGCCAGTGATTATGTCTAGCATGGCGCTTGATTTCCTGAAAAAGCCATTCATGGTCACCTCGGAGGTGCCTTTTTCAGTTAGGACGGCTGACTCAAATTTCAGTTTTTCTTTGATTCTCGGTTTTGAAGTACCAGATGTGCTAAGCATAATACAACATATTGTTATCTTTATTTATTAGCCTCTAAGAGAATTAATTATCTTTAGCTGATACCAAGCTCTCCATAATTTACAGGCCCTCCCACGCTTTTGCACTCATCTGCCATCCAGAATTTCATCTATTTTTTTCATGACAGTAAATAATAATTTGCCTGAAATTTCACTTTAATGCTATGAAGACGACCTCTCCCACTTCTATCTCTGAAATACCATTAGGTTAACCAGGATCTTGACACATTTGGAAAAACTATGTTTTAGTCCTTTCTTAGTTGTAACTGACTTTTGCTGTCATTTAGGAAAAAAGGAGTAACCGTTTTTTTGTGTGTTTTTTTAAGTGAAGAATCCATTTTAGGCTGCATCCTTCAAGAATATTAAAATGCACTTCAGATTATCTGTGAAAAAGAAGAGATCCCGCCAGGATTTTGGTAAACTTTAGTTGCTAGAACTTATCCTCGCTTCTCTATCACTACCTTGCATGTTTATCACATACACTGAAATATTCAATTGAAATTCGAGCAAAGACTGTTTGTGGATTCACACCAAAGCTCCCTGTACTGGTGAATAATTAAAGGGTAAGATAACCTCAGGTTCACTCTGTCCTGTGCAGAGAGCTGTGGAAAGTGCTGTCATTTCTTCTGGATCACCTGCATGAGCATATCATGTGCACAAGGGGAAGCCACTGATTCCCACTGGATTCACCTGGACACTTATGAATCCCAAGGTCAGGTCCGACCTACATGAGCAGAATCTTTAGAGTCATCCAGGGCTGTATGTTCAATGAACTCCACAGATGTTTCCAAAGCAATGTTGTTGGGGAAGCAATACCAGGGCAATGGCTCCCTAACTGTAGCATCTTAAAGAGTCACAGAGGGAGCATTCAAATGCAGACACTGAAGCTGCAACCCCAAAGATTCAGATTCAGTAGGGCTGGCTGGAGGCCCAGGAATTTGCATTTTAACCAGCATCTTAGGTGAAAACTGCTTCTGGTAAGCCAAAGAAACACACATTGAGGAACACTGGTATAGCAGCTAACCAGAACCTAGCCACAGAGAGCTAATAATTGAGTGGCCATCTGATTAATGCTCGTTATTAGAAGGGAGTAGTTCAGTAGCTCAGAGCAACAGTTATCATTACCAGAAGTATGCAAAAAGCTCTTTCTGATAGTGCAATATTAGTTTTAGCATTAATTGCTGAAGATAGATCAAGAGTATCTATATCTATATATATAAAAGCCTAATATGCAAAGTATTCCCTCGGGAGTTTGACTGGGAGACCAAGAGTTCAATCACTCACTATGACGTGCATTGACAACCAGAGGGCGGTGTGGAGGGAAGAAAGGCTCCAGCCAACACCTGGGAGCCGGGGAAGGGAGGCCCCGGCTGGCAGCCGGAAGGCCCTGATTGGCCCTGATCGCCGGCCAGGCCTAGGGACCCTACCTGTGCATGAATTTCGTGCACCGGGCCTCTAGAAAGGAAATAAGTATAAAAACATACAAATTACCACCTAGCAAGTGTCACTTCTAGGTATTACAAAACCCACGGAAAACTTGAAGCATCTTTTGTTTTACTGTTCTCCCTCCTTCTCTCCCCCTTCATGACCACTGTTGGAAAACTAGAGAAGTAAAATAAACAAAAAGATTAAAAAAAATTTAGAATATTATTTACCAATACTTCCTCTGTCCCTTACACCATATAAACCACTAAGGTTATCTGGCTGCATAGATCTTCTAAAATGCAATCTGACTCAGTCCATTTCCTTTAAGGATTCCCAGATGCTCTTAGGATCAAGTCCAGACTCCTTAGCCCAACTGAGAGAGGGCTCATGACCTGATCCCTCCGCACTGTTCTACCTGCCACCTCCTGTTCTTGTTTAGTCCTACGTCAAGTCACCGAAAATTGGTTCACCGGAAGCAAATTTAACCTGAAAAGATATTCCAAAGATATCCAAAATACTAATTTAAAAAAACCAACTATAACATTTATGGCAGTTTATATTGGATGGGATTTTTAAACTTCTGATGATTTCTGCCATGTTTTAGTTGACTGGGGTTTTCAGTTTATTGTTCTCATAGAAGCATTTTAAGGAATTGAAATTTAGCGTCACAATTACTATTAATCAACTCATTCGTTTAACACTATGGCACAGGGGTGGACAGAAACAACTTTTTATTGCAGGTGTGTGTGGGGAGGATCAGGGAAAGCATCTCTGAGATCTGAGTAACAGGAGGCGGTGGCCATGAAAAGACTGAGGAGAAGAGCATTCTAAACTCTGATAACAAAAGATAAAGTTTCATTAAAAGCAATGGTTATAGTATTTTATACCAAATCATGTCGCCCTGCCCTAGCTGCCAGGGAGGCCAGGGAATTCCGCAGCTGGTATTTTTAGCTGTCTTAGTTGGAGGCAGGTTGGCCTCATTAGAAACCTCCCCATTGAAAGGAGATTCACATATGAGTGAGAAGTATCATTGGTAGCACTTGAGAGAAATACTAGAAACAAATACTTTAAACAAAACAGTAAGTTGTTTTTAAACAATTGTTTTTGCTTAAGACAATTCAAAACCATCTATAAGCACAGTTTTCCTTTAGTTTCCAGTTAGTTTAATCTCACCAATTTAACTTTATTTTCAGTAACCAGCCAAAGTTTCTCTACTGTAGATACTTCAAATTTATGATTTGGGAAATGAATAATTCTTGTGAATTTCAAATTGCCTCAACTAAAATATACAAAAACAACTAACTGGTGAGAAACACCCTTAAAGGTTGTTGCAATCATTTATGGGAACTGATTTGCTATAATATTTGGAGAAAGTTAATTAAAGTACGTTTTTTATGAACTAAAAGATTGGCAAATTGTTCATTCAGTTAATTGGCAACACTGAGAATCGAGTTTTGGTAAATCCCACAAGTTACTCTCATCTTTGTGCCATAGTTGTGCTGATTTTCTTTTTTTCTCAGTAAAAACAAATAAATAAAAATCTTTGGTTCCCTCCCCACCTCCGCACATGAATTTCTACTCACGCGAGTCTGCAAACCACGGGCCTGTGCCCCGACCCCTTCCCCACTGCGTGGTCCCACATTCCCAATGGCGCACATTCCCCACCCTCCAGGCCAAAAGGGTCCACTTTTCCTTGTCAGGGAGATGCGGGGGCAAACGTAATAATCCGATCAACCGAGTTTAAACAAGAAAAGTTATTTCTTTTAACTAAAAATTTATCAAGTAAACAGGAATATCATACCTGTCAGCAGCGGGGTATCCCAGCTCCTGGTGGTCTGTTCAGGTCTCCCAACACCACCTCCTGGGGCTGCAGAGTCCGTAGTTGGAGCCTGGCCTCCACCACCGGCCTACAAAGGCCCTTGGGCTGGGGCGCTGAGGCAGCTCCCACCCAGGACGCTGTTCCCTGCCCCAGAGCTGCCTGCCTTCCTGTGCACATAGTCTCTGTTTCCAACCACGTGATGCAAATGTTCCTCCAATGGCCAGGGTGCAAGGAGCTGGTGGGGAAGTCAGCTATTGGCTAGAACACAGGCAGCAGACTGGCTGCGATTGGCTGTTGCCAGGGCTACTTGGAAGGTCCCCCAGTGGGCCTAGGATTGAGAATAGAGAATCCAGGCTCAAATCACAGGTACTATACTAGTAGTCACCTAAATTCTGGTAATTGTCTTTAAATATTATTTGTGATGCAACAGCACTACAGTAAAGGGCATAGAGTTTGTATTTATAGGGAAAAAGACATTCACATATATAAAGAGACTTACAGTCATATATATACATATATAAACATATACATGCATATTGTATAACTACATATGCATATATATAATTATAGATGTATAATAATGATACATGTAGAATTGTTTGTTGTATGTTGGTCACTCCATAGACTATAAGCTCCTAAAGTCACATTTATTTTATTTTTATTTATTAATTAGAGAGAGAGAGAGGAACATCCATATGTTGTTCTACATACTTATTTATTCATTGGTTGTATCTTGTATGTGCCCTGACCAAAGATCGAACCAGCAACCTTGCTGTATCAGGATGATCCTAACCAACTGAGCTACCCTGCCAGGGCTATTTTATATACTTAAAACCAAAAAGAGTAAATGTTCAACAATTATTTGGTGAAAAAATGAATATATTCACCCCAAACAATCTCAAGATTAGGTACAAAATTCAATGTACCATATCAGGAAATCACTTTAAAAGTCATAATTTTTTTGTGAGATGCTATGTTATCAGATGAGTTAGCAAACACACACTGCCAATAATTTATAAAAATTGCTATAAAAATAAATTACATGTATGTGTGTGTATATTAAAATGTAGCCAGATGTACACTGTGATAATGCTACCAGTGTTAAACCAAGTCACTTGAAATACTTCGCTCTACTTCTCTAATGGTCTAAACTGTCTTAAAATATTAAAATTTCAAATCCTAATAATTTTACTCATACCTCTATACACAGTTCAAACAATATCACCTAAAGATCAATAAATATTTGTTGAAAGTATAAAATAACCCATTTGACTCATTATGCAAATCAAGCACAGCCTGAGGATGTATGAATTTGGTTTTTCGAGAGGTGGAAGAAATAATCTTTTCCATGTGCCTGGCTATGAAGAATCAAGATACAAACATCTTTCTTTTTTCTTTCCTGCATTGGTTTTCTACTGCTGTGTAATGAACAGTAACAAGTTTAGCAACTTAAAATAATATGCATTCATTAACTCATAGTGGGTCAGCAGTTCTTCTCAGCATATCAAGGTATTGTTCAGACTGAGTTCTAATCTGGAGACTAGGGAAAAATTTACAGCCAAGTTCATTCTCATTATTGGCAGAATTCAATTCCTTGCAGTTGTAGGACTCAAGTGCCTCCCCTCCTTTTTTTGCTGTCAGCTGGTGAGGGGAGTCCTCTCACAATCCTTGCCATGTGGGCGCATTCATCCTGAAGCCAGCAATGGCCCATGGAATCTTCTAGTGTTTCAGATTTCTGACTTTACTTCTAATCTCTGGACCCAGATTTAAAGGATTTATGTGATAAGGTGAGGCCCACCTAGATAATCTTACTCTCTTAAGGTCAACTGATAGGGAACTTACACGTGCTGTTTGCCATGTTAATGTAGCATAATCATGGCAGTAATATCTAATTATATTCAGATTCTGCTCACACTGAAGGGTATGAAATTATACAAGGGCAAGGGTCATTGTGATCATTTTAGGGTTCTGTCTATGACATTTCCTGACTCTAGGGCTTTGGCTTAAGCTCAGGTATTGTTAATCGTGTGTGTGTGTGTGTGTGTGTGTGTGTGTGTGTGTGTGTGTGTGTGTTTGGATTATTCTGTCCTCTAAGGTCAGTTTGATTAATTCATGACACAGGGATCATCTGCAAGAGCAAACAATATGAATACACTTTGTTGTCTGGTCTCTTGGGCAGCTTCTGTTCCTTCTTTATTACCTGGGTTTATAATCTGGCCATGCCATTTGCTAACTGACGTTTGGCAAGTGAACTAAGGTTTATGCACCTCAGTTTCCTCATCTGTAGACATAGTGGTAACACTTAAATTGTGGGATGTTGGCAAGGATTAAATTATTATTTTAAATATTAAAAAAAATTATTTGCCAGTTACAATTGAAATTATATTAGTTTCAGGCATACAGCATAGTGGTTAGACATTTATATAACCCATAAAGTGATTCCCCCAAAGAACAGCTTCTGTTCCTTTCTTTCCTACTTTACAATATTTAGTGATCAGCAAGCCTTTCACTTTTTCTTCATATTAGCTATTTACACCAGAAGAAGTATGTGGGGAAAATAGCTGGGTCTAAATACTGGAGGCCCAACCATATGAGCATAATTTCTCCTTGTGCGTATTCACTGGGAAGGTGTGGTGCCTCAGGAAATTTCTTAATTAGTTTTCTATGGAATTAAAGTTAGGTGATTATTCAAGACAACACAAGAGTTTTGATTGCAAATGTGTTCCCTGAGACATTATATTCCTCAGGGAAATACATATTTGGGGTGAAAACTGCCTTTAGAGAAAGTGGTGGAAGATGAGTTATCTGGAGATGTGGAATGACATATTATCTAGGAAGATACTTCAATCTTATTTTTTGAGCAGCAAGCAGAGTATGTGTTGGTGATGTGGTTCGGAATTTCAAAATAGTAAAACAGAGAGCCTTATCTAGCCCAGGGACTCTCCACCTGTGGCCCATGGACCAGCAGTTCACAGGTAGGCATCAAGGAGGGTCAGGAATGTTAATTATGTGTTTCTGGACAGGGGGTAATATAATTAGATCCATTCATGGGTCTGGTTCACCAAAATGATTAAAAACTACCAAGCTATTTGAAGACCCTCCTTTCATGATCAAGGAGATTAATGCCCACAGAGGTGAAATAACTTGCCTGAAACCACAGAACTAATTTGTTCGTTACACAACAAAGGTTGCAGGTTGGGCACATACCTAGGCTGCAAGTGTGATCCCCATTCAAGGTGCGTACAGCAGGCACCCAGTAGATGTTTCTCTCTCTCTCTCTCTCTCTCTCTCTCTCTCTCTCTCTCAAATCAATAAACATATCCTTGGGTGAGGATTTAAAAAATCATTTTAAAAAAAAGTATTCTTGGGCAAGTACTTTAGTGTCTGCTCGCTGTTTCCCTGTCTTTTATTTCTGGAATGCCTGAAGCCCCACATAGCCCTCATTCCCCATCTCTATCAAGCCTACTCAGCTTTCGAGACCAAAGCCAAGGGCTCTGCTCTCTGAAAATTTTCTATCTTCCTTCAAACAGACTTGTTTCTTTATTTTCTGATCTCCTTTTATAATTTAGTCACTACCACTCTTGTTGCTCCCTAATGATTTTGCAACTTCCTTTAGTTTCTCTAACTTGATTTTAAGCTGTTTAATACCAAATACTAACGCCTTTCTACTTCTTTCTATCCCCTCATAGGACTGAATACCATGATGAGTCCACATTAAGATTTAGATAAATTCATGTCCATACATTATAGGACAGTCATGAGTTATTCAGCAAACATAGCCAGAGATTTCTGTTAGGAGAAAATGTGCTTAATCTACTAAAATTCTATTTAAAACTTTACTTACTGAGGGGGTCAATAAGCATGCGAACATAATTTCTTTAACCTTTCGAAAATCCTTGACAAAATTCTACACCAGGGGTTATTTAAAAATAAAAATGAGTCATGATGAGATTGTGGGGAATGTTTTGTCATGGTTAGGGAACTGGCTGAGGGATCGGAAACAGCCTGAACCAACTCTCTGGTAACGAATTCCATATGTTTACAATCTTCTGCCCAAAGAAAACTGGCCCTTCTCTGAATGGGGAGGTGACATAGAGGGACCCCCAAAGGTGTACAGCTCAGTTTTCTTTAGCATATTTTGGAAGAGAGAGTTTACAATGAAATATTTCTCATAAGTATAATGCCAGGTCAAAAGAGGGAAAACTCAGGAAGACCTTGGGAGGATACATGTCATCAGAGAAGTGACTGATGAGTCTGAATGCTGGCAACGGTAAGGAAATGCGTTAGAGAAAAAGCAATACAAGCTAGTTTTAGGAGGTGATGAATTCTGAGCTGTCTGTCACCATGGAGCAAGGGAACCAAGACACTGGGTTTTCTGGATAGGCTACTAATTTGGCATCTCTTCAAGCTATTAAAATATTTGATCAACATTTATTTAGAAGAAAGGCCTGGAGGAAGAGCTGAGAACATCGCAGCTCTCAACTTCTTTTCCATTGTCCTGAGAAATTCAGTTCAACCCGAAAGCTGCATATCTGCTTCAGGGAAGAAACAATTGCGTCTGCCTGAACCCACCCTCCCTCGTGACTGTCTATGACTCTGACATGAGTCTTGGACTCTCATTTTCTCCTTCTAAGAAATACTGGTTTTCCAAATGTACTGTTGTTGGGTAAGGAGGGAATTTTAATATAAGAACAGTTGCCTTGTTGCTGAAAAGTGGTCTTAGGAGGAAAGGAGAATGTGTACACAACCTGAAAGGCATGGGTAGTCAGAAAGAGAGGGCTTGATTGTAGGAGTATTACTCCCCCTTAAAAAAAATGGTGTTTAGAACCATCGTGAGCAGGTGTGCTAAGAGAGATACAGGGTGCTTGAACCCCCAGGCCCTATGCAAACATTGCCAGGGCTTGGCAAGACATAGAGAGCAGTGGGACTGGGTGCTGCAGCCTTTGCAGTTAGGTATTTTACAGATGCATATTGCAAGTCTGGAAACTTCTGCACAAGTAATCACACAAAAAGGTGAAAAATCCAACCCCTAGCCTTTCATCTTCCTATAAAACAGAATTTAAATGGAAAACTAGTAGGTGTGAAGCCAGTCTAATTTTAGGTGAAAACCCATCTGCTGGTAAAGCCGAGATTAGAACAGTTCACAGAAAAATCATGACTTCAAATTAAACAGATAACAGGGACTCTCCTCTTCAGCAGCCCAAATATATAAAGCAGGAGTCATGCTAGATTGAGCACCAAATGGTGATGTGTAAGGACTATCTGGAAAGGAGAAAGCAAGATTTTTCCTTTTCAATTTAAAAAAGTCCTGCCTAATGATCACAGCCATTTCTTTTTAGGCAACTTGTCAACATACAGGGAGGGGCAAATGTAAGTTTACAGTTGTAAGCAAAACACAGTTCATTCTTATTTCATTATTTATTATTTATTATATTATTTTCCATATGAACAACTGTAAACCTACTTTTGTCCCAACCTGTAGAGTTCAACAGGAACTATACCACAACCACCATCACATACATGGCTCCTAGTCAATGCAGGAGGCAGCTCTTCTCCTGCCTAAGGCTTGTTAGCCTACCATATTTGGTTGGGCATGTAGCTTCCTCTCTCTTGTATCTTTTGCTCATTTTCCATCTTGACTCCTCCTTCTTTGCTAATAAATCTTGCCCTTTTTCAGACCCCAGATTCCTTTTTAGTCACTTTTCTCTCTCTCATTTTTTCTATAGTTAAATGGCTAGAGCTTTCTTTACATTGACAAGCTGCATCTCTTCCTTTAACTCACTCATCAACACATTTAAGTCTTCATATGATCCCAAATTGTTCTTGCCAAGATTCCAGTGACCTCCAACTAGCTAAGTCTAAAGAATACTTCTGTTCTTATTTTATTTGACACTACCATGGCATCTGACCCAGCTGACTATTCCCTTCTTGGACTCTTTATTTCCTTTTTCTTTTTCCTCTTATATAAAAAATATTATTATTACATCTCTGGCTTTTTGTATGTTTATCTCTCAAATGTTAAAGAAATACTTATCTGGACCCCAGAAAAGAGATGGATTACAGAGACATATTTGGGCATCGTTTGCACACAGATCCACATGAAATCATCATAAAGATTACGTATTGCAAGGAAAGAACAGAACAATGATAAAATCCTAAGGAATGTTAATATTTTTAAAGTTGGGAAGAAAAACCAGGGAATACAAAGCAAGTGCAATCAGAAGAGCAGACAGACGAAAGAGAGAAAAACACTGGAAAAGCCATGGGAGAGCTTTAGGGGGGAAGTTTCCATAAATAAGACATTTTATTAAAGAACTAGTAGCCCAGTGCACAAATCTGTGCATGAGTAGCTCGCTGCCACTTGCCTCAGGGGGCCACCTGGCCTGCTTGCATCTCTCTGCCCCACCCTCCTGCTGTTTGGTCGTTATGCATCACGGTGTAACGACCATTTGCATATTACCTCTTTATTATAGAGGATCACTTAAGTGGATTGAAGTGCTAACATTTTATAGAATTTGTTGTCAAGGATATATGTGTTGGCTTATAAGAACATTTTTTGAGAGTTAGGAGGCTTTGAATGTGCAAGTTATCAATGGGATGTGGCATCATAAAATGTAAAACAACTTTGTAAATGTTAGTTTTAAAATTGGAATCTGGAGACCTGAATCCTTCACTAACCAACAATTTAACTTCCTTAGGTCTAAGGAGAGGGGATTAACCAAGATGATCTAGTTCCCACAGACATTTTCAAGGGCTTCTTTCTACTCCAAAAATCTTTGTTATTTTTCAAGATAAATTTCTCTGATTCCTAAGGCATAGTCTCTGTGTCTGTGAATTCCCAATGAAAAACTCTAACTTCCATATTTCCATTTTGATGACAAGAAAAAACAAGCAGATTTTTTTTATCATTTGGATAATGAACCCGTGTGTACAGTTTTTAGCACCTGCATTTATTTTTATATTTGCAAATGTACATCTAGGTTGGCTTTTGATCCCTACCAAAATTCCAAGACACTTAAAAAATTTTAGAAAGCTTCTCTTAGCTACCTATGATGGTTTGTTCTGTTTTCAAACTGATCACCAATGTGAATTCATGTTGAATTATTTCATCTGAATTAATGACAAAACTTCACTTTTATATCAATAATTTTCAACTAAAAGACATTATCATAAAGTAAGGCTTTAATCTTTTAAGTGAACTAATGCATTAATAATTTGATGGGACACCATGGAAATGACATATTGCTGCAGAGGGCTGGTGGAAAGAAGAGAGGTAAATTTAAACCCTACATAATGAGTTCTGGCCAAGTGAAGGCCAAAAGACATTCCATGGTCAAAGGCTTTGCAGAAATTTTGATGGATAAATGCATTGGAAAATGGTGTCAACACATCACAAATAATAATATAGATGTGCAGAGCTCAAGAGGATCTTTGCCATTGCAGTTAGTATCCTTTCCACATTGAGTGAGATAATTTTGTTCCAACAAGCAACCTCATTGTCTATATTAAATTACTTTATTTTAATTTTAATGTATCTTTTTGGTTTATACCTACTTTATAATTTCATTTTGGTTTAATAGTTATAGAAGAGCTATAGATATAAGGAGTTTATAGCTGGATTTATACTTGTAGATATTTAAGTAACATTTCAATTAAATACTTAGGTTAACATATTTACCTTATTAATTTTTTCCCAGAAACAATGCCCATTCCTAAGGTTTGAGAAACTAGTCTTGATTATATAGCTCTCTGTATTTCTCTAAATTTCTGAATAAACTGTGGGGAAGTGGACAATATTGGTAGCTAAAGGGTGCTGCTGACACAGAGAAAAGCCTGATAATTATTCGGACTTCATGGAAGAGTTTCTCTGTAACCAGATTCATATCCTCACACCAGGGAAAGGTAGCGTTATATCTCAAATCCAATTTGCCAAACTGCTAAGGAAACCAAACAAATGGGGGAAGGTTAGGGTGGCAGCAGAGCAAGGAGAAAAAGTGACTGAGCGCAATATTGGTTTTGTATGTGTTCAAGGAATTGGGTATCCAAAGTTAAACATGAGTCAGAAACCAAAAGTGGTTTCCAAAAGGCCAGTTCAAGGCTGTAGCATAAGTAAGTGAGGCAGCCAGGAGGGCAACTTCTGACATATTGGTAATGGTCAGAACCTTTGGAGAGGACTACATTCAGTGAACAACAAGATTCAAGTGAGGAGGAACTGCAAGGCTTGGCAAAAATGGTAAGAAATGGCATCAAATAAGAGTATGAAAAGGGATTAAAAAACAAAATTATTTTGCTTGGAGGGGTAAAATGAAAGGATCAGAATTATTTCTATTAATTGCTCTGCAAAAGGAGATTATAAGACACAGGTGACTGGCTATTCTCCAGCTCATGTAATAGAAAAAAATAAAGGTGGGATGCAATTCCGACTATAGGGATTTAAGTTGAACACAGCTAAAAAAAAAAAAAAAAAAGAAGACCTTTAGGGAGCTTGTGGAGAATTAATTGGATTCCTGATGGACGGTATGGAGATTGTCTCGGGGAAGGTTTGTAAAGCAGTTGACTGAGGACCAGTTATGCCGGAATGAACTCTCAACCCGGGTGCCACTTCTGTGCACCTCTGAGGGGAAGAGGAAGTCAGGAGACCAGCAGTGACTGAAGCCCTGGACCGCCAGCCGCCCCTCCCTGGGCAGGAAAGGGATGAGTCAATGAATCCAAGGTTGCCTGCTGAAAGGGGAGGTCATGTTTGGAGTTCTCTGAGTGGAAGGAGCTGTGTAAATATTAGGCTGTCTTTTTTATTAAGGTCCACACACAGCAAATTATTTTCAGTATTTGCTAATACTTTCTACTCTGAGTGTAAACTCCTGCAGCTTTTTCAGGCTCTTCTCAGCAAAGGGTTGGGAGAGTGTTTTTCCCCCTCCTTCCGAGTTTTTAATCCTTGGTGAAGGTCACAATGCTTCTGTTTCTCTAGACAGCTCTCCAGAAAGAGCACCAAAAAAAAAAAAAAAGAAAAAGAAAAAAAAAAAGAAAAGGCATGGGGAGAATGTACTGCAAATTTGGCCTTGTGCACGGTAGGTTGAGAAATTTTTGCAAGTGTCCTTCTTACAGTTTTCATTGCTATTTAACCATTTAATGAGTGATGATCTCACAGCTAGCCCTGGAAAATGTAGGCTGGAAAAGAAAATCACATTTGACGAATCACATTTAAGTCGCCTCTTAATTTTTAGGCGACTACTCTAAAAGTTCACACATGGGGCACCATGCTTTGAGGAGTCCAGAGAGAAAGTCATTTTATGAGGATGGTTACTGAGCGGGACATAGTGGGAAAACATTGGAAAATGTGACTACTTTTATGACATCTGCTGTCTCTGCCTTAACCATGAGGAAAATCTGAGGATCAATAAATTCCGATAAAGGGAAACCTGACAACACCCCAAATGTCAACTTTCCCAAGATCAGAGCAAGCAAGGACCTCTCTCTGGAGGAGGTCGTCCATCCACGTGTGTTTTGTACTTGGGATTGAACTAGGGATGGAGAAAAGGAGGATCTTCAGAAAAAGCTATGCTAACATTTTCTTATTATCACATCTTTTGAAGTTGGTATTTTGAATCATACTGAGGATATTTTCAATAAATGCAGACATTGAGAAGTTAGAATAAGCAGTTTCTAAATAAACTGGGTCTGCATACTTCAAATGAAACAAATCTGTCTACCCAATTACTGAACATTAATCTAAATCAATTAAAAATTAGTTTAAATGCCCACAATATAAAATAAATTTTGACTTTCTGATGAGGTTTCTGGAGGCTTATCTTACTCATATGTTTAAATAATAACCACAGAAACTAATGAGCAATGGGTAGTGGGTGAATGGGAGAGACCTTGTCTTGTTGTTGCTACAAAGTATGAAGGCAGAAAGTGCAGTGGAAAAAGCTTTGGACTAGGAATTGGTGCACCTGGGCCTTGACTGGTTCATGTACCCTCTCGGGCCATACATTCCCACGTTTGACAGAAGAGCACCTCTAAACATCTACCGGACATCTCCGCCTAGATGTTGTTCCTGTAGCTCAGTCTCAGGAGATCCAGTACTGACCTCACCATCTTGCTTCTACAGTTCACCCTTCTTCCTGTACCCTCTGTCCCAGTGAGAGTGCCATTGTCCACCTGACCATCCAAGGACAAAGCCCTGGAGCTAACCTCCTCTCTTTGCCTCCTTTCCTTTCTTCCTTCCATAATCTGTCTCTCTCTCACACAGTTTGTCACAAAATCTGGCCACTTTTACTCCTAAATATCTTTTGGCTCTATCCCCTTCCCTGCTGCTTCTTTCCTAGAGCCCCACCGAAGGGCAGGCCTATATCTTGCCTCTGTGGTCTTCTTCCTTCTGGACTGGCCTCCTTGTCTCTCATTGACCTGGCCTTGTCACTGCCATCACTGATGCTTCTAAAGCAGAAATCTGCGTGTACCTTTGGGCTGAACTAAAAAATTCTCAGCGTAACATTACCTTCATAACCTCCTCAGGAAACAGCCCCATCTCTCAAAATCTGCTTTTATTCTGCAGAGAGGGAGATACTTGATGTTTTCACACATGCTGTGCTCTCTCATGCCTTCTTACCTGGACACATACTTCCCTTTGCTGGAAATTTCATTCCTATCTTTCTGTGCCTGTGTAACCCCTTTGTCCCAGTCTGTGTAGAATCCCCCCTCCCCCCTCCCTCCCCTCCCCGCTGTAAGCCGCTAAACACCAGGCACTTTCATCCTCCACTGCAACTGCCCGTTTACCAGTCCATCTCCTACAGCAGACTGGAGTGCAGTCCATCTGTCTAGCTCCTGTACCTGGCCTGGTCCCTGACACATAGTGATGCTCAAGTGTTAGTTCAATGGATACAAGTAAGAAAACAAAACAAAGGAAAGGAGAAGCGGGGAAAGAGAGGGAGGGAGAGAAAGAGAAAAGAGAAGGGAAGGCAAGAAAAAAATGACTGGTGAGCAGTTTGCTGAAGTTGAGTAATGGGATTTAAGACTGCGGAGGTAAGAAAGGATTATCTTAAATGTCATAATGAGGAATTTGGGTTTACTTATCTGGGCAATGGGAGCTTTGAAGATTTTTTAGTAAAGAGGTACACTTTGCTGTTACTTTGAAAATTCTCCAAATTTATTTACTTATTTTAAAACCAATATTTATTGAATAATTACTATGTACTAGGCTCTGTGCTAGACCCTGGGGGCTCATATGTAAATTAAGTAATGAACTTGATCTTCCAGGTTCTTATAGTCAATAAGAGGAGACAGATAGGGAGACAGGTAAGTGCAATCTCTTATTAGGGGCATAATGACAGAAATATGAATGAAGCAATGGAGGCTCAAAGGAGAGAATGGTTAGTTTTCCTTGCTAGATGTTGAAGCAGAGTCTTAAAAAAGTAGAGTTGCCGGAGGCTGGCTGGAGGCTCACCAAATTGTTTCTCTCTTCTTGGGTACACAGCTGAACTCTGGCAGATGAGGGGAGGATATTGCTGAATTCTGGGCAGTAGTCTGTGGGAGGAAGTAGACATTCCAGTTCCAGGACTGGCCTCTAAAGTCTCTTATTGGTTATAGGAATGCAAGGAGGAGAATGAGTTGATAAACCCTGGGGAATTGGCTTGTTTTTCAGGGCCCTACTTAATCACAGAATGTAGCTGTGATGGGGACCCTAGGATTCATGGGATACAAGCCCCATTTTTATTGAGATAAGGAGATTAGTCTCAGGTTGATTAAATGACTTGGCTATACTTCTCTTGAATGGATTCCCAGAGCTGTGGGACCACAAAGAGTTTGCCTCATCCGAATTGTTGGCTTTCCTCTAAACCACAGATGGTCAGTAAGCTCAGAAGTTAGTAATCAATTGCAATGATTAATTAATTACAAGTGCCTTGAACAACAATCTTATCTTTTAATTGGTTTTGCATTGCACTTTAAATTCTCTCCTCCTTTTCTTCTCCTCCTCCTTCTGTCCTCCTCCTAGTCCTTTCTCTAGTCCTATTTCCTCATATTTTCATATTTATTGGACCACCCCCTACTACCCTTAAACGAATCACTTTTAGCATGCAGTCCAGGGATGTCTTTCAGTATGCAGCATCTTCACTTGTTCATATATCACTGCCTCTGAAATGCTGTCACTGGCTGTTTTTCATTCATCCCAATCAACAACAGTTTTTCTACTTTTTCATTTGCCTGTGATCCTTGTTTCTTTCACACCCTTAGCAACATTAGCACTCTTGATGGCCTCTTTATGTTTTAAAATTGTGTTAATCATTGACATAGCCAACAACAAAAGCATTCTCTCCTTTAGTTGCTGCCTGAGAGATCTTTCTGTAAAGCTGAGGTATCCACATGAAAGGGCTGTCAGGTCAAACTGAGAAATTTTTTTTTCTGTGAGCAACTTGGTGGAGAACTGAATTGTTCCAGATGGGAGATGTTCTAGAAATAAGAGGTTTGACTGTATGGCCATGGATAAAATCTGACCACAGCCTGTTTTTGTGAATACAGTGTGATTGGAACACAGACAGGATTCTAGTGTGTGTGGCTACTTTCATATAACAGCAGATTTGAGTACGGCCAGCAAAGCCTAAAATATTTACTTTCTGATTCTTTTTTTTGGAAAAAGGTTGCTGACCCCTGCCTGGACAAGGGCAATACTGCCTTCTGACTATCCCCGATGTGTGACTGGCCCTATTCCCAGCCCCATGGATGACCTTTTCGGATTGAATTAGAAGCCTAAGATAACCCCTTCTATCCTGACTGACCCTCCCCCCATTGTTTTCTTGGTGGAGGCTGGATAATGAAGTGCCCTTGTGATTTGATTGGCCACAGTAGTCTGTACTTAGGTTAAGGCTTTAAGTCACAAAGTGATTGTTTATTGTATTGACTAACACTTTCAATTTTTTTTCCTGCAGTTTTATTGATCAAATTAGCTACAGGACTAATTTAGGTGAGATCTGATGACTGGAATGGGGGCAGGGATAATGACAAAGGTCTAGGCTGGGTTTGATGTTTTAAGAGAGTCTGAGAAGAAAACTCATTAAGAGTGAGGAGATGAACTAATCATTGAGTAATCATTGCTTGACATCAATAATTTAGGATGATGGCAATGCAGTCATTTAACATGTATTCATTGAGCACCTATTAATACTATGTTCCAGGTCCTGCTCTAGGTGCTGGAGATACAGCCATGAACAAAACAGACTCCCTGTCCTCATTCCTCATGCAGTTTACATTCTATTGAGTAACACAGACCACATCTAAATAAATAAGTGAAATGTGTGTGTGTGTGTGTGTCAGTGTGTGTGTGTGTGTGTGTGTGTGTGTGTGTAGATGTATGTGTTGGATAGTGATAATTGCTAAGGAGAAAAAATAAAGCAGGGAAATGGAGTATATGATGTATATGTGTGTTTTGGGGTTAGGAATGGGGGTAGCTGACATTTTATATGGTGTGTCAGGGCAGGATTCCTGAGAGTCTGAGTAAAGAAGTTAGAGTTTTTTCATGGGTCTTGTCATCAGCCGGATCAACAAAATACTGTACTCAGAAAATTAAAAGAGAGATAGAGATACAGAGAGAAAGATACATTGACATTCTAAAAGTGTTCACCAAACAACATTCATTATCTAGAATTCTTGACAAATGTGTTGTACAAAAAGGAAATGAGTAAAAAATGGGATTGTTGCTACAATGATTTTTTTAAAACCTCTGGCATTTTCAGAAGTAAAATGCAAAGTAATAGCTGAAGAGATTTGTGAATGTCAAAATGATTAATTTCAAGCCCTCTGCAGCCTATGCTACTGAACTTACCTATAGGTTAAAACAAATTGAGGGTCTGCCCTTACAGGATTTCAGGCATGAATGCAGGGTTCTTTGCAATGTTAGAGCGCCCCTCAATAAAAGTCCAGGCTATAAATTTTACTTGCTTCCCCACTAAATGGACACTTTGAGTGGAGACAGACTGGAGGGAGCTGTAGTTAGAGTTTTGATTTATGCTGCTCTATCGTTCCATCCTACTGAGTCTAGAGCAGTGATATCAAGGCACACCGATTGGCTGCTGTTTAGAGACTAAGGAAGCACAAGCGATGTCTTACCTAGGTCAGTGTGTAGGCAATACTGCCATGACTTAGTGTGGTAAAGGCACATAGTCATTAGGAGATGGAGGAATGGGACCTTTGCTAATAAATCTGTTGAGAGATTACTCCTCTTTGACCCTTATTTGTTCCAGGAAGACCTGTAGGAGTGTCACTGATAAGAAATCACTTGTGAAAATGTGCTGTTGGTACTCAATACAACACTTATGGTGAAGGCCAAATTGTAACATTTGCTTTGAAAATTCCAGATTCAGGGCATCCCCACCGATATATATATTTTTTTCTGGTGCTAAAATAGCTCAAATGAAGTTTGATCAAAACAAAAAATATTTTTTTATTTAAAAAAATCAACCACAGATGATGGAGATAAATTTAGTTGGATACTATGTGGTTAGAACATAGTTGAGGCCCCAAGAGCTGTTTAATTCTAACTCCAGGCCTCTCCATTTGAAAGTAATGAATATATAATTGAAATCAATAAGAGATTCTATGGCTGTGAGATTTTAAAAAATTATTGTTCAGTCTCTTGTTACTTTTTCATCAGGTTTCGTTTGGTATGTTTTTATTTACTTTGATGTTGTCAAATCTCTCCTAATGCTGTAATTATGGGAGTTAAACTGAATATGTTTTGCTTAACATCTGCAAGGAAAATGCAATGTTTGATTTGTTTCTTTTTAAATTTGCAGTTTGGAAGAAGTTGATTAATCCACTGGTAGAGTCATCTGTTCCATCTTAAGTTACACCCATTAGCCGTTGTTATAAATCCATCTGTGTAGTTAACTGAAAATTTTGGAGGCTAAATGAGGGCATAGATCTGTAAGTATATTAAAAATATAGTTTCACTCTTTAGTTAATGAGGATTTTTCTAAATAGTGCACATCAACCATATTTTGAATGTTCTTTGGTAGAAAGAAGTTTCATTCAGTTGTTTGTATCATGAGTTGTAGTCATACTAGTCACCTTCTGTCATCTTGGCTTGTGGTACCATATTGAGTCACAATTTTAGTATTCATTTTAAAAAATCCAAATATTTGGTTCTGTTACATCATATCTTAAAAATTTTTGGTTCAACTGTCTTCTGAAGGGAAGATCTCTGGAGAAGAATGTGTGTGGACAAACACGTGCTCATTCATACCACCTCCTTTTTTATTGCTACGGAGCAGATGGAGCTTTATATTAACATCAGAACCAACCATGTGAGCCAGGGAAAGCCAAGCTAAGGGACAGTTATCTCAGAGAGCCTCAAGGGAAATGTATTAGTGCCATATTAAGTTTTCAAAGGCATGTGCCTGATGCACCACAGGATAGAATGAAAGCCAGAATTTTGGAACTTCAAAAGCTTTCCATTTTGATCCACTTCTTACAAAATGTTGAAAAAGAAAAACAGAAAATGGAAGTTGATTGGCAGCTTTACCAGGATCATAAACTGAAAATAATTAGCACTGTGGAGAGTTGAAAATTAAAGCAAAAATAACATTAGAATAGGGAGACTAAGCTGATGAGCACCCTAGAAAATATCAGTGTCTATTGGGGAGAACCAAAATGCTCCACTGACTGTTCACCATTTCATTTATTCCCATGTCCTAGTGGGTTACACTTGGGAAGGCAGATTAGATTTACACTGCACAGGAAGATATTTTCACCTCTGTGCATGGATAGGTGCAATGAGATTTTAATAATTTCAGGGTATTTCTGAATTCTAGAATGAGAATGCAACAGGTTTCCAATTTTCCAAATAATAGCCAGAACATAGTTATACAGGCTACACTGACCCAAACATCTTTGTGAAAAACATTGCTGGATCTGGCATCCAGATTTAGCTGGTTCTACTAAAGCTCTGGATTAACAAAGGTAACACCCCTTTCTGGTCTAAGTTTATTTTAAATCCTCGCTAGCTTTAAACTCCTAGGCAAATTTAATGTAACTAGAAGCAATGTAGGCTATTTTTCAGCATTTATTGTGACCACAATAGTATGCAGCAAAAACACATCATACACATAAATATTTCTTAACCTGAAATTTGGAGATCTTGCCATTTATATAGATTTACAAAATTGTTAGAGAGAGAGAATGAAATAGAAAACTAAATGTGACCATTGTACTGTAAATAAATTCCTTGTGTTTAGACTCTATTCATTTTTAAGTAAATGAAGCTTTAGATCAGTGGTTCTCAACCTTTCTAATGCTGCGACCCTTTAATACAGTTCCTCATGTTGTGGTGACCCCCAACCATAAAATTATTTTCGTTGCTACTTCATAACTATAATTTTGCTACTGTTAATGAATCGTAATGTAAATATCTGTGTTTTCCAATGGTCTTAGGCTCCACAGCAGCGGTTCTCAACCTGTGGGTCGTGACAGGTTGAGAATGCAACAGGTTTGTAGCGACCCACAGGTTGAGAACCACTGCTGTGGAGCCTAAGACCATCGGAAAACACAGGTATTTACATTACGATTCATAACAGTAGCAAAATTACAGTTATGAAGTAGCAACGAAAATAATTTTATGGTTGGGGGGTCACCACAACATGAGGAACTGTATTAAAGGGTCGCAGCATTAGAAAGGTTGAGAACCACTGCTTTAGATAGTAAGTATTAGCTTCTTCACATAACTAGTACTCACTTCATTATGGATGTGTAGACAAAAGCTCTAAGTATGAAATACTTCTTGGAGCATGGTATAACTGAATATGTCATTTTTGCAGCCTTCTTCAGTTTTTAAATGTTTTCACTTGGTATTAAAATAAATTCCATTTTGGGAATAGATATATCCAGATCTTCCATCTTGCAACCATCTGCAGGATGCAAGTATGGCAAACAATTAAGTATCAACCCTAAGATCCCCAGAGGGCTCAGGAAAATTACGTTTGGTTGACTAGATATAAAGAATGAGTGACACTGAAGAGGACTTTAGAAAATAGTCCCTTAGGCCTCCCAGCTGATCTCAGGATGTTCCTCAATGGGTGTTGCTCATGACCATTAAGAAAAAAGTCTTTGCTTGAGTGAACTCAAAGAAATGAGCATATGAATTAGTCCAGATTCATATCTTTGTTAACTGAGAGTCAACTCCAAAAAGACAACCAATGAACTAGCTTCAGAGGTCAATGTGTAGCTTCTGAATTTCAGTTCAATTAGGTCTATGTAGCTTGTAATGTACATGGCATTCTGCTGCAGACCCAAGCTGTGACTCAGAGACCCTCCTGCTGTTAACAGCATCAGCTTTAACGGCTCTGACAAGTGACATTAGAAAATATGTGCAGTGCTGAGCCAGAGTGCCTGATGAAAACTGGGTGCATCTTTACAACACCAAATTTATTATTAAGTGTCTGTTCCCCAAATCGGGCCTGTTGCAAAAGATCTTGAATAATCCTAGTCTCTTTTACCACTCCCTACACTGACAAACATCTTCTATAATATTTGGTCTCCTTTCTGTTGTTACTTCTGAATTTAATTTACTACATGTTTTTGTCTCTAGATCTCACTTTTGGAGCACAGTTGTAGAATTCAACCCTTAAATAATTGGGTTAAGGGTCAAAGTCATCTAAAATCGTTCTCTAAGGCCACGGGATAAAAGTTTTCTGTTTGTCCCTTCTGCATTATGGAGAGAAGGTAGAAGAAGGATGGGAAAGAGAGGAGGGCATTGACTTCTTCAGGCCAAAGCCACTGTGGCAGGAAGGTATGCAGGTGCAGACCTGGCTGTCCTCAAATTGAGTAGGACTGAAAGACAGACATTGACACACTAAAGTGGGCTCTTCAGAAAAGAGAATTGCCTGGATTTGAAGTTGAAATGTTACCTAAACCTCCAGAGAAATGTTAAAAAAGCTATTTTTTTTTGGTGAATCTGGGGTGAAATGTTACTGATGATGGGCAGACCATCTCATGACTTGGTGTCCATATCATAAGAAACTGCAGTTGTGTTTAGTAAACCTTGCATTTTGAAGCTGTTTAAATTAGACTTCAAGGGGCTCTTAAATATTAAAAGACAAAAAGGTTCAGTAGAAAGAACATGTCACAAAAAAGACCTGGCTTCCAATGTCTCCCTATCACTTAGTCAATGGCTGACGCATAAGTCACTTAACCTTTTGAGGCCTCATTTTCCTTAGAGATAAAAAAAATTACCTATGAAGTTTCTTCTAGCTCTACAATTTTAATTTTTAAAAATATTTTTCCTGATGTCCTTTGCATATGACTATTCAAATGAGAAAATTCAGAGCAAACTTGAATGGGTGAAAAAGAGATCCTGTCATTAACCCCTCCCTACTCTCCCACCTCCCACCTTCACTATCTCTAACAAAACTCAGAGCCCAAAGCTCCTAGAAATGTTTTTGTATTTTCTCAGCAGGAAAATCTCTGAGTAAATGATAATAGATGGCACATTTTTCTCAGATGAAAATAAAAAGGCCATTAAATAATTAAACCAAAATTTAGAGGTTTGGGTAAATAAACTACTAGCTAGTATTATTTTTACAGAGACAATTCCCTTCAAATGCATATTATGTGTTTAAAAATTATACAAATAACATATAACTATGTAATTATTTTCAAATTTAAACATTACAGAATGTCTCTCTCCTGCCTCTCCCAATCTTATTTCCATATTTCAAGCCAACCACTACTAATGATATTATATATGTATCTCCCCAACCATATTTAATTAATTTACATGAATATGTATATAAAAATGCACACATAAATTTTTGGACATATAAACAGATTTTGTTATAGGCCCTTTGAAATCTAATTTAAACATGCACAGTCCTTGAACAGGTCAAGATGTATGACCTTGAAAGAATCAAGCCATCATCTTTCCAATATCTTTGATTTTATAGGAAATTATGGCTTAATGACACATCTGAGGTCATCTTTCTCCTCCAGGAAGAAGAGATTGGTGAGAATTAATGAATTTTTATATCTTGGTTTTCTAGACACTAGGGAAAAGATTACTTTGATTGGGTGGATGAAATAGTATCTGCTGAAGTAACAAAGGTAAATAATGATTTCTCGACCTAATGTTATCAATTACTTCAATGTATCCTATCTAATAAAAGAGTAATATGCAAATTAACCACCACTCCACCACACCCACCAGCCACGCCCACCAGCCACGCCCACCAGCCAATCAGGAGCGAATATGCAAATAAACCCAACCAAGATGGCTGCAGCCACAGAGAGCAGGAGGGAGGCTTGGGTTTCCCCGGCAATGGAGGAAGCCAAGCTTTCCGCCTGCCCTTGCCAGCCTACGCCTCCACTCAAGGCTACAAAGTTTCAATTATAGAAGATACATAAATCCCCCCAAAAAGGGCTGCCGCCACGGAGCAAGCAGAAGGCTTGGCTCTGCTCCAGGCTACAAAGTTTCAATTGTAGAAGAAAAATAAATCCCAGATACCAGGGCCTCCACTTGGGTCGCCAGGGGGCATGGCCGGCCTGCAAACCACCACAGGCCCCTCACCCAGGCCGCCCCACGCCCCAAGGGAACCCCCACCCTGATCCGGGACACGCTTCAGGGCAAACCATCTGGCCCCCACCTGTGCACTAGGCCTCTATCCTTTCTAATAAAAGAGTAATATGCAGATTGACCATCACTCCAACACACAAGATGGCTGCCCCCATGTGGTCAAAGATCCTGCCCCCATGTGGACACAAGATGGCCACCACAAGATGGCCAGCAGGGGAGGGCAGTTGGGAGGGACCAGGCCTGCAAGGGAGGGCAGTTGGGGGCAATCAGGCCAGCAGGAGAGGGCAGTTGGGAGGGACCAGGCCTGCAAGGGAGGGCAGTTGGGGGCGATCAAGCCTGCAGGGGAGGGAAGTTAGGGGTGACCAAGCTGGCAGAGGAGGGAAGTTGGGGGAGACCAGGCCTGCAGGGAAAGGCAGTTGGGAGGGACCCAGGCCTGCAGGGGAGGGCAGTTGGGGGGGGCCCAGGCCTGCAGGGGAGAGCAGTTGGGGGGGACCAGGCCTGCAGGGGAGGGCAGTTAGGGGTGACCAGGCCTGCAGGGGAGGGCAGTTAGGGGAAAACAGGCTGGCAGGGGAGCAGTTAGGCATCAATCAGGCTGGCAGGCAGAAGCGGTTAGGGGCAATCAGGAAGGCAAGCAGGTGAGCAGTTGGGAGCCAGCAGTCCTGGATTGTGAGAGAGATGTCCGACTGCCGGTGGGATCGGGCTTAAATGGGCAGTCTGACTTCCCTCGAGGGGTCCCAGATTGGAGAGGGTGCAGGCTGGGCTGAGGGACACCCTCCCCCCCCCCATGCACAAATTTCGTGCACCGGGCCTCTAGTGTTGTAATATTCACAACACATGAATGTTATTCACCATAACTACTTTTCTAAAAGTCTCTATGGTGTTTCCACAGGTTGGAGCTTTATGCTGGGGTAGCATTGTGCTTTAGGAGCAACAGATATCACAAAATCCATCTACTCTAGTGCCAGGCTCCAAACCTGGCTTGGTTACTGAACCTTTTATTCCCATAGCACCCTGGGCATATCTTTACCATAGCAATTTCCAGACCATAAGACAAGCTGCACCAGAGCTTTTGTTTGCATCTCCTTTGACCTGCTGTGTCCCAGCACCCAGAATAGTTTGCTGGTCAACTCTATTTATTTTACTGAATCCTCTGCTACACTGAAAGCTCTTTTGCTATATGGACTTCACCATATTCATCTTTATAGTTCTACAACTATTAGAACATGATTGGTGCTCAAAAATACTTGCTATATATTATATAAAAAAGAAAATAAGTGAATAAATAAGTGAGTAAGTAAACAAATGAAGGAAATAAGGGTAGGCTATTAACACCAGAAATGGGTATCCATGTCCATCAAGTGAATTTGTCTGGGCCTCAATTAGAAGTCTGAATTGGTAGCTTCTTCAGTTTGCTTTTAGGACCTGGCTCTCACTTTTCCCTCAGCTACCTTGGCCTGCTATTTTTTCCTTTGCGAGAACATCCTGGGTCCTTCAAATAGGATAAGGGGTACATAACTTTTAACAGAGCTCTTCAAGGACCTGCTCTTTGGAATCATCACTTCAGTAATGGTTTATTGCTAAGATTTTCAGTCTGTTCTATATACCACATACCAAAGGCTCATGTTTCATATCAGGCAAGATATGATTATTCTCATTTCCACATTCTTTAGATTTCCCCTGAAATTTATAGATCGTGTGTGTGCTTTTTTATGTGGAGACTATCATTTTATTTATAATGGTTACTACCATTGAGTGTGCTCCTGGATGAGAATAAGAAAGAATTAAGGAAGTACATTAATAACCTTATCAGGAAAATAGGAATTCCTTGTCATATCAAGAGGTCATATCAGCCTGAAATAATTCTCGTATCTTCTCTGCTCCACAACTTACTCCCAAGAAGTTACTACTTGCGGATGTCCAAAATTTTCACCACCAAGCCAAAACTGTTTTAGGAATATTTCCCTTTGCTATTGCATTTCCATGTACACAGAGTCTATCTTTTGACACATTTATCTAACTGCATTTCCTGAGCAGTACTTGCTTGTTTCACATATTTTATTCACAAAAGACATGTACAATTGCCTCTTAAATCTAATCATCATAGGCTAACCAAATTAAGCTAATCATAACCAACAGAAAGGAAATTGACATTTTATTTAGCACAAGAAATGGATGTCATCTTTCAGGATTTTTGAAATATTAAAAATAGTTTATGTCTCTCTATTACCACATTTATGGACGTCAGTGCACCTGAGACTAACTATTTATAGAATTCCCATAAGTTTTAAGCTCCTGAATGAGGGATCAGAAGGGGTAAGCAAGAACATGAAAAAAAACCCATGGATATTTATTGAGTGGTTGCTGGAGTCATAACCCTTTAATATATATGCATCTCATTCTGTACCTCCTAAGGTTTTGTTTCTTCTGGGTTAATGCTGTGTGATTTATTTGCTACATAGAGTAATCAATGTGAAGGCACAAAGATACATTTATCATAACCTTGCATTGTCAAAGCAAATGAGATGTAAAGGACATGGATTAAAAGAAAAAATGAGCCCGGCCAGTGTGGCTCAATGGTTGAGCATTGGCCTATGAATCTGGAAGTTACCGTTCAATTTAGGGTCAGGGCACATGCCTGGGTTGCGAGCTTGCTCCCCAGTGTGGGGTGTGGAGGAGGCAGCCGATCAATGATTCTCTCTCACTGATGTTTCTATGTCTCTCTCCTTCTCCCTTCCTCTCTGAAATCAATAAAAATATATTTTAAAAAGATAAAATGAACTACCAGAATAATTAGTCCATAAAAAACAGAGGTTCTATATATCTTGCAAATGTATGTGTTTGGTAGCAGTGACAGGACATGGATAGATCCAGTTAAGTCTAAGTTACTGGGGAAGCATGATGGGGTGAGTGGGATGAGACGTGGGGCAGGATGGGACAGAATTTTAAGTGGGTGCCCCCTGGCCAGCAAACAAAAGTGTGATTTTTCTAAGAGGACTGTGCATGAGCACACAGCCCACATGACTGGCAGAGGCCTTCAAACAATAACTGACTCTCAGATTTTAGGTGACAATTGAAAGAGCTCAAGGGCTCAACTCAAGGGCTAAACATTCTGGATAAACTCAGAAAGGGATGAACCCAGAAAAGATGGATTCAATGAAAGGTCCCATGCCAGGACATTAGAGCCACACTAGTCTTAATTTCATTTAAGCGTGAGGATAATCATCACTGTAGGAAATCTTATAGGTAATTCTCATCTCAGACTCAAAGGAATGCCCAGAATAATAATCCTGACATTAGGATAATGCTTAAAAACGCTTTGTGAAGCCTTTTTCATGTACTATTTACTTTAATCTTTCCAGTCCTCAGGGCATGAAAGTTAGGTGCTGTTGTCCCTATTTTATGGGTGAAGGAGCCAAGGCTCAGAGCAGTTGTCACTTGCTCATGGCCACAGATGCCAGCAGTCCAGTATTCAGTGGGACCCAGAATGTTTCTGACTTCTGTTAGAAAGTACCATCCTGTGCAGAAGTCCTACCCTTTCATTTTCTTTCCCTTATAAATGCCAGGGAGATTGTTCAGAGGGTAGCACTCAGGCTGACCGACTCTCTGGATTGGCCCCTCTCTTTTCACGGGCCAGTGGGTGGGTGGCTGCTGGAAGATTTGTTCCTTACCAACCCTTCATTCTACCCCAAGTATAGATTTCCTGTCTTGATAAGAAGAGCCTGGCTCCAAGGGGTGGGCTGCTGAAAAGAAAGTTATGTGTCTGTCTGCTGGTGCCATGTGGAATCATCTCAGTCATAGGTCCTCATGCAATTGCTGGCACTTTCCAATGAGTTTTTTTTGTGTGTGGCAAATAACTCCAAATGCTTTACAAAAGGGAATAGTTTGCAGATGTGGGTATGATAACCTGCAAAGCATGACTTAAATATAGTAATTGTCTCTAGCCTGCTCTTACTGTGGCGACAGAGTTTCTACTATGTCATTAGGGGAGGAATTTCCAAGTCTTGGAACACAGTAAGGGTCGCTTCTGGCATCAACTGTTTTTAACAAAGTTAATTAGCTTCTAAGCATAAAGATAGGGTTAAAGTATGTGGGAACCAAGAACAACTAAGATAAATGGAAGTTGAAGAGTGTCCAAAAATTTTTTAAAAATATTTTTGCTATTATTATTAAGCTTAGAAATAATCACTTTATTTCTTTGTGCTTAACCCATTGCCTTTTTTTGGTTCTGTTTTCTGTTATTTTTCTCATTGAAATGGCTTCAATTTAAACGGTTTTGCTTTGCAAATTTTCTTTACCAACCTCCCTCCCTGGCCCTGCCTAGCAGAGTCAAGTAGAAAAAGGTCGGGAACTTTAGGGATGGATGTAGTTTAGAGGTTATTCGGTCTAATCTCCCACCCAACAAGGAGATTGCCTCCACTAACCTTCCTCCAGACTCTACCTTCCAAGACCTCACATTTGGATAATTATTACCATTAGAATGTTCTTCTCTACCCTGAATTTTTATTGCTCATAGATTCTAGTTTTATCCTCTGGAAGTAGATGGGACTAGTGTAGTTTTTTTTTTTTTTTTTTTCATATCACAGATCTTCAAATATTTCTCAGGGAAAAAAATCATACCTTCTATACAGTCAGAATAACTAATATAGATTAGATTGTGGCTGCCTGGAGAGCTATGAGGTGGCACATGCTGTAGGAAAGAGAATCATGATTGATTACTAATATCTGCCATGCACCAAGGAAGAGAGAGTGTTGGCACAGATGGTGCACATTGTGAGAATTTGTCCTTAAATGTAATGTAATTATTGAGCATTCTTGGTCCCTTCAACTGTTTGTATATACCATGAGAGATACTTCACTATCTTGGCTGATTTTCTCTGAACAAAATACCTATTGAAAAATAACTCCCAATATTTCCAATGTGGTCTGACTAGATCAGAAAATAATGGGACTGTGATATCTATTAAAACATATTCATCAATGAAGTCAACAATTGCATCTTTTGTGTGACTCATATGGAGCATGTGGCCTATCACTTCCAGGTTATTTTAATACAGCAGTCCACAATGCAGAGTAATTTGAGGGGTATCACAAGGCCCTCTGATAAGTCTCTATTAGAGTTATTCCTTTGGCTTAGACAACTGTGTTTGGGAGAATGAGGTGAGTCTAGGCTGCTCCTATTAGGATACTAGAAATCATTAACAAATTGGTGCAGGATGGCTTTTTCTTTGAGTCAGCAAATATTCATTGCCTGCCATGTGGTAGACATTGTTTTAGATGCTGGAAATAAACAAAAAAGACAAAACTTCCTGTCCTAATGGAGTTTGCACAATAATGTGGGAAGACAGTAAATATAACAAAAAATAAAAATAGATGGTAATAAGTGCTGTGGAGAAAAAATTAGAGCAGAGGAGAGGAATGGGAAATGCTAGAAGAGGAGATGGTGTGATTTAAAATAAAGTGGTCAGAAAGGGCCTTCTTTAGAAGATGAAATTTCAGTAAAGCCCTGAAAGAGATGAGGGAGGAGGCCACATGGAGGTCTGGGGGAAAAGCACCAAGGCAGCGGAACAGCAGGTGCTAAGTTTGTGGGAGCATGCTTGGCATAATTGAGGAGAAGCAGGAAGACCAGAGTGCCTAGAGAAGAGAGCATGTTGCTTTTCATCCATCCATCCATCCATCCATCCATCCATCCATCCATCCATCCACCATCCATCCAATTAGTATTTATTTAGGACCTACCCTGAGTCAGGCATAGTTTCTGGCACTTGGAGTTTTAATAGGAAATATATATCTGCTGCCTGTAGCAATCTGGCAACTCATAGAATTCTTCCAGGTCTCCCCTAGACCAAGAGTTCAACCCTGGGCTTGGAGCATAAAAAAAGCACTGGGCTGGAGGTCAGGGCACTGGGGTTCAATATTAGGGGAAATAGGAGATATTGATGGAATCCTTAGAAATCACTATTGATTCTAAACTCTAAATATCAAATCAGAAGAACTTTAATTACAAAGGGGTCTATGAGTTAGCATAATTTGATGGTGACTTGTCAAAGTGGGCATTGACACACATAGAATTACGTAATAGCAAGATCAACTTGCCTGACCAATGCCAGCATTCATAATTCAACATTCATCACATTAAGTAATGTTGAAAAAGAAATAATACTGGCATGATGAATAACCCAATGTCAATAAAAATAAACACCATGGTCCAAGATAGGTTGGAAATTTAAATACAGAACAACAAAGGCATTTGATGCAAATGGAACAAGAGCCACATGAATGGATGAAGAAGAAGTTTAGGAAAGAATATTTTGAGAGAGAACCTCTTATAATTGAATTTATGAATGCCAGGGCCCCCATATCTGTTATTTTTAGCACTTTCTACTTTTCAGCATATTTAACAAGTGCTTTTGAATGGAGTAGAGCAAAGATTGTTAGAGGATCAGTATAATTTAAAGAGCTAATTTGGGTTCAAGCTGACAAATAGTATTGGCTGACATTTATCTCAGTCCTTTCGCTGAGTCCACCCCACGGAGCCAGGGCTTCTCCCAGCCCAGTTGGGTTAGAGATTGCTGAAAGCAGTACTTTTTAAAAGTTTACAATTTACTTCAATCATGGGCTCACAGTGGGTAAAATTACCCCTTCCTGTGAAGTGAGGCTTCAATCCCTCCACTGTATATCTACTGGGTTCCTTATTTCATGTAACTCTAGGGTTGTTAGTCTTTATAATGGTCCTAAACCTTAATCACTTCCATATGTTCAATATTACATGGTAATTTGGTAGTGAAAGAGAACTAGGCTAGGAGCCAGTTTGATTCTAGCCGTGGCTTTCTCACTAATTAGCTGTGTAACTCCAACAAGTTTGCTCATCTCTATCTTGGGTTACAACCCCCTCCTCTCTCCTCTCTGGGCAACTTTCTCTCAATATGTAGGGACAGGAGGCAGCTCTAGGAAAGTGCACTGAGACATCACACCTGAGGAAGTGAAGATGGAAAGAGGGCAAAAGAAGGAAGACATCCTCATCTTCTTGACCCAGGTATACAAACCCTCTTGCATCAGAATGTGTCTTCTTCCCACCTGAAACAATGAAGGGTGTGTCCCTGCTCTTTGCAAAGCCCAGATCTCCTACATCTGGGCTCTGAATCCATCCCTTTTCACCTCTCAAATATTCTCTGTTATCTCCTCTTCTGCTATCATCTCTCTTTTCTCTTGGGTCAGTCCCAAAGCATACAAATATCCTCTTGCATCTCCCCAAATTCTTTCTTTGCCCTATATACCCCTCTAGTTCCAGCTTCATTTCTCAGCTCACCATCACAGGCTGAGCTCTGTAAGGACTGATCTTGGCACACCCTTCAACATGCTCCAGTGTGGCTCCTGACCCACCATGTCATTTCTTTCTTATTCTTTCCATATGCTTACTTCACAACCTAATGTTATATCAATCATCATGATATTACATATACTTATATTACATTATGGTGCCTACAAAGTTTCCTCCTTTGAATATAGTAGTATAATTTGAGTATTTATTTTTCTTGTAAGATTTTTTTTGTATGTTCTGGAATTAATAATTAATTTTTTAAATTTGCTTTATTTTCTGTGCCCCATTACTATTTTTGTCCCAGTGACCCAATGGTATTGTAAATTGCCCTCTTAATATTTCCCATACTTTATATCCACTTCATTTTTTTCCCCCTGGAGGCCTCCCTCTGGGAAATTTCTATCCTTTTGCTCTAATCTGAACCTGTTGTTCTCAAGCCCTGCTACTCAGCTGTCATCTGGGGACTTCCTCTGACTGTCACTTGATGACATAAATGTGGGTCAAGAAATTTTATCTGGCAGCCTTTTGTGGACATATTGGAGCCAGGAGAGATGGAAGTGAGAAGACTGAGCTCAAGCTTGAGATTATTAGAATTTCAAATGCATGCTAATGAGTGAGACATAAGCTCTTTTCATATCTAGTGACAGTATGTCCAGAAGAAATCATAAAAATAACATTATTATTATTATTGTTTCAGGTTCAGTCATGCAAGCTGGACCACTACTAGTGTAATAGAAAAAAAGATTTACTTTGTAATTAGATTTTACACAATTGTGAAAGATCAGAGGATTTACCAGCTAGTCAGTCTCAAAGCCAAGCATGTTCGGCCACTGAAGTAATGTCATGAAGGGAACGGGCAAAGCCTGTGGGTCTTCAGCCTTGTACCTGGTATGGCTTGGACTCATTGTTGGTCTGTAGGACCAGCAATCTGGAAAAAGGTTGGGGAGCAGAGGAGATCCAGGATAAGCTGGGTCTCAATGGCATCTCTGCATCTGTCTGTCACTTCTACTAACTATCATGTCCTCCAACTTAACCCAATTGACAACTGGGTATTATGGACTGAATTGTGTCTGTCACCCTTCCCCCAACAAATTTGTATGTTGAAGACCTAGACCACAATACCTGAGAATGTGACGGTCTTTGCAGTCAGTGTCTTCAAAGAAGTAATTAAGGTTTAATGAAGTCACTAGGTTGGGCTCAATCCAAGGTATCTGGTATTTGTATGAGAAGAGGAGATTAGGATGCAGACAGGCACAGAGGAAAGACCATGTGAAGGGAGGAAAAGATAGCCTTCTACAAGCCAAGGAGAGAGATCCCAGAAGAAATCTACCTTGCCAACACTTTGATCCCAGACTTCTAGCTTTTAGAACTGTGAGAAAACATATTTTAGTCATTTAAGCCACCCACTCTGTGGTACTTTGTCATGGTAGACCTAGCAAACTAATACATGGATCAATGCCGCACAATGCCTTACATTTGTATATTGCTTCATACATGGCAAAACATTTCAACATAGTAATAATAGCAAGTCCTGATAATCATAGCTAACACATATAGAATTACATATATGTAAAGTGCTTAGACATTTTTCTAAGCACTTTACATATATTAACTGTTTAATCCACACAACATCCTTATAAGATAGATTCTATTATTTTCATTCACATTTTGTAATTGAGGTAAATAAAGCAGAGATAATTCAACTAATTTGCTTGAGTTCACACAGCTTATAAATATTGAAGCCAGGATTCAAACCCTGGCATTCTAACTCCACGGTCCCATCTCACCCTTGACTCTGGCCTCCCCTGCATCTGACCTTTCTTTCCACTCGTGTGACATCATCCTTTTCACATGAACACATCTCAGGGTCAGTCTTCTCCATGCAGGCCATGAATCTAACTTCCTTGCCCTCTTGATAGATTTCTGCTTTTGTTCACAGGGGAAATCTGCCAGAAAACCCGTGTACATTTCCCAGGGCAAACACAGGGCCACATGCTTCCCTGACCACAGGGCTGTGACCCCAAGTCTGTATTTCCCAAAGAGGAAAACCTCACTTCCAGAATGGTGGGGTTGTCATGTGATATAGGATTGTTCATATGACAGAAAGAGCCAGGTAATCTACATTTCTTCTTAGAACAAAACTTCATTTCTAAGCCACTTCTCCTTGCAGGGGTCATAGAGTTCCCCTGACTGCGGTCATGCGATTTCTCAACAGATTTCAGTCTCAAAACCAGCATTTCTAGAAATTGTCCACCTCGCTCCCAGAAAGCACATGTCCCTAAAACCTCCCTTGCTTTTTACCAAAAATGCACTAAAATCTGTTTAAAACAAAGAGTATGCCTATTTGGATAAGTCAGCGATCTCTATTTGATCCCCAAATGGCAGATTAAACTGCACTTGGAACAAGGAGGCCACAGCAGCATATGACATGCCCAGTGAGCCCATTGAAACCAAGGCCTCGCTTCATGTTGCTAATGAGACAGTTAAAATTACCCACACCACTTTCCAGAACAGTTGGTTATGTTCTAGTTGGGGCTTCTGAGCAAAGTGAAATCCTGTTATGGCATTAAAAGTATGTTTCCTCTGCACATTAAAAGAATCACCTGTTGCTTTTCCCTCTCATGTAACCCACCCCAACAGGAAAATGCTAAGTAGCAAGCACTGTGCTGAGATCGAAATCATATAATAATACCAATAATAACAACAACTAGTATTTGATGAGCAGTCATTATATACCAGTCACTGCTCTGAATGCTTTACATGGAGCACTTTGAATTCTCACAACACATATGAAGTAGGTGCCATTTTTACTCTCACTTCACTGGTGAGGAAATGGAGCTTGGGGAGAATCACAGGACAGTGAATAATGGAGCTGGGCTTTGAACCCAGGCCATGTATCTTTAAAACCTTCCTTGTAACTACTACAGATTCCTACCCCGGAGAAGGAAAGATGAAAAGAAATGATTATTTTTACCCCAGAAACGTTTTCTTCCTGATTCTGAATTCCTTTTGCCTGTGGTAGTGACTACTGTGGGAAGGGGAGGAAGAAGCTGTGTGAAGGCTCAGTAGGGTGTGATTGGACAATTCCCCTCCATCTTAAACCCTCCTTCACTCTGATCTCTAGTTTAAGACAGCCGAGTCCTGCCTGTTAGGCCTGAGAGCCTGACAGAGGGAGGGGACAGGCCTGTTTGCCTCCTATCACTGAGCCCAGGACACTCTACAGGTCAGCGAAGCAGGTAATGGGATGAGATGCCAAGCCAGTACAGATGCCTCTCAACTCCAATAGGGGTGTGACCCCATTTAAACTATTGGGCGATCTCTTTCCTCACCACCCAGCTTCTTAAAAAGAATGTGATGGTCTTTGCAGTCAGTGTCATCAAAGAAATACCAGTCAGAACTCCTAGTTACAAAACACAGAAGCCAATTCTGGTGAACTGAAGCTGCAAAGTTATTGACTGGAAGGATACCAGGGATCTCTTGAAAGGGTTGGGAAGGCTGGAGAAAAAGGAGACATGAGCTGGACTCCATGAGGCCAGAGCAAAGATGCCCTCAAGATAGGGCTGCGGGAGAAGGTCTCCCGAATGCCACCATGGCCAGGTGTGGCCAGGACACTGCTGCTCTCAAGTGCATTACTCCTTCTGCATCTTAAGGCCACTGTCTTTACAAGGTCTGATGGTCTGATTTGCTGAGAGTAGGCCATTTATCTATGGAAGCTGGAGGGTCATGCTGAGATGTGGAGATGATAATATAAAAAAGCTTGACTGACTTTGGTAAATTCACATAAAATTCCCTGACTTCAAATGGCTGAAAACAACCTAAAAGTTGAGAGTGGGAGTCGAGAGAGATACAAAACAGAGAAGGAGCTGAGACAACAGGTCTTGTCTTTTAGTTAATATTCAGATAACCTTGTTCTTGTTTTTGGCCTTGGAAAGCTTATGACAAAGGAAGAACTGCCCCCAAAAGAAATCTACTCTTTGCTCCACCATTGGTTTTGTTATCTTTGCTTATCCCAGAGACAAAAAATGAGTCTAGAAAGGATGCTGATATAATGAGGGTCTGTTCTTTTTTTTATTCTCCTGTGTCTTATTGCCCATGTTATAGCATAAATGACACAAAGAAGAGGGAGTTGGTCTGGTCCTCATCCATCAGTATGACCAACAAGGAAAGGAGACAAGATTATTTCCTAGCTGATCCTTCTTCAATCTTGACTTCGATGGAACAGAAATCTTTAAATGCTTTATTTTACGTACAAACATTTTTTAAAAACCTATAAAATTTCCATTATTTTTTTAAAACATATTTTTATTGATTTCAGAAAGGGAGGGAGAAGGAGAGGGAGAGAGAGATACAAACAATGATGAAAGAGAATAATTGATTGGCTGCTTCTTTTTTAATACTACTACTTTTCTAATCCTATATAATAAAGAGGGAATATGCTAATTAACCATCATTCCGTCACAAAGATGGCTGCACCCACAGCTGAAGCCAACTTCCCATAAGGAGCCTTAACAAGCAATCAGCAGGGACCTGAGGCTATGCCCTCCCCCGCCCCCGTGGGGCTTGACAGGGAACCTCAGCCCGCCTTCCACACCCAGCAGGGCTTGACAGGGGACCTCAAGGTGCACTTCCTGTCCTGGTGCTGGGCTAGGGGACCTCAGGCTGCTTTCCCTTCTCCAGCGCCAGGCCAGGGGACCTTAGGTTGTGCCCCCCACTTGGTGGGGCTTGACGGGGGACCTGAAGGTGCGCTTCCCGTCATGGTGCTGGGATAGGGGACCTCAGGCTGCTCCCCCTGTCCCAGCACCAGGCCAGGGGACCTCAGGCCGCACCCCCCACCAGGTGGGACTTGACAGGGGACTTCAGGCCACGCTCCCCACCCTGGCAGCAGGCCGGGGGACCTCAGGCCGCACCCCCTGCCCCAGCACTGAGCCAGGGGTTCTGAGGCTGCGCCGCCCCTGCCTGGCGGGGCTTGACAGGGGACCTCAAGGCACGCCCCCCACCCCAGTCTGGGCTGGGGGACCTCAGGCCATGCCCCCCGTCCTGGCACCAGGCCAGGGGACCTGAGGCTATGTTCCCTGCCCTTCGGGGCTTGACAAGGGTGGGACTAGCCAGGTCTGGATCTATCCCAATGGGGGCGATGTGGGGGGGGGGGCAGGAGGGGTGGCTGGGTCTGGGTCTCACACGATTTTGAGACGCATGTGGGTGGACGGGGACTTGACTCTGGGTCCCGTGGTGTGCCCCAGACTCTGACTGGAGGAAGGTTTTCATATACATTTTACTAATTTTCTTTCATCTCTGATACTTCTATTACAGAGAAAGGGCAAATAGCAATATTAAATTATTTCCTCTAATTAATCCCCTTTTAATGTGCACGAATTTCGTGCACTGGGCCACTAGTAGTTAATATTATGACAGTGGGGATCAAACCTGCAACCCGGGCATGTGCCCTGACCAGGAATCCAACCATGACCTCCTGGTTCATAGGTCGATGCTGAACTACTGAGCCATACCGGCTGGGCTATTTTTATTTTAAAAAGATTGTAAATTAGCAAACTGGGGAGGTAATATTTTATAGAAAAGATGAGAAAAAGACAACTTGAATATTTTTTACTCTGTTTTGAATTTTTTGTATCTAACGAGCTCATAGTTGCTACTCTGGCCTTTAGGACACATTTTCTACTGTGCTTTTTTTTTTTGTTTGTTTGTTCAAGGAACAATGCATTAATCGTTGTCAGACTCCAAACATCAAATATGACACCTCTCCTTGGGACAGCTAGCCAAGATTGATAGAGTAATAGTATCATGGTTAGTTAAATAACATTAAAAAACTAGAGCAAATCCAGGTCAATAATTTAATACAAAGAACAGAGAGGAAAAATGTTGTGCCATGTGAAGGAAGGGGGTTTCAAATGAACAGTTATGCCTTTAATAGATAACTCTAAACCCCATTTACCTGGAACTATTTTATGACATAACTTTGGTAATGCTTCCCTTTCTTGTTCTAGACTTTGCTTCAGAAGTCCTTTGGGGATGAAAATGAAAGGGGTTTAGACTGGAGAGTGAAGTCCTGAGAAAGGAAGGCAGGGCTGCCTCCGTGGTGCGCCGCCGCTGCAGTCACAGGGCTCCACACTCGGCCTCTGTGCTTCCTTTACGGGTGTGCTGTCACTCTCTGGAATTCCTTAATCATGTTGAAACAGGATTTTCATTTTGCAACAGGCCCCACAAATTATGTAGTTGATAAAAGCTGTATCCATACAAGCTCTGCTGGGATATCATTAGTGTCTCACAGCACACTAGACCAACCGTTGGCAAACTTCTCCTGCAAAGGACTAAAGAGTAAGTATTTTAGGGTCTTGCAGACCATACAGTCTCTTGCCACGAGTACTCAACTGTGCTGCTGTAGCTTGAAAGCAGCTAGAGATAAAATGTAAGGTAGTGAGTTCTGTAGACTTTATTTGCAAAGACAGGTGGGTTGAATTTGGCCCATGGGCTATAGTTTATCAACCCCTGAGCTAGGCACATGTGCTTAACCTTAGTTTACAGGGAGATTGTCTAAGAGATAGACAGGTAGCCTACTGGGTAGCCTTCTACTAGAACCTGCTTTGGAGACAGCTATATCACACTGGTCTACACACCAAGTACAAGGTCAAACAAAGACACAAGCAGTGAAGAGGCCACAAAAACCATCTGGGAGACCTGAGGTAGACAGGGGATGGGTGGAGTCACCCCTTCACCCCTGTTAAGACAAGGTGACAATTAATTTGGAGTGGTCAGTTCTGAGGTGCTAACAGAAACCATTCTTCTTGCTTAACAGACACATTCTTGTTTAATTCTAATAAATCCGTATTAGGTATCTACTGCTATATAACAGGTTGCCTCCAAAACATAGCAGCTTAAAACTAACAAACTCTTATTATTTCATAATTTCTGTGACTTAGAAATCTGTATGCTCTTTCTATGGGTCCTCTGGCTCAGGATCTCTCACAAAACTCTAACCATGGTGCTGGCTGGGGTATCAATGTCTCAAGGTTTGAATGCTCCAAGCTCACTCAGTGGCTGTTAGCGACTTTTGGTCATTTCTGGCTGTTGGCTGAACACATCAGTTTCCTGCCTGTCAGAGGGCAGCTCTCAGCATGGCAGAGCTTCCCTCAGAGAGCAAACGAAGAGTAATAGATAGGAAGGCAGTGTGAGCAAGATGGAAGTCAAAGACTTCCTGTAACCTAATCTTGGAAGTGAGCTATATTCTAGTTCTTAAAAGAGTTCACCTTTTACATAGGATGTGAACACCAGAAGACAGGGATTACCAGGGGCCATTTGGCTGCCTATAGGTAACCAACTTGATGACCAAGTGTAGTCTTCAGATTTGAATCATAATGACTTTTGGTTGCCTTCAAAACCAAATCCACCTTCAAAGGGTAAAAAGGTACCATCATTGGGGATATCAAAAACCAAAACTATCTTGGCCTGTTAAAGTATTAAACATCTGACCCACTGAATTAGATAATTTGATTCCATGGTTTTGAAGAAGGGAAGTTTATATTTAGAAATGTGGAGATACTGTGAACCAGGGAAAAAAATGGTACCTTGATTTGCTGAGTGCTCCAGGTCTTGAAGGCTCTGGCCAAGCTTCAAGTTGCTTGTTAGCGCTATTCAAGGAATGCATAGTGGAGAGTCCAACTATCCCAATGGGAGTGAGGTCAGGGTTGATTTCCTCCATACACCTACCCTGACTCCACCACATTAAACCCACCCACTTTGCCCCAATAGGGGCTCCAGACTTTGGCCTAAGCCAAATTCTCATTTCATCTAACATGCTCCTGGTTGTAGTTTAGTCAAAGCTTTGTTCTAAACACAAGTTTTTACTGATTGGGTCTTCTTATCGCTCTCTCCAAAGATAAGTTCTATGTCAGCAAGATTATTAAGGGGTGGGGCTGGATAAGAAGGCAGAAAGTCAAACTCACCAGAGGCTAGAGCAGGCCTCAGGGGTCACTACAAGTCAGGAGGAAAGGAACCACCTGGAGAAAGCACTGGTGTTCTTGCTGGCACTCAAGGAGGAAGGGCATGCACAGGGGCCCGGGAAGAAAGATTCAGGGCAGCTGGATGGCTAGCCTGAACACTTCTGTTGTTCAGAGGAAGCTGGAATCCTGAGGGGCTTCTTGATTCCTGCTCACAGACAAGAGCCCTAAGGAGCTAAGATAGAGGGGATTAGCCTATTGTTGGGAGTACAGAAACCAAGCACTGGAGCTCAAGAATTTTAAAAATTAAAGTATGTTTTTATATACACTGTATATGTAAAGCTTTATTTCATATACTGAAGTCTGTGTGTGCATGTGTGCATATGTGCACATGTATGTATGCATGTGTGTGTATGACAGTGCATGTGTACATGATGCCCCGTGGAAGACTAGAGGTTTGACTTGTATTAATTTCTGTGTTTTAAGGTCATTGTAAGGAGTCTGTGCTGAAAGTCTACTTGCTGGTTATTTCTCCCCTTGCCATGGAAGGCCATAAAACATGACTTTGTAATTCTTTCCCCCTAAGCTAGAAGATCGTACAGAACAGAATGTCAAAATTAGCAAAGTCTGCTCATAACACCTCATCTCGCCCCTCCTAACATGCTCAGTAATGTTTGAAACAAGTCAGCGCTTGCTCACTAGCTCGCTTTGCATTCTTGTATGCAGGGTGCCAGAGTCATTTAGTTTGAAGAACACGAAGGCTCGAAAAACAGAACCTACTTAGGACCTGTCACATGTGTTGGGAAAACAAAAGGGAAAACGAATGTTGAAGTCTGAGCTTTCATTCTGACAGGATCTACAGAAATACTTTACTTTTTCTTTTATTTTCTTTAAGTATTATATTACTGCATTTTCAATTAGCAGTATTATTAAGTGTTAGAATGCACAATTAATAGATGACTTCAAGAAACGTAGGAACCAATTTCAATAACAGAACTAAAAATGATAGGCTATTTGTAGTCAGTATCTTCTTTCCCCTAAATGTGCTGCATCTAGTCTGAGGAGGGGAGCAAAGGGGAAGAGAAACAACCAAATCCTGAGAGGACAGGCAAGAGGGAAGGAGGAACATTAAGGGTAAGTCATGTCCTGTGCATTTGCACCTTGACAAACACCCCTTTTATCAATTCTTTTGGATAAAGGAACATGTGTTTACAGTGTGCCGACATTAACAAAGGTGTTCAGTAATATGAGTTAATTATTGTCAGTTTATTATTAAATTTTTGGCTCAATGTCTAGACCATTTAACAAAAGTTAGGCTTGCTCTAAATTGACATGCTGCAAACTTGACCTAATGGGAGCCACTGCAACAGGCCACCATGACATCTGGTTGTCAGCACAGATGTGAGGAACTTTTGGTGCAGGTGCTGGCTGAGAACACGCTCTCTTCCCAGCTAGTATGACTTGGCTTAGGGGCATGAATGTCCATCCTCAAAATGACCACAGAACTTTGGAAACTGAGAGTCCAATTTGGGCAAAAGTAGTAGTTTCATCAAGTCCTCTGAAGAGCATGAAAGCAAAATTCACTTTTTCCTCCATTAAAAAATAGAATTAATCCAAAATTTTAGCACTTAATTTCAACATTTAAAGGAGAATTAAAATTTGGCATCAACAAATCTTCAAATATGTGTGGAGTTTTTCCAAGTCATAGGCACCATTGTAGGTTTTATGGAAAGTAGAGAAACTGAAAGACATGATTTCGTCCCTCAAAAGCTCATCTACTCTTTGCAGGCTGACATACTTGCTCTCCTGGGGCATTTTAACCTGAGATGGAAGGACTACTGGGCTTCCATGGTACCTCTCAAGTTAGATGCAAACATTTTGTATGTGTGTTTTGTTTTTTTTTCTGGGGAAAATACCAAGGGGTTTAAATCAGCTTTTTAAAAGTTCCCATTTCCTAAAAGCGTTTAATAACCTGGGATCCATTCATGATTTATGAATACTAAAAATAAAAATTAGCATTTATTATTATGCTACTTTGTGCTAGGATTTGTGTTAGGCATTTTACTTTTGATCATTGACTGTGACAACTACCTGTGGGATAGGTCTTATTATTTTCCCACTTCACAGATATGAAAACTGAGACTTAGAGATGTTGCTAAATTGAACAGGTAGCTGAGAATAGAATACTGTGCTGTGAGGATCTGATGGGACGTTCACCTCTGCATAAAGAAAGTGGCCAGCCACACATTGCGGTACATGGCAGTGAAACGAAAACATGCTGGAAATGCACTGGCGAGTGGTTCGTTAGTCTGGGCAAAGCTCGACTGTTCACAAAATCGTTGTATATTTTATAAAAGTCTCAAATGAAAAATATATTCCTGAGCTTGTGAAGATCCCAACAAATGAAAATAAAAGAGATCTCACATTTACAGACCAAGCAGAAATATTAGAATGGCCTGCCAAGCTCAAAGTAGAACAAGAATGTGGCTGTTGCAGCCAAGCTGAGCTATCATAAATTTAAATATGTGTTTCTTCTCCTTGAAAATGGCTTACTTCTGTCACTTAAGGGAAGAGCTGACTCTTCCACTGCAGACCAGCCTTGGAAAAAAGCTATAAAGTAAATTAAAGTGCCCACAAGATATTTACTAGCCTACAAAAGGTTCACCAGCCTCAAGATCTTTCCAGCATGACTCATGAGGCGGCTAAACAGATGAAATTGTGTAGCTACAATCAAACTCTCTTTCCACGCTTACCTGTAAACAGTAACCAGCAAAGGGATCGGAAAAAGAAAGCCTGGAGAGGAGAGAAAAACAAACTGCATGCTGCTTTAATGAGAAGCATTTAAACAAGGAATAAAGAGCAAACAGAGGCACCAGGAAAGGAAATACAATAATCACTACACTAAAAATAGAACAACACCATGTTTTTGGTATCTTAGCTATATGGTCGTGTCTACTAAAGTTTCTTTGGATGAAGGCATATGGCCAGGTCACCCCATATTTGGAGAATAAGACTGTTTTTAGAGATGAGACTATTCATGTTATCAAATATAACACTTCCCTCAATTATATGGGGGAGAGGGGATACACTTATGATACACTTATAACCAGGAACCAGGACTGACCTGGGTCTTAAAGTGGTTGTCCAGTGAAAAGTCCCTTAAGCCTCAATAGGAATGCAAACAGGTGATCTGGGTACCAATATGGAATCTGTCATGTGGCAACAGGTCAGAAAACAGGAAGCAAGGAGCTTTGGAAAGTTGTATAAGCATTTTGGAACAATATTGCCTGGTAGGCAAATTAACTTTGGAAGCACCATAAAATATTTCTTGTTGGGTGCGCAGGTTCTCACATTTATTTTTATTTTTTTTCCTATCATTTTATTATGAAAAGAAACGACAAGGAAATGGGCATGTAGAGTGTCTACTATGTGTCCAGAATATTACATGTGCTCAACAGCTTCACATTCTCCTGCCTTGGAGGCTACCCTTGAATGCTTAACAAATGTAACCTGAGACTGCGTCCCTAACGATCTAATCTTCATGAGTTTCTTCTTTCTTTCTTAATAATTCTGAGACGTGCCAGAGTGCACCCTCCATCCTCTAATCTGACTTTCATCACTCCTCACCCTGGCCTGTTCTTCAGGCATTTTTCTACGTGCTTCTTGCCTTTTGTCAGCCCCTGTTGTCTTCTTTCCAAGTGGCACGAGGGCCCTTCTCTTTTGCCCAGAAAGCATAATTACCGCCTAGTTTTAGGGTAGGACAAAACTTTACAAATGGCTTGAAAATAATAGAAGGCAATTGCAATACAAGGTGGAAAATTCAGACCATATACCAGATCCTCCTCCTCCTGGAAACTGTGACCTGAGCTTCTTCACAGAAACCAGCTGTTTGGTTGTTCCCTTCTGAGGCCCAGGCTGCTACCCTGGTAAGGGCCAGCCCACACCTTCCCCTCGGACTCTATATTCACTCACCTTAGTTTCTTTCAACCTGTCACATTGTCCCAGACTGGCCTTTCATATGATCATGCATAGATGTCTAGCTCCTATTTCTCTGGAGCTGTTTAATCTCCAGAATTAATTGTAAATTGAGATTTGGCTTTTCCTTTGGATAGCTAAATGTCCCCTTGAAATACTGTTTCAAGACAAAAGAACCAACTTCCTCTACAAGGACATTCTTGAGCAACAGGTACAAACTGTAGGTAGCTTTCAGATGGTAATTTTATTTTATTTTTTTTCCTTTTTAGACTTGGCTACACATATATTGTCTCATTATACGTAATGTATACAGCCCATATCTTCTTACTGATTTGCTTATTGTTTGTCTTCTCCTACTAAAATGTAAGTTCTGTGAGGGTATGATTTTGTGTGTCTATCACTGTTTTATCTAAAACAGTGTCTGACACCTAATAGGCATTCAGGAGATACTTGTTGAGTTAATAAATCTTATTTAACCCCCAGTATAAGCCTATGATATAGGTATTGTCAATTTCATTTTCTAGAAGTGGATAAAGAGGCTAAAAGAGCATAGGTGGCTTTTTTAGGGTCCCACAAATAGGAAGCAAGAGAACGCTTTTGATGAGCCTCAGAATCAATGTTATTTCTGCTAATTTTACTTATTTTCATGTTGTTCTCCAATAGGTTGGCACTTCTAGCCTGTCCCATCTTTGTTAAAGGTTTTGTTCGAGCTTAACCAGGAGTTTAAAGTGGACTACTAACTTCTCAGGACAATGATAGTGGTGGTGATACAGCCCCAAGGAAAAAATGAAATGCAGCAGAATGGAGATAGATCCATGGATGAGAACTCACTAAAAAATTTGAGAGAGATTGAGAGAGAGGGGGTGTGCTGCTAACAAAAACAGAAGCAGAGACAAGAGATGGACAGAGAGTACCCAGATGGTGTTTGAGTTGCTGGTTCAGCTTCTGTTCTGCACATTCCATTCTTGCTCCATTTCTTTACTTTTGGGGCTAATATCTTTTAGGGGTTAGAATTATATTTTGACCCAGTGATCTGGACATAAAAGTTTCATAGCTCATTTCTAATTCTTGATGCCTCAGTTTTAAATTAAATGGTCATTAGTTTTTCAATGTTCCATCGCAAACACCAGTTTTTGTCCAATTCTATGGCTGTGCTTTCCACATGGGCTCATTCCCAACATCATTATAATACCCTGGGACCACTGCAAATGTAAATTTTCAACTGAACAGGGTTTGGCAGAGAAAGGGGAGGAGGTGGGTGGAGTGGCTGGATTCTAAACTATCAACTGCACAGCTATCTAAAAATAAGTCCTCTAAGTCCAAAAAGACTGGCTTAGAGATGAAAATGGAATGATTAAGAACATTTTGCAGAACTGCATCTGAGGTATATAAGTCATGTGACATTTCCATTTTTTCCTTCACTGGGAGAAGAGAATCTGCTGAAATGCCTAAATACCAAACTTTGTGTGACTTGAAATAAAATTATAAGAAAGGGCAAGTCAGCACAAGGGACACAGGAATTTCAGTGCTCAGCTTTAAAATGTTTTTGCTGAAAGCTTATGAAGCCTTCCATAAGAACAGTGTTCTGTGCTTGTGTGGTATGTAGGAACACACACATACTTTTTAAAAATGTTTTTATTGACGTTTTTAGAGAGAGAGGAAGGGAGAGATAGAGAGAGATTGAAACATCGATGATGAAAGAGAATCATTGATTGGCTGCCTCCTGTACATCCCCTACTGGGATAGAGCCTGCAACCCAGGCATGTGCTCTGACCAGGAATCCAACCGTGACCTCCTGGTTCATAGGTTGACGCTCAACCACTGATGGAGCACACACATTCTTACATGCACATACCTGTGTCTTTAATCTTGGGTCTTTCAAAAATTTAATGTAGTATGTACAGAGAATTACACATATAAGTGTACAGCCTGAATTTTCACATACGGAACACACCTCTGTAATCAGTATCCAGACAAAGGAACAAGTCAATACTATCTCCCCTGGAATTCCCTTCATGTTTCCTCAAGCTACTCTCTCCTCTCCAGGGTAATAGCTATTTATTCTTTTAACAGCATATAGACTTGGCTCTTATTTTACCTTTTATATAAATGGAATCACATGGTAAATATTCTTTTATGTCTGACTTCTTTCATGTTTCTGAAAACAATCAAGACCTAATACATCTTTAAAAGGTAATTTAATTTTGTGATTAAAAAAGTAATACATAAGCCAAAATCGGTTTGGCTCAGTGGATAGAGCGTCGACCTGCGGACTGAAGGGTCCTGGGTTCGATTCCGGTCAAGGGCATGTACCTTGGTTGCGGGCACATCCCCAGTGGGAGATGTGCAGGAGGCAACTGATCGATGTTTCTCTCTCATCGATGTTTCTAGCTCTCTATCCCTCTCCCTTCCTCTCTCTGTAAAATATCAATAAAATATATTTAAAAAAAGTAATACATAAGGCAAAATAAAATAAAAAATTTAAACACTGCCAAAGGAGATAAAATAAAAATTAATAGATATTTGTGCAATTCGGTAGTAGAGAATTCATTGTCATTGGTGTATAGTATTCCTTTGTGTGGATTCACCCCAATATATTTATCCATTCTATTATTAATGGGCATTTGGGTAATTTCCAATTTGGGGCTATTATGAACAGAATTATGGATAGTCTAGAAATGTTCTATGCATATCAAGAGCATATTTACATGTATGTATGTAACTAATTTTTAATTTATGGACATTTAATTTGCTTGTATTCTTGTGCTATTATAGACAATGCAAGGAATATGTTTGCATGCACAGCTTTAAGCAATTTGCTTTTACAGGATGAATTCTTAGTCTGGATTAGGTTGCCTATAAACATCAGAAATGTATTTCTTATAGTTCCAGAGGCTGACAGTCTGAGATCAGGGTGCCAGCCTGGTCCAAAAGGGTGAGGTCCCTTTTCCAGGTTGTAGACTGCTGGCCTCTTGTTGTATTCTCTCATGGCAGAGAGCAGAGACAGGAGGCAAGCTCTCCTGTAACTCTTATAAAGGCATTAATCCCATTCATGAAAGCTACACTCCCACAACCTCATATAATCCTAATGATTTCCCAAAGGCCTCACCTCCTAACACCACTGCATTGGGGCCTAGGGTTTCAGCATATAAATTTTGGGAGCATGCAAACATTTAGTCCATAACAATATATGAATTTAAAAATTTTACACGAATTGCCAGCTGTCTGCATAGAGGGAGAGGCTGTCTTGATTTATATAGTCCCACTACCCATGTCCTCTATTACTTTTCATAGCACATGAAAATTAATCACTTGTTTCAGGGCAACTAGTTGGGATGCTGAGCACCTTGTAGAGAGGAACAGTTAGAGGAAAGGCAAAGAATGATGCAGTTGCCTGAGTCTGATATAACAACATTTGGGGTCAGAGTGGATGCTGGCAGAATATAGAGAAAAGGACACATCTAAAATGAGTGAATCTGTAAGACCAGACTGGCTACCTAATTTGCCAGGCATAGTGCAAAACGAAAATGTGGGTCTATTGTCCAAAAATTAGTAAAAAGTTCAGTTATGGGACAGGAGAGCATGAAACCAAATTCATGGGGCCCTGTGCTACTGCCCAGGATGCTCCCCCATGAAGCTGGCCCCAAAAGAGAATTAAAATCCCAGAAGCCTAAGGACATAAAGTGAATCAAACAGTATCACCACTATCTCCATCACCTCTGGTAATACACTATAGTTCAAAAAGCACCGAGACTTGCCCATTGCTGTAAGATACTATTGGGATATTGACAGTGTCTGCTACAGGGGTGTGCCATGTGGCTGTGGAAGAGGTTCTAAAACTTTTGACTCACCTGGGGACCTTGCTGAAATGCAGGTTCCCAGCTTCATCACGCCAAATTATTATTCTATGAGTCTGAGGTGGGGTCTCGGAAGTTGGTATTTTATTCGGAGGCAGACAGTTTAAAGACTGTAGTTTAAAAAATATTGGTCCATGGTTTACAGGAAAATGGTTTTGGAAGGGAGTGACACTTGAACTGGGATTTGAGAGGAGAGCAATACTTAAGAGAGAGAGAGATTGAGAAAGGGAGAAGAGAGAGAGAAGGAAAGAGAGAGAGAGAATGCCATCGCAAGTGTGCACTTTTACTGCAAGAAAATAGAAGTAGGAATCTAGATGCCATATTTTATATATATATAAAGGGTAGTGAGAGGCAAGATAGAGAGGCAGTTTGGGGCTAGTTCACGCAAGCCAGGTCCAGCCCAGACTCCCCAATTAGAGCACCTTGACATATGAACTTCTCCACATGGATCACAGTTTGGTGGGGGTTATCACTTTAGATGTTAATTCTGAATCACTCCAATTTAGCAGACACACAAGGGCTCCTATCTGCTTGCTCAGAAAAGCCCCAGGACCTTCTCAGTACTCAGAGGGCTTTTAGAACTTTTGTCCTAGATCTGAGTAGGTTCAAACTTCCGTTAGGTCACCACATGGCTACAACTTCATCATTGCTTCTTGAAACAGCCAAGGCAAGAAACAGCATGGACGGCATTTTGCTGACTGCTCCTCCCCAGCACCTGCATTGCTGTTCAATGCCTACTTCATTTCTTCTACATCCAGACTCCCAGTCTGCTCACGCGGGAGGCAGCTTTATTTGTTGTTGTTCTTTTGTGGAGTCTGGTCAGAGCAGACTGAAGCCCAGAAGGCACTCGGCTTAAATTCCAGGCTGAGGAGTGGTAGCTGGAAAGGGGTTATTTATATATTCCTCATCTTGGAATAGCAAAACATTTTAAAAGGTATGGTGTTTAATCATGTCTGAGCCTGAGGAATGTGGAGCCCCTGTGAGGAATTCTGCTTCATAAAGATAAAAATAAGAAATTGGTGGCTTCTCCTGTCAAGCTTTCCAAAGTATTCTTCTTGAATCTCTTGCCCTGTCTGTCACACTTTATTTTCCTACTGTCTAATCAGTGCTGAAATATTGTGCTTCAGAACAATATCCATTTCACCAAGATTTGAAGTACTCAGCTACTGAATCCTCTTACCATCCCAGTCAGTCCCCCCCTGCACGTATCCTATGCAAAGAGAATAAATGCACACTTCCTCCTCAAAATGGATTGTGCAATAGTATTTATGGATCAGCCAATTATCATTTTCAGATACTTAGGATTTCCTTTTTATTTACCACCCTCAGTCTTTGAGAGGTAGATAGCTTTTTTTGATTCTGATATTAAGGGGATAAAATCCACCAACAAAAGGTGCTGAAAAGTAAGATGGGCAGACCAAGCTTATCATTTCTGTCACATTCTTAGCCTCTCCTTACCCAGCGTCTGAGAATTTGAGACTTGAACCTGATCCTCTCAAATTGCAGTGCAATATATGGCAATGACATCATCTGAAGATCTTTCTAATAGGGAACTACTATTTTTAAACAAAGACAATCCCTACCATAAAAAAATAGTATCATTTAGTATGCAAACTTTAGAGTTAAATTTCAAGGCACTACAGGTCCAGGTACCATGTCAAACAGGTTTACTCTCAGACATGTAGGAATGCACAAATCACTCTGAAAGGTTACACTCTAAATGACAGGCATTCCCACTTGAGCTGGGTTTGGCACCCAGAGTCAATAGAAAAAAAGATTAAGATCATTGTCATGGTCATAAATTACACTGTGTCTCATTTCTCCCCCCAATTCAGCAAAGTATCTAATTCCTTGTATATAAAATATTGCCTCTATAGACAGGGGTGTTGTTAATTATTCAGTTAATTTGCATTATGTAGAAATAAATATTTTTATTTATGGTTGGTTGGAAACATTACTGAGACATCTACAAGTTTCCTCATGCTTTTATGGCATATATTCAACTTCATTTTGGGTTACAAAATTCTCAGCCAAACTTCCATTTTGGAAAAAGGGAGACATGATATTGAGAAATCATAAAAGAAGAATGATAGTCAAGACCCAGGGAAATATATATATATATATTTTGCTATACTCAGAATTAGCCAAAGCTTTATGAAAATACACTTTCTCATTCTGGTTACTGTACTTTATGGTAACATGAAACAGAAGAATAATTGAGGTGTTTCATTGAGCTTATAAGGCTATGTCAGGGAAATTTTAAAAAATATTAAATAGACAATTGCGAAATATTAAAAAGGAAGAGCTGAAGGGTATGTAGTGATTTTTGAATTTAATAGCCACACTTATTCCTACCACCATCATTTTACATATAAGGAAATGGAGGAATAGGAGGTCAAATCCATCACATGTACATGACTAAGTAGTGGTGGAGCTGGGACAAGGGCCCAGGTCTCCTGACTTCCAATCTAATGCAGTTTCCACTAAGGCAGAAGGCAGGAATTGATGACAGAGGTCTCTGGATGAATTGATCTGTGTGACTATTCTCATTCCCTCAACTACTGCCCTGGTTTCTTTAGAGTAGGAAAGTGGAATTTCCCTTCTAAGTCATTCTCCATTATGTGAACCAAGAGAGATGAACTCCTGTTGAGTGTGTGATGTGCAGATCATCCTATCTAATAAAGAGGGAATATGCTAACTGACCCTCATGCCATTGCAAAGATGGTGGCACCCACAGCCAATAAGGAGGGAATATGCTAATTGACTGCCATGCCCTCAAAGATGGCAGTGCCCACAGCCACAAGATGGCGGTACCCAGTCCCCTCAGCCCCGCTGTGGTGGCAGGCACGGCAAGGCCGGGCACGCCCCCAGGCGCACCTGCCTCTGGAGTCCCCAAGTCCCCTCTGTCCCCCAGCCACCCAGGGCCAGCCCAAGGTGCAGGCAAGCCTCGGATGGCAGCTGCCCAGCTGACGCCCAAGGTGCAGGCAAGCCTCGGATGGTGGCTGGCCAGCCGCCAAGGGCTGGCCCGAGGCACAGGCAAGCCTCGGATGGCGGCTGGCCAGCCTCCCAGAGCCGCCTGAGGCTCAGGTAACCAGGGCTGGCCAAGGCTTGCACTGCTGGCAGTGGCAGCAGCAGAGGTGTGATGGGGCGTCACCTTCCCCTGATTGCCAGGTTGTCTCCTGCCCCTGAGGGCTCCTGGACTGTGAGAGGGGGCAGGCTGGGCTGAGTGACACCCCCTCCCCCTTCAGTGCATGAATTTTCATGCACCGGGCCTCTAGTTATAGATAATTATAGAGGGAAAAAAGGAGAAAGATTTTGTTCAGCATCAAGAAGTTCTTAACTTAGGAAGGCTATTTAATATGATTGCAGAGTCTCTACACTCAGAGATATTGAGAATAGAATAGAAAATCATCTCTTTTGGGTTACCTTCACTTCCTGAAGCCAAGTGCTAAGATATACTTCCTGAGATTCTCTGTAGATCTAGGAGGTTGTGATTCCAGTCCTACTTGTAGCCAATCCTTCATTTCTCTCTCTATACCTAAGCAAAGCTCTTAAATGAACCCCCTACCTCCTCTTATTGACTGAATTGTGTCTCCCCCAAATATATATGTTGAAGTTCCCCCAAATATATGTGTTGAAGCTCCAATGTGACTGTGTTTGGAGATAGGGCATTTAAAGAGATAATTAAAGGTCAATGAGGTCATAAGGATGAGGCCTTAATCAGATATGACTGGTGTCTTTATAAGAGAAAGAGACTCAGAGCTCTCTCTCCATACCTGGGGAGAGAAGAGAGCAAGAGAAGATGCAGTGAGGAGGCAGCCGTCTACCTGTCAAGAAGAAAGGCCTCATCAGAAACCAACCCTGGTGATGCCGTGATCTTAGACTTACCACCTATAGATCTGAGAAAACAAATTTCTGCTGTTTAAACTACCTTGTCTGTGGCATTTGGTTAGCATTCAAAGCAACTAATACAGATTTTAGTAAGGTGAAGTGGGGTGCTACTGTAACAAATACCTATAAATGTAAAAGTGGCTTTGGAACTGGGTAATGGTAGAGGCTGAAAGAGTTTTGAGGTGCATACCTAGGTTGCCTCAAAGAGACGGTTTTTAGAAACATGGAAGTTAAAGGTAATTCTGGTGAGGGCTCAGAAAGAAAAGAGGACAGCTGCACAGAAAACTTTGCTACTATCATCCTAGAGAACAGATACATCATAAAGAGAATGCCGGTGAAAACGTGAACATTAAAGGTGATTCCGGTGAGGTCTCAGTGGAAATGAGGACTATATTATTGGTCACCGGAGGAAAACTGACCACACTTAACTCATTTCCTGAAAAGGTATTTCAATTTGCTTTTAAGGAGGCCCTTAAACAGAGGGGAGAAGAGAATCCAAGCTTTTCTCTTTGCATCAGCTCTCAGATGAAGTCCATAAGGTATTTTGGTGAACTTCAATAGTACTACTTCTAAAACAGGGAGTATGTGTGCAGTGAACGATATGCATACATCATACATAGATAGACACATATACTATTAAAAAGTATATATACATAATACATATATGTTCAAAGACAGTTAATATGCAGGGTGTCCCAAAAATGTATATATAGTTTAACAGCTGAGAGCTCAATTTTGAAAATTAAATATATTTTAATAAACACTGCCTTTATAATTATTCAAAGTATGTGTATACATTTTTGGACACCCTATATATTACTATAATATATATAAATAATAATGTGTTTTAATATGTATATAATACTTACATATTATGTTTTTAATATTAATATAAACATGAGTTGGGAAATGTGAGGGTGCCTAGAGCATACAATTAATATTACATATTAATTATGTATGTATATGTGTGTGTGTGTGTGTGTGTGTGTGTGTGTGTATGTATCTTCCCGTTATCCTCTCAGGCCCCAATTTATGCATACAGTGTTAGTTAATGCTTTACTCTGCTATCTTAGGCATTTTGCAGAGAGGTACATACATTGTATGTACTCACACACATTCTCAGTATGATATGAAATAATAACTACATGCAATAAGTATTCTAAAAATATTTTCATAATACTCTGAACTTGGAAGTGGAGCCATTACAAAAGTTGTGATAAATTAAAGATGATTCTACAAAATGTTGAAAATTGCCCACAGAATCTCTCTCTGTCTCTACACTTGAGATTTGTAAGACATTCATGGCTTGTAGGACATTTGTTATCATGTGCAGAAAACATCAGGTTGGACGTGGTCATTTCCCATTACTTTGCAGATGATGTCAACAGGGAAAGACCAGTACGGAATAACCTGAGCCAACACTTAGGGTAAGACTGAGTGCAGCATAACGCAGGTCCCGGGTATAAAGAAGGTTACAGAGTTACTTTCTAAACAAGTTTTTCCACCCCCGTCATACCCCTTGCCAAAGGTCATGCAGCATGACGTGGTGGCAATAACAAACTGTATCCTTGGCTCTTGATGCTGGCTCATATTTCCTTCCTGTGACATACAACAGTTTACTGGAGATTATATAGGGAATAGTTAGCAAAATCCCTTCAGTCTATAGTTTATAGCCTTTGATTTTCATGTAGATATACTTGCTTGGGCTGTATATATTTCTTACTAAAAACAAATAAAAGGGACTTACTGATGTATCATCTTGTTCCCGGACATGGACTGGAGCACCGTTTGCCTTTTGAGTCTCCCTCTCCTCCATCCAGATGGCGCAGAGAATTCTCTGCCTCAGTTAGCAGAGGGCTTCGTCAAGAGTGGGTGGGCTCTCTCCATTAGAATGAATTGGTGTTATACAGCTGTGTGTTTATTGATCTGGGTGCATGATCACAGTTTGGCATTCATTAGTGTAAGTGGTATAGAACACATTCATGGAAAACAGGTGGAAAAAATATGCAATATTCCCTTAGAGCAGAAATCAGATTCATTAGATTATTCTTGCCAGATTAGTCGAAAGTTATACCCTAATATTTTTTCCCAACAGCGCCTTTTAATACTCCTCACTGCCCTTGTCTGTATCTACTATGACTGTGGCCGGCAAACTGCAGCTCGCGAGAGAGGTTTGCCACTCTGTTGACTAATGAGTTTGCCGACCACTGTGCTATGATGAACATCACAGAAGGTAGTGCTAATGGATTGGGCCACATAAGTAACTCTGTTAACTGACTAGACTCACTCAAATAATTCAAAATAAATAGATGACCATTTCTCACTAGAGAGGGGGTGTCTGGATGAAAGACCACAAGAACAAATAGCAGATAACATTTCTAATCTGGGTCTGACAATGCAGGTGGCATTAGTGGCATATATGCCCAGAATTTTTTCTCTGATGAAAATCATGCCTGCCCATTTAAAGACAGAGAAATGAGCCCAGGAGCAGTGACCATTATTTGGTTCACTAATCTTAACCCCAGTTATCAGGCTTTGCTATATCATTGAAGAGTGCTATTTTCCTTGGCAACATTAAAATCAAATTTCTGTGATTGGCAGAATCTTAAACACTACCTATCAGCAGACATGGGTGGCTTGTCAGAACGAAGATGCCATTTTGATGACTAGAATCGGGAGCTTTGTATCAGAGGTCAAATCATGTTCCAGATTCTGCTTAGAAATCAAAATCTTGAGACTCTATTGAAGTTATGGTCTCCTTCCCCCAAAAAACACACACATGCTTCAGTGTCAGGGGGTTTATGGATTCCTAGAAGCAATTTCTTGGGCCTTTATGGACTAGAATAATAACCCTGATGTCAAGTATCTTTGTGATTCCATGGCTTCCTCCCCAGCCTTACTAAACCTGCCTATTAATAGGCTTCCTCACCTCTTACTTGACTCCATGAGGCTCCCACCCCAGCCTCCTCATGGATCTTCTGTCCTAGGTAGGCCTGATCCTTCGCTTCCACATTGTAGCCAGAGTGAACTGGGAAACACAAACCTAGCCTGTCCCTCCCAGGCTTCTCCTCCACTCACAGGATAAAGTCCAGATGCCCCCAAGGTCTGGGCCTTATCTCTACTTCTCCATCTTGCCTTTCGTCATATCCTGACTGATACCTAATGCCACAGAAGTTCCAAACTTTTTGCAATTTCCTGCACATATTTTTTTGAGTCCATGCCTTTAAGTTGTTTTTTTTAAACTTAAAAAAAAAATTGTTGACAGTATTATAGATGTCCCTCATTTCCCCCCACCTTTGCCCCCTTCTACCCAGCCCCTGCCCTACCTCAGGCTTTACCAAGGGCTATGCATATCTATCTATCTATCTATCTATCTATCTATCTATCTATCTATCATCTATCTATCTATCTATCTATCTATCTATCTATCTATCTATCTATCATCTATCTATAAAAAATAGAGAAATATGCTAATTAACTGGGATGCCATAACGGGTTGACCAGACAGGAGGAGGTTGCACGCACAGCGTTGGAGGTGGGGTGGCAGGGGCCTCCATGTGCCTGGGCTTGGGGAGGGCCTGATCAGCAGCAGCCATGGCTGCTTCAAGGGCCAGAGAGGGAGGCAGGGCTGGACTGGCAGCGGCTGTGGCTGCTGCAAGGCCTTGGGAGGAGGCAGGGCCGGAGCAGTGACTCGAGGGTGGGCAGCGCCATGCCGATTTCGAATTGTGCGCTGGGCTCCTAGTATGTATATAAGTTCTTTGGTTAATCTCTTCCCGTCTCCCCCACCCTTCCCCTCTACTCCAGAGTCCATGCCTTTATATTTAGCAGTCACATCAGCCTGAAAACCATACACTCTCCTCACCCTCATTCCCCTTCTTCTGTTAAATTTCTTTGTACTGTAATGACTCAACTCAGTTGCCTTTCCTACCATTAACCTGCCCTGACATCGTCTCTCCTGTTCCTGGCTCATTTAGGTACCTTTCTCTAGCCATCTGTAACACTTTGTACAGATCCATGTTGCTTACCACGCTGTACTCTAATGATCCGCTTAGGTTTCTATCTTTTACACTAGACTACAAGCTTCTTAAGGTAGGGACTGTGTCTTATTCTTTATTGTATCCCTAGATCTTAAAAAAAGGCTGCTAGAGAGTACCTGTTGGATAAGCATTCGATTATCAAATACATTTTTAAATGAATAAATTAAAGAATAGATACTGAATAAGTAAATCCCTGATTTTTTGACTCACTGTGCTGTTCTTTTGATATAAACAATAGCTATTCTTATGTATCTTCAGGATTTAATAGGGAACATATACAGAAATCTAAACTACATAAGAGAAAGAACTTAGTAGAGTGCTTAACATATAGTGATGCTCGGTGTTGATTTCTTCCCTTTATATTAAATTATATAATTAAATACAAATTTAATTTATGAACATTTTATTATATAAATTAAGATTATAATACAAATATGCTATTTTATATTATAAAATATATTATAACTTCTAAATTATAATATAAATTAATTTTTATTATATCCCACCTCAAAGTTGAACCAAAAATCAAAGAAAAAATATTTTATTGAAGTTACTAATCAGCAGATGTTTATTGGACATGACGTCTACATGCTAATCACTGTGCAAGTACTGGAGATATTTAAGGGGCCGGATTTGCTGGCTCCTTGCCTTCAGGGAGTTTACAACCAAGTCCTCCATCTATGCTTCCTCATGAACCCAAGCACTTCCTAATAGGATGGTAAGTATATGTCTCTAGATCCAAGTTAACTGTTACTTCATTCTCACTTAAAAAAAAAAATAACCAGAAGGAAGTCAAGGAAGTAATTATTTCTTTAACATGGTGGATGCCAGGGACAGATACGCTCTGTACTATTAGATCTTATTTTAAGAATGATTCTTTTTTTTTAAAAAAAAGTATTTTTATTGATTTCAGAGAGTAAGGAGGAGGAGGAGAGAGAAACATCAATGATGAGAGAGAATCATCGATTGGCTGCCTCCTGCTCATCCCCCACTGGGGATTGAGCCTGCAACCCAGGCATGTGACCTGACTGTGAATTGAGCCCTGACCTCCTGGTTCATAGGTCGACACTCAACCACTGGGTCAAGATGGTCGGGCTAGGAATGATTCTTAAGGCACATTCCATAGGCCATTGTTCAGAGGCTGATTATTCAACCTCAGCCTGCTCTGGGATGTTGCTCTCTGGCACACCCTCAAGAAAGGAAAAGGTGAAATTCCTTTGACTTCTGGGTCCTAGTCTACATGGAGAAGAGGCTACAATACTGCAGTCACACGGGAATAGGGATTGGGAACTATGAACTGCAAGGCGGATGTGGACATTGGGAATTTGACCATGAATTCCAGCTACCCTTAGTTAGATAAGCAGGCACCAACTATCCCTGGGGGTTGTCTTGAGGGCTCTACTGGTTTATAGCTGTTGAATTTTAAAGAAATTCTCCAAGGATATAAAATAGACTCTGAGAGCAAATTCTGCCCTTTGGGTTCTGCCTTCCTCACTCTTAGGCCTGGGGACTGGCTTATAGTGCACTGAGCTTTTACTTATAGTGCACTGAGCTTTTACTCACTTTTGAGTGACTTGGGAAAATATGTCCCACACGAAACTAAATTTGTACCTGTTTTAATATCAATATCATGTGTATTATGGATTTAATGACGGAGCAACAAGAAAACAAGTTCAAGACATTTCATGAGGTTTATTAGCCAGTGCTTCATTTTGTTCCCACCCCCTCACTCCGACCCCCAGGGGACGTTTGGCGATGTTTGGAGATATTTTTCATTGTTACAACTGTAGTAGGGGTGCTTTTGGCATCTAAGAGGTAGAGCCCACGGACGCTGTTAACCATTCTGTAATAATGCTGAAAAAATTCCCCTTCAGTAAAGAATTATTAGGCCTCAAATGTTAATAGTATGAAGACTGAGAAACTGGGTTAGGCCTTAGATAGTAAAATAAGGAATAAGACCTCCATTCTAATTATCTCATTACATATTTCCTTTTGCACTATGCTCCCCTGGAATTTTTATTTTATTTTATTTTTAGTATATCCCTAAGTTTTACTCAGTCAAAAATAATAAAACTGGCATAACCTTAAACATTTTAAAAATCAATATCACTAATAGAAATGCCAAACTACAAAATCAAATAGAAGTTACACATGCAAACAAATGTTTAATTAAAGATAGGATAAGTCTGTTCATTCCAACAGAGATATCAAATAGTTTTCCTTTTTCTAAAAAAAAAGTGTAATTGACATATAATATTCTACTAGTTTTAGGTGTACACCATAGTGATTCAATATTTATGTACATTATGAAATGATCCCCATAGTAAGTCTAATTACCAACATCAGTCATGGTATGAAGTTACTCAGAATTATTGACTATATTCCCTATGCTGTGCTTTATACCCTCATGACCTACTTACTTTATAACTACAAGTTTATACCTCTTAATCCCCCTCACCTATTTTGCCTGCTCTCCAATTTTTCCTTGCTCTAATAACCACAAGGTTTTTTCCTGTATCTATGAGTCTGTTTCTGTTTTATTTTGTTTGCTCATTTGTTTTGTTTTTTAGATTCCACATATAAATGAAATCAGACAGCAACTAACTTTTTCTGTCTGACTTATTTTACTTAGCATAATATCTGCTAGGTCTGTCTATATATATTATCTGAAATGGCAACATTTCATTCTTTCTATGATTGAGTAATATTTCACTGTGTATTATATGTCTATATATTGCCACATATGCTGTATCTTCTTTAACCATTTATGTATCAACTAGAGGCCTGGTGCATGAAAATTTTGGCATTGGAGTGGGGGTCCCTGCCCCCTCTTACAGTTCGGGTGCCCTCAGGGGTGGGAGGTGACCTGGCAATCAGGGGGAGGTGACGCTCCCATCACACCTCTGCTGCTGCCACTGCCAGCAACGCAAGCCTCGGCCAGCCCTGGTTACCTGAGCCTCGGGTGGCCCTGGGTGGCTGGGCAGCTGCCATCTGAGGCTTGCCTGCACCTTGGACCGGCCCTGGGTGACTGGGGGACTCCAGAGGTAGGCATCCCGGTGGGGCTGAGGGGACTGGGCACCGCCATCTTGTGGCTGTGGGCGCTGCCATCTTTGAGGGCATGGCAGTCAATTAGCATATTCCCTCCTTATTGGCTGTGGGTGCTGCCATCTTTATGATGGTGTGAGGGTCAATTAGCATATTTCCTCTTTATTAGCTAGGATAGACACTTAACTTGCTTCCATATCTTGACTATTTTGAGGCTGCAATGAATATAAATAAGGGTTCATTTATCTCTTTGAATTAGTGTTTTTGTTTCTTTTCAGATAAATGTAAGCATATCTCTTTTTACTGCGCCTTGCTTTATTGCACTGCACAGATATTGTATTTTATCAACATCAGGGCCAGACTCTCACCAGCAAAAGGCTGACGGTTCAGATGATGGTTAGCATTTTTTAGTAATAAAGTGTTTTTTTTTAAAAATATATTTTATTGATTTTTTACAGAGAGGAAGGGAGAGGGATAGAGAGTTAAAAACATCGATGAGAGAGAAACATCGATCAGCTGCCTCCTGCACACCCACCACCAGGGATGTGCCCGCAACCAAGGTACATGCACTTGACTGGAATCAAACCCGGGACCCTTCAGTCCGCAGGCTGACGCTCTATCCACTGAGCCAAACTGGTCAGGGCAGTAATAAAGTGTTTTTTAATTAAGGTATGTACACTGTTTGTTTACACATAATGCTTTTGCATACTTAATAGACTGCAGTGTAGTATAAACATAAATTTTATTTGTACTGGGAAACCAAAAAGTTTGTGTGACTCAGTTTATTATGATATCTGCTTTATTGTGGTAGTCTGGAACTGAACCCACAGTATTTCTGATGTATGCTTGTACCCAGAGTGGACTTATTGGATCATTTGGTAGTTCTATTTTTAATTTTTTGAGGTACCTCTACACTATTTTCCTTGTGGGTGCACCATTTTGCATTCCCTCCAACAGTGTACAAGGGTACCCTTTTCTACACATCCTGCCAATATTTGTTTTTTGTTGTCTTTTTTATAATAGCCATTCTGACAGGTATAAATTATGGTTTGATTTACAGTTCTCTGATTATTAGTGATATCAAGCATATTTTCATGTGCTTATTGGCCATCTCTATGTCTTTTTGGAAAAATGTCTATTCAAGTCCTCTGCCCATTTTTTAAATTGAGTTGTTTGTTTGTCTGTAGATTCCTTTGGGTAATATAGACATTTTAATAATAATAATCCTTCCAGTCAATAAGCATAGTTTATTTTCCCATTTACTTATGTCATTTTCAATTACTTTCATCACTATTCCATAGTTTTCAGAGTATAGGTCTTTTACTTCCTTGGTTAATTTATTCCTAGGTATTTTATTCTTCCTAATGCAATTGTAAATGGGATTGTTTATTTCTCTTTCTGATAGCTTGTTAGTGTATACAAATGCAACTGATTTCTGTATGTTAATTTTGTATCCTGTGACTTCACTGAATTAATTTTTTACTTCCAATAGATTTTTGGTGGAGGCTTTAGGGTTTTCTATACATAGTGTAATGCCATTGGCAAAGAGTGATTATTTTACTTCTTCCTTTTCAATTTGAAAGCCTCTATTTTTTTTTCTTGCCTAATTGTTGTGGCTAGGACTTCTAAAATGATATTGAATAAATTTGGAGAGGGAGGCTGAATATTTTCTAGAAGGTTGGGAGAAATGGCAAAGTACAAGTTGGGAGAAAGAAATGGAGCTGATATATTTCAAGCCCTATGCAGCTGGCCAGAGGAGGATACAAAATTAACATACAGAAATCAGCTCCATTTCTTTCTCCCAACTTGTACTTAGTTAAAATGGGAAAATGGAGCAGGGGTATAGGGAAAAGAAGCTTGGTGCTAGTTTGGGGAACTTGGATTTGCTTTTGAGATGTTGGGAATACAGTTTGGGAATTCTGTTTGTTCCAGATTAATCCTAATTCCTTTCAGGACTTGCTCGTTCGAATCTGGGGATATCTTTAATTGCCCTGCAATGAGGGCAGATGACAAGTGTATGTCTGAGTGTGAGTCTGTGTGTATGGGGGGCGTGGGGTGTTGCACTGCCTAGTCCTCCTCTTTATCAAAATGTCTTCCTGCTCCTCTGGCCTGAACCTCCACCTTTTCTGCCATCCTGGGCTGAGATCCTGCTCCTATGTGTGGCAGTGACTCAGGGCGAGGATGGGGAAGGGCTGCCCAGGATGTGCTGGGTCGCTGCCAGGGGGACTTCAGGTGGGTCTGTGCATGAAGCACCACTATTCCTGAGGAGATACCTACACGATGAATCTGCATTCGAATAATGTAGTTTTGTTGTTATTTTAACGGAGCTGCCACTTAACTGAAAGCTTATAGCAGCCCTAACAGTCACTGGTTTTCCCATGGAAAGCAGAAAAGGCAAGGGCAGTGAAGGGACTTCTGCTGTCCTGCTTGCTCTTCCTCCCCTGAAAGACTGATAATGTAACTGGGGATAATAACTCCCACAGGGCCACAGACTAAGGCCTTCCTGGATCCTAGAGAATCCTAAGCGGGGAATGAAGCAGACAAGGACAGGAGTTCCCTCTTTCATGGCAGGGAGATTCTTTCTAGACCTGATAAGCTCGAGGGGTTTCTTTTCAAATCTCACTCCCTCTTTGATACCCATATCCTCTTGACACAGAAATTTAACATAAGGCTGCCAAGTGCCTAGGATGGCTAGACACAAGACACAGAGGACCCTAGGGAAAGAGTTTGTCTCTGAATAACCTCTGTCCAAAAGTGGTTGGTTTGCGCCTGTTAGGGAGACACTTGGCTACTTGGGTGGTGAACATTTGGGGAAGGGGGTGGAGTGACATGGCTATGGTGGCTTGCCTTCATTAACATTAATATCAACCATGACAACACCCGCAAGTGTTATAATATGTGACATGTGATATTAACACGAGAAGAACCTGACTTCATGTTCTCTTTCAGTGATTGATGATGATAATGACAATGATGATGATTATGTTTTAAAGCGATTCTGCTTAAGGCTGAGCAGTGTGGATCACTGTCTCCACTGTACAATGAAGGAAATGAGTCAGCCAGGAAAGTTCACTCAGTGACAGCTGAAAAGGTCACCATGTTTCCCATGAAACGAGTTCACATTGTGCAAGACCGGGAAGATGTTGACTAAGGTTGGATCATATGAAATTGCAGATACATGGCACATTTCTTACACACAAAAGTGGCAGTTTCATAGGACCATCTAAAAATTGTGGCACCAGGCTGTCCTTTCTACCTTTTATAACATAAGGTGTTTGGGGTTGTTTTATATTTATTTACAATAGTCATACCCAGTTTTACCTCCGTGGTAGGATAGGTTTATTTTTCAGTTCTAGGGAGGAAGCTCAGTCCTCATGCTTAGACCATGATGGCCAGTAGTTCCCTTCCTCAGCTCTCAGGCTGCCGCTCCGGGAAGCTTTGCTCTGGAAGTGCAGCCCTGCTCAGTGGCTGAGCAGTTCCTGACCCAGGTGGCAGATTATCAGTTCCCTCCGTCTTTCCATGGTTGGACTCTGCACATAGACTGGCTTCCCTGAGCCCAGAGTCCATGTGCCAGGGGTGACCTCTGGGCACCCCACAGCCATCACTCTGTAATGCACCTTCTCAGTGCAAGCCATGTCCTAGTTAGCTAACTTGGTTTCCTGATGCAACCACTCTTTTTCTTCTTGAGGTTTAGTAGTGTTGTGAATCCAAGCCAGCTTGGCACCCGATGAGCTTTTTGCTCTTTCATCCACTGAGAGACTAGACTTGTCCCCAATATTCCAGCCACTGGCTGGTGTCCTGCTTCAAAGTGGATGGACCATCTACTCATGGCACTGCCCCTTCCATCTCTGACCAAGTCCCCAGGCATCACTCACCCGATCACATCAGACATTCACAATCTCCTTTGTATGCTGATTTCCTCACCTAGAGGGCCACATTTCTTGACTTTCTTCTAAGACTCAGCATGACTCACAGCATCCCTCCCACAGAAGAGATGTGAAACCTTTCTAGATGGCCTTCTGGGTCACTCTCAGATGGGGCAATGACCACTACCAACAGTTGACTTTGGCTGCCCTTCTTCCACTTACATGCTGGGAAAGAATCCCATTTTGTGATGGTAATTAAGATGTGGACACAGAGGGGGTGGGAGAGAACCAATACCAGCCAGTAAGAAGTAATGCAGGGAGAAGAGACCACAGAGCAGATATTGGGGGTGGAAGGGCGATGGTCACAGTGGTGGCTGTAACCCTGGTCCTCTCAGGTGTGGCTTACCTATGTGTGGTGGGGAGAAACTGGGAACGTTGGCCTGACACTTTGGCATATGAAAACCAATAAGAAAAATCATGGAAAATGCCTTTTAGTGGCCTAGTTGCTTTACAAACCATTTTTTCCCCTCCACAATCAGTTAAAAAGAAACATAAGGGAAAGGTGATTTGGGAATTGGGATTTGTTGTTTAGATCAGAAGTGCTTTCTGAAAAATAACAATTTCTTCTTTTCCCTTTCAGATAACAGGAATAATGTTTCATTTCAATGTATTCCTTCCCATCTTTTTTTGATACAAATATTACAAAGTAATAAATAAACAATCCTATATAATAAAAGTGTAATATGTAAATTGATTGAATGGCTGAACAGCAGAATGACCATCTGGACGACCATCTGGATGACCATCTGGGACCACAATTGGTCAGGGTCCAGCCATCGCCCCGTGATCGCCCTGCAGAGGGAGGCCCAGGCCATCAACTGGCAGGCTGCAGTGGGTGGGCAGGGCCTCCCTCTGCAAGGGAAGCCCGGGTCCCGGAGGGAAGCCAGTGCCGGCAGCCAGGGGAAGGAAGGCCTACTCTTGCATGAATTTTGTGCATCAGGCCTCTAGTAACATAATACTTATAAGGAGAAAAGAGGAACACACCAGGAGCTTTCACTAGGCAAGCACTGAGTATTTTTCCTTCCCTGATTTTGATTATGAGAAGAGGCACAAGATTATAGGACTGTTATAAGCTAAACTGAGTCACATTAAAAATGTTAAGTCTTCTGAGCAAAAGTAGATTAGAATGGGGGAGAGAGCCAAATGAGAAGTGGTAGGAACGTTCCATCAGCAGGAGCTCCGGGAGAGACTTTTACAGAGAAAAGGCAGAAACAAAGCAAGAGAATTATTGATTGGCTATAGCTTAATGTCTAGTTGGCTGTTTGGGATTGGCTGTCCTTAGGTTTCAATTTTGTAACCTTGAGGCATTTAGGTACCTCAGTCTATGGCCTCCTTGTTTATTTAACTTAATATGACTCAGGTCCCCACTCAATCATAAACTAGCAGTCCATCGTCTTTGGTGGCCTCCATCTGCTCATTATCAGGCTGTGAGGGTAGACACATAAATAAGAGGCTGATTCCACTGTTCCTGGCCAGTGAGAGTGGGATGCCTACTGCGGCCTTGAACTCCTCTAGCCTGTGTTTATAATGCACCCCCCCCCCCCCACTTTGCAGCTATCAGCACACACATGTTGATATGATTTCCTGGAGGGCTAAGTTCATGTATTAGATTTAAATAAAATTTTATTTAAAAAATTTTCAAATGTATTGAACATAAAACATTTGAATATAGCAAAACTCCAGAGACTTATCACCCCAAATTAACAAATACTAACATTTTGTAGTATCTGTTTCAGAGTTTTTAAAAATAAAAGGTATTATAGTCTTCTTACTCCCTCCTCAGAGGTTACTACTTCCTGTACATGTTATAATGCTCTAACTACCTGCAGATGTATCCATCAGCAAACGTGTTTTAAAATTTACACAAATAGTATCAAACTGTTTATATCAGTCTGAAACTTGCTTCTTGATCTTAAATTTATAATTTTGAGACTTATCCATACTACGATTCTGGTAACCATGTAATAGCTCTAATGTATTCATTTCAACTGTCATATAGAATTTCATAGTATAGATATCTTGTAATTTATTTAGTTACATACCTGTCTGGTAGACATTTCATTTAAAATTATAACAAATAATGCTGCTGTAAACACTTTGTGCATGTTCCCTTGTGCACCTGTGCGAGAACTTCCCGAGCACACCTGCAGAGGTGGAGTGTAGAGGAGGAGCAGCTTCAGCTTCACTCTGTATGGCCAAATTGTTCTTCACAGCAGGTGTGCCAAATAACACTCCTAACGAAAGTTGCCAACTTCTCTTTTCCCGAATTCTTATTAAACTCTGTACTATCAAACTTGGAAATTGCTCCTATTCTAATGGTTATGACATGTTACCCCATTGTTGTTTCAATGAGCATTTACACATTCATATATGTTTTGTCCATGAAGATTTCTTCTCCTGGGAATTATATATTCTTATCTGTATCAGACAGAGTCCTGACAGAAAACAGGTGGCACACTTAAATTATAATAATTTAAAGGAAATGTTTACCAAGTTGAGGGCAAGTTGGTTTTTTTAATGGTTAAGAAACTTCTTTAGTACTAATTTGCTATAAAGGTTTTTTTGTTTATTTTTTGAGAGAGTGATAGTCATTTCCAGAGCAAGGACTGTGATTTTTAAAGGTCCTTTCCTTTTCCTCTCAGCCTTATTCCAGGAAGTGGGATTGTACAAATGGTTCTGGGGCAGCAGGCATGTTTGCTTTGAATTTTCCCCCAGGAAGGTTACCATCAGTTGAGCTTCCAAGAATGATTCCCTCCCATCCTGCTATCCTCATTTGCAAAATATGCTGCTTATCTTTGATAGGGGCAATTTAGCCATTCTTTCTTCTATACAGTATTTGCATTCATTTGAAATTATGTATTACTTCCTTCTATCTTCCTCCCCTCCTTCCTTTCCTCTTTGAAGTCAGTCAAACTTCAGTTCAAATTCTAGCTCTGTCACTTTTCTAACCTCTCCAAACTACAATCAAGCTTCAATAGCTTCCTCATCTATAAGGGAGCGATAATACATAACATGACCATACACACACATGCATATACATATACATACATATGCATAGCCATACATACAGACATAGATGATTAATAAACATATGCAAACTGGGCACATGGAAGATGCTCAACAAATGGTAGCTCTTTGTTGTTGCTATAAGTAAGCACCTACTATGTGCATGTAATAGGCACTAAAGAGAAATAAGAATTGGCTCTGCTTTAGAGAGGCATTTAGACTTGTTTGTAAACCAAGAAGTACAATGATGTGTTCTAGTCACCATTACAAATGTCTGCAAACGGTAGAACGGAGGCTGAAGGAAAGAAACTGGGAGGAAGTTTATTTAAAAATCTTTAGAGAAGAAGGCTGTGCACCAAATGCTAATGAGTAGGTGTCTCCCAGGCAGATTGGGAGAGGCGGTTCTTTAAGCAGAGAGCACTGTACAAGCAAAACAATACGAATGAAGTACGGCATCATATTTGTAAGAAAGCAGGTTGGTACATAAGGCATATACTAGGAGGATAATGGCTGGGAAAATGTAAGGTAAGAAAGTGGGGAGGGCCGAGACTTTTAAATGCTCTTCTAAGAAGTACATTTTGAATAAAGTCCTGTAGACATGAAAAGCCATTGAAGGGTTCAGAGCAGAAGAGTAATCAAATCTGATTTGCATTTTGGAAAAGATTGTACTGGGGTCATTTGGGAAATTGGAAGGTTTGCAAATGAGCTGGAATCCTTGGTGCCCCCATTTACTAGTTTGACAACTTGAGCTATTCATTTAACCTCTCTAAGTCTTAATACCCCTTTCTATAAAGTAGAATTAATTATATGCTTATCTCATAGAGTTTGGAGGATTAAATGAGATAATTCACACAAAGAATTTGGTGCAGTGCCTGGCGTCCAGCAAGCAAAGTGAGACAGTAGAAACCCAGGGCCCTTCCCTAGTCCATAGGCCTTTGAAACCATCTAACTCTTGTCCAGAAGAGAGCTTACCCTTTGGCATTGCCCAGTCCTCTGGGACAGAGTTGATGCTAACCTGGGTCAGCTGTGTGGATGACTTAATTCTGGTAAAGGAAGGGCAAGAAAAATATGAACTGTAATAGAAACAGACAGAAACGACTAACGAAGGGTTCATGATCTTTTTACGTGATGTAACAAAACGTACATGAGAAAAAAGAATTCAGAATATTTAAAATGCAAAGACGCCAAGTGGACATAATGCTAAGTGTTAGAACATTAAGAGCATGAATACGGTTAATCTGATCTCTCTGGGAACCACATAGTCCTTATGGACATTGTGTAATTTATTTTTATGACGTGCATTCAAGGGAAATGTTCAATGCAAGGCTACATAGTTCATTCTGAACATCCAAATTCAAGACTAGCATATGGCATTCCTATTCATTCTCACCAGGGCCTTGTTGCAATATGGGGATCCTTGAGAAAAGATGGAAGTGGAAGAAAGGAAATGGTGTCAATGGGAATATTCCTGTTCCTGGCATTGTTGCTCTAGTGTTTGGTTTTCACCTCATTCCAGCAGATGTTAACATGGCCTAATAGTTGCTTGGACAATTTATTGGTGTTTCTACTGCAAACATAAGAGTTCAGTTAGCTTGGATGGTATTGGAAATCCTGCCTGAAAATGAGGTTTTAATTTAATAGACAAATTAATTCTGACAGTTGTAGGAGAGAAGAATGGGTGCTTCTGAACAAATTTATACAAATCTGTATTCTGCATATCACAGCTGGTCAAACTCCTGCCAGACGGGCACTTCAGGAATGCTCAGCCTCCTGCTGATGCCTGGGTGTGTCTGCCTGGTAACCAGAGCTTCCTTAACATGGCCCTCAGATGGACGGTTTGCTAACTGGTTTGGGCTGCTATCAGGATGTGCTTCTTTGGTGCTTTGAAGACTAATATTATTTTATTTTTCAAAATGAAGTCAAATAAATCAAGGAAAAGGAAGTCAGAACATGTGTGTGTGAGCATGGTTACACAGAGGGATAAACTCTGAACAGGCTGCCCATCAACTTGAGCAACTCGTGCATAACTTGAACACCTGGGCCATGACCTTGGGAAAGTCCCTTTGCCTGTCCGGCTTCAGATCCTTATGCCAAGAAGTGATTCCTTGCTATGGGACAGAATAAAACCCACCCTTTGTAAATGGGGCAATTAAGGTTCTCAGTGTCTGGTTCTAAGCCCTCTTTCCCACCTTTCATTCTCTTTGCTCAGCACCCTTTATATACTCTCTGATTGATTTGAACCCTGTGAGAACAAGATCTGTGAGTGCAATTCATGTTTTTGTCCACTGCCCTCCCGCAGACTCATTTATTTTTTTTAATGAAGATGTTGTCTGTTAGACAGCACAGCATTCCTGTCTGTTCCACTGATTTCTGTCAATCCAGTGCTGGGACAGAGTGTGCCTTCAAACATATTTATAGAGTGAATAAATGAATGAATAAATAAATAAATGCTGCTTTGTAATAAAATAATGTTTTTTTAAACTAGAAAAAGGTTGAAACAAATCTGTACTCAGTTTAAGGATACTTGCATAAACATAAGAGAACAGAGATTCTGAGAAACTTGGGTCCTCATCCTAAATCTGCCACCATGTGACACGAGGAAGCTTTAAATTCCTTCCCAGCCTTAATGCTTTTGTTTATTTTCGATTCTCTGTGTCTTCTGTGGATGCCCATTGCCAACTAGCTACACTGTTGGGATACCTTGAATGTCACAAGGAATCAAATAGAAATCTGTCCTTCTTTGGAAAGGTTTTATGGAAGATGTGAGCTCTGAAATAGGGATCAGGGGAGGGAAGATGATCCCTAATTAATTAGACACGTTTACAGAGAATACAGGGAAAAGTATTAGAAAGCATACTAGCTTAGAGGAGATGCGAGAAAAAGAGCAAATCAAGATAGTGGGTATAAGACAATGGGATAACGCACCAGTTCTTCTCATGAACTGTCTTTTCCCATGTAAGCAGATGACCCTATATGCCCACGTGCAAACTCAGAGTTCAAGTCGAGTGGATACATTTAAACAATTATGGTTTAAAATTTTGGGGAAAAATATTGTTATTCTCTCTCTCTCTTTCTCTTTCTCTCTCTTTATAGCCCAGTATATTATTCTTTATATCTGGGCCATTTAATGAGGATTCAAAGATTAATAAAGCAAATACATTAAAATACCTTTAGCTTAGTAGAAAGTCCTTTTCAGCTTGCTGGGAAGTTACTCAGAATTCTGTGCAACTCAGACTCCCAGGAGAAGAGAAAGGGATCCATTTCATCTGCCTTTCCCTGTCTGGGTTTATGCTCAAGGCCACAAGGGCACTTCCCTCGTGAGATTGTGGGAGGAGCCATTGTGCTTTCATAGCGTGTGAAATTTCTAGCAGACTTTATTTTAGAAAAGATCAAGGCTCTGAATAAGAAAGAGGCTCGATTGGCAGACAGCCCCATAAATTCATATTCCATATTGTCTTCGCACTTAGTATTCAGTGGGAAGACTCTTCACAGTTCTGTCAGTAGCATTTCCTGTTAGGAAGAAAGTAGCTAGATCCTTAGAGGATTCATTTCTCCCCATCAACAGAAACCAATCAATCAATAGGGGTCTTAAAAATTATTAATTAGTAGACTAATATTTAGAGCAGTTTTAGGTTTATAGAAAGATTGAGCAGAAAGTACAGTGAGCTCTGTATATTCTCTCCTTCCCCCCTCCCCATTTTTCTATCCTATCTAATAAAGGACTAATATGCAAATTGCCTGTACCTCCGCTACACCCAGAAGCCACGCCCACCAGCCAACCAGGAGCGAGTATGCAAATTAACCCAACCAAGATGGCTGCGGCCACGGAGAGAGCAGGAGGCTTGGGTTTCCCCGGCAATGGAGGAAGCCAAGCTTTCCACACACCCTAGTTGGCCCAGGCCTCCACTCAAGGCTACAAAGTTTCAATTATAGAAGATAAATATATCCCAGATACCAGGGCCTCCACTTGGGTCACCAGGGGGCGTGGCCGGCCTGCAAACCACCACAGGCCCCTCGTCCAAGCTGCCCCATGCCCCAAGGGAACCCCAACCCTGATCCGGGACACCCTTCAGGGCAAACCAGCTGGCCCCACCCATGCACCAGGCCTCTATCCTATCTAATCTTATCTAATAAAAGAATAATATGCAAATTGACCATCACTCCAACACACAAGATGGCTGCCCCCATGTGGACACAAGATGGCTGCCACAAGATGGCCAGCAGGGGAGGGCAGTTGGGAGGGACCAGGTCTGCAAGGGAGGGCAGTTGTGGGCGATTAGGCCAGCAGGAGAGGGCAGTTGGGAGGGACCAGGCCTGCAAAGGAGGGCAGTTGGGGGCGATCAAGCCTGCAGGGGAGGGCAGTTAGGGGTGACTAGGCCAGCAGAGGAGGGAAGTTGGGGGCGAATGGGCCTGCAGGGAAGGGCAGTTGGGGGGGGCCCAGGCCTGAGGGGAGGGCAGTTATGGGCAAACAGGCTGGCAGGGGAGCAGTTCGGCATCAATCAGGCTGGCAGGGAGTGGTTAGGGGGTGATCAGGCTGGCAGGCAGAAGTGGTTAGGGGCATCCAGGCAGGCAGACAGGTGAGCAGTTGGGAGCCAGCAGTCCTGAATTGTGAGAGGGATGTCTGACTGCCCAGGTAGGATCAGGCCTAAACGGGCAGTCAGACATCCCTTGAGAGATCCCAGATTGGAGAGGGTGCAGGCTGGGCTGAGGGAACCCCCCCCCCCCCACACACACACCCCGTGCACGAATTTTGTGCACCAGGCCTCTAGTTATTAATATCTTGCAGTAGTGCAATATATTTCTTATAATTAAATTAGAGGACCAGGACCTCTGACTCCTAACCACTCGCCTGCCTGCCTGCCTGATAACTCCTAACCACTCTGCCTGCCTGCCTGATCACCGGTAATTGCACGCCTGCCTGCCTGATTGCCCCTAACTGCCTCTGCCCCTGACTGCTGCCACGGCTTCATCCAGAAGTACATCTGGAATGACGTCTGGAAGGTCATTTGGCTGTCTGGTCTAATTAGCATATTACACTTTTATTATTATAGATAATCAATAGTGATATATTACCTAATGTCCATAATTTAAATTAGGATTCACTCTTTTTGTTGTATAGCTCTATGGGTTTGAATAAATGTATAATAAGTGTATCCACTATTCTAGTATCATACAGAATAGTTTCACTACCCTAAATATCTCCTGTGCTCTTCTATTCCCCCTTCTTTCCCTCCCTCCTGCCCCAAGCCTCCTGGCAACCACTGATCTTTTTACTCTATAGATTTTCCTTTTTCAGAATGTTATACAGTTGAAAGTATATGGCACATAATCTTCTAAACTGGCTTCTTTCACTTATTTGTATGCATTCCAATTCATCCAGGCCTTTTGTATCTTGCTAGCTCATTGTTTTTTATATCCAAACAAGAGGCCTAGCGCACAAAATTCATGCACGGGGGTGTGTGTCCCTCAGCCCAGCCTGCACCCTCTCCAATCTGGGACCCCTCGAGGGATGTCCGACTGCCCGTTTAGGCCCGATCCAGGTAAGATTGGGCCTAAACGGGCAGTTGGACATCCCTCTCACAATCCAGGACTGCTGGCTCCCAACTGCTCACCTGCCTGCCTTCCTGATTGCCCCTAACTGCTTCTTCCTGCCAGCCTGATCATCCCCTAACCACTCCCCTGCCAGCCTGTTTGCCCCTAACTGCCCTCCCCTGCAGGCCTGGTCACCTCCAACTGCCCTCCCTTGCAGGCCTGGTCCCTCCCAACTGCCCTCTCCTGCTGGCCTGATTGTCCACAACTGCCCTCCCTTGCAGACCTGGTCCCTCCCAACAGTACAAATATCACTGCCCTCCCCTGCTGGCCATCTTGTGGTGGCCATCTTGTGTCCACATGGGGGCAGTCATCTTTGACCACATGGGGGCAGACATCTTGTGTGTTGGTCAATTTGCATATTATTATTTTATTAGATAGAATTAGGTAGGATAGAAGCCTGGTGCATGGGTGGGGGCCTGCTGGTTTTCCCTGAAGGGTGTCCTGGATCAGGGTGGGGGTTCCCTTAGGGCATGGTGCGGCCTGGGCGAGGGGCCTGTTGGTGGTTTGCAGGCCAGCCACGCCCCCTGGCTACCCAAGTGGAGGCCCTGGTATCTGGGATTTATTTATCTTCTATAATTGAAACTTTGTAGCCTTGAGCGGAGGCCTGGGCCTGCCAGGGCAGGTGGAAAGCTTGGCTTCCTCCATAGCCGGGGAAACTCAAGCCTCCTGCTCTCTCCGTGGCCACAGCCATCTTGGTTGGGTTAATTTGCATACTCTCTCCTGATTGGCTGGTGGGCGTGGTTTGTGGGTGTAGCGGAGGTACGGTCAATTTGCATATTACTCTTTTATTAGATAGGATAATGTTTCATTATGGATGTACCAGTTTCTTCATCCATTCACCTACTGAAGGACATCTTGTTTGCTTCCAAGTTCTGGCAATTATGAATAGAGCTTCTATAAACATTTGTGTGCTAGTTTTTGTGTGGACCTAAGTTTTTCACTTATTTGAGTAAATAGCAAGGAGTGCAATTGCTGGATCATATGGTAAGGATATGTCTAAGTTTGTAAGGATGAGCCAAACAATTTTCCAAAGTGGTTGCACCATTTTACATCCCCACCAGCAATGAATAAGAGTGCCTGTTACTCCACACTCTCACCAGCTTTTGCTGTAGTCAGGGGTTTGGATTTAAGTAATTCTAGTAGGTGTGCAGTGGTATCTCATTGTTGTTTCATATGTAATGCCCTAATGATATATGATATTGAGCATCTCTTCATGTGCTTATTTGACATCTGTTTATCTTTCTGGTGAGATGTTTGTTCAGATTTTTGCCCATTTTTTGGTCTGAATCAAAGATATTTATTTCTCCTTTTCCTTCTCCTTCTCCTTTTTCTCCTTTCTCCTCATTTTCCTTCTCCTCCTCCTCCTCCTCCTCTTTCTTCTTCTTCTTCTTCTTCTTCTTCTTCTTCTTCTTCTTCTTCTTCTTCTTCTTCTTCTTCTTTTTCTTCTTCAGAGGTAGAAGAAATAATTCCTAGAAAAATTGGCTTCAGAGAAAAGTTATGAAGGTAAAGGAAGGGCCCTTGGAGCTTGGGAGTGGCCAAGTTAATGGTAACGAGCCTGGGGTTGGGGGCAAGGGAGAGGGGAAAGGGAAAGGGAAAGGCACAGATGTGCTTTTATTTATTCCTATTTATTCTTTTGCTAACCATTGATTTCCATCTGCAATCATTTTTTAAGATAAGAAACAGTAGGTGAAAGGAAGTACCAGCACTGGCCTTGCCCTATGGACATGTCGATTGGCTGGGACACAGAGTCAGGCACCAGCTGGGCCACAGCTGACAGACATAGGTAGCCCGCCCTTTCCTGGAAGGCCCTGCAGCACCTCACATGGCCTCAAATTTGGGACTCATTCCTGTAGTAGGTTCATTAATAATAAGCTGTCTCTGGGGATCACAGCTCCTAAGTAGTTCAACTTTAGCTTTGTTGTTCTTAACTTGATTACTTTTTCTAGTCGTCTCTCTCAGGTTGCTTTCATCCATACATAGTATGTAATCAGATGTGGCAAAGTCTTCTGTAACAACTTGTCTTGCTTGTGGACTGTGTCAATGCCATGATTTCATAGGCAGCTCACAGCTCTTGGAACTGGTGACCAGCCCACGTTCCCACAGGGCGCTGTCAATGGCCCACTTGTCTGAAACATTTGAATCAGTTACAAGTTTTCTAAAAACTGCCTCTTCAGTGAGTGAACGACATATGTTACCCAAACACACAAACAGCACGGACTTAGGCACCTGCTCTGCCATCTTCCCACTCAAACAGTGCCCATTTTTTAATTGGGTTGTTTTTGTACTGTTGACTTAAAAAAATCTTTGTATATTTTGTATCAGTAAATTTTAAGGAGCTCCTTCTGCAGTGACAAGTCTTGGGGCCACAGAGTGTACCAAGTATATCCTGTCCTCACTAGACTTATCACCTAGTTGAATAGAATCTGAGTAAAATTAACACATGAAACTGAGAAAAGCTCTAGACCAGTGTTCGGCAAACTCATTAGTGAACAGAGCCAAATATCAACAGTACAACGATTGAAATATCTTTTGAGAGCCAAATTTTTTAAACTTAAACTTCTTCTAATGCCACTTCTTCAAAATAGACTTGCCCAGGCCATGGTATTTTGTGGAAGAGCCACACTCAAGGGGCCAAAGAGCCGCATGTGGCTCGCGAGCCGCAGTTTGCCGACCACTGCTCTAGACCACAGGTGATTGGTCACTGTAAATGCATTCATTTGAGTGGAGTGTCACAGCTCTTTTATTTTTGAATATTTCTTATACCCTCCTCCCATTCCACATAAATTGGCAATTAAGAGGCTAGTGTTTGACATTAATGGGGGAGGGGACACTGACTTGTAGGTTATTTTCTAAAGTCTGCCTTGCAATAAAATCTATTTTAGGTTTTCAGATAGAGAGTTTTATATTTAACTCTTTATATTAAATATGTATATTTAAAATCCACATAAAATTTTTCATTTAGGGAGTTTGTTTTGTTTTTATTTTTATTTTTCTTTAGAAGCGTGTCCTTGAGGAAGGAAAGCAAGGCTAGGAAAAAGTCTACCATGCTGATATTAGGAAACAAAAAATTCAGTGTCCTGGAGATTTTCTTGGGAAACTTTCTCTTCAGCCGCATAAAGCAATGAGGTGACCATAATAGAAACAAAATGACAGCACTCATAGCCAGACTTGCATTCCAACAACAAGGGACCATTTTACTTGCTTACTACTTTCCAGTTCACAAAGCATTATCTCATTTATCCTCATAACAACTCCAGATAGTAATGATTATGAATTTTTCTTTTTTTTTTTTTTAATTTTTTTTATATAGTTTATTGATATTTTTACAGAGAGGAAAGGAGAGGGATAGAAAGCTAGAAACATCGATGAGAGAGAAACATCGATCAGCTGCCTCCTGCACACCTCCCACTGGGGATGTGCCCGCAACCAAGGCACATGCCCCTGACCGGAATAGAACCCGCGACTCCTCAGTCCGCAGGCCGACGCTCTATCCACTGAGCCAAACCGGTTTCGGCATGAATTTTGTTTTATAGTTTGGGAAACAGTCTAAGAAAGGCCAAGGGATAAGTTGAAGAATGTACCACTGATTTCATCTTGAATTAGGGTATTTGACTCCAAGTCCAATGCTCTAGCATAACGTTCTATCTTATGGTCTGAGTTAGTCTGTTGAGGATCACTACCCCTAAGTGATACTGTGTCAAAAAAGAGTAAGTCTGGACCAACAAGTCATGCTTAGACTGTACTTTATAATTATCTCTAGCAGACCTACTTCTTTATTTATGTCTGTCATAATAAGCCATAGCCAGCTTCCCATTATATTGAATTCATGGATTTTGTGTTTATCAAAGATTTTTCAAATTTAATATAATCAGTTAAATACATAGAAAATGTTCATTATATATACATTAAAGGAAATTAGGTGAAGAAACTAGAATGACTAGTGTGACTCTAATTTTGCTATGTAAATGTGTACTATATAAGAGATATTATTGGAAGATTATAAACCAAAATGTTAACGCAGATTATGAATGGGTCACGGAATTATGAATAATATTAAATTCTCTTTTGCTTATATTTCCCCCCAAATTTTCCACAAGAAATGTTACTTTTGTAGTTAGGGTAAGGAAAGACAAATAAATGCCATTACAATGTTATTATAGCCTCCTTTGCTATAAAAATCCTCTAAGCTTCTTAGGGCTCACATTAGCCAGGAGCCAAGATTTCTATCATTCTTTCTCGGGGAGAGCATACGATGCAGGGCATCTAAGTGGACTCCTGAAACCTGCCTCACAAGAATGCTTCACACACACGCCCCCTACCACAGGGCAATGGGAGGTAATTGCATTTCTTGGAGATTTCACCCAGTGCTCAAGAAGCAAAATTGTCAAAAGGTGAGCTTAAGCCAGGTCTGAAATATAGTCAGAAAAACAAAATTCGCTTTTAAAATCCAGAGGCAAAGTATCACATGGCTAGAGGATTAGGGGTGAGCAGAACTGGAATAAAGCAGGAATAGGAGCTCAACTAGCAGTGAAATGAAGAGTTTGGGGCAGTTGTTGTGAACAGGCCTGTAATGTCTGAGGTGCCTCCAGCACAGCTGGCAGATGTTCTAGGATGGAAACATCCTCTTTAAGGGGGAAGACTACAGGCTTGCATGTCATGAAAACATGTATATAATATGCAATTTAAAAAATCTAATTGAAATTACCTAAAGTCTTTGCTGGAGGAGATCTGAGTCCTTGGTATTGGAAATCCAAGGAAAGAAGAAATCATGCCATTAGAGATTTATTACTTTGTGTTAAAATTTGGGTTATCCAGGATTCCTCTCCATCTGACCCGACACAGTGCAAAACAATCTTCCATCCAAATGTATAACCTCTGACTCATTCCTTTACTTCCTAGGGAAGTTCCTGATTTGCCATTTCAATTGGTTGTTAATGTTAATGTCATACTATCTTCTGGGACTATTTGCATTTGATTTTAAAAAGATGGATGGATAACCTAAATCCTAACCCCCAAATAATCTCTGATGGCATAAATTTTATCCATCTTGGTAGAAGCACCAAAGGGCTTTTTATCAGGTCTTCCCAAATCATACTACCTAAGAAGACTCCTGAGAGGCCTCTGGGCCTGAACAAGACACACACACACACACACACACACACACACACACACACACACACGCTCTGTGTTGCCTTAAAGGCACCAACCAGGTGCTAGCTGTGCTTGAGTCAGCATACTGCTAAGAAACTAGCTCAAACGCATTCATCTTATTACAATTATCCTCGGTATCTGGGAGCTAGTGCTCTTCTAATTGTCCGGCTCTGTATGGTCTTTGTCCAATTACTTTACAGACTGAGTTGTAAGAACTATTTATTGATGGAAAATATGACTCATGATGGCCTGTGGCATACTGTGCTGTTTTGAGTTCCTGCTACCCAAGGACAAAGTGAAGGAATCTTTTGACCCTAGGGGCCAAAGGAAAATCATATAACATTTACTTTGACTTGACATACCAGTCACCATGAACAGAGCCATGAGTAGGACAACTGAAAACGAAGACTTCTGTTTGGCCTCCCTTGCCTGAAGCCTGGTGTAGGTCTACTCAACAAAGCTTCTGTTAAGGAACTCAGAGCTGGTGCTGAAAAGTATGTGGGGAAGAAGAGTGGTAAGTGAGCACAGTCAAGTCTTGGTCAGTCAAGCACTAGCTTTACAAAGTCTGCTGATCTGAGTTTCCTCTCCTCCTCCAGTGGCTGACTTTCAGCTACAGATTCCTACAATTTCTGCAAAGTTCATCCTTTCCCCTTGGGAGGTTTGAGAGGGGAGAGGAAGAGCTTTCCTGAAGCAATCCTGGCTGAATCCACCCTTTCCGGGTTGAATTTAAATGTCACTTCCTCCAGGAAAGCTTTTCCATCCCTCGAGCAGAAAATCCAACTGCAATTGCTCAAACTCTTTGTTGGAAGAGCTGAGTCCTATCTATTCATTATTGAAAGCGTAGATGTCTTACATAGACAAACCTCAGAGATATCGAGGTTTAGTTCCAGACCATCATAATAATGTGAGTATCGCAACAAAGTGAGTTGTAATCTTTTTGCGGGTGGAGGCTCTTGCCTTCAATTTGTAAAAAATGCAACACCCCTGAGGCACAGTCAAGTGAAGTGCAATACAACGATGTATGTCCTCAGTGTGATTATTTGTGTTATGTATATTTCCTCTACCACAGTATAAGCTTTTGCAGAAAGCAAACAAATCTGGGGAGAACTAGCACTGAGTGTTTTTATTTTATTTATTTATTTATTTATTTATTTATTTATTTATTTATTTATTTATTCATTCATTCATTCATTCATTCATTTAAATCTTTATTGTTCAGATTATTACAGGTGTTCCTCTTTTTTTCCCCCCTATAGCTCCCCTCCACCTGATTCCCCACCCCACCCCATGCCCTTACCTCCTGCCACTGTCTTCATCCATAGGTGTAAGATCTCTTCCCGCACCCCTCACACCCCCTTCCCCCTGAGAATTGTCAGTCCACTCCCTTTCTATGTCCCTGATTCTATTATATTCATCAGTTCATTCTGTTCAACAGATTTTTTTATTCAATTGATTTTTAGATTCACTTGTTGGTAGGTATGTATTTGTTGTCATTTTGTTGTTCATAATTTTTATATTTACCTTTTTCTTCTTCTTCCTCTTCTTAAAGAATACCCTTCAGCATTTCATATAATCCTGCTTTGGTGGTGATGAACTCCTTTAGCTTTTTCTTGTCTGTAAAGCTCTTTATATGACCTTCAATTCTGAATGATAGCTTTGCTGGGTAGAGTAATCTTGGTTGTAGGTTCTTGCTGTTCATCTCTTTGAATATTTCTTGCCACTCCCTTATGGCCAGCATAGTTTCTGTTGAGAATTAGCTGACAGTCATATGGGTACTCCCTTGTATGTAACTAACTGTTTTTCTCTTGCTGCTTTCAAGATTCTCTCTTTATCTTTTGCCCTTGGCATTTTAATTATGATGTGTCTTGGTGTGGTCCTCTTTGGATTCCTTTTGTTTGGGATTCTCTGCACTTCCTGGACTTGTAAGTCTATTTCTTTCACTAGGTAGGGAAAGTTTTCTGTCATTATTTCTTCTAATAGGTTTTCAATATTTTGCTCTCTGTCTTCTTCTGGCACTCCAAAAATTCGGATGTTGGTATGCTTAAAGTTGTCCCAGAGGCTCCTTACACTATCTTCATATTTTTGGATTCTTTTTTTCTTTTTGTTTTTCTGGTTGGGTGTTTTTTGTTTCCTCGTATTTGAGATCTTTGGTTTGATTCTTGGGGTCCTCTGATCTACAGTTGAATTTCTGTATATTCTTTATTTCAGACAGTGTATGCTTAATTTCTGACTGGTCCTTTTCCATTTTTTTGGCATTCTCATTAAGGTCCTTGCAGGTCTCACTAAGCTCCTCAGAGGTCTCATCAAGTTTCTCGGTGGTTTTTAGCAGATTCTTGAGTAACCTTATAAATGTGGTTTTGAACTCTATGTCCAGTAGTTTGCTTTCCTCCATTTCTTTCATTCGTGACATGTTTCTTTTCTCCTCATTTTGCTGCTTCCCTGTGTTGATGGAGTGGTTTTCTGTGGTAGTTGACCAGTGGTTCAGCCTATCACCTGAGGTGGATGCTCTTGGTACACCCCTTTGTGGGCTGAGTGCAAAGTCTTGGTGTGGTTAAGCCTTGATTGCTGTTGGTACACTGCGAGAAATTGACCTCTAGGCCAATTGGCTGTGAGGACCCGCTGTGTCTATAATGAAAGAACTGTTGCACTGGAGACACGCTTATGGGGCAGGACTTGCTTCAGTGGGGCTTTGGAGCTCACTGAGTCTGCCTCTTGAATGTATCACTTATGGATGTGAGGAGTTGAAATCTGGTGTCATCTCACACTGACCACTAGTTACACTAGCTTCTGCATCTCCAGTGGGGTGCAGGTCAGCTACTGTCTGAGGCCACCCAGCAGGAGCTACAGCGAGAACTACAGTTTTCTCCTCTTTGCTTGGGGTTTGGAGGTTTTGGAGCTGTCTGACCAGAGCTGCAGTTTGTTAGGTTAAGCTGCAATAGGGCAGACCATTTATATCCGAAAGCCGCTGCGTGGAGCTTGGGTGGGTTTGTAGATTGCGCGGGGCGGGGTCTCAGGGAGTCACTAGGCTAGGGCGTGGCAAACAGCGATGGCTGCCAGTCAGCCGCCTCTGTGTCTCCCTGTTTCCAAGTCCCCACATCCCACGTCCCACGCCCCAGCGCAGTAAACAATGATTGCTGCGCTCACCTCTGCAAGAAAGCCACCCTCACTTTCTGACCCAATGGCAGACAGTCCAGCTTCTCCCCATAGGAGTTTGGGTCCCCAGTGTCTCCTCAGAGACTGGAGTTCAGAGTAATCAGGAGCTTGTCTCCCTTCGGGTTGAAAAAAGCAGCACACCCAGTCGCCCACCGCCAGCCCGATTTGCACGCCTCCGTACCTCAGCTTTTCAGTGCTTGTGCATGTCTCAAAGCTCTTTTCTCTTTCCTTCTAGTTGTAGAACTTCCACTCAGCCAGCTTTCCCGTGTTTCTGGGTGATAGACGTTTTGTCTTTTAGTTGTAGTTTTGAAATTGTTGTGTGAGGCAGCAGTTTAGGTGTTTACCTATGCCGCCATCTTGGTTCAGTCTCTAGCACTGAGTGTTTTTTAAAAAATGAATCTTGTTAATATCTTCAGAAAGCAACCTTTTATTTCAGAAACTATCTAGAGCTCACTAAAGAGGCTGTGTACAAAGAATCTAGGCTACGTTTTTGGGGGTTGGAGAATTCTTCATCCCACAAGGACAGAAGTGATCCCTTAGGTGTTTCTTCCACCCCGAGCAACAGGGAGGATTTATTAGGAGGCTGCTGGCAGGTTTGAGGACAGGGCTTGTGTATTTTGTGTTGTTTTCTCTCCATGAGAGCTGGTCCTGGGGCTGGTGTGTGTGTTTGAAGTCTGCACAGGAAGTTTGAGTTATGAGAGCCTCACTGCTACATCAGTTCCAAGGCCCTGGGAGCATGGGCCAAATCATGGGCCAAGAGCAGCGCAGAATGCTGGCCATTGTGCGTGAAAGTGGGGCAGAAGGGAAGGAAGCACACCGGCCCGGTGGCAAATGAGCCAATGGTGTGGGGCCCAGGAAGGAGATGGGTAAGGACATTGTGACACAATTATCATTGAGGAATGCCTCTGATAGATGTATTTCTCTAACCTCCAAGGTACCGGGCCGTGACCCAATGTGGTAAGAATTCTGCTGTGAGAACCTGGACTGCACTCCCTGTGGAAAAAGATGTTGCCTCATGGTGGAAAGATTTTTACAATCTGCAATTTGCTATAGCCCAGCAATCCTCCCACTGACAGCCTTGAAAAAAATTAAAAATAAATTCAGGGTTTATGCATAATAAAAACTTTATGTGCCATAAAAGTTGTTTCTCTGGGACTGCACGAGGATCCTTGTCTAAGCCCCATCTTCTGGACCTGGTGCTGTGTGATGTGTTGATTTAATTTTCTGATCCATGCCAAAGAAAATAAATATCCCTATTTTTGATCTGGTAACAGAGAATGGATGGCCAAAGGGATTTGTGATCAAAGGTTGTACTCCTCCAAGGGCTAACAGTTGAATGCTCTGTACTTGAGCGAATTACAGCTTCAGACTGGTTGACCAAAGACAGCCGGGAATAGGCTTACATGGAGACAAAGTAGTAAAGTAACGTTAAAACAAATAATTCTCACTGTGCCCGACTAGTCACGCATTGGCTCCAGTTGCATACGCTGTCATTTGAAGTGTGGCAGCGGACTTCAGAATGTTCCATTTGCAGCATCTTAGTTTGTTAGGATTATACTGACCAAAATTAATTGGGTTTGGCTCATGCAGCGAGATCAGCTTAATATTTACTCAGTTTTAAGTTCTTCTGGAGAAACCATACTGAATTGATTCAAGTCAGATAAGATGTGTATGGTGTCTGAAAATGAGCTATTCAAATGGCCAGATGCCTGGTCCAAGACCCTGCAGATCTCTCATTCTGGAAAGGATTAAAGTTCTTTGTCCTTTAAGATGGCCGTGGGCTCCTCATGTGCATGCTTTGTGAGGGATGGATGCTACATGCAGTGGTCGCTGATCTTACCAGCATTCCTGCCTGCCATTACCGTACTGAGACTCTGCCATTTCACCTCCTCTGACGTCACTGTTTTTTTATTTATGTAGGTCTACATGCATCCTGCTAATACTGAATTCCAGTAGCTCTGAAACCTTCACAATACTCAAGAAATCCATATGGCAACAGAAAGCTATCAAACACAGACTAGCCTTCTTAACAAAAGAGAAGAAATTAAATTTGAAGTAGGAATAAGCATTATTGTTGTTTTCTTCAAGGGGTATGGACCAATTTCTTCAGATAGTGCGTAGTTGAGGAAAAGCCCAAAGGAAAATGTAAGAACAATTTTTGTAATTCTAAATTGATGAGTTTTGATATGAAATTTAGTGATCTCTGCACATTAAACAGAGTGGGAAACTGAGACACCAGAGAACTTCAGAAGTGTGTACCATGGGAGCAAGTAGTATAAACTGAGACAGGTTCTAACACAGCGTATGTACTATGGATCCCACTTTCCTCTAAAAATCACAAACACCAAGTAACTTTAGCTTAAGTTTGCTTTCTTTCTTTATATAAATTATTTAAAATTTAAAAAAAAATTCCAATAAATCTAAGGATGAATGCTACCATAAAAAGTCATTGTCCAGTTTGTTTAAAGTGGACATATTAGCATAGATAAGAATATCTTAATGCTTTGATTCAATTAACGCAATTGTATAGTAGGAAAGTCTAATTGCAGGGCTGGAAACAGGAACCTGCTCTTTCAACATTTCTGAACATTTAATGGCTATAGCCAACATTTTTCTATTTCACTTAGGTGGAAAGATCTCTTACTCTAAATATTTATCTAACACACTAGAGGCCCAGTGCACAATATTCATGCATGGGTAGAGTCCCTAGGCCTGGCTGGCGAGCAGGGCCGATCAGGTTCCCTGCCTCCCTGCCTCCCAGCCTTGGCCTCCTCCTTCCCTCGCCACCCGCGCCACCACCATGCAGTCCCCCCTCCCCACCTCCTTGCCTCCTCCTTCCCTGGCTCCCCAAGCACCCTGCCACCACCTCTGGTCGCCTGCCATGTTCCACGCTGTCCCCTGGTGGTCAGTGCACGTTACAGTGAGTGATCGAACTCCCGGTCTCCCGGTTGAACTCCCGAGGGGATACTTTGCATATTAGCCTTTTATATATATAGATAGATATCCATGTACATGCACACTCAGAGAATTATCATACATGTTTAAAGTGTCCAGTTTATTGTCTCACTGGTACCATTTGCTATTTAAGTCCTTAGACAACATCATCATCATTACAACCTAAATTCCTTTAGCATCTTAAAACTGATAGATCACTCTGTGGTAAGAGAGTCTCCCAGACAAGCAATCCATAAGAAAGAGAGATAAAGAGTAAGTATTGTTTCCAAAGAAGTCATCAGCTTTAAATTAAAATGCTTCCATAAGCTGTCTTTAAGTAAAGTGCTCTTAAATCAGTATTCCAATATTGATGAAAGAAATGTAAATAGCTTCTTTGCCAATTATACATAGAAAATGAGTGGACTCCCTCAGACTAACCACTTCTCTAAAAAAAATCACTATTATCGTAATTTAACCATACTATTTTATGTAAGCAGATTTTAAAAAATTTTTGAAAATTTCAAACATACAAGAAATGAGAAAATAATGTAATACACCTCCAGGTACCCAGCACCAACTTCAGCAGTTAGCAACATTTTAGGACAGGGTTTTGACCTAATAGTTTGTCGGAGGATATATTAAAGTATAAGAAAGTTGTTTGGCTTACATCAGCTACCCAGTTCAGGATTTTTCTAATTTAATAATGGAATATACTTTGGAAAATAATTCTTGACAAAATTAGAAGGTAGCCCTGTTGTTGTGGCTCAGTGGTTGAGTGTTGACCTATGAACCATGAGGCCACAGTCAGGGCATATGCCCAGGTTGTGGGCTCAATCCCCAATGTGGAGCATGCAGGAGGCAGCCAATCAATTATTCTCTTCCATCATTGATGTTTCTCTCTCTCCCTCTCCATTCCTCTCTGAAATCAATAAAAAATATTTTTAAAAAATTAGAGGGTAATTAAGTAAGTTTGAAATAGGAAGATGGCCATCATAGAAAAAGGATTCCTGTATTCATTGTTTCATTCATTTATTAAGCACCTAATACATGCCAGCATTGTTAGGCACCAGGAGGCAAAGATGCTATCATTGGTTCCAGCCTTCCTTCCAACAGCTGATAGTCCACTAGGGGATGGAAAATAGCCTCATCTCATAGCTGACTTTCACCTTAAAAGAACAAAATGGGCTAGAATGGAAATAATAAATCTGTTTTTGGTTTGATAAGAAACTAAAAAGCAATATCAAAAAACCATATCACGGAAATAAGAAAATTAACATAGAAATGACTACAGGTCAGAAGATAAAATAAAGGACCAGCGATGGCTTTAGTTCAGTGGATGATATGTGGGTTGCAGAATTTCTCCTGGGTTGAGCATAGGCATAAACCAATGTATATGAATTGGACTTAAGCCCTTAAAATGTTAAAGAAGACTGATAACGACCAAATCTTAAGGGTGTTGTTGCAACTCAGAGAGTAAAAGCAAAGTAGGGATGTTGTAATTAATCATCCAGAGAAAAATTCCCTTTTGAGACACATGAAGAAAAAGAAATGTTTATTTTCTGTGCATGCTTTAAGTAAGCAATTCCTATTTCTATTTTCAATTCCTATTTCTATTTTCAATGGAACTGTTCTCTTATCTGCTGAATGAATGAGAAACAATTTGCAAAGTTATTTTAAGCATGGCAAATACTTTTTTTAAAAATATATTTTATTGATATTTTACAGAGAGGAAGGGAGAGGGATAGAGAGCTAGAAACATCGATGAGAGAGAAACATCGATCAGCTGCCTCCTGCACACCTCCCATTGGGGATGTGCCCGCAACCAAGGTACATGCCCTTGACCGGAATAGAACGCGGGACCCTTCAGTCCGCAGGCCGACGCTCTATCCACTGAGCCAAACCGGTTTCAGCAGCATGGCAAATACTTTTAAAAAGGACTAGTTTCATGTAAGGGTATAGAGAGAAAGAAAAAAAAGAATTAGGGGAAAAGGAAAAATAAAATAGAATTGGAGGTTTAGGCTAGATGAGTAAAAGTCTCACCAGTTACTAGAAGGGCAGCCCTGTAGAGCAGTACATAGCATAAACTTGGCAGCCTAAATGTCTGGGTACAAATTCTGCCTCTACGTTAATTAGCTGTGTGTTAAGCAAATTACTTAACTTCTCTGTGTCTCAACTTTTTCATTTTTTACAACGGGGAAGATAATATAGTTCCACATACAATGAGCTTGTTGGGAGGGTTATCTAAATTTGCCTATCATCTAGTCAGAACCTCATAAATGATTGCTGTTTATCAATTTGCCCTCTCCTCACAGTTCCTCTTACAAACTGTAATTTGTTCTTCATCTAATAGCCTCTGTCTAGGTCCCTGCACATCCCATTATCTTGACAAACTCCATCCTGATAACAAAATTCCATCATATTTTCCTTACCTGGCTCTGGTTAACTAGGTAAGGCCTCTAGCCCTCTAGACTCTAGTTCTGGCAATTCTCTAATTGTCATGTAAAAAGAAATCCTAATACAAAAATATAATGTGGGAAAGAGAGAGAGAGAGAGAGAGAGAGAGAGAGAGAGAGAGAGAGAGAGGGAAATTGAGAAACACATTTTCTGAAGGTTAGGAAGTAAAACTAGGGCAGAGATAGAAACCACAAGCATGGACATATTCAAACCAGAATTATACAGGAGCTTCACAGGACAGAATATTATGTCCTATTGTGGTTTATCCACAAGTTGGAGTGCTGGGCCAATCCTGGAGGTTCTAAGACTGTTTTCAACCCATAAATTCCTGTGCTTTTGAGGAGCCAAAAGATTCTTCTAAAATGTTAACAGACCAACATCTTAAGGTAATGGCTTCATTTTCTGTGCTGCAGAGATGCTGAGCAGAACTCTATTTTTAGTTTTATAGGACACTGTGACAACAGACCACCACCAGTTCCTGAAATAAATCTCAGTTCCCCCTCAGGGCTAAGATCTTCCCTAGAGCTATTTAAGAATATCCTTCATCTTTTTGCATATTCACCCCTTTTCACTCTGGTTAAAGGAGTGTTTGTTGTCCAGTGGGCCTCAAGGTTTGTTAATCGAATAAGGCAGGAGGCGAGATTCCACTCTATGTGCTGCTAGAAGACCCCTCACCTGTCATCACTCCCCACCCACCACTCCTACCTGGAACATTGGGAAGATGAGCTGTGACAATACTTCATGGAAATCTTTTTGGCCACTTCCCCTAACAAAGAACTGGCCTGGCATGTCTGAAATCGCTCATTTAGTATCATTTGAGGAGCACAGGAAAAGGCACTGACACCCAATGTACTGTTTTAATTGGTCTGAGACAGATGGGAAATTCCTCTAGGAGCAATTTAGTTCTCTGGGTAAGCATTGCTCTACCCCAGTGGTCGGCAAACTCGTTAGTCAACAGAGCCAAATATCAACAGTACAATGATTGAAATTTCTTTTGAGAGCCAAATTTTTTAAACTTAAACTTCTCCTAACGCCACTTCTTCAAAATAGACTCGCCCAGGCCGTGGTATTTTGTGGAAGAGCCACACTCAAGGGGCCAAAGAGCCACATGTGGCTCGCGAGCCGCAGTTTGCCAACCACGGCTCTACCCTAAGCAGTTCTCTTTTTAAATGCAACTGGTCTGAATTACCTAATCCCGTTAGAATCCTGAAATGTAAAAGACAAATGCTTAGAGAGTTTCCCCCTAGGAATCTAGGTAATGAGTCCTTGTATGGACTAAGATCTGAAGAGAGGGCACAGTCAAAGGGAAAGAAAAGTACAAAGAGGAGAAAGTCATGGGGCCAGGAAGGATCATCTTGCATACGGTGTACTTAGAGGAGAACAGGATTCTGTCAACAGGTTTGCAAGCTTTCACTCATAACTTCTCTGTAACTCAGTTCTTCATTTGCAAAACAAAGATAATAATTCATGTGTCCTAGAGTTGTTGAGAGGATGGCGCAACATGATGGAGAGCTTTCTAAAACTGTCCACTGAAGTGGGGAGCACATGAAGCAAGGGCGACAGGGTGCTTACTGTAGACATCACCTCAAGGCCTTCTGCAAAAGTAAAGTTTTTTTTAGAAAACTCAAGTTTTCTAAAAATGTGTGGCTAGTTTGTATTCTACTCAAAAATATGATTCTTCTCTCCACATATTTTAGTCATATTTTATCATGATATGATTAGCTATGTTTATCCTATAGTTTTGTAGATCCCTTGGGACTCCCTGATGTGAGAATCTTGACCATAATATGCATAGTGCCTTTGGTACAAAATTGTTCAATACTGGGTAGGTGCCAGTTTTTATTTGTTCATTTAATAAATATTCCTTTACTAGGATAGCTCTGCCTAGAGACAGATCTAATGAGAATATATACATTTTCATCGTGAACCTTGGACAAATTAGTTCTGTTTTGCAGATGGAGAAATTGGGTCTAAGTCTCAATCCTCTTTTCATTTCTTGTGTTGTATGATTCTATGTCACTGAGATTATTTCTGTGGAAGCCCTCCCCCCACTTTCCAGTCTTGTTAGAGATTCAGGCAGGTATCTGCCCCAGCACTCTTCCCCAGCATCCATACAGCTTCAGACTTGCCTGGCCTTCATCGCTTTCCTGCAGCTTGGCTGAAGCCACTAGGCAAGGGCAGTCTATGGAGGGAACACCTTTGATCACATGCCCTGCTGGCCAGTGGGCGTATATCCCCAGGCCAGTCCCATGTGACCATATCAATGGGAAAGAGTCTGGGCAAGCTACCTACCACCCCCAGGGAACTGCAGAGACAGCAGACTGAAACATACTCCCACTCTGCTTGTGAAAATGGCCCACTTAATTGTTCTGGAGCTTAAACCTGAGGACAGATTTTAGGTTTACCACAGGTCTGGAGGCTGCAGAGGTTGCTCTCAGGGAATGGAGGCAGGGAGATACCTTATTTGCATCCCCACCTCCCCCCGTGGCCTTACCACAGCTCATTGGTATCTCCCAGAAAGGAGCTTGTACATTCATCTGGAGCTCTGGTTTTTATAATTGTCACCCAGGAGATACCTCCAGATCTTCTGGTCTGGAGATCAGCAAGTCTTGCAATTGTCATCCCACGGAACTATATATATATATTGATAATATATAATTTCATACCTTAGAAGCTGCTGCCTGGAGGTCTTGCTTCCAATTAGCCTGAAAGTAGGTGCTCAGATACCTCCCTTTGGAATACTGAAAGTTCTTGGCGCATACTCTGCAACTGGGACCTGGCAAGAATAAATTATAGTACTCAGACAATCATAGAAGTTTGAGGGACAACCAAGAGCTAGGGTCAGGTTGAACTATATGATTCATCTCATATACAAGCCCACTCCTTCAAGATTGGAAGAGGTAGCTTTCCCCCCTAATACATAGAAACAAAAACAGAGAGTCAAGCAAAATGAGAAAATAAAGGAATATGATCCAAGCAAAAAAAAAAAAAAAAAAAAAAAAAAAAAAAAGAAAAAAAGAAAAAAAAGACAAAAGCCTCAAAAAAAGCCTGTAATAAAGTGAATATAAGCAATCTATCTGATAAAGAGTTCAAAGTAATAATCATAAAGATGCTCACCAAACTCAAGATAAGATACAGTTGAACACAGTGAGAACTTCAATGAAGAGATAGAAAATATAAGAAAATACCAAACACAAGTCACAGAGCTGAAAGATATAAAAACTGAACTAAACGATATACCCAGATTCAACACAGACTAGATGAAACAGAAGAACAGATCAGCAACCTGCAAGACAAGGGCAGTGGAATTCACCTAAACAGAGCACCAGAAAGAAATAGAAAAAAAAAAGAATTAAAAGAAGTGAAGATAGCTTAAGATACCTAAGGGATAACATTAAGTAGAATATCTTTCACGTTATAGGGATCTCCTAAGGAGAAGAGAAAGGGGCAAGAGACTTCTTTGAAGAAATAAAGTTTATTAAATGTAAGGTAAATGAGTTATGTTCATAATTTTTAGTTTTAATTTTCGAAGACAAGTTCAAATCAAACTTTTTATGTGCCCTCCTCCACCCACCATTTCCTATGTTCTCTTTGGTTCCTGTTTTAAATGGATTCAATTTAAGTTCTTTTCTTTATGAAAAAAATACTGATTAATCTCAAATAATAAGAATCTCATATACAAACTCAAACATGTTATATTTGAACAGCACTTTACTGTTTGCAAACACTTTCACAGATCTTGTTTCACTTAAATTTCACAAGAACCCCATCATTAATTTTTCTCTATATTATGTAAAATATTTATGATAGAACAAGTTACCAGTTTCCTTAACCTTTCACCACAAAAATTTCATGTCTCTCAGAAATTTTAACCTACCATATCCCCTATGTGTGTGTGGGGGGTGGGGGGTGGGGGGCAACCTTTCACCTTCAATTAAGAATCATCAATACTTGTCCTGGTTGGGTGGCTTGGTTGGTTGGAGCATTATCCTGTACTTAAAGGTTATGGGTTTGATCCCCTGTCAGGGTGTGTACAGGAAGCAAATGATCAACGTTTCTCTCTCTCTCTCTCTCTCTAAAAAAATAAAAAAATAAAAATAGAAACATATCCTCAGTGAGGATTTAAAAAAAGAATAATCAATACTTAATAAAATAGAATTAATTTCGATGGGCATTCTTCAGTCAAGATTTGGTTAAACCTTACTTTCTATAATTTTTGTTACAAAAATAATTTGTGTCCCAAAACATACACTTATAATATTGAATATATGGTTAAAACAATTTGCAATCCCAGGATTTCGGCATGTCTTACTGAGTTGTATTCCCACCCCTTCCCACACCAGGTTGTTAATCACTTGGGCTAGACCACAGAGCCATCAACTGGCCACATTGGCCCTCATCCATGGGCCTTTGACTCTATCTCAGTATTCTTCTTGCCACAAGAACTCCCTTCAAGTTCTGTGACAGGTAGGAGCTACTCTGTCCTACACATAATTAACCCATGATTCTGGCAAGGTTTGGAAAGCTGAGAGTACATGAGCCTCCTTATATTCTTCAGGACTTCAGAGGAATGAGGCATTACCATGGCCTGGAGAAATTAGATAAAAAGTACTTTGACCGGATGTCAAAAATGGGACTGATTTAGAAGGGGACAGTATTTCGAGGCAAGAGAACAAGATAAGGCAGAAGAGGAAGGTTTAGACCACAGTTGGAAGGGTGATGAAAGTCAGGCTCAGTCCTGCAGACCTTCATTCAGTAGGCTAAAGGCAGATGGGAGGACATTTTCAGCCTTTGAGCAGGACAGTAAAGCAAACTGATGCTTCTATACAGTAGGGAATATTATTCAGAGAAAAAGTGTGAGTAGAGACTCATGAGAAGGTTATTAAAATATATATAGATCAGAGAGCCAGAGGGCTAAAAGGGTCTTAGTGGTCCTCTAACTCAACATTTTTTCAGTGCATGAATCCTCCTTTACTCTCTTTGATAGATGATGAAGACCAGAAAAAATGGAAGGGCCACATAGGAATGGTGGAGAGGAAACACCAAGAATGCCATGAGTGCTAGTGTCACCACAAAGAAGAGACAAGTGCCTTTTTAAAGTTAGCAAGGACTATCCTTGCTCTCTCATCTTGCTCTCTTCCCAGCACCCTTTGCTAACTCTTTGGAATTTCTCTCTAGCTTCCCCTTCCTCCCACTGGAGTAGAATCTATTACCCGAGGGTGGATCTTTTATTAGATTTCTGAAATAGGTACAGCATACTGTCCACTGAATATATCCTAGATCTGAGAATATACTTTGTCAAGTGGTGATGGGGCCATTCTTAGGTGAATGTGGGGTCAGTTGGGCTCAGGCTCATCGCAGTCATTGCCACTGGGGCGCTCTAGGGAGGCGTTAATACAGCCTGGTAGCTGACATTTCTAGAAATGGATAGGGCAGGCCACTGGCATCTAAAACCCCAAAGCCACTCTGAAGTTGTTGCTAAGGGCTCACTGAGATTGCTACCTTTGCCACTTCTGTCGCCTGATTTTGCCTAGTTTTTATTACTATTCTTTTTGAAATTGGAGTCACCAGGAAAAAGGGAAATTGCGCAAATGACACCTGTTTGGTCTTTATCAAGCCTCTCTTACTCTCCAAAGCCATCATTGCATCATGTCTGGGCTTCTGCAGATATCTAGCTAAAGCTGCATTTTCTATAATCCTTATTCATGCTTTTAATATTTGTTGGATTTTATTGTATGCCTCCTGTGGGGAAAAATAAGACAAAAAGATATATATTTTTTTTGTCCTGAAAGGACTAAAGACCAATAGGAAGAGAGATACTCAGAAAATTATGAGATTAGAATATCATGCTAGCCATAATGAGCAATATTTTTAATGTACTGAGTTTACCTTTTTTTAGGAAAAGCCCCTGAGTTAAGGGGAATTTGTTTTCTACTTTAACCTATTTTAGTGACTTGCAACTTTCTTTTGAAAAATGCCTTGGTATACTAAATTTGAGTCCAACAACATTCTCATGTCCTTTTAAAAATTCCTTTTGCTTATAGCGGTAGCAGTGTGGGGCAGGAGGAGTGGGCAGATGATATTTCAACCCCATCGTCCATTCCATTCAGGGAGTTATGCAACCAAGGGGTAAATGCATTTTCCACTCTCTATCACTTTTGCTCTTATATAACTCCCCAACAGCTGGAGCTGCAAGCTTTAAAACTGGCAGAAACATAGTTCATATTGCGAAAGGAAATTCAACCCAAATTTGAAGAGAAACAGCTAGATAAATGTTTTAAAAGTGATTCCAGTATTTGTGTTCTTTAACATTTAGTGAGTGCTGGTGATGTTCCGGTACATTAAGCAAAGCTTCTTGCCCAGAGACATCACCATCTTGACTGGGACTGCTATTGGCTGGGGCTTTTCATCACGCTCTGGTCTTCACCAGCTCCTCTGCCCACAGACAACCAAAGAAACACTTGCTCTAATGTTTGGAGTAGATGCATATTAATCCGCCCACTCCTCTTCCAGAAGCTTCATGGTCCTCACCAGCTTGCCTGGAAATGTCTCTGTCCTTCTCAACAATATTACTTTCTTCACCTACCTTCTAAAAGGTATGCCCATGAGCTTGTTCTCAAATGACTCCCCTTCGTCGCTGGTCTCCTTTCCTCTTTTCTACCTTCTCTTCCCTTTCGTCCACCTCTAAGTTTTGGATGTGAGCTTGCTATCCACTAAAGTGGAAATAAATCTGTAAAAGCTACATGTCTGTTGCTACAACTTTTGCACAATGCAAAACACTCAGCTCAATGAAAACCCACTACTTCAGAATCAATCACTAGCTTCTTCAAAGATGCAGTGACACCTATTAACACCACCTGCAGAAATTGCTTTGTAAAAAGGTTATTCAACCTCTAACTTGCTTTGATAAAATTAAAGAAAGGTAAAAATTGTGTTTTTTTCATAATGAAGCAATACACTGAAATCATTGATAATGGATAGTCATTCAAATACTTAGAGTTCTGAGGTAACTAGAAATCCAGGCATCAGAGTTTCTTATGTTCTTTTTTCCTCACCAGAGAACTGTTGATGTGTGGATTTACACCATCTTATACCATTGGCAGCAATTGTTGCCTTAGAGAGACTCCAAATCAGTATCTCCAGGAATAGCAGTTTGTAAGTGAGAAAGCTGATGCTTGTCACCTGATCTATATAGATGTGGTTGCTGCCAGTTCAAGAACCTGCTTTGAGGTACCTCAGGAATGGCTGCCTTTTAGAGAGACAGTCACCACCCCCCTCAAGTCTGGTTTCCAGAGTTACTTCATCTGGGGGAACTCAAAGAGGCTCCCTAAACTAGAAACCACCGTTGTCTTGACCTGGAGGCCTCCTCAGCCTTGCCACCAGCCATTCTGAATTCTGCTGAAATATAAATCCAAATGCAAAAAAAAAAAAAAAAAAAAGATAATACAACAGCAGGGAGGTCCTGCTTCCTTTTCCCTGGCTGCACCATGATTCCAATTGCTTTCCCTGCTTTTAAGCAAAGGCAGGATCCTTGCTATTCTGAAGAAGCTTTCTGTTTTGCTAGGAGCTTCTTCTAATGCCTGCTTCTCTCTCCCCCACTTCTGTGGTGCTGCATCTGTAGCTGTGCCTGCTGTAGCGCTCTTCCTGGTTGCAGAATGATGCTTGGGGCTTGGCTGCCTGTACTTTAGAATGCGGAAGCTGTTGATTATAAGAAATGCATAACGCACCAAGGCCAACACGGAACACTGGGTCTCTTGAGTATGTGCTGGGTTTGAGTCACTCTGACTTCCTTCTAGGATCAGGTCAGGCTTCTGGAAGTATCTTGAGGGCAAGGGAGAGATATGACTTCTAAGGCATATAACAAGATATTTTTTATTTTTAGTTTTTGAAGAATTTTGATGTCATAAAAGGGTAAGTGAAACAAGAGGTAGTTTTTTTTTTGTTGTTGTTGTTGTTGTTTTAACTAAATGTTGCTTATCCTGGTGCTCATCTCTTTTAATGGTTGAAGAGTGCGTTTTTGGTTAGTTTTCCTTTGCCACAGAAATACTGCAGTATCAAGCACAGGTATATCAATTAGGCATACCTTCAGGTAGAGAACAGCTCACAAGTCAAGGGATAAACTCATTGTGAGGTTTAAACTGGCAGGCACTCAACTACTGTTAAATATAAGTGGTAAAGATGCTGGTGATGGCGACAAAGATGATGGTACTTCTCAGGTCGTGGCATTTGGTGTGGAGTCAGGGCTGGTGACTGCCATTGCTGGCCTGTGGTTTGCATGCCAATGCAAGGCTCCTGTTAGCCACTGTCCCCTCCACCCCCATTATTTTCCTATTCATCCTACCTATGATTCTTTGCCAAAAATGAGCTGCTATGTCAAAAAGTTTGCTGGCATTGTTAGAAGTTCACTTGTGATTGTGCAATTTTTTCTCAATGGAAGCACTTTTGACTAAAGTAATAAACAGTCCATGTATTTAAAAGGAAGGGGGTGTGTGTCTACTTCTTCTGACTTTCTGGAGAGTTGATGCTATTAGGAATTGTTGCCAAACATGATTTTCTTCAAGTTTTCTTTTTTGTTTAGGGTTAAAAATTTTTTTTTGTAGTCACTTAAAAGAATCTAAGAAAGAACTTTATGGGAAGTGAGATTTTTAACATTTTCAATGACTTATCTTTATTTCCTTTCAAGCACCTTCCTCTCCAATGGTAATCATGGTAACGGTTGACTTTCATTGAGTTCTTGTGACCACATTGTATCTTTAATCCTTGCAAAAGCTTATGCTATCGATGCTGCTCTCCCCATGTTATAGATAAGTAAACTGAGGCACTAACAAGTTTATTTTTGTGCCCAAGGTCATACAGATAATGCATGGTATAGATAGATTTAGACCCAGGCATTCTGACTTTAAATCAAGCTCATAACTTGATGTTATGCAACCTCCTTTGTTGGAGATACCAATAACTGTTGTTTAGTCAACCAGGATTTATGGAGCTTTTACTATATGCTAGGTCCTAAATTAGGAACTGTGGATACTGGAATGAGCAAAGCAAATATGGTCACCATCATCATAGAACTTAGAATCTAATAAAAGAGATAAACATTAAGCTAATAATTATATAATTAATAACTACTAGACATAATGAGAACATAGAGCAGGGGCCCTATTAGCTCTACGAATAAGGACATTTAAAATGAGATTGGAAGTAGTATGTGAGAGCAAGAGGAATGTGTCAGCGGAAAGGCTCAGAATGAGGGAACATTTGTCAAAGACAAAGGCTGGTGATTTTCATTGTTCCATGACTATGCAGTGACCTCATGTGATACATAATTACTTTCGTTCATACTTCCTTTAAAGTACAGAATAAAAATTGAATTTGTTTATATATACAACATGGTGATAACTAGATCATATTTTAGTTAGGGAACCAATTTTTAGTCATAAGATTAAGAATGGAGTGTCTTATGATGATAGTAGTACATAAAGTAAGAAATGCTGTAGGAATTATTCTGAAGAGAAACTCCAAGGAGCCAGAAGTGACTTTTCCTCATGGTAAAACACACACACACACACACAGAGAAAATGGTGAACTTCACAAAATCAAAATGATGTTGTCACATTAAAAGGGTAACTAGTTTTTCTTGTATTGGAGTGATAAGTTATAATTACAGTATTTCCAAGTAATCCACAAGACTCACATATTAAATGAATTATCATACCAATTAATTAAATTTCCATGGAATATATAGATCAATGATATGGATAGGAACTTCAGAAATTGTCCCTCTAATTTGCAGTAGGTAATGTGGTTCTTCTTTGCTGACATGTTCAGAGTTGAACAGGACAAGCCATAGGCACCTGGCACCCAGCCCTTCAATCTGCAATTCTTGATCATATCAATTAGTTTTTTAAAAAGCTTTTTTTTAATTGACTTTTTTTAGAGAGAGAGGAAGGGAGAGGGAGAGAGATAGAAACATTGATGACAGATTGAAGGTCTCCTGAATGCCCCCTACTAGGAGATGGAGCCTGCAACCCAGGCATGTGACCTGACCGGGAATCAACCGGCAATCTCTTGGTGCCTGGGACGACGCTCAACCAACTGAACTACACCTGCAGGGCTGTACCAATTAGTTTTTAAGATGAACAGGCCACTGAAAAACTCAGGGGGCTCTTTAGCTTTATAACTCAGTAAAGACATTATAAATGAAGTAGTGATTGATTCTAATTCTTTAGTGTTACTAGATACCAGATACTCTCCCAAGCAACTTACATGTATTATTCTGTCATTATCCCTATAACATAAGTATTTATCTAATTTTATGATAAATAAGCTTGCCCTGTGTCATATGGCCAGTGGGTGGTAGAAATGAGAGAATAAAGTCATGTCTGTCTGATACCAAAGCCCATTTTTTAAAAAAATCACTATACTCTAGTATCTTCTAAGGTGAGCATGTTGAACTCTTTCATTTTCTTAAGGGTTCCCAGTCCCTGTAGCTTCTCTTCTCCAAGCCATGTTTGACACAAAAGTGGAAAAACAGCGAGCCATAAAAGTAAGTGAGCCATACTCACCGCCGTTTCATACTTTTGCTCTTGAACCTTTAAAAAAATAGCTAGATAGGCTCTAACAGGGTGGAAACGACTTGTACAGAATGTAGGAGAGGATCTGAAGGTTTGAGGACACGGAGTGAAAGGCCAGCCACATGCGTTTTAACAGAGGCATGCCTGCTAATCTGTGGCATGTCAGAGCCTGAACACCAGCATGTGACGTGCCTATCACTTTCCTGAAAGGAATTCCACACGCCCATCTCTGCAAGGCTACAAGTATCCCTGCGGCCAGCTGAGCTGGGTGCCAACTCCCAGACACCAAGGCGATATGTCCTAAGGGGAGAGGGTGACAGAAGGACAGTGACATGATCAGGCACTGGCAGACTGTGTGAGATCTGAGATTGTCATGGAGTTATGAATGGAATCTGCAAAATGTGGGCCTCCTTCACATTCATTTCTTGTAACGCTCCATGACATTTGTCACAGAGCAGAGGTCCTCGATAAATGTTGATGATTGTGATAAAGATAACAGTGTGCTGAACGTGTGTCCCTCTAGCTATCAAAACAGACATAATATAAACAATGTATTGGATTGGATTTTTGACTTCAGCAATTTATAGCCTCATAGAAAGGGCTCATAAAATGTTTGGGCTAGAAGGAATATTAGAGACCACAGACCTCTAACTTCTTCATTTATAGATGATAAAACAGTTTCTAAAAAAATATATATCCACTTCCCCAGGGCATATGTACTTATTTAAAATAGATGCTACATAAACATAAATTTAAAAATATATTGGGAAGGTTTAATACTTGTTTTTAGAAAGATACTTTTTTTTTTGAGGTAGGATCAAACGTGTGATTTTCTTAAATCTAAAACCTCATTAGTTTAGATTTTCTACTCCAGTTATGGTTATTACAGGAAGAGTGTATAATATGGGCCCTGTGGAAATTTCTTATAGGGTAGCCATTAGCACTGTGCCTGAAGCAGGTAAGCATTAATCCATATTAATTCTCATTATTATTTCTAAGAGTGGCTTGTGACTATCATTAACAGAAGTATCTCCAAACATTTTTGATGTACTATCATTACTTGTAAAACATTTTTAAGCATGCTTCCCCAAAATTTATGTTTATGTTTATATTCATATATTATGTATTATATACATGGGCTACTCAATGTATTATTTATATTATAAAAATTCATGAAATAGAACCAAAATGGTGAAATAAAAATAAAATATATTTGTATACATGGGGTTCATTTGATCAGTCTGTTACTTTTTTGTATGTTTGAATTTTTATTTATTTTTATTTTTTTAATTTAATTTTTTTAAATTGTTTGAAGTATTACAAATAGTAAGTACATATGTCTCCTTTTGAATTTTTCTATAATAAAAAAGAAAGGGAAAGAAAAATATTAAAAATAAACATTTTCTGTTTCTGCCCCTTATGGATTGTCTTCTGGTGCACCCTTAGTTTTCTAACTTAAAAGTAGAGAGCTCAGATAATCACCTAAAACATCCGCTTTGACTTCCTGAGGAGGACACTTTTATAAGCTCAAAGGCAGCCACTTTCCAAGGGAGTACAGAGTGGCTACAGACAGGCTTCAGGTAGCACATGTCCAATGCTTTTGAAAGTGGAGTTTGCAAGAGGAGAGGAAGGTCATGCTCCTCAGTATATCCATGGTGTGGGGACCTAGCAGGAGATATACTTTGAGTTCTTCCATTACTTCAATCCCTTCTCCCTGACTCATACCCAACAAACGATCAAGTTCAACTAAGTTTTCTAATGTCAACCACATATTATTGGGCATGAGTGTGTGCTAAATGGTGATGCAAAAGGCTACTATGGCATTCATTTTCATCTCATCCTCTAATAGGAAGTGAATTTAAAATTTAAAAAAGAATATCAACAAACAAAAATTCTCCTACCAGGAAGCAGACAGAGTCACAAGACTCTTTCACAAAGTACCTGGCAGCCAGAACAAAAGATGTATCTTATGGAAGGAACATAGTCATACTGTTGGATGACTACAATACCACACACACAACCAGAGTTTGCAGACTATCTGGGGAGAAGGGATTCAACCGATAAACATTTAAATGCATTTTAAAAATTTGTATCTTTATTGTTGAAAGTATTACAGATGTCCCTTTTTCCCCCATTGATCCTATTTACCCAATACTCACCCCCCCAGGCCTTCACCACATTATTGTCTGTGTCCCTGGGTTATGCATATTTTTAAAGGGTAAAATAACTCTTAGAAATAATGTTTCTGAAACAAAAAGCAAATATCTCCACTCAGATCTGATCAGAGCCAAGGGGACCCAGAACAGAGGCTGGTTATGGCTAGCTCTGATGCTCCCTGAATTCCATGGGCTGAGGACAATTGCCTCCTCTTAGGTTAGGAGGAACCAGTACCTAACATCAGCATCAGTGTACATATTTTAGAGGTCAATGTGCCCATGTATGGATCAAGAACTATCTCATTTTTTAAAACAAAGTATGGTTTCAGCTATTTTCCTCACATCCTCCTGTTTTCTTAATAAAATTCCAAGTTAAAGTTCCCATTGGGTTTTATTTCTATGGATAGATATGACAACCTTTATTTAGTTTCTAGAATCAAGAATCTAGTGGCCAGAGTGGGAAGAATACTGCATCATGACTAGCATAGTGCCTGGCAGTGGGTGTTCAGTTGTGCATGTTGAACTACTGAGATGATCTCAACAGTTCTTGGCAACTTCTCTGCTCTTCCAAAGCTTTTCCACTTCTGGTATGTGAGTCTCCTTAGCAGCCCCTTAAGTTCTTTTTGTTCTCTCTCTCTCTCTCTCTCTCTCTCTCTCTCTCTCTCTCTCTCTCTCTCTCTCTTCCCCACCACCACCACCCCACCCCCGAATGCAACCTACCTATAAATCCTTGCTCAGCACTCACCTCCTCCTGGATCTGCATTGATGCTTGCCATATTTTAGATCCCTTTTTCTTTCAGGGATAGCAGAGGTGGAGCATCACAAACCCCTACCCATGTTGCAATTGTAGGTACAGAGCACCAGGTAGATACTATGGAACACACACCAGCCTGGGAGTCAGGAGACCTGGCTTTTAGTCTCAGCTCTTCCTCCAATTAGCTATTCAATGGGCGTAAATCATGTTCCCTCCCGTATCATTCTTTTTTCCTCTGTTGAATAATAGCATCCTAGCTTTACAATTTTACAATAGCTTCCCCACTACACTGTGAGAATTTCCAGGGCAGGAACCCTGTCTTTCATTGACTGTTGAAATAGCATCTATGCTTTGAAAGTGCTTCAGTTATATTTGTACAATTTTGATTGTGACCAAGGAAAAATGAACTTCTGATTCTCACTTGCAAGGTTTTGTCTGTTTAGCGCTACAGTATGGCTTGGAGAAAAGGTGCTGTGGAGGTGTGTGAGGAGGAGGCAGGACACTGCGACCATCGCCAGGTGGCCTGGGTCCAGTCCTGGGCCGCTATTCCCACCTGCCTCAGGTGTTTACCTTTCTGGCCTCAGCCTCTCCATTTGCAAAGCGGTCAGTGGAAGGCAATCACCACTCTCATTTCAGTTTCCCCCAAACAGCACAATCTAGTCTTGGGCAAACTCATCTTCCCAGGTCCTGTCCAGCCTACCTATTTTCCTGAAGTCAAGAGCCTCACAGTCATGTGGGACCAATGTCACCATGGAGACTGTGGGATGGGCTTAGAGATACCAGCTCTGTTCAACCCAGGGCCCCTGGGGAAGTTGCAATGTGACAGGAAATTCAAGGAAGGGAGTGGAGATGGGCAGGGCCTGGGGGAAGGGACAGGGACAGAACGCAGCTGCTCATTTAGCCCTTCAGCAGGTGGGGACCAAAACACGCTGTGCCGGCAGCTAGGAGGAAGGTGACAGGAAACCTGAGAACAGGGAACTTAGTTACCACCCAAGCTTCCAGAGGCACCTCAGACCGGCTCACGTTTCCTTCCAGCCCTGATTACTCACTTAACACTTACTCCCCGGTGCTGTCTTCCCTGTGTCTGGCCGGAAGAGGATCAGGAAAACTGGATTGTGTGTTCAGCCAGGAAACCTGCACGTGCTTATGAACTGAATGAATTTAGGATGAAAACATAGAACTTGAATAATGAATGTAAAATGTAAGTAAGAGAACAGAGTGTAGATGGTACTTGGCACTTTTTGTATTTTATACCAAGTGTAGCCGCTTCTTAACAAAGCCCCAATCCTTCGTTAATTCATTGATCGACACAAACATTCGTGCTTTCGCTCTGCAGTGTTTCAGTACCGGTGTATCAGGGATTCTCTTAAGCATAAGGGAGTCGAGATGAAGAGGTCGTAGTTGGCTCTGAAGGCTCCTGTAGCCCAGTGAGAACACAGGACAGACAGACAGTTATGATAAATGTGATGAGAAACAGATTGGTCTCCAGCTCACCCCTTGCATGTTTCTTTCATGGCCCCTGTCCCAGTTCAGAGTTAATTTATATGTGTAGCTACTTTCTCTGTCTCTCCAATTAAAATATAATCTCTAGGCCCTGGCTGGGCAACTCAGTTGTTTAGAACATCATTCCGATATGCCAAGGTTTCGGGTTCAATCTCTGGTCAGGGCACTACAAGAATCAACCAATAAATGCATAAATAAGTGGAACAACAAATCCATGTTTCTCTCTCTCTTTTTTTTTCTCTCTCTCTGCTTTTTCCCTCTCCCCCTATCAAAAATCAATAAATTAAAAAAATATGTAAACTCTGTATGGAGAGGGATCTTGTCTGATGTTTCCACTCTTGTATACCTGACACCCAGCCCAGTGCCTGGCAGTAGTAAGTGCTCACCAATATTTGTTAATGACTGAATTAGATTGTTTGTGGTGGAATTTAGTTGTTCACTGAGGAAGTCAATGACCATGGCCAATTTAATGCATAGTATTACTTAAAAGCTTTTGAAAGCTGGAATCACTGTGAACTATAAGCTGAAATTTAAAATTACAGGAGGCATGTATCTATATTATTTTATAATGGTAGAGGGCATATATCTAGATAATGTATATACCTTTGGATAAGAAACATCTACTTTCTTTTTCTTGAAATGAATGTTCAAAATACAACCTCAGAATAGAGACACCTAAGGGAAGAGAAGGGAAGACCGTGACCAGACTTTGAGAGTTTGCTATAAGCCTGGCACCTGTTTCCCTGACCAGCTGTCCGGCTAAACAAATTTCAGTGCAGTGGGTTACATGTTCTGAGGGAGGAAGGAAGTCTTTACAGTTCTTTGCCTTCCCACGTAGAAAGCCTTAACGGGCACGATGTTCATTTACAGGGGGCATTCACATGTTTCTAGAAGCCCCTCTGCTTCCTTCTGCCCCACCCAGGGAGATTTGGGCATATGAGAGTTTAACAATGCTCACACTCCTGTGGCAGGGATGCTGAGCCAGCCGAGACTATGGGCATAGCCCCTCTGTCAACAGGTGCACCCAGCCTAGAAAGCTTCCTGGCCAAGACATGGGAGGGTGAGGACAAGTCAGGGCTGCCAACCGAGACGCTCCACAGAGGTGTCACTCGGTAGCTGTGTGCTTGCCACTTCCACAGAGCAAGAGAGAGCAGAGCGCCTCTGCCCCACGTGCAGTCAGCTTGTGCCTAGGGCAGCATTACTGCCCGCTAGGCACACGAGTGCCTGCCGAGGCCAAGAGCCTAAAAGGGAAATCCATCCTCTGCTCCCAAACTGGTCCCCAAGCAGAGAGAGGCCTGAAGTCTGGGGGCCAGGGGGTGGGAAGTTCACGCCGCTCTTACTAGTACACCACAGTCTGAGGCTCCTACGTGCCTCTGGCATAAACGGGAGAGAGCCAGGTGGAGAGGGAGGGGAAGAACATCATGATCTGAACCAAACCCAGAGATGCTGTGGCGTTCACAGAAAGCTTGTGGCTCTGCTGTTTCGGAAGGTGGGTGCTTGGAGCTCTTGGGCTCGTGCAATTAGAACACAGATTCTAAGAGAATCCACGTGACTGTCCCTTCCTCGTGGCAGAGGGAGGATCTGGGGAGACTGTGAATCCCAAGCCCCTTTACCCCTGGAGCAAAAAGTTAAAAATCTATGTCATTATGGCCCACAATCTTCTGGATTCAAGAAAAGTTTTCTTTGTCGAAGATAAAAGTTGTCAGCAGGTCTGAAATCTGTGGCTAGTGATAGAAATAAGACAGGGACCTCAAAGACAGCTTTAGAAATCCAAAAATCCAAATACCTGATTTAATTTCTTTAAAATTTCTCATGCTTTTCGTTGCCCCCGATTCTTCACAGTTGAGACTTAATTACTTGTTGAAAAAAATCTGAACACTCTGTTAATCTACATTGGCGGGTTGTAAAATTGATATAAGGCCAGATGCTAATGAAGCTGGAATAGCACTACCCTAAAATGTCCTGTAATAGCACACCCGAAACATTGCTATTATGTGTGTTTTGATGCATAATAACTGATATAAGCATTATCATATTCAAACAGCTTTCAAATGTTCCATGGCTTTCAATGCTATTACCACTTCAGCAATATTATGAATAAGAATTCTTGAAAGCCTTTTTTATTACAAACATCTAGTAATGCTGTTTAAGGGTTACTAATAGCCTTTCATAAATATAGGTGGGGAGAGAGAGAGAGAGAGAGAGAGAGAGAGAGAGAGAGAGAGAGAGGCCAAAACCAGAGTGATAAGTGTGGAGTAGAGAATAGAGACAAGAGCTACATTGAAGGGATCCACAAACACCAGGCACTCAGGATCTGGGTTTAGCATCCGTGTGGAAGAATGAGAGACAAAGGCTTTGTCCCGCCCACATAAAGTGTGGAGAAGGAACTGAGACCCTGTATTTATGAAGGGTCACAGCCAAGTGATAGGGTGGTCTGAAAGCCCTGTTCCTGAAAAAGGGAGCCAGCAAGAAAAGTTGTCTGTTTAAGGTACTGGCTTGGGAGAACACACACACAAAACCGACCTTGGGAAAGTCATCACCATAAGCTTGCCCCCACACAGATTAAGGATTTGAATTGATATCATTTGCATGGTCCAGGGAAGTTCAATTCAATAAATTAAATTAAATTACTTCTGGATCAGGGATAGTCCAGGGTGCCTGAAAAAAACAACACAAATCTTCTGTGGAGAAATGCACCTCAGCTTAGGCCTTTCAGGATTTGTACAGATGAAAATAGCCAAATAGGAGCTCTTTGTCACATTTTTTAAGAAATAAAGTGATCATGCCAAGATGGTGGAGGAGGAGACCCTAGCCTTCATCTCCACCCAAAAAACAATTAGGCGGCTATCCACAACTGAAAATAGTTCTGGGAGAGCTCAGGACTCCACTTAAGAAACTTCAGGAACACAGTGGAGCCAAAAACCTGAGAAACCCCCCACAAAAAGGGTAGGGGGGAGAATTTCATTTTCCATGCATCATTCCATTGCCCAGGCTGCCGCTGCCCAGTGCCAAGAGGGAACTCCCAGCCAAAGAGACTTCCTCTTGCTGGGAAAAGGAGAGCAGTATTAGCAACCAGCTTCCCCAATCTTTCAGGGCACTACATGAATAACCCATCTCAGTTTCACCCCACCCAAAGAATGGCAAAGCTTAGATATATACACTGAGTGGCCAGATTATTATGATCTCTGAATGCATAATAATCTGGCCACTCAGTATACACACACACACACACACACACACACACATACATATATATGTATATATATATATATATATATATATATATATATATATATATATATATATATATATATATATTAGAGGCCCGGTGCATGAATTCGTGCTTGGGTGGGGTCCGGCCAGCCTGGCCAGGGGGAGGGGACATGGGCGGTTGGCTGGCCTGCAAACTGGTTGAACTCCTGGTCCAGGGGACAATTTGCATATTAGCCTTCTATTATATAGGATATACACTGAGTATCCAGATTATTATGCGCCCAGAGATCATAATAATCTGACCACTCAGTGTAGAGATGGCTAAGAACAAGGAACAAGGGCAGAGGACACCGGTATCAGTCACGAACGTGAGTGATAGCAGTGGCCTGCTCGGCAGAGGACCCATGCAGGTAGCCCCTGCAGCTGTGCACCTGCACAGCACTGGCCCCGCATCCTGCCATTGATCTCCACTGCTACACACATGCACATGGTGAGCCCCTGCAGCTGTAAACATGCATACCAACAGTCAAGGGCCTCAGAGCTGCTTGTGGGCCTGGATCCAGCCATGACTCCTGCCACTGGCCTGCACTGCCATGCAGGCTTGCAACTCGCCCCAATAGCTTTGCCTCTGCATGCCACCAGCCCCAACTCCCATTCGCAGCCTCCACTGCTGTGCACACAACCGTGGCTAGCTGCTGCTGTCATGCAAGCACCTGAGGACAGCCAGGGCCTCTGCTCCTGTGCATGACCTGCAGCCACTGCGGATGCCTCCACCCACCGCTCTCACCAAGGACACACACGTTGTTGAAGTCATGGACCCAGCTGCTTAAGTTGACACAACACCACAGCCCCTGGACCCAAAGTCTCCACATGCCTCTACACATGGTGCCCCACACCACCAGACCCAGAGTCACAGCATACAGCAGTGTGCCCTCACCACAGCTGAAAGTCTTTCCTTACTTAAGTCAGTCCAGAAAGTCTGGAAGAGATGATTGCTTCATCATGTGCCCAGACACCTATGCAAGGCTACAGGAATCATGAAGAATCAGGGCAAAAGGACACTACCAAGGGAATACAGCAAACTTTCAGTAACTGATTTAAAAAAATTGAGATCCATGAATTGCTGACAAAGAATTCAAAATAAGTGTTCTAAAAATGCTCAGAGAGAATTATAAGAGAACACAGATAAACAATTTAATGAAATCAGGAAAAACAATGCAAGAACAAAATGGGAAATTCAACAAAGAAATGGAAACATAAAAAAGAATATGACACATTTTGGAGCTGAAGAATACAATGACTAAAGTAAAACACTCAATAGAGAGTTTTAGCAGCACACTCAACCAAGCAGAAAGAAAGAATCAGTGGCTCAAAAATAGATCATTTAAAGTTATCAAGTCAGAGTAGCAAAAAGAATAAAAAGGAATTAAAGAAACACCTACAGGGCATATGGGATACCATTAAAAGAGACAATCTACACATTATGGGAGAGGAAGAAAGGGACAGAAAGCTTATTTAAAGAAATAATGGTTGAGAACTTTTCAAATCTGGGGAGAAATTTGAGGATCCAAGTTCATGAAGCTCATAGCTCTCCAAACAAATTCAACCCAAAGAGATGTTCTCCAAGACACATTATAATGAAACTGTCAAAAAATAAAGACAAAGAGAGAATCTTGAAAGCAACAGAACAGAAGCTTGTCATTTACCAGGGAACCCTCATAAGGCTATCAGCAATTTCTGTTCGTGTGCTAAAAGCTGACACAGGTCACACAGTCATGCCCAATATAAATGATACAAGAAAGTATACCCCTCCCATGGACAAGGAGAAGAGAGTGAATATTTGCTGAATGATAATACAACCTATGAAATTCATGCATATTTTTAAAATTTCCTTGTTTTAGGAACATTATTATATCAATTATATATTATATATATTTAAATTATATTCGCTACATGAATATTATTGATTAAAGTGCAATTAACTTTTATACCCAATGGTTTTATTGACTTATCATATTAATCACTTGTCTGTGAATTCTCATAGTTATTTTTTGTGTACTCGGTAAACTTCTTCTATTTGAAACACATCTAATAGATATAGATAACATAGTATTTAAACTGTCTATATAATCTCAGGATAGCTGAACTAAGGAATCAAATAGATTCTAAAAGAGTTGATTGCTTTTTTTATTTTAGTCTGAGTGAGATTAGCATGTAATTTTCTATAATCTCATGCTTGTTGAGTTTGGTATTATACAAGCTACAATAAGTAACACTAACTTCTGTAACATAGTGGCTGAAACTAATAAAATGTATTTCTCACTTTTGCAACCTATGAAATTACATGAATATTATTGATTAAAGTGCAATTAACTTTTATACCCAATGGTTTTATTGACTTATCATATTAATCACTTGTCTGTGAATTCTCATAGTTATTTTTTGTGTACTCGGTAAACTTCTTCTTCATCCACATTCCACTCTCAAAAACTGAGTCATGTGACCACACCTACAGCAAAGGAGGCTGAGTTATGTAGACCGGCTTGTATAAGATTGGGATAAACTTTTACCCACAAGTTGACAGATCTTTCTGATAAAACTATCTAAACCTGATTTTTTTTCTTATTAGGGAAATTTTAAACTATTGTTTAAATTTTGAACTATTGTCAAATGGCTATAGGACTATTAATGTTTTCTTTTCTCTTAAGGTTTTGAAATATATTGACATAAAGCTTTTTTTTTTTGCCTATTTAAAAAATTGCATGTTTTTTAAATCTTTAAATCTACACATCCTCTGTCCCTCTCTTTCTTATCCTTCAGTTTTTCTGTGACTAGGGCATTTGATTTGTACAGTTTTCCACTCTCAGGATTTTGTTGACTATATATTTTTTGTTTCATACAACATGTTCCTCTATTCTCTAAATTTCCTGCAAATTGGCAGCTGGATCCAGAGGTTTGATCAAACACAAGTCCATTCCTTTGGCAACACTCAGTAGGTGGGTTAAATCCGCAACATGGGCTTGGTAGCACATAGTGGCACAGTTGTTAGAGGTGGTGGTGTGGTAAACAGAACATTTGGAACACTCCAGTTCTCAAGTCTTGCAGCCATACCCTTGTCCCTTCTCCTTTCTCCTGCCCTGGTATGGAGATCATGCTGGTCTTCTGACTATCAGTTTGTATTGTTATGCCTGCTTATATTTGGGAGTTTATGGTGATTCCTTATCACATAGTTTTGCTGTAAAGGTCAACCATGAGTTATTGGTTCTGTGATCTAGTAAATCTGTTTTTATGTGGGGATTCAGAAGATTTAAAAATTGCCTGCTGCTGCCACCAACTTCCTAGAATTCCCTCCGTTTTAAAGTAATTATTTTTTTAGAATAGTTTATGGTTTTTGAGAGAGAGGAAAGGAGAGGGAGAGAGAAACATTGATGTGAGAGCACAACATCGGTCTGCTGCCTACTAGGGATCAAGCCCACAGCCCAAGCATGTGCCCTGACTGGGAGTCAAACCAGTGACCTCCTGGAGCACAGAACAATGTCCTACCAACTGAGCCACACCAGCCACAGCGAAAGTAATTCTTAATGTTAAAAAAATTTAAACACATTTTTAAGAACATTTAAAATATACAATATCTAAATTATAATAAAATAATATTTATCTGACTCCATCAGGATACTTTCAACATTTTAAAAAACAATTACTCAGAGTTCATGTGATCAATATTTAATATCTTCTCCAACATTTTATATTTTATCTCTTAATATATGTATATCGATCCCACACAGTTAGGATGTAAGACACACTGATTATGCTATTATGTTTGGAGAGTCTCAGAGACCTTGAAATGCTGACGAAACTCTGCTTTGCTTCATTTTTTAACATTTTGCTTTCCTTTCCTTTAAAACTAAAACAACAGGCAATGGAGCCACAAAATGCAAACAAAAGCAACTGGACTTTCAACAAAAGACATAATTTAAGAGTCCTTCCAACTTGGCAGACAGAATAAAAGCTCTTCAAATAAACAAAGAGCCTGCAAACATTGGTTTTCAATAGCATCCATTGGTCAGTGTCCAGAGAAGTGGAAAAATAAGCATTGGAATTTTCTGATTGCCCCATGGTCCAGCGGTATCTTTTAAAGATATGTATAGTATCTTGCCTTCAAAATGGGGGCACTAGATGATATATTAGTTTCCTAGGGCTACCGTAATAAAGCATCATAAATTGGGTGGCTTCATATAACAAACATTTATTCTCTCACTGTTCTGGAGGTGAAAAGTTCAAAATCAAGGTGTCAGCAGGACTGATGCCTTCTGGAGTCTCTGAAGGAGAATCTGATTCATACTCTCTCCCAGCTCCTGGTGACTGCCAGCAGCCTTTGGCATTCCTTGGCTTGTTACTGCATCACTCCACCATCTGCCTCTGTTGCCACATGGCCTTTCCTGTGTGTCCCTCTGTATGACCTCTTCTCTTCTTATAAAGACATCAGTCACTATATTTAGAGCCCATTTAATCCAGTATGACCTCAACTTAACTAATTATTTCTGCAAAGACACTATTTAGGTCACATTCTGAGGGTCTGGGTGGGCATGAATTTTGGGAGAATGCAATTCATTCCCACCACAGATAACATTAACTTTCTAACCAGTTTCTAAAACTTACAGCCTTTCAAAAGTCTACCAGTGGCAGTTGTGTTTTATTATAACAAGCCAAGTAATATACAATCTTTTTAATATCTTATCCTTGCCATGCTTCTCCTTTTATTTATTTCATTTGAAGGTCATATTTGTTTGGTTCTTCTCATTTCTATATCCCCTTTAAGGTATGAAAAATTAGTCTCTTAATCAAGGATACTGAATAATCCATTAATGAAAATGTAGAGACTCCTGTTCTACTTCCATCATTTGACACTATTTTTGCCTTCCTACTTACTGTGGAATGCCTGCCAGTGGCAACATTTTTCATGGCACCAAGAAAAATGTTGAAATTGGCAAATTTCAAGTACTGAATTAAAAATATCAACATTGCCCATTTGGACTACCAATTTATATATAAGTATTTTGACCTGGGAAAATGTCAAGGAATGATATATTGGTCTCTTCCTCTTATACAAGGTATCATTATTGTCAGGAATTCATTTTTACATATCTGAAAGCCAAAGATACTCCCAAATATTCAATTATTTTAATCAATTATTTTTCTCCCTGCTACCTGACAGCATACTAAAAACTATCAGCAAACTATTTCTGTCAAAATGGCCATGCAACCTCTTACTTGCAATTCCTAAATACAATTTATCTTTAAATTCAAGTTCTCTAGGCATGAGCACTCTTTTTTCCTAGATTCTTAGAATTAATTCAGAGTACTGTCAAAAACAAGATAGAGCAGAAGTTAGAAGTCCCAGGGCTTCGGAAAAGAAAGTGAATCTCTATGTGTGTAAGAGAAAGTCAGAGAGATAATGAGATCTGTGAGCATTCAGAGCCTTTCAAATATGCTATTTTCCACAGATTTTGGTTTGGGTGTGTCCCCAAATCTCTAAGGAGGCAAGTCTGTAAATCAGTTAGGATTGAATTCAAAGGAATATAACAGAAAACCCCCGATAATGGTGGTTTAAATAAGACAGAAGTCGGTCTTGCTCTCTTCATTCCCCTCCCCTTGTCTCTTAAGGAACATTTGCAGAAAGGCATCTTAGGGCTGGCATGTCAGCCACATGATGTTGCTGGGGGCCACGGCTCCTTCCATCTCTACTAGAGCTATGGTATGGCCAAGACTGCCCTTCTCCCCTTCTTCCAGCTTATGCTTCTCAGACAGCAGTATGGAGGATGGGGGAGGGAGGAGAAGAATATGGCTCTTTCTTTTAAGGAGACGGTAGGACCATCACTCAACATAAGCTTCTACCTCATTACTGGAACTTGGTCACATGGTCACATCATAGTCTGAGCCTTGGAAATGTGGTCTTAGCTGGGCAGAAATATAAACAGTTAGTCAAGTTGCATGATAAAATAAAGAATAGCCAGTTAAATTAGATGTTCATATAAACATTTTTTGTATAAGTGTACAATATTTGGGACATATACTAAAAATTTGTTATTTTTCTAAAAGTCAAGCTTATCTTGGCAATGTGTATTTTTGTTTGCCAAATCTGGCAACCCTAGGAATAAATCACAGTTATAGAAAAAGGAAGAAGCAAATGGATACTGGCAGATAAACAATGGTCTCTGGCACAGCTACTGGAAAGGACCTGATGCAATTAAATGTTACATAGCTATGGGATTAAAAAATAGGCTTTGAGACAGGAGATAGGAAAACTGGGAGCCAGGCCTCCTAAGACAATCTTTACTATCTTTCTAATAAATCTATATCAATAAATCTTTACTAATAAAGTATGTGTGGGACCATCACATAAAATACATAACCTCTAGTATTTGTTAATGAGACTGTAGATACTTTACATGATTTTTGGCATATACAAGAGGAAGATACTGACCATAAAAGAAGGTCTTTGTATATTGCTTTTATAACTCTGTAGGTTAAAAAAATCCAACCACAATGTTATTTTTATATATTAAGTCAGATACTCCTCTTTAAGTCCGACTCAAGGTGTGACCATGTTCCTTTGTAAATGATCCCTTTTTAGCTATCAAAGATTTCGAATGTTAATTCAGACTTACTACTTATTTAACTCATTTAGTTTATCTTGGAATATGAGGGCAGTTCCCAGGTTCCACTAGTTTTATTTTTGGCACAGGCTGAGCTTCCCAAACACAGATGCTCTTTTCTGTCAGATCACAAGGTCACTTCCAACTGGACCAGCCTTGGTTCTTGAATGGGCCTTCAGACATCCTGGCTAGGTCTGACTTGAAACAGAAAAGAGACACTCTGCCTTCCTATTTGGTGGAAAGCAGCAAGCTACACCTTGAAGACAAAGCTACAATCCATTCTTTCCTGTCTTCCCATCCTGGCCCATACATTGATCATCAAAATTTTATCTGATAAGGGTGCATTTAAACAGGTTTTCTTGTTCATCTGCCTCACTTTTTTTATCCTTACCTAGTCTCTCCAGGATGTCTGTTCATGACTTTAGTAAGAAAATTTTGTAGCAAGCTTTCAAATTATAGCATTTTCTTGGAAAAAAAAAAAAAAGGAGTGGGGTGGGAGTAAAACAAGATGATTGAAATATTTGGGATTATTGCTTTTCTTATCCCTTTGGATTCTGAAACTACTGAATGATTCATAATTCATTTCCAGGCATGAATACTATTCTTCTGGCTGCCTCTCAGTCATGATAAGGAAAAGAAATATCCTCAGAGAGCAAAACGAGAAGCAACATATTTATGGCTCAAGTTAGATGAATGGAAAAGAACAGAACACTCAGTGGATTAAAGAGGATACTGCAAAGCCAGGCTTAGTGATTGAATGGTCGCCCAGTTTATATTAAAGAACTTATTTCCATTTACAATATGATTCTCTTTGTATGGTTCAAGGCTTAATATGCTGGGCACCTTCCCAGCTTGAAGAATTTATTTTAAAAAGTTTACATGTCAACAAAATTCAGGTTCCGAAGTGATAAATTTATTGCTGAAATGTCCGACTTGAAGTTCTGGCTATTTTCAGGTGTTGAACATCCTCCAACCATTTTTACTGGAATGGGAGGAATATGTCCAATGCCACGACTCAGTTCCAGTTGTGTTATCACCTCCAATCAAATGAAAATGCCCTTGAAGCCAAGGATATGCATTTCTGCAAGTGCTTACACTCAGCATATGGCTTTATGAGGCTAAACATCAAGATGAAAGTGAAGAAAATTAGACAGTTGCCCAGAAATTTCCAGATATTGGCAATGTATCTAGAGGAATGATTATATTTTTCACTTTTCACCCACCCTAGTATATATCCAAAGTTGAAGTTATCTTGGTGGGTGCCCTGACTTGGCAATCAAAGGCATAATAAACTTCCTAAGACCATGGCTTGTAATACTGTGAATACCAATATTGATACATATGGATCTGTAAACACTCCTGCTCAGGTGCCCTGGAGAAGATGCCAGGACCACCACTGGCAGCTCTTGAGCTTTCAGAGCAAGGCCTGATCATTGCTCATCTCCAACCTCTGTTTCTCAGTGTCGACCCTGCCATATGGTTGGCACTCAATATGTGTCTGGTGAATGAAATGAAATGACTAACAATGCAGTGGAAACTTAACCACAATGGCTGTTACACTCAGAAGAAGTATTTCAAAAGCTAAGCCAAGAAAGAGTTTTAAATATGTAATGGTAAAAAAAGGAGCTAATACAAATATAAAAACCAAGAAATAAAGCCAAGTAAATCAGTAACTGGGCTATTTTCACATACTTGGTTAGTATCTTTTTGTTTTGAAAATAAGGATATATATATATATATATATATATATATATATACACACATATATATATATATATATATATATATATATATATTATATGTATTTTAATTGATTTCAGAGAGGAAGGGAGAGGGAGAGAAAGAGAGGAAAATCAGTGATTAGAGAGAATCAGAGAATCATTGATTGGCTGCCTCTTGCACCACCCACCACTGGAGATTGAACCTGGGCATGTGCCCTGACCTGGAAACGAACCATGACCTCCTGGTTCATAGGTCAACACTCAACCACTGAGTCACAACAGCCAGGCAATATCTTTTTTTAAAATCCCCCCTTTGCCCACTTCTACCTAACCCCACCCCTTTCCTTCTGGCTATCACCACACTGTTGTCTGTATGTTTTATATATATATATATATATATATATATATATATATATATATATATATAAATTTTTTTTTCTTAATCCTTTTACCTTCTTTCATCCAGCTCCCTCAACACTGCTACCCTCTGACAGCTGTCAGTCTGCTCCATGTATCCATGCCTGTTTCTATTTTGTTCATCAGCTTATTTTACTCATTAGGCTCCACATATGAGATCATATGGTATTTGCCTTTCTCTTTTTATGCTAAGGCTTATTTCACTTAGCATAAAAATATCCAGGCCTATCCATGTCGGTACATTGTGTAAATGTACCACAGCTTTTTTTTATCCACTCATCTACTGATGGGCACTTGGGTTGTTTCCAGATCATTGCTATTATAAATAATGCTGCAATGAACATAGGGGTGCATATATTCTCTTGAATTAGTGTTTCAGGTTTTTTCATATGTCTATTCCCAGAAGTGGGATTGCTGGGTCAAAAGGCATTCTATTTTTAATTATTTGAGGAAACTCCATACTGTTCTCCACAGTGGCTGCACCAGTCTGCATTCCCACCATCAGTGCAGGAGGATTCCCTTCGCTCCACATCCTTGCCAACACTTGTTTGTTGACAGGTGTGAGGTGATATTTCATTGTGGTTTTAATTTGTGTCTCTCTGAGGATTAGTGATGTTGAACATTTTTTTTCATATGTCTATTGGCCATCTCTATGTTCCCTTTGAAGAAGTGTCTATTCAGGTCCTTTGCCCATTTTTTAATTGGGTTTTTTGTCTTTTTGGTGTTGAGTTGCATGAATTCTTTATATATATTGGAAATTAACCTCTTATCAGATGTATCATTGGAAAATATGTTCTTCCTTTCAGTGGGCTCCCTTTTCATTTTTTTATGGCTTCTTTTGCTGTGCAAAAGCTTTTTAGTTTGATATAGCCCCATATGTTTATTTTTCCCTTTGTTTCCCTTGCCTCAGAAGATATATGGGCAAAGATATTACTGCCTATGTTTTCTGCTAAAGAATTTTATGGTTTCATGACTTACATTTAAGTCGTTTGTACATTTTGAGTTTATTCTTGTGTATGGTGTAAGTTGGTGGTCTAGTTTCATTTTTCTGCATGTATTTGTCCAATTTTCTCAACATCATTTATTGAAGAGACTGTCTTTACCCCAGTGAATGCTCTTGCTTCCTTTGTCAAATTTAATTGACTATAAAGGTGCTTATTTTTGTGCTCTATATTCTGTTCCATTGTTCTGTATGCCTGTTTTTGTACCAATACTATGCTGTGTTGATTACTATGGGCTTGTAGTATAGTTTGATATCAGGTAGTGTGATATCTCCAACTTTGTTCTTCTGCCTCCAGATTGCTATGGTTATTCAGGGTATTTTTTGGTTCTATGTAAATTTTTGGAATATTTTTCTAGATCTGTGAAGTATGCCATTGGTATTTTAATAGGAATTGCATTGAATCTATAGATTGCTTTGGGACATTTTAATAATGTTAAATTTTCCTTTTTGTGCTTCTATTTATTTGTATCTTCCTCAATTTCTTTCTTCAGTATCTTATAATTTTCTAAGTACAGTTCTTCTACTGCCCTGGTTAAATATATTCATGGGTACCTTATATTTGTTGTTGTTATAAGAGTAAACAAGATTGTTATCTTAATTTCTCTTTCTGATAATTCATTGTTATATAAAAATGCAACTGATTTCTGAATACTAATTTTGTATCCTGCTCTTTGCCAAATCCAAATATAAGATCTAGTAGTTTTTTAGTGGGGTCTATAGGGTTTTCTATATACAATTCCATATCATCTACAAATAATGACAGTTTTATTTCCTTCTTTCCAATTTGGATGCCTTTTATTTCTTCTTCTTGTCTGATTGCTGTGGCTAGGACTTCCAGTACTATGCTGAATAAGAGTGGTGAAAGCAGACATCTCTGCCTTGTTCCTAATCTTAAGGGAAACACTTTTAGTTTTTGCCCCATTGAATATGATGTTGGCTGTGGGTTTGTCATATACGGCCTTTATTATGTTGAGGTCTGATTTCCCCTATTCCCACTTTGCTGAGATTTTTTTTTTTATCATAAATGAGTGCTGGATCTTATTGAATTTGGGTTTTACTTGGAAGAGAGTAGTGTAACCGCTATAGATACAAAAAACCACATATCAATTAACAAGAACAGTTCAATGGGCAACATAAATTATAAATAAATTTCTTTCTCTATAATTTTCTACAAAGAATATTTAAGAATATTACTCCCCAGTCCACAAAAATGTTGAAATCTGTCCCATCTCTTCATTTCCTTCACTTAACCCAGCAATTCAGATTCTCCTGATCTTCATCCATAATTCCCAGCACAAACCCAAAGAGCCTTTCCCTCCTTCTCCTCCTCCACAGATTTCTCTCAGCCCTTTATTGTGCAGATAAACTTAATTTCTTTCCAAGTACCAATTATCTTTTCCCTTTAGGGAGAGTGTAGAGAAGAGAAATTGGGTTAGAATGCAAAATTGTCTTGGCATGTTAGATGAGTATCAGAGTCTGTACATAATTTTAGATTAATCATTTTTGTCCTGGTGCACGAGTATTTTTATTCGGTTAATAGGCATCAGCCTTTGATGTATAAAGAAAATGAGAACCCATAATGTGTGCAGTATTCATAAACAGAATTCTTTTTATAGCCATCACAGATACTTCAAAGCACAGTAAAGCTCACATTGACAATGATTTATCTGCTACAGTGGGGTAGCAAGTCAGGATCATATGATTTTTGTAGTAGAGAATTGGTAAAAAGTGTTTTTTCAAACCTAGCATCCTTGAACTTAACAATTTTTAGGCTAAAGTGTGTTTTGCCTTAGATAGCATTTACTGGTGGAGGGCAAATTAGCAGCCTAGCTTTATGACAACTGTAAGCACTCTGGCAAAAAGAGATGCTCAAAACTAAGCCAGGTATTTCATCTTGATTCTCTGGTGACAGCACATGTTGAATGACTATTTCTAGAGAAGGCTCTTGAGGGAAGTCTTATATCACTTAGTGGCATTGGTTTGACACATCATTTTCTAAAGTCCCTTCCAGCTCTGAATAAATGACTTTACAAAATTATCTCAAACATAAGTGGTGGAAATGTGTTGTTTTTTTAAAGTACAGATGATGTCTAGGAAGTGATTGGCTATTGTCCATATTGTGAAAATCAGATTAATTCCAGAATAATGCAATAATATTAAGCACATACTAGAATGAAAACTAGATCATTCTATATTCTGGCTGGAATCTCAGATATTGTTGATTGTATTTGAAGAATTCTGAGACTTTAAAAAATATATTAGTGGATAGCCCTGGCTGAGTGGCTCAGTTGGAGCATTGTCCCATAGCCAAAAGGTTGCAGCTTTGATGGCTTTGATTCATGGTCAGGGCACATACCTAGGTTGTGGATTCAATTGGGGTATGTATGGGAGGAAACTGATCAATGTTTCTCACATTGATGTTTTTTTCTCTCTCTCTCCTTTCCTCTTTCTTTAAAATCAATAAAAATAAATAAAAAATATCCTTGGGTGAGGATTAAAAATATATATATTATTATTCCAAATAAACTATATCCGCTAATATATTAGCAAATATTAGCAGATATAGTTTACTTAGAATAATATTTGCAATACTTTCTCTCCCGCTCCTTCTGATATTTCCTTAACTATGTTCCCTATCCCCTGTCACAGATATTATATCTCTGTGGAAAATGGTTTTATCTAACACATGTTTATTTTCAAGTTACAAGAATATATTCTACTGGACACCTGTAGCATTCCTCTCCAGAATCCTCTTGGCCTTGATCTTTACTCTGGCCACTGCTGCAGTGGGTGATTTGTTCCCTGCAGACTTTGATCAGATCAGCACACCTCTCAGGGGTCAGAACCTCCCAGCACTTTGTCTCTGTCCCAGTCAGATACCTCTTGCTTCTTCTCTACTGTGCAGAATTGCTGGAGACTCACTTATACATTCATAACCAGAAGCAGAAGGGTGATAATGCCTGGGGCCATTCTTTAGCATTGGGAGATGGGAGCATACATGCTTTCCTGGCTGCCCTATGTGATCAATTCTTTGACATATTTTACAAGATTCCTCAGAAGGTCCCAGCAGAGTGGACCACCAGTTGCCTATAGCAGAAGCCAACTTTACAACATATTTTTGCACAGGTTTTCCTCCCTTTCATGTTTTACTCCTATATCATGCACCTCTGCTCTAAAGGTACCACTAGCACATGAGTATCTGTCTCAAACTTTGGGAAACATAGGCTAAAACATGCCTATATCATACCTTGGGAACCACATAGTTCCATGGCCCACAGAGTCATCATACATTAATGCAAGAAGGTACCTTAGATACTATCTAGAACAGAGGTTTTCAAATTGTGTCCTTGGGAAGCACACAGTCCCATGAACAGCTTGAGAGATTTCTCAGGGTACATAGAAGGAATCTTCACCTCCCTCCACCTCCAGCTTAAATCCAATCGAACCATATGTTGTGATTATTGGAAGGAGGAGAAAGAAGTGGTTCTTGGCCTTGCATAGTTTGAGAGTCACTGGTCTTGACTAACTGCTTCATTTTATGGAGAAGAAATCCAGTTCTGGAAGGATTCACTGGTAAGCTCTAGCTCACACTGTCAGTTATAGCAAAATCAAGGCTAGAACTCCTGGTTCAGATCAAACTCCACTCATCCCCTCCCACAGTCAATTATGTTGTTCCCTGTAAAAAGTTACATGACTTTTCTTCTTATGGGGTCATGATGACCAAATGCACTTGAATATGTTTGTACATTATTTAAAGTGATCTTACATTTCCATCTTGAGCATATTGTCTATTTCTCAAAATTGATTGTAATGGATGTTCTTAGGGATGGGAGCATAAACCTCTATTTTCTTTGAACCCTACCTACTACTCCCAGTGGGATTTTAGTAATGTTCAGTAAGTTATTTATGGACTGACTGACAGAAAAATGGAATCTAAGATATATGGAGGCTTGGAAAACTTTGGGCTTAGCCACAGAGGACAAAGGTAAGGTTTCTAATCTATAGGCAACATATTCTGCTGTGTAACTTGGAGACATGGTTTTGGTAAACAGCTGCATGGATCTATCAGTTTCATAATGTTTTAGAAAAATTTCCAGCTTTGAGAGGGCTTGGAAATAGATCACTAGTGTGTTTTTTATGTGTTAGAAAAAATGAGGATAAGTGCTCATAATTTCTTACCCACAGCAGGGAAAAATAGATTGGTGAATTAATATAGCAATTAATTTTGACTGTGTCTGAGATAGAATCAAGTTGACCTCACTGAGTTGTAAACAATCACTTAGATTGCTGGGTTGTTGTTTTTTTTTTTCAAACTTTCACAAAGGAAAGGAGAATAGAGTTCAGTGGCGGGAGTGCATCTTAGAATCAGTCTACTTTTTAAATCTCAGCTGTGTCAACTGCTAGTTATATAACCTTGGACAAGTTCCTTAACCTGGCTGATCTTCATTCTCCTCATCAGTAAACTGGAGATAATATTTCCTCAACAGAGTCTGATATGATGATAAAGTGAGATAATGCATATGTAATGTTTTGTACAGCGTCTTGCTGTGATTAGTGCTCACCAGGCTGTGACTATTACTGGGGCATAAACTGAGAAGTCACAGGATGAAGGCAGACATTTTAGATTCTTGTTCTACCTGTCGCTATTTTTTTTAGTGTTCAGTGAGAGAACTTGAGTGTCAACATGATGATGATTTGCTGCCTTACTTGTGTCAGTTGGCTATTTACCTTGCTACCCGTGTGCTTTGTATGTTCAATAACAATCATGTTGCTTGGTTTATAGTGTGTAAGGAAGCCATGAGAATGTGTCTTTCAGATTTCTGACTGCGGGAGTGCCATCGATAAGTTCGGCAGTGGGAGCAGATGGCTATCTCCTGCTTGAAAGTCTCCTATCTTGACCCTACAGCCCAGATTTGTCTCATGTCCTCAGAGGTATGGAACTTCTCTTGATGTTAATAACCAAAGCCATCAGTGGCCGGATGCTGAGCTGAAGTTAGGAAATAGTTTTGATCAAGGCAAGCTCTTTGCTAACTGGCCAGAGTAAATAGGATCTTATCTGAAGAATAATTTTTGCGAAAACATTAAACCCTTCTTTGGGCAGGGGAGTAGAAGACAGGGGAAAGAAAGCTACTTGTGTTTATTAAATATCTTAAAATACAGAAACATTGAACATGTTAGCTTTATTTAAAGAGTCCTGAGAGGAAGATGTTACTATTTCCTTTCTTTGAGCAAGGAAATCGGGGGTTAGCAATTTGCTGTAAGTGACAGAGCAATAACAACAACAACAACAACAACAAAGTTGCCTCTCAGCACACATTTTTCTGACTCAATAGCCCAGATTGGTGCTTCTGATTTTATGGAGCTGGCTATTGGTTACTTTATAGTGTGAAACCAAGAATCTGGGCCAGAGATCACTAACCTATACATCGATTTTTCTTTCACAAATAGAGAATGTGCTTACCCATGACATGGTCAGCTCAGCACTGCAGTGACAGTAGGTACAGGGAAGGTGAGGAACGTCTAGAAGAAACGGTGAGGCATGTGAGGGTCCTGAGGAGGAAAGTATTTTGTTTGGTATTCACTTTACTCACTTTCACATGGATTTATGATTTGAAAGTACTAGTATCTTGAAAATGTGTGGACTCTCAGATGTCATATGGGACCATGCCTGGATAAGCAGTCACAATTATTCAGGCAATTTAGGTCAACCCATGTTTTTTTCCTCACTTACTTTAATATTCAACAAGACAGTGTTTGGGCAGGTGGTGGCAGATATGAAATAATTATAGGAAAGAATATGGTGTTGTAGGAAGAGCATTTGACTGTTGGTCAGAGACCCGAGTTCTTGTTTTGGCTCTAGTGCGAAGCAACTGGGAGGTTTGGGATAAGTCATATTACTCAGGCTTCAGTCTCTTCAACATAAAATGAGAGGGTTGGATTCAATGGCTCTCTATACAATCCTTTCTAATGCCTATATTCTATAACTTGATGATCCTGGCCCAGGTTGGCTAAGGACTCTGGTGACAGTCCTTGGAGAGTTGCCAACTTTCCTCTGAGCAGCGATCATTTTGGTTGAGCATGCTTCTTGCCATCTGTCCTATTCTGTGCCAGTCCTAGGCATTCCCCTCCAGTATGGGCCTCAGGGCCTCAGCCATGTGTGCAAATATATGTGTGCTCTGAGATTTGTTTCAAAGCTACCTAATCCTAAAATCTGAGGTGATGAAAAACTATAGGAGCCATATACTCAACCACAAGAGTATATGAGAACAACTGGGTCAGGTTCCTTCCGGGTGGCCCTGAATAAAGGTACTTTGAGTAATCACAATAGCAGTATTATTGTGAATCCCCAATTCTCACTCTCATTTGGAGTAAGTTTCATAGGGTGCCCTTAATCAGAAGCCAGGGTGGCAGGTGGTATGTGTATGTGGGCATGTGTGTGAGGGTGTGAGCGTGTGTGTGTGTGTGTTTGTACCTTTTTTTTTTTTTCAAATTTTTATTAAGGTATTATATGTGTGTTTGTACCTTTTTATTTGTTATTATTTTTGTTCTCACCCTAGGATATTGTTTCCCATTGATTTTTAGAGAGTAGAAGGGAGGGAGGGAGGGATTGGGGAGAGAGATGGAGAGAGGGAGAAAGAGAAACATCAATGTGAGAGAGACACATTGACTGGTTGCCTACCTCACATGGCCTGACAGGGCTGGGGCTCAAACCTACAACCCAGGTATATGCTCCTGATCGGGAATGGAACCTAACACTCTTTGGTGTGTGGGCTGGCACTCTAACACCTAAGCAAAACCGGCCAGGGCGGTGTGTGGGTCCCTTTTTGGGACTAGAGTGAGGTTATTCAATATCTCCAAAAGTAGCATTTCTCAACCTAGTTCCTGGCAAAGTTCTGATGCTAATGACACAGAAGTTGGAAGGCAATTCTGTACAATGTGTCCTCCCATTGACCTCCCCTCCACCTGTCATTTATGTTAGTGACATTTAACGGGCAGGTGTGATGGTTCCAAAATCTATACTGGTTTCTTCTCTTTAAATATCTCCTACTTATAAGCTCTAATCATGGATATTCCCTAGACACTCCACTAAATCAAATGTGGAGAAATCTAAAGTAAGCTCTAATATTCCATGTAACTACAAATATATATTAGCTCCAATCATTTCCTGGTAATGTGAAATGTTCAGAAGTAATAGATCATTTCATTATGTTGATTGTGGTAATGATTTTCTGGGTGTATACATATGATAAAACTTATCAAATTGTATATTTTAAATATGTGCAGTTTATTAAAGATCAATTATTCCTTAATTAAAAAAGAAGAGTATGCCAACAAAAACTGATTAAAGATCTGGAAATAATAAAATAGATAAACCTCTAGCAAACTGATCATGAAATAAAAAGAATCATATAAGTAATATGCTAGAAGTAAAAATATTCATATGTATAATGATAAGACACATTATAAATTAAAGTGGTAAATGAATAAAATAAATAATTTTATACTAGTACATTTAAAAGTACATAAAATAGCTTAGTAGAAAAATATAAAATTATTCAAAATTAATAGAATAGTTCACAAATCAATGATTTTTAAATACATGGCATTATTAATTTTTTTAAACTCTATCTCCAACCCAAAAGAATCCAGGCCCGGATTGTTCTGAGGAAAGAAGTCATAGACGTGAGCCTGAGAAGAAGCTGATTCAAGGCAGGGAAAGGGATGAGCAATACACATGATTGTGTATTGGCATCAATCAGCCTAACCAGTCGATTTATAGAAATGAGAGTTCTATACACATCATTTCATGATTAAACACACACATTCTGAGCAGGAGAGAAGGCAACGGGTTTGCTTGGAATGCAGGCGAGGGGTCCTTCACTCAGTTCCCTTTAGTCAGGACAACTTCTAGCAGAAGGTGGGACTTTCCAAGCGCTCTAAAGGAAATCAGGTTTGAAGTCTAAGAACAGGAAAAGCTTCTGGTGTCTCCCCATGTGAGAAAAGACATGCACGAGGAAGAGGAAATTCAGATGAAAAGGAGCAATAAATGTCATCATCTGGGAAGCAGTACAAGCCAATTAAGAGAAAGGTCTAATGGCCTCATTAGATTTATTTTATTTTCTCTATTTCTCTACTAGCTCTATAAGGGAAGAGATTTGTTTTCTGTTCTGTTCACTACCCTATTACCAGAGGCTAGAAATAGTGCCTGACACATCAGAGACATGCAATAAGTATTTAGTGAAATGATGGATTAGACTTGCAATATTATCTAATCACTCTCCCTGCCTCTTATCTTACTTGTATACAATGTACCTTCCACTCTGAAGACAATCTTTCTAAAACAAATCTTGATGACAGTACTTTCCTTTTCAAATGTTTCAAAGGATGCAAGCAGTCCAGGAGAAAGTCTTTATCCTTTAATAAGCTATTCAAGGACCTGTGTGATCTGGCACTTGCTTATGTCTTCAGGTTCACCTGCCATAGCCTTGTGCCTTCTGCACCAGGACTGCAGCTATCCTAGCTAATGCATCCTTTCTGCCCAGGACATTTTCTCCAGAACTCCCTTCTCTTGCAAAACTCTTATTTGTCCTTCAAGTGAGAAAGAATATCACTACTTCTGGGAAGTCTTCTCAGACGACTCACCCAAAATTTGGGTCATTCATTTTGCACTTAATTCTACATAAATGATCATATCAACATGTTTATAATATATTGAGATGGTAGATTTGTATGTCTGTGTTCCCTGCTACTGTGTTCCTTATAATTACCTTTACGTACTATCGCTTAGTCACTTTTGTGTCCCTAGCACCAGTCTGTTTGCTGCAAAATCAACACTTGATATTACACGTCAGGAAGACTGAAAAGGGACTGTGGAATTAGGGCCATTAGAATTTTTTGAAAATCACATGTTTATTTTGGCTTGTAAATCTTGATGTTATTTTAGAAATTGTGTTGATGATCATTTCAAGTTTCACTTATTAAGTGCTGCCTGGTACACTGTCTACCTTCACAAATCATTAATATTCTTTTTTGTTGTTGTAGTCAAATATATATAACATGAAATTTACCATCTTAACTATTTTGAGTATACAATTCAGTGATATGAAATACCTTTACAAAACTGTGCAACCATCTCCATTTCCATTTCCAGAACTTTTTCATCATCCCAAGTAGAAATGCTGTGCCCATTAAACAATAACTCTCCATTCTCTCCTGTCCCCGCCCTCCCCAGCAACCTCTCTTTTTCTTTTTCTTTTTATGAATGTGCCTATCCTAGGTACCTCGTATAAAGTTTGTAAATGCCTTATTTCACTTAGCATAATGTTTTCAAGATTCATACATGTTATAGCATGTATCAGAATTTCATTCCTTTTTAAGACTGAATAATATTCCATTGTATGGACATACCACATTTTTGCCTATCTATTTGTCTATTTTTTAAAAATATATTTTTATTGATTTCAGAGAGGCAGGGAGAGGGAGAGATAGAAACATCAATGATGAGAGAGAATCATTGATTGGCTGCCTCCTGCACACCCCCTACTGGGGAGCCTGCAACCTGGGCATGTGCACTTACCGGAAATCGAACCTCACCTGTTGGTTCATAGATTGACACTCATCCACTGAGCCATGCCAACGGGGCTCTATTCATCTATTCATAGATATTTGGGCTGTTTCCACCTTTTGGCTATCGTGAATAATGCTGCTATGAAGACTGGTATACAAGTCTTTGAGTTCCTGCTTTCAATTCTTTTGGACATATCCCTGAATTGGAATAACTGTATCATAAGGTAATCTGTTAACTTTTTGAGGAAATACCAAACTGTTTCCACAGCAGCAATATATAAGGGTTCCAAATTCTGCACTAGTTATTGTGTGTTTTTAATAATAGCTATCCTAATGGGTGTGAATCAGTGGTATTTTTATAGCATGAAATTTAGGTTTTTGTTATATTTATATTTTCAACTTAGAGAATAAAATTTGAGTATTAAATTTATATGCTTCAACTATAAAAAATTAGAAATTTACTGTTATTTATAAACTTCTGTCCTCAGTCTAGGTATAGTTTTGAAAAAAGTTAAGATATAATACAGAAGTAGAAAGTAGGGGGGGGGGGGGAATGATAATATTTTCATGACCTGCCGTTCAGCAATTTCCTTTGAGTTAATAGCCTTCACAATTCAGTCCACAGGCACTTCTGAAAACATATTTAATTGACAAATGTGTGAATCCAGACCATTCTAGTAATGGTCTCCAATGAAATTAGTTCCATATTTTTGCATTTTTATGATTTCAAGGATGGAAAAATGCTCACAGAAAACTACATATGCTGTGGATGTGAAAGTATGCATAGAAATGTTGCTTATTTTTATGAAACTTTTTTACAGCATATTAAGGCAAAACCAATGTTATTGCAGTATTAAAGTTCAGAATTTCAGCAATCTATTAAGGCCCCTAGAGGAACATTAGTTCCAGCGGGCCACTCCAGCACTTTATAGAGCTGCTGATGGAGAACGATTGCTCTCTCACAGAGTTAACTGAGGGAAGCATTCAATAGGAGGAATTTTATAAAAGTGATTTTTACAGAACTCTTTGAAGGCAAATATTCAAAACTGATTGACTTATAGGAACTTGGCCTTTCTTCCAAAATGAGTCATCGGCAGACAGCTGTATTCCCATGAGCCAATATGTGGAAAGATGACCAGCCTTACATTATATACGGGTGCCATATAAGTACTCTCTGTAGTATAAGATTTTGTGAACATTACCAGACAGCATCTCACAAAAGCCTTCTTATTATAACCCTGTGAGGTAGCCAATGCTGGGACTGTCATCTCAATCTGTTTGAGATACATGAGCTTTGCAGAAAGACAGTGAAGTTCAAATCCCAGCCCTGTCACTCATCAGTTATTTCCTTAGAAAATCTCCTTAAATTCTTTAAATCTCAGTTTCATCTTCTACAAAATGGAATTAATAGAATCTATCTTGCAGGGTTGTTTTGAGAATAATATTTAATTAAGGGAGTTCTTTTGAAACATCTCTCCTGTCCATGTCTGTGTCAGGCATCACTAATTCATCCCAGCACACTTTCACAGGGAGCACAGAGCAGACAAAGAATCCATCTCAAGGTACAGCTGTGGGCAGCTCTACAGACTGAATAGGGTAGGCAGTGTTATTTGCTACACTAGTCCTCAGAGCTTCGTTCACTTCTGTCTGTGTTTGCCATTCGTCTGTCCCTCAAGAGCATTCTTTATCAGCTGAAAGTCCAAGACATTTTGTAGCTGGGTCCACTTGCTCCTCCTTTTTCCTCCTTTTTGTTGCTACTAAGCTAATCTATCCCCACCTGACTGTGACATTATCCCTGAGTTTGCAAGAGGCAAACAGAGCAGAGTAAGTTAAATAGTTAAATGGAGAAAAGAGTGAGATAGGAAAAAAAATATCCAGACTAACATGGTTTTTGCTATTTGTTTTCTAATTTTCTGTTCTATTGACATTTTTCATTTGAGGGGTTTTGTCCTATAACAGTATTGTTAAAATAGTCAAATCCCTCAATCTGAAGTTTAGCTTTTTACAAATATTTGCAGAAAGAAAAATAGAGGCACTGATGTGTTCAAGGTCACCCAGTGAAACATAAATGAAAGTGGCAGGCAGCTTGAGTGTGGCACCCTGGATGAATCTGAGGCTATAAAAACTGATTCTTGTCATTTTAACCTCTATGTATTTTTTTGAAGTAGTCAACTCTTCTTTTAAACTTTAATCTCATGATTAAAAAAAGGTACTTTTTGTTAATACATCAGGACTGAAGTTTCATTTTCCACAGTTACACTGTACAGGAAACATGACTTCTTATTTCCCCTAATGGTAAACAAAGAAAATCTTATCCACCCAATATCTTGGGCTCAAAAGTGGCTGAAAGGATTTCCCTTGAGCTGTGAAACAAAACAAAAACAGCTATCCCATTAGGTTTACCAAATATTTGTTAACAACTGGCTTAAAAGCTTCACTTAGAATCCTTCATGACTCAGGATTCTTCCTGACTTAGAAGCAGTGTTCAGATTACGAACAGTTTTCTTATTCAATCTTTGCACAGTGCTGTCATCTTCAACCTTACAACCCTACTTTGCATCTTTCACTGTCTCTTAGATTCATCTGTCATCATTTCTCCAGCGGCTCCCATATAAAACAGATGAAAAGTGAACACAATATTGTCTCAAAGTCTAGACATAATCAGAACTACTTTCTAATACCTAAAGTTGGGGTGTGGAGCAGTGGGACTGTAATGTAAGCCCTCAATACATGACTATAATAATGTGGACTTATTACCTGGGCTACTAGTCCTGAGGCCAGCACTCTTCATTTGAAGGTCTCAGTAGATTCATGCCAAAGGCGGACCCTGAGAAGTGCCTCCTAATCCTGAGATCCCTCGATGGGCCCTGGAACCCAGTCCAAGCAGCTCTTTGCCTACCCTTTGGCTCTTGCTCTCCAGAGAACAGATCACTCCAGGGATAAGTAGGATGTTTTAAAAAGCCCCATTCTTGTTTCTTAAATGTCTTCATGAGTTGAAGAACATTTAAAAATAAAAACAGACATTTGTTTCTCAACAGTCACAGTTCAAAATGCCATGTACAAGTCTCCCTGCGGTCACTTTTGAGACTTCAAAAGCTTTCCATGTTGCTTCTTAAACAGAAAAGCAATTTGAAAATGAAGGAAAGCATTTAGCATTCCAAACAGTGACCCCGAGTGTTGGCCCTGTGGAACATTATCAAATACCCTTGGTCCACAGGGACTGGGAGTCAGAGTCCGTGGACATGGCATATGTTAAAAGACCCACTTTGCAGATGTGCATCGATTCTGTTTATCATTAGGGTGACTCTGGGGAAAATGAGGGAAGACGGATTTATCTTTGGCATTTCCTGTACAGTGGCACAGGAACAGAGAGCATGGGTTTTGGAGTTAGGCCGATATGGATTTTCACTCTAGCTCCACCATTCATTAGCTGAGGGATCTTGGGCAATTATTTTAACCCCCTAAACCTCCATTTCTTCAGAGATAACAGAAGGAATTGTGATACCTACTTTGTAATTTTTTTGTGTTAACTAAGATATGGAGTATGTAACATGACTAGTACATGAAAGGGTCACAATGGGTAGTCGTTTCTTACCCTCACTCTCCTCAGCTACTGAGGTCTTGCCTTACAGCAGCTTCCTGGGCCTTACTTAGCTGTACTTTGAAATTAAAATGTATCTGCACTGTGATTTGATTGTGTCCTTAGGTCCCTATCTCTGGCAGGTAGGCCAACCAAAAGTCTCCACTGTATATTCTCACAGATCATAAAAATGGCTGTGAATGGGTTAACTTCTTATTCCACCCTAGTAAGCATAATATTTTACCTAGAACCTTCAGAAAAATGGTGTCTTCATTCAAAGAAATGCCTGTAATGGAGGGGCATCCAGACAAAGCAGAGTGTTAATTTAAGAATATGTGTGTGTGTGTGTATGTGTATGGGATCTTTTTTTAGTATTCACTCTGCAAAGTAGGAGGAGGGCACATACGCAGGTGCCCTCCTCCTACTTCAACACACAGGGCTGAGCCTTGGTGTTGGTGCTCTGATGTCAGTGGTGACCTAATGGTAGACTGGGAAGACTAGTGACCAAGTGTTTGTAATGCATGTTCTGGAGGTTTCCCTGATGCTAGGCCTCTGCATGTACTTTTGAGGGTGGAATACTTGGGTCTTTCCCGGAGGTATAGATTTAACCAGGACCCAGAAACATTTTGGATTTATGAGACAATAGAAGACACTGCACCTGAGGGGCTCCCAGGCTCTGCATCCCGCTGGTCTAGCAGCTGACCCTGCTCTGGCCTTATTCTAGCTTCCAGTGCTGGCCTTTTCCTTTGTTCTATTATCAAGCTCCACCCTGCCTCCCACTTTCAGAAACTGAGTCCTTGTTTGCTGCCGCCATGGTGAACTCAGATCCTCTCTACTAGATATTCTAGCTCCTCCAAGGCTATCATCTCACTTCCTTCCACCCACTTCAGCTTTCCTCCCTTCTCATTCTTAGAGCCTCAGGCTCTAACCCTGAATTCCACCCCTTCAATAAAGAGCACATTTGGTTTGGGGATTTGTTGAGTCACCAATGTCAGTTATAAACAAGTGGTAGCTTGCCCTAGCAGAAAATTGTACATTGACGACTGAAAAGGCAGTATAACTAATAGTAAAAAGCATTAGCATGGATACCAGACAGACCTGGGGTTGCATCACCCCAGGATCAGGTATAGGACAACTAGAGGCCACCCCAGTAGTCCAGAGCCTACCCAAAAGATTCTAACTATCCAGTCCTAAGCCTGCTCCGCTGCTTACCTTGCTTGCCCATTCCTTCCTGCAACATCCACAATAAAGTCTTGTGCCTGAGCTTTCTCCTTCTGCCTCCTGACCTACTCTGGTGCTTCTCCACGTGGCCCTGTGAGGTCTGGCATGCACCCTCCTCTTGAAAATGCTGAATAACTATCTTTCCAATGGCAGTTGTCTCCTGATCTGTTGACCTCCCCATCCTATATAATAAAAGCCTAATATGCAAATCAACTGAACAGTGGAATGACTGGTCAGCGGGGGGCAGGGCCGGCAAGTGGGCAGTGCCAGACCAGCCAAGGTGGGTGCCAGCAGGCAGAGAGAGGAGATGGCAATTGGGGGGTGGCGGCAACTGACAGTGGCGGGCGATGGGGGACTGGGCCGGCAGTCAGACATCCCTGAGGGCTCCTGGACTGCGAGAGGGTGCAGGCTGAGCTGAGGGCCGTCCCCCACCCCCCCGACCTGAGTGCACAAATTTTCGTGCACCGGGCCTCTAGTATATGAATAAAATCAATCACAGGTATATTTTTAAACAATCCAAAGTAAGAGAAATTTGTATTCAGAAGTCTCTAGTTTCTGGCCAGATCATCTTAGGCAGGTATCTCAACCACTGAGCCCGAGTTTCCTTGTCTATGAAACTGAAATAACAGTTATCACCTCACAGAGCCACGGGCAGAATTTATATACATGAAAAAGCACTCATCATTGTTAATATTTGTCTCCGCATTTGTTCACTCACCCATTCAGTCATTCCTATAACCTATAAACACAATCCAATTATCACCTTGTCCATGGCAGTTTATTCTGTAGTGAATTATGATGTCTTTCGGAATGTGTCTGTAGCTGCTGAGCCCTGTCATAAAATCTCACTCTCTTTTCACTGCACAAGGCCTCGTTGGGTCCCCTCCCCTTGAGCCTTTTGCTTGACTTCTGCTATACCTGCTAGAAGACCATGAAGTTTTAGAAAAGGCCAGTCTCCCTAATTCTGCTGACATTGATCAACCTTACCAAGCAATTTTGTCTACCAAAGCGGATTCAAAAACCTTCCGCCAGGCAGCAAAAGAAATCCCTTTTTGGCAGATAATTAGTAAAATAAACATTCGAAAGCCACAGATCATTTGTATTGCAGTACAGGCTTTGTGGATGTTTTGCTGCCTACACTGTTCTAATTAGGGAAAGGGGGCTGATAAATGCTAAAGTGGAGAGAGATTTCCTGAAATCAAAGAGCCAATGATCCCACAGAACTGAAATCACCAAGAGGATCAATAGAAAGAGGGAAGATGATCAGAAAAACAGAGTGTGGCAAAGAGCTTTAGGGTAGCGTCAGGTCGGAGACAGATGGCAAATGAGGCAACTTCACAAGAGATGGCCAGTCCTGCATTTTTATTTGCTTTCCTGAGGAACAGGCCTAAGGAGAAAACGGAGCACTTGTGAGAATTGTGCAAGAGCTGGCGCCAACCGCAGGGGGTCACGGGGGACAGTGGCCTTGGATAGCCTGGACCTGCATGCTACTCAGGCGGTCCTGCACACAGTGAGGTTCTTCTTTTTATAGATGCAGACAATTCCACTGTATTCCTGTGATGGTCATTCGAAATGCTATTTTCAATGACTTTTATAAACTCCGAAGAGCTATAAAAAAGGGGTTATTATAATTTACAGAAGTATTGTGCTGTATCTCCTGCTTAAAAGAGTAAACATGAATATCTAAAAGCCTTTGAAGCAAATGAAGTAGGTTCCAGCCCTGGCTTTGCTACTTGCTCTCTCTGTGTGAATTTGAGCAAGTGGCCTGAGTTTTTGAATACTCAGCCTTCTCTTGCAAAATAAATAAAATAATAGCGCCCATCCCATTGGTTTGTTAGTGTTAGAGGAGGTCTGCATATAAATGTCTTAACACAGGGCCTGGTGCATAGGAAGTAAGTGCTCAATAAATATTACTGATTAATATTTGATCGGCCTTCTCAGGTTCCTGTCCTAAGAAAAACTGCCAGACTTTTCCGGAGGCTGAAGACTGGGCTGCCCAGCCAAGGCTTTCTCTAAGTGTGGGCGGGTCTGTCCCCTTTAATGGGAGGGTTGAGACTGACTAGGAAATTCCCGGAATGGTAACAAGTTTCTGCAGAAATGTTACAGTGATTAGTGTCATTGTTCTAACATCACACCGTATTTGATGCCATTATTTTAGATCTCGGGTCAGAGTCTACCATTTACTCGGTGGAGTTATCAGACACATGGACTGACCTACAGGTCTCTGGAGTGTTTTATGGATTCCACACTTTGCCTTGGATAATTATTACCTAATTAACAGTTTAGTGAACTGCTTTTTTTTTTTTTTGCATTAGTATGTACACTGTATAGAATTTCTCCACACAAATTAACACAAGCCTTTGATGGCAAGCTTGAGGACTGAGTGTTTTCTGATTTTTTTTTTGTTCCTTGTTAAAACAATCCCCCTATTGTGCATGTTTTACATTAAGTCTGCTGCCAATAAGCCATGACTCTAGTCACCATTCAACTATGACATTCCTTTGCCCTAACCTTCATTTATGTGTCTCCAAGCTCTGCAACTATTGGGAAAAATCAGGTGAAATTCTCTCTGACTTTAAAGGAGTTCTATACACTGTAGGATTTCATAGTTATGTAACTTAGATCTTTAATTTTTCCAATTATAAAAATAAAAAGGTCCTTAAAAGAGCTTATTACTTTTTTTTTTAAGTTCTATTCTTTTCCAGTCCCTAAAAATCCACAGAGAAACACATAACTTTAATGAAGACAAAGAAGACATCAGAATTGTTAAAGACTTTGTTTACCTTGATTCAATCATCAGTTCAAATAGAGACTGCAGTCAAAAAATCAAGAGAAGGTTAAGATTCGGAAGGGCAGCAATAGAGGAATTAGGGAAAATCATCAAGAACAAAGATGTGTTATTACAGACCAAGGCTAAGATGATCCACAACCTTATTCCCAATTACTATGCATGGATGAGATAGCTGACCAGTAAAGAAGGCTGACAGGAAAAGAATTGATTCCTTTGAAATATGGTTTTGGAGGAGAGGTCTATGAATACACTGGGCCATCCAAAAGACAAACAAGTGAGTCCCAGAGCAAATTAAGCCTGAAACATCCTTGGAGGTAAAAATAACAAAACTGAAGCTGTCCTACTTTGGGCACATGAGAAGGCAGGGTTCTTTGGAAAAGACAATAGTGCTGAGAAAAATAGAAGGCAGCAGGAAAAGAGAATGACCAAATATGAGCTTGATTGACTACAAAAAAGAAGTCATAGGTATGAGTCTACAGGAGCTGAGCAGGGCTGTTGAGGACAGGACATTGGATATCAACTCATTCATAGGGACATCAAAAGTCAGAGCTGACTCAATGGCATGCAACAAAAAAAAATCAACCTTGCAATTAATGTAGTACCTACTTCTGCATACTTTCTGCTGATTTAATTAGTTTGGGAGAACAGTCCCATTTGAGCAGATAAAGTGTTGCCCCCTTCCCATCAAATATAATTCATAAATTATCTGTGAATAAGAACTCCTGGGACCTGGGGAGCAGAGCTAAATCAGGACAGTCAGATCTTTTTTTTAAAAATTTCTTTATTGATTAAGGTGTTACATATGTGTCCTTATTCCCCCATTACTCCCCCCCCCCCCCTCATGCCCTCACTCCCCCTGTTGTCTGTGTCCATTGGTTAGGCTTATATGCATGCATACAAGTCCTTTGGTTGATCTCTCAGATCTTCACTGAGCCAGGGCTGGGCTCCCATGGTAGATGGCTGCTTGTATAAGAAAGCCAGGTATCACCAGTGCCAAGTTTAGAGATGGGGAGAGAACTGGACTTGCCAGGCAACTTGTTTTCATCTATAATGAAGACCTTTGTGTTCAGTGGCCAAGTCATATAAAATGAGATAAATGCATTAACATACTCTGAACACTAGAAAGCTGCATATCATAAGGGGCTATCAAATCTATTTTAATGGTTAATATTATTATTTTACTGAAAATTGGTAGACAAGAGAATTCGCAACATGATTCAAAGGTTGTGTCTATATGCTTTCAGAATGAATGAATAATTTACTATAATCTTCTGAATACTTTTTATAAAAATATTTTAAATCCCCCAATTAAATTATTTTGAAAAAATATCACATCTATAGAAAAGTTGAAAAACAGTACAATAAACACCATTTACTCTTTACCAGGATTCTGCAATTAATGTTTTACCACATTTATGCTCTCTCTCTGGCTCTCTCTTACTGATATTTATTTATTACTGATGTAAATGAAAGTAGACGACTGTTATCATGATACCTCACTTCTAAATATTTCAGCATATATCTCTTAAGAATATGGACATTTTTCTAGCTAACTATTATCTCACCTAGGGGAAATTAACATTTATTCTGTATTTCTAATGTGCTGTCCACATTTAAATTCCCCCAATCTTCCCCTAGATATATTTTAAAGGAGTTTTTAAAAACCTATAATCCAAATAAGTTATCATACTATATTTGGTTGTTATGTTTCTTTATTTCCTTTTAACTTAGAAAATTCCCATCTACTCCTGCTTTTTTTTCCCCCACGATATTAACTTTTTTGAAGAGTCCAGGAGCTGTCGTATAGAGTTTCCCACAGTCTGTATTTACTTGATTAACCTCTCATAATTACACTACTTTTCAACATGTCTAGAAAAGAACGACAGAAGGTGGTATTGGGTATGAGTCACTGCTACATATGAGCGGCACCAAATCTCAGGTTGTCTCTCCTTTGCAACTGTGATAAGTGTAAGATTGGATTTTGCTGAGCTATCTTAGAAAATACTCTAGGGAGCATTAGCACTAACACTTTCATCCATTCCTTTTAGCACACTCCCCTTCTACAGCTCTCCACTGAGTCATAGCCAGTTGACAGCACTGGGGAACAGTTGAGGCCACGAGGAATGATCAGTTGGGGTGATGCTGGAGAAACTTCCCTTTGGAGCCACCGGTTTGTACATAATGACAGATTGAGCTGATCCATCCAGCAGAATGGCACATGTTAAAACATCCCTATAATATTAGATTCTTTCTGTAAAGATGGCAGGCTATGTACTGGCTGGTGCCCTGTTTTGGACATGGCTAGGTGGGTAATGACATACCCACTGTAGCGTTACTGCTGTTTGTTTTTGTTCTTTAAAAACATTTATATGTCAATCAACAATTAAAGCAGCCAGATGACTAAATGGCAGAGATCAAAACTATAGACAACAGTTGGAGTTGACATTCTCTGGACCACCTAGGCACACATATAACCCATTTACTGCCAGTGATGCAAACATGCCATTCCAACTTCTTAGCTGGGAGTTCTAGAAGCTTGTTTTATGGGCATCAAATCTCGGCCTGCATAAGCCTTTGCCTGAACACTCTTTTCTCGGAGACAGTTCCAATAAAGTTATTCAGGAGAACAGGCCTAGAATAACTATGCACAATACATTGAAATGGAAGCCAAGAGGAAAGGTTCAACTGGTTTACTTCCACCTTCTTGGCAAAAGATGTAAAGAACAGAAGATTTCACTCCATTGGAGAGAATTCACTAGGACAAAGTAAGATTTTCAGGTCATGTGAATGTATGCAACAGAAGATGGGGTTTTACCCTCCTTGGTTCTCTTGACAAATGGTGAACATACACAGCTGTCTGTCTTCCTCCAACTTAGCATTTCCAGTACTTCCTAAAAGGCTCAATTTTGAGTAAGATGGATCCAAGGAAAAGACAAGTGAAGAAAGGGCTGCATTAGCACTTTCACTGATTGAGGTAGTGATATCTATACTTTGTAGCTGTGTTAGTTTCCCATTGCTGCTGTAACAAATTATCACACATTCAGTTGCTTAAAACAAGATATATTATCTTACAGGTCTGGAGGTCACAATTCCAAAATCAGTTTTATTGAGCTAAAGCTAAGGTGTCTGCAGGGCTGGTTCCTCCTGGAGCCCCGAGGAGCGGGAGGGGGAAAATCCATTTCCTTGCTTGTTTCAGCCTCTAATGGCCATTTGTATTTTTTGGCTTGTGGGCACTTCCTCCATTCAAAGTGCATTATTCTGTGTCTGCTTCCTTCATTACCTCATCTTCTCTTCTTCTGTAGTCAAATACCCCTCGAGCTCGCTCTTATAAAGATACTTGTGACTATATTTAGGACTCACCCCCAAAATTAAAAAAAATATATTTAGGACTCACCTAGATAATCCAGAATAATAGTCCCATATTGATATCTTTAACTTAATTACATCTGTGAAGTCCCCTTTGCCATATAGGGTAATAGTCACAGGTTCTTGGCATTAGGATGCGAATTTCTTTGGAGGCCATTATCCAGCCTACCCTAGTACCTTACTGATACATGTATCTTTCAGATGTATGTGACCCTGAGTAACTTTTACAGTAGCTGATTTTATTACGAACTTCATTTTTATGTGATGAAATAGGAACTCAGAGAGGTTAAGTGATGTATGTTCAGGAAATTACTAGAACTTAGATTCCAGTCTAAGTGTATTATCACCTCTACATTCACTCCTCTTTCCTACTAACAGCAAAAAGCCAGGAAAATGTTATGAGAAGCAGGGATTCCCAATAGGCTGGCATATCGATCCAGGTCCAGACCAGGAACAGAATCCATACCTTAAACAGAGAGGATTACTATACATAATTATTTAACAGATACAGGCAGCCTTTGCTTTGCCCGGTAATATAGGACTGTAAAAATGATTGTGGCCTGGCCAGTGTGGCTCAGTGGTTGAGTGTCTACCTATGAACCAGGAGGTCACAGTTAAATTCCTGGTCAGGGCACATGCCGGGTTGCAGGCTTGATCACCAGTAGCGTGCAGGAGGCAGCTAATGAATGATTTTCATCACTGATGTTTCTCTCTCCCTCTCTGAAATCAATAAAAATATATTTTAAAAAAATGATTGCATAAGCTGTAACCACACAAAGCAAGCTTGATAGTCAATGACAAAAACTATAATTGTTCTATAAGCTATAACATTTTTTGTAAAAGCTTTAAAAAGTCTCTTCTGTCAGTTATGAATGTATAAGGAAATGAAAAACTAACATTTCTTTTACTATAAGGAAATAATAAACTAACATTTATTTAGTACACTATAATTTAAAACATTAGAAACATGGAGATTTACTAGTAAAGTATTTTATGTCTTCATAAAAAAATCTTTCAATAATTATTTGAACAGGACTTGTCTTCCTCTTGTCTTATAATTTACCAAACTGAGGAAGCATCTTTTCTGTGACTTGGAAAATTGTCATACTTGTTTCTAACATTTTATCTGTCATGCTCTCAGTGCCATAAAACATCTTCTAGAGTTTCTTTAATGTGAATGTCTTGCCAGTGTCCCTTCCTCTGGGACATCTTCACCCTTTAAGCCATTTATGCTGATAAGTTTGTGCCCTCCCCACCCCCGCACCCCCGTCCCAGTAACTTCCTCTGGATATCCAGTTTCTCAAATCATAACAAAATATTAATGTTCCCCTGCTCAGCTATTTCTTCTAAAACTCCATTTATGTTCAATTTAAATTTCACTTCTAGTGGTATCACTTTTCATTTCTTTGCTGCATTTTCATATTCACTGGCCAATTTCCTCTTTCAATTACTTGTGGGTTTATTACTGGAAGACAAGGAGAAAATGCAACCACATGCTTTGTTTGTGTGTCTGAATTGAACAACAGATGCACAGTAACCAATGAGCTGGATTTAACAAGAAAGGATGTGATTGGTCACCAATGAGGACAAAAGAGCTAGCAACAAAGTTTGTTCTTTGTGCAATTATACTCATAGATGAGCTACCATGGCAACTAAAATTTGACTGTGTTGTGGGGGAACTGGTGTTATTTAAGTAAATTGTGGTAACAAATTCATGCATATTGAAACTGTGCAAAGCAAGTTCTGCCTGTGTTAGAAGAAGCAAGAATTGGGTATTGGGACATCACACAGACAGTAACTTCAGGGGCAGCTATTATATTTAGGGATGAGGAATAAAGGGATATTTTGGTACTTTTAAAGTTTAGCCCTGACTGGTGAGGCTCAGTTGTTTGGGTATTGTTCCATGCACCGAGAGGTCACCAGTTTGATTCTCAGTCAGGGAACATGCCTGGATTGTGTGCTTGATCTCCAGTAGGGGGTCTGCAGGGGGCAGCCGATCAATGTTTTGCTCTTATATCACAGCTCCCTCTATTAAATAAATGAATAAATAAATGAATAAATAAATAAATAAATAAATAAATAAATAAATAAATAAATCCTATATAATAAAAGCCTATTATGCTAAGTGTCTGACTGTTCATTCGACCATTCGGCCAGTCGCTGTGATGCTCACTGACCACCAGGGGGCAGACGCTCCAACTGGTAGGTTAGCTTGCTGCTGGGGTCCAGCCGATCTGGTCTGGGTGAGACGGTCCGGATATGCCCTGGAACCCTCCCGCGGTCCCTCTCCGGCCCCAATGGTGCAACAGTGGGGTCCCTCGGCCTGGCGTGTGCCCTCTCGCAATCCAGGACCCCTCAGGGGATGTTGGAGAGATGGTTTCGGCCCAATCCCCACAGGCCAGGCAGAGGGACCCCACCCGAGCATGAAACTGTGCACCAGGCTTCTAGTAAATACATAAGTAGCTTTAAAAAATAAAATAAGTTTAGAGACTTGGAAGAGGAGCCCATGGCAACTGAACTCAGTCTTCTGAAGAGCGGCCATATGTCTAATTCAACTGCTGCTATTGGGGGAAGAAAAGATGATGCAAAGACACAGACAAGAACAACTAACAAAGCAGAAAGAGCAGGTCCCTTTGCCCTCTCCAAGCCTTGCAGCCTTCTTCCAGACCCCTACCAGCAGAGCCAGGTGGCAAAGGAGGACTGTCCATGGTCTGAGGAGCCGCAGCCTCAGGAAGCTGAGAAACGAAGCTGTACAAACAGCACAGTCCAGGCCTTCCTCAGGATCTCCCCCTTGTGAGCTGCTCCTCCTCATGCCTTCTACACACACAGGGGAACATGGAGAAGCTACAATTGGAACAAAGTCAGGTGTGGGCTCAGCAGTGGCAGGCGGATGCTCTGCTGGCCCAACTATCTGCATGGGATAGCAACGGTGACATTTTAGTCCCATTTGCCGCCTTCAGCTCAGGAGTGGCAGGAGAGGAGAAGAGAGGTTCAAACAACGTATATGGTGACCTTGTAGTAAACAGGATTGCTGGACACAGTGGATAGGCAGAGCCAGCACCTGGCTAATCTTTGTCATGGGGTTGCTGTGCCAAGAACGCTGAGTGTCACCACTGAACATTCGCACAAGGTTGAGAATAGCCAGGGCAGATGCTGGATTCTTGTGCTGAAATGTCCTTAACTGTACTTTGTCCTAGGGTAACACTGGTATTCTTTTCCTGGGTCTTCAAGCTTTTACCCCACTCTAATAACAATTCTTCCACAGTCTTTCTTTTCTACCTCAATAACAATGTTATGTATTTAGACATAATGTCTTTCAAAGTATTGAAGTTCTTGACCTTACTAGTACTTATCCCACAGTGGCCCTGGGAGATGTGCAAGCAGGAATATTATTCACCCCATTTACCGATGAGGAAAATGAGTCTCTGAGGGTTTAAGTAAATTGGAACCAGGACTTCTTTCTCGTAGTCCCTTGCTCCTTCCTCTCTACTGAGCTGCCCTCCAAACCTAATCCATTACTCCCTTTGAAAACATCATGAATGCACCCAGAAGGAGTTAATTTCTGCAAGCTAGCCTCTCTGTCTGTTCTCATTTTTCTCCAGGCAGTTTATCTAGAGAAGTCTTCTGTGCCAGAGAGCCTCTGTGAAGTCTCATAGAGTCTGGCCAGCTTATTTACATAGGTAGTGAACTTTAAAAAATTGGTAGGGCTTACTCCCATCTGTATTATATTTAAAAAAATCATATATATATGCTGAACAGAGTCTTATACTGTAATATTTTTACTTATGCTGGAATTCTTTTCTGTGTATCCACATACCAGTATCTTGAATGACCGATACTTGGTACATTAATTATGAATCATCTACATTTCTAGAACCCTATTAATTCTCTATAGAATTAAATTCTATTATTGTTGGAGAGGATGTCTGCTCTCAAAGGGGACATTTTCTGTTAGACAAGTGTCCACATCCCAAGCAGAAAGAACTCATGAAATCTTTAGCCATAGCATCGTGCTTTGTAGCCATTGGTCTAACCTGATTTTCAGCACAGAGGGGAGAGCTTGGTGTCACAACATCAAAGTGAGAGTCCTCTTTACTAAGTTCCAGATTGTCCCAAAAGCACCTGATCAAATTCTAAACAAGAAGAGGACGGTGATGAGAATTTCGGAAAGAAGGGGAAAAAAGTAGTGAAACTATCTCTCTGTTCCCACGGGCAAAGAAAGCCACAATGCTAACTTTCCCCAACAATTTAAAACCCACAGCTTGAAAGTTTCTGGAGAAACTGCCAGGATGTCTGTGGCAGAGTCGGAAATAGAAGCCAGGTGTTGGCCACTCATTTCCATACTGCCATCCCCCGGCTCCTGGATGACACAGAGTCTGTCCTTTCCATAAGCTCCTCATGATTCTGCAACTGTCGAGCCTGGAAGCTGCACATTAACAGGCACTAATTCTTCTGTATTGGATTCCTTTGGTCCTGGGAAGACTTGCAGTGTATCTGCCATGTCTCCCCCACCCTGTGCATACTATCTGGATTCTGCATGTGCTTCACATTTACCACGGGCCTAGGGTCATTTCTGTCAATGTAGATGCCCCTGAAATGAGAATAATTGTGGAGTGGGCCTTGTTCTCAAGTTGCCAGATCAGCTTTTGCTGACCTGGACCTGAAGAAAAAGAAAATATCCACTTCCTGGACATTTGGGTCCTGAACAGATGCAGCTGGTGAACATGTCATGACGTCAAGTGTAAACAGCAGGGAATAAAACAGTCTGCTAAGTGGGGCTTTAAGGAAGAGATTCCTCACATCTGCTGACAGGCAGTGATAACTCAGAGAGAGGGCATGGTGATAGAATCTCAATTTCCTGCTTCTCCTCCTGAAATTGATCATTGTAGAACATTTTGACACCACTTCCTATTTGCCACGAACATCCCTATTTTCACACTAAACGCTGGACACTGCTACGCACTGTATTATTCCCACCGCAATCACTCTTAGTGGTAAAGAAGCTTGATTTTTACAGCCGGCAAGGACCTGAAGCAATCTGATCTGGCTCTGCATCGGAATGATCTCTTGGGTAGAAGAGGCCAGAGTGAAACCTAGCTTCCTGCTTTCTATTCCAGATTCCCTCAGGTACACTCCTTTTCTAGGAAACCGTCCTCCTCTATCCTAACTTTTCTCTTCTTCGTTACGCATATGAGTTCACTAATTCTGATATCTCTGCAGGATTACATCCTTACTTTAATCTGGGGTCCCACTAGGGAAAAATTATACTTAAAACTTCTTTCCTTCCCTGAGCACTGAAGATGCCCCAGAAGCTCTTGTTGACAAGTGATGGATTGCTGGCTTCCTTGAAATTCCCATAGTTTTTTTCAATCCCCTTCACCAAGTTCCCATATTCTATTTTCATAGTTACTTCATATTTTTCTCTTATTTTCTTAGCATATATGCCAGTAAAAATCTTGTTCAGAAATTTTGTATATTCATTGCTTAGAGTTTTGTAAAGTATGTCTTTAATCCATTGGCTACTATTTTCCACAGTAAATAGGTGAGTTCCATGAAGACAAACAAATAACACACTTCTTTAAAAAAATTATCAGTGCCTGTTACACAGTAGTAATTAAAAGAATTCTTCTGAGTGAATAATTGGATAATTTCTAAGCAATCCCAAAGTGTACTCTTGACATGTAAGAGGAGATTGAACAGCCTACTACCCACTGCCACTTTTTCTGTGGGTATCTGGTGGCCTTCTAAGGATTACTCAGCTGGAGAAAGAGTGTTCAGGTTCTCAGAGCCATTTCTTCCTGAAAAACCCAGTTATGTCTATTAATACACAACACACACACACACACACACACACACACACACACTCACACACTCACACACGAAGAATATTTACATAATCAGGGACACACTCTAGAATTTCTTCTGAGAAATAAATATTATGTAATCTACAGTGTTCTCTCTGAATTCCTAAACCGTTTAATGTCACTGGTACATAGGATTGACAGCAAGACAAATTCATGTATCTGTGAAAATGACTGAACAGAAACCACATTTAAGATGGAGTCGGGAGAGGCTAGAAGAGAGAACTTTCATGCTCGTGCCACTCAGTGCATATTCTTGACCCCAAGAGAAAGAGATGTACCTTATATCTCCTACATGAAGAGATGCTACATTACTACCTCAGCAGGATGAAGAAAAGATTCCTCTTTGCTTAGTAACAGCTCAGCCAATGGGAGACGGCCATAATTCAGCCAATGAAAAATCACCATACTTCCAACTTTCAGTCTCCTTCAAGCAACTCGTCCCATTCAACACCTCTCAAGTTAATAAAAGAGCTACCTCTCTTTCGTTTCTCTGGACTTGTGTGTGGTTTGTCATTGGACCTCTTATCCTGAACAATTCTTTATTGTTCCCAAACAATGCCATTTTGCTGGAGAAATATCTGGCTATTTATTTAAAGTCAACATATCCATTTGGTAGTTCTTTATAAAATGATTCTTATAATTTGACAATGGTGATGTTTTCATGAGCACTCCACTTAAAACAAGTATATTCTAAGCAGCCAGACAATACTCCAAATTTCTGTAAGACATCTGTCAACCATTTCAAATGGAGGGCAATTTTCAAGTTATTTTTTTCTGCCACTTTGTTTTTCGTTTGGAATTTTGTTTTGAAGTGGTTATTTTTTTCGGGGGAGAGAAGTCTACTATTGAATTTAAAAGAGAGTTGGGCTATTTTCTCTGGCAAAATTTCATTTGGGTAAGGTCAGTGAATAGCACCTGCTTTTCTTAAGAATTTTCATGAACAGTACAGGTTATGGATTTATTCCGTACCTAATGTCAACACGTTGTCTCCAAAACGTGCCCATAGGGAGGGTCCTTCATCGTTTGTCATCTGGGGCCTGTCTGCTCTTCTGGCTCCTCTGGAAGGCCATCTGGCTACTTAATAAACCAGTACATCCCTTGGGTCTGTTCAGTGATGCCTACATGCAGTTTAGCTTTTTCATAGACTTTTATCTGCCCTGACACGCACATTGTGCGCTCCACAGAAAGTGTCCCTCTGCTATTTTATACTTTCTTTGCTCTGAGGCTTAGAAAGTGTATATAAGGGCCTTAGTGTGTATGAGCATAAACGTATCAAGTGCATAGTAATTAACAGTGGGTAGAAGGTATAATATTGTGTTACTGGTCATTTTCAAGTATGTTGAAAGCAGAGTCTGTACTTTGTGTTCCACTGTTCTTAATGTGAACAAGACTTGGGGTGGGGTGGAGGCTGGCTATGGAGCAAGTAACCGGTTCCAAGGACACCACACAAACCCCGACTTTATGAGCCTCTTAGAGATCCTCCCTTCCTCTAAGTCTGAACTGCAACCTGCTTTCAAGGCCCAGTTTGAGGCCTATATGTATTCAACAACCTTCATCAAATAATTATTGGTCACCTACCATGGCTGGACATTAGACTAAGTGTTGGAGAGACAGGGAAAAATAAGACAGAAAATTTCTGGTCCTCAGGGAACTTACATTCTGAGTGAAAATGTAAAACAAACAAAACAACAAAACAACCAATAAATGAAAAAGACTGTAACTGGCCTATTGGTGTTCCTTTTTTCCCCTTCCCTGCCCCCCAGTTCCCCTTGGTAGTCACCTCTACACACAGAGAGCTGTTTCCTGCCAACACTGTGACGGCCTGAGGGCTTTTTTCATGGTCAGGAGACCATTGCTGGCCCACGCACAGAGCCAGCTGGAAGGGCTCCTCAATAACAGATTGGAATCAGTGCATAAATTCTCCAGCTTTCTGGCCATTCAGGTGGGACAACTCTGAGGCAGGCTTTGCATTGCTATCCAAAATAAAAATAAAAATAAAAAATTGTGAAATATTTTGGAATGGGCCATAGAGATATTTGGCTGTTCTTTCAAGCGAATGCTAGGTCTAGTCTGGCGACTCTTGAGGCATAATCTATTCTATAAAAAGGTACAACTTTGATTGTCTTTGACTAGATATTCTACCAATCTGTAGAGGGAGAACCTAAGTTATAAAGCATGAATGGCAAAGTAAATGTTTTCAGCTCACGACAAAGTCAATGGATTTTGTCCAGCAGAGAATAAGTCAAATTTTCATTTGACCTTGTAACATCTTACTGGTTTCCTTATAATTGACAAGCTAAAAAAAAAAAAAAAAAAAAAAGGCTTTGCCATGTGCTCATTTTATGTTTGCACAAGAGGCATAATTCTGCCTTTAGAAACATTTTCTTCAATACCCTGCCTACCCAGAGCTCCCCAGCACTCGGTTGCTTTCCTTCCCTTTCTTATCGCACTTTCTCATTCTTTTATCTAATTTCCTGGGATTATATAAAGAAATAGTTCTTTACCTCAGGGTCTTCTGGGTGGAGTCCAAGGCAAGTTAAATCCTAGCCCCCTGTTTTCCTGAAGTGACAGACTCCACCTCCATGAGTTTGTCTCCTAGAAAATTAGTAGTGTTCAGTGAACCATTTTGTGTGAAAGGGGAAAGAATACACTGGTTACTCCAGAGGCTGAGGTAAAAAGACAGAAGGGGAAGGAAGGAGGGGGTAGCAGTGTGAGGTCAAAACATGAAGGCGAAATGATGCCACTCCTCCATGACTCCTGAGATCTTCTGGGAAGTTACTAAATTCCAGAGATGTGAGTCAATTTCAGACTCTGGAGGGGCATACTTTATGCCTGGTGATGGTGCAAGGACAGAACCAACCAAAGCTGGAGGAATGCAGAGACAGACAAGGATAAGGAAAGAATGTTCATTTGGTAGCCTCAAGGCAAGTACAGTGGAAAACCTTTAAGAACAGGAAGGTCCTAAACAACAACAGTGCGGTCCTCTAATTGGTTTGTGTGCATTAATTTTCTTTTTCAACAGACTGTAAATGCTTGAACAGGTCTTTTTTATATCATATTCTGTCTCTTTTACAGACTTAGAACAAAATGGTGCTCCCAGTCCTTGTTGAATTACACTATACAATTAGAAATCAAGTGTTAGTGGTATTAAGACACCAGATTAACATACCAGATCAATGCAGGCAAACTAAGAGGGAACCACCATTAATATGCAGAGTCTATAAACTAATGTTAGGCAACAATTTGACAAGGTATAGCCCAAAATAAAGTAGAGGGAAAAAGTAGACTGGTTTTACCCTGCAAACAACTAGGTTACCTTTAAATGATTCACAAGGAGGTTCTAAAGACTACAGGATTTTCTAGAAACTCTGTCAATATTCTATGGATATAGGCAAATGGGAGGTTGGCAGGCAGGAGTATAACTGCTTAGCAAAGCCAAACTACCTAAGGATGTTTGTCTTCTGATTTGTGAAGGCAGGCAGCAGTACCAATCCAATTTATCTAAAAAATTAACTGATTAGAAGTGAAATAGAAACAGGGCACAATCATGGTTTACCACTTTAGAATTGAAATTGCATCTATCATAAACCTGTTTTACTCATCATGGAACCACTTGTGATATTGATAATCCATTACCAAGTTGGAATTTCCCTCAAGATTGAACATTTTGGGACCCAGACTCTTTCTGTCTGGAAAGAAAAGGCTGACTAGAGGGCAAAAAAACCACTGAAAGACCTTGTTATTATTATTTTTTTTAATTCTTCCTCACTATTTATTTATTTATTTATTTACTTACTTACTTACTTATTTATTTTTGTTAATCCTCACCTGAGGATATTTTTTTTAATTTTTTAAGGCTGTATCTTTGCCTTTATTTATTTTTTAATAAATCTTTATTCAGATTATTACAATTGTTTCTCCTTTTTCCCCCCATAGCTCCCCTCCACCTGGTTCCTACTCCACCTTCTGCCCTTACCTCCCTACCACTGTCCCCATCCATAGGTGTATGATTTTTGTCCATTCACGTGTTGATAGATATGTATTTGTTGTTCATAATTTTTATCTTTACTTTTTTCTTCTTCCTCCTCTTCTTAAAGAATACCCTTCAGCATTTCATGTAATCCTGGTTTGGTGGTGATGAACTCCTTTAACTTTTTCTTATCTGTGAAGCTCTTTGTCTGCCCTTCAATTCTGAATGATAGCTTTGCTGGGTAGAGTAATCTTGGTTGTAGGTTCTTGCTATTCATCACTTTGAAAATTTCTTGCCACTCCCGTCTGGCCTGCATAGTTTCTGTTGAGAAATCAGCTGACAATCGTATGGGTGCTCTCTTGTAGGTAACTAACTGTTTTTCTCTTGCTGCTTTTAAGATTCTCTCTTTGTCTTTTGCTCTTGGCATTTTAATTATGATGTGTCTTGGTGTGGTCTTCTTTGGATTCCTTTTGTTTGGGGTTCTGTGCGCTTCCTGGACTTGTAAGTCTATTTCTTTCACCAGGTGGGGGAAGTTTTCAGTCATTATTTCTTCAAATAGGTTTTCAGTATCTTGCTCTCTCTCTTCTTCTGGCACCCCCATAATTCTGATGTTGGTACGCTTGAAGTTGTCCCAGAGTCTTCTTACACTATCTTCAACTTTTTGGAATTTTTTTTCTTTTTGCTTTTTCAGTTGAGTGTTTTTTGCTTCTTTGTATTTCAATTCTTTGACTTGATTCTTGTGTTCCTCTAGTCTGTTGTTGGGTCTCTGTGTAATATTTTTTATTTCAGTCAGTGTATGTTTAATTTCTAGTTGGTTCTTTTTCTCATCTTCCAGGGTCTCGTTATATTTATTGGCCTTTTCTAAGATATTCTTGAAAAGTCTTATAACTGTAGTTTTGAATTCTATATCCAGTCGTTTGTTTTCCTCCATTTCTTTAGTTTGTGATCTGTTTCTTTGATGCCGCATTTTCACTGCTTCCCTGAGTTGGTAGGGTGGATTTGTGTGCTAGGTTTCCTATATGGCCCAGTGGGTCGGCCTCCCCAGTTAACCTGAAGTGGACACTCTTGGTGCACCCCTTTGTGGACTGTGTGTACAGCCTTGTTGTAGTTAAGTCTTGATTGTTGTTGGTATCACTGGGAGGAATTGACCTCCAGGCCAGTTGGCTGTAAGGATCAGCTGTGTCTATGCTGGGAGAAGTTCAGTGCTGGAGACAGCCTTATAAGATTAGACTTGCCAAATTGCAATAGCCTCTGTGCTCAGCTTGGATGGGGTGGAGTCTCAGGGCAGAGCAGACAGTCTTGGCTTCCAGTCAGCCTTGCCCTTGCGCGCGTGCGCGCACCTTCAGACCTCTGCCTTCCCCGGCTTCTGAGTCTCCGCCCGAGAGTCCAGATCCCCCCCACAAGAGCGTGGGTCCCCAGGGGCTTGCCTGGTACTGGGGTTCAGTGCAGTCAGAACTGGGGTTCAGTGCAGTCAGGAGCTTCTGTCTCCCCTCTGCTAGGGAAAGCCTGTGGCAACCTCTGCAGCCTTTGTGCGCACTGGCACGCCGGGGCTTCCCCGGGTCTCCCCCGGGTCTCCCCCGGGTCTCCGAGTCTCCGGGTGCCTTTCTCTCTACCTGACAGACCAGACTCCCCCTGTATGAGCCTGGGTCCACGGGGTTTCGCCTGGGACTGGGGTTCACTGCAGTCAGAACTGGGGTTCAGTGAGGTCGGGGGCTTCCTTCCCCCTTCCACCAGAGAAAGTCAGCCAGGCTCTCAGCCGCCCTTCCTCTCTGCGTGCACAAAGGCCCTTTGCCGTACCTCCAATTCTCTGTGAGCTTTTCTCTTTCCTTCTAGTTGTAGAATTTTCACTCATCCAGCTTTCCTGTGGTTCTGGATGGTGTCCGTTCTGTCTTTTAGTTGTAGTTTTGAAATTGTTGTGCAAGGCAGAAGTTTAGGTGCTTACCTATGCCGCCATCTTGGTTTCTCTTCTGAGGATATTTTCTTATTGATTTTTTTAGAGAGAGTGGAAGGGATGGGGAGAGACAGAGAGAGAGAGACTTTGATGTAAGAGAGACACACATCAATTAGCTGCCTTTCACTCTCGCCCTGACCAGGGCCAGGGATTGAGCCTGCAACCTAGGTATATGCCCTTGACTGGAATCGAACCTGGAACCCTTCAATTTGCAGGCTGACACTCTATCCACTGAGCCAAACCAGCTAGGGCTGAAGGACCTTGTTCTTAATAATATTCTCAAAATGATGAGACAACTCTCATCAATTGGGGAACATTTTCACCTGAAAATCTGTTTATTCCTACTGGGGGATCTAGATTTAAAGGTCCAGTGTTTACTATTTGTGGAAAAATAAGCTGGGCTTGAGAGTTAAAGGACTGTCCTACAGATGAATGGATGAGTAATATAAGGAGGAAGAAGCTGGGTCTCTTTTTCAGTAGGGTTGTACTTTACTATGAGAGTATGTAGAGGAATCTCAACAAACTGGAAAATATCTTGCTATAACTGTATTCCACAACTCATGATAACATATGATAATTCTGGTTTCAAGAGAGCTTCCTTTTTCTGGTGGATCCCATCTCAACATTAAGTTATCAGAATATACAGTAAATGGTATATTTAACTAATATTGGCCAATCAAAACTTTGAAACTTGAAGGAATCTAAGTAGCTTAAAGCACTAGCTCTTAGCTCAGAACCTAGCACAAAGTAACAGTTAATCTTTGTTGAATGACTGACAAGCACACCCCTGATTTGTTAGCTCTGGACCACGAACATACTGAGCTGGCATACAGTCACTGTAATGCAGTCCCTGAATTAACATAAAGGGAGAAAATGTAAGGAACACAGTTAGCATCTATGCCTAACAAAGAACAATGGGGAACGATCACTCTTATCCTGTACCAGGCCCTCTCACACTCTGGCCTTCTTTCTGTCCCTTGAGCCATACTCTTCTCACCTCTGGAGTTTTGCATATGCCTTTCCTGCTGCCTTGAATTTCATCCCACCTTCACTTCAAGATTCAGTTTGAATGTCGCTTACTGGAGAAACCTTCACTGACCTTTTTGACAACTCTCCTTACTATACAGTATAACACGCTCAGAGCACTAAACAACTCTCCTCTGTAGCAATTAGCACATTTTGCATGCACTTTTCCTCCAGTAGTTCCATGATTGTGTCTGCTTTATCTCACCATGCATTCCTAGCACTAGCATGGTGCCTAACACTTAGAAGGTATTAAAGTACTTGTTGAATGAATGGCTTCATGAGGCTCCCCATGAAACTGTATACCCTGATGTTGCCTTGACACCCTTGAGAATCTCCCCAGATATTGTCTTTCAACATCCACCTCTCTTCTTTGCTATTGTTCATGTCTGTGAACATTTCACTTGGGGTTCCTTCAAAGCTCTTTACCCAAATCTTCTCTGGCTTCCTGACTTTCTTTTTGTATTTGCTTCAGGAAATGGTGTTTTTGTCTAGTATTGTCCAGGTCAAATATCAAAGTCTGAATTTCATTTTTTAAAAAAATTCAGATCCCTGCAAATACCAGCAATTTCTGTTCCCTCAGCTTTAAAGTCCTGAGGAAAAGGCAGTGAGCGAATTTTCTTTATAATGATTCTTGTAAACCAAATAAAGACTAGTAATGACCACATGAATAATGCAGAGACAGACAAAGAGATGGAAGAATTTCAAACTAGCTTTTCTGGAAAAAGTCTTCTCAGACCATCACTAGGATCTCAGGCCAGAGGGGAAGGTAGTCACTTTTATTTAACGAATTAAAAATTAAAGCTGTGCCATGTGCAAGAAGTAGGCAACCAGATGGTTGGGTCCATCTAATTCCCCTGACATGTGCACAGAAGCAGAAACACTGAGAATTGCCAGTCAGAGCCCAAGCCCCTTTGGAAAGGGCAGTGCCATCTGATCTGCATGTGCATCTTCCCTTTGCAACTTGCCCTAAGTTCTGTATTTGGATAATCTACCTCTCTAAGGGCCTTCTTAATGATTGTTGTTTAATATTAGTAAGCAGCAAAGAGAAAGCAGATCTACCAGGCCTCTGCTACTGCAAGAGCAGGTCAGGCCAACCTAAATTGCAGAGGAGAAGAGCTACGGATCCTTATGAGAAATTGAAACTGAAGTATCAGTATCCAATCCCTATGCTCGCACTGATGTTCTCCTTAGGCATCCAGAATGGAATTTCTTATTCTCCTTTCTCCTGTGTCTGACTATCTGGCAGGGTTAGGTTTTTATGCAATAGGTCACTCCTAGCAGCCCAGTGCTAGAGCTGAATTATGTAAACATGACTTTGAGATACAGTGGAAAGTGGAAAAACCACATTCTGACTCATTAGCAAACCTCTTTCATAAGTGGCAGACATAATAAAAATATCTAATCACTCTTTATTAAGTAATTGATTTAGTTCTCCCATTTTTAGTAGGTAATTTACATGGCTGTATGAAAAAATAGAGGGAATGACTCTACTCTATCTTTGCTCCCATCTGACCAGTTGTCACTCCTTCCCATGACTTGTTTGACCAATTTCTGAAGACATTTAGTTTATCATTCTATCTCCCTTATTTCCTATAAACAGGAAGAGCTTTAATAGATTAAAATTAAACATTTAAGGACACAGTACATCCCGTGTGACATAATTTACTTCATATAGCACTCCAAATGGATTGCCCTACGATTAATGATACTAGATTGAGGATCAGCCTCATCCTTTCATTGCAAGGTTCTCTCCCTAGAGTAGAGTGTGGCATTTTGGGGCACCATACCAATGTCTAGTTCTCATCAACCATTTACCTGATTGTGCCGTGCCAGCACAGCCAAGGGTTCGGGAGCCTGAGGGAGGGCCGGCGAAGGATGAAGAAAAGACAGACAAAGAGAATAAGCTGGGTCTAGGTGGATCTTCTTTGCGTGACTGAGACCACAGAGCAGATCCAGACTGCAAGCTGATGCTTTATTTTATAGTCAGAGGTAAACAAGGTCATTTACAATGTTCTTGTAAGTTTCACTTGTTTTGGCAGCACTTGCTGCACCTCCCACAGCCCATTAGCTACCCAGGAAAGATCTAGGGAGCAGTCACAAGATCAAGCTTAATTATGCTAAGAGGGCTGTGCCCTCTAAGCTGGGACTTGTTTGCTGCTTTGCCAGCAGGTCAGTCCGATGCTTAACCATATAACGGCTCCCTACACCTAATGATCTCAACCTCAAGATCTTTGGGACATGATGATAAGGGAGAAAACCTATCCTAACTGATTAGCAATTATTGCTCTGCCTGGATAAAAAAAAAATCATTTGTGGTTGCACAATGATGACTTTCTAAATCTATTGTTCTTTTCATATACATCAATTGCTCTCCCTTATCAACTGAAACTATTTGGCAAACCCAAAATACAAATTCTCCCAGAAAGACAGAATATATGCATCTTTTCCTCCTTTTAAATGACCAATTGTTAAAATTGATTTGATTCAGCAGACCCCTCAAATGGTGACCAGTGTGTTTCTTCTGCCTTTATCTTTGAGCCTTTTCATAGACTTACAGATTTTCAGAGATTCAATATCAGTTATAAACAGTGATCTTTCTGATGCTCAAATTGATATTTTTGGCCAGTTGGATTCTAACAAGCTGGATTATATGCTATTTGATAGAATCACACCAATGTGCAAAAGCTTTTTGGCTCATCATTTTGTGCCCTTCCTGTCCTAAACCAGAAGCCAGATATTTCTTAAAGAATCCTGGCTCCCTTAGGGGGCAATGGTATAAAAACTACACTCTGGGCATGAGGGCTGTGGATGCTCCAAGGTGACCTTCTTTCTAGGCAGTTTCAGTGAAAGATAATAAATAACATGCTTTTTAAATTACTGGTTCATACTGATATTTCAAATCCATTTTAAATATTATATTGTTTTTATTTAACTTTGGTTATATAACTGAAATTTTCTTTCCCACTAGAAAATTTTACTTCTAACATTAAAATAAGTTATTATTTGCTTTATATAAAGAAAATCATTTCAAAATAGCAATACCAGTATTATTACTAAATAAATGTAAAATAAATTATAAAACTACTGAATGTAGTTGAAAATTCATTTGTACCCTTTGTATATAGAATACACTGAGTGGCCAGATTATTATTATCTCTGAACGTATAATAACCTGGCCACTCTGTGTGTGTGTGTGTGTGTATACATATATACATACATATACATGTGTGTGTGTGTGTGTGTGTGTGTGTGTGTGTATATATATATATATATATATATATATATATATATATATATATATATATATTAGAGGCCGGGTGTATGAATTTGTGCATGGGTGGGGTCCGGCCAGCCTGGCCAGGGGGAGGGGACATGGGGTGGTTGGCCAGCCTGCCTGCTGGTCGAACTCCTGGTCAAGGGGACAATTTGCATATTAGCCTTTTATTATATAGGATATACACTAAGTGGCCAGATTATTATGCATTCAGAGATCATAATAATTTGACAACTCAGTGTATATCCTATTAAAAATATACCCTTTACCCCATTTTATTCCACCTCCCCCCATAGGTAATCATTTTTACTAGGTATTTGTTTGTACTCCCATAGTATAAAATATTCAACCAAAGAGGGCTGTATTCTAAGATATTTTTTGTATTATAAGTAATTACATGTATATATTCTGATCATCACACTTTCTTACACAAACAGTAGCAAGCTACATAACCCTTCTGTCACTTGTATTTTTAACATACCATGCCTTAGAGATATCTCTATCTTAGATTATAGCAACCTTATCTGTTTCCTTCTTTTTCCTTTTTATTGGTTTCACGTTACTACCATATTTTACCCAACCAAATACCCTAATGCTGTCACTTGGTCTTGTAATAGGAACCCTTTGCTATTACAAACAATGTCACAATGAATAACTTTCTCTATATGTCATTTTGCACTTCTAAAGGGTATCTGTGGGCAAGATTCTTAGTGAGTTTTCTGAAACAAAGAAAAAAGGCATCTGTAATTGTGATAAATCTCCCACCTTCAAGGTTATTCAGGTTATTTCAATTTTGTACTTCCATCTGCAGTGCATTAGAGTGCTTATTTCTTAATAGTTTCACAGATATAATGTACTATTTGGGGTGTTTTTTCCCTAAATTTATAAGTGTAAAATGATATGTTTTAATTTACATTTTTATTATGTGTGTATGAACTGTTCATGCCCATTTATTTTTATCACTGGAATTTTTTACCTTGATTTCCAGATACTCTTTGTATAACTAGAGAGATCAACTCTTTATCTGTGACACGAATTGTAAATACTTTTCCAAGTTTTGACTTTACTTATTATGGTGTTTGCTTTCTTGCTGAATTTTAAAAAATCAATATGTATAAATGTATATTCTTTTTTCTTTACTGATTCTGGGTTTTTAATTACTCTTAAAATTGGGTAAGCATACTTGATTATAATTCCAATGTGTTAGCAAAATTTTTGCTTGGACCTTATTGTCAAATACTGTACCATACGTTCTGTGGTTATTTATTTATTTACTAGAGGCCCAATGCATGAAATTCGTGCAAGAGTAGGCCTTCCTTTCCCTGGCTGCTGGCACCAGCTTCCCTCTGGCACCCAGGACCCGGGCTTCCCTCCGGCCCGGCTTCATCCAGAAGGATGTCTGGAATGATGTCCGGTCTAATAGCATATTACCCTTTTATTATTATAGATTATATCATTTAGTTCTCACAACAACCCTGTTGTGTAGGTACTCTTATCATTCCCCTTTGATTTATGAAGGAACTGAAGAACTTGCACATGAGTGCCCTGAGTGATGGAGTAAGAATAAAAACACAGGCTGATTAGAGTGATTCTCCCTCCCTGGTGGCCCCTTGCCAGCTTTTCTGGTGTCATCACCTTTGTTGTATCCGAAATTCCATCTCCATGGCACCACTTTCTGAATTTATTACAGCTTCATGCCTGATACCTTTGCACGTGTGGGTTCCTCTGCTTTTCCTCTCTGAATCTCCTCTGAATCCCAGGAAACTGTTACACATCTCTTTATCTGAGAAGCATGCTGTGATTGTTTCATCATCTCAATAGGTACCACACATTCTGACTTCCAAAGATTTTTCCACATGTCCCTCTTACTTATCCCATATAGTACCATTACATGTTTCCATGGTGGTGCTCATCAAAATTATTTACTTTGCAACAATTTTGTGTGTCTGTATGTTTTCTCATAAACTCTAAGCTCTTTGAAGGCAAGAACTATGTCCCAATAAACATGTCCAATGCATGTGTATTGAATTACTAAATGAGCAATAATGTTCACCATCTTCTCACAGCACTAGGTATGAGGTTGATTCTCCCATCTCAAATTTCAATGCTATAAATAAAATTTTTAATAACACTTAGAAAATTATAATATTCCCTCAAATTCCCAGTCTTATCTAAATCTCCATATTTTATTGTTTTCCACAATGCTGACTATACCCTTGAGGAAATGGCATATTTTTTTCTTCCCTTCATTCCAAGTGAAGTAAACTTAGTCCAACGACCTCTAGATTTTACTGCTTATAAAAAGATGGTGCTAATCCACTGGTAAGGGTAAAAGAAAAAGGCAAACTATTCAAGCTGGAGGGCAATTTCCTCTCCTAACAAAGTCACTTTTAAATATCACTACTTTATTTCCTTTTTCAGGAACACCTTCAGACATATTGTTCTGTCCCTTACAATGCCAGATAAATAAACCAATTTTCTAACTTTTCCCTTTTTTAAGCATTCCTTCAGCCTGCCTTCATCAGAAACACAAAACGTTTTCACACACACACACACACACACACACACACACACACACACACAGAAAAAAGAAAAAAAGCTTTTAATTTGTCCTCACAATGTCCCAATGAGGTCAGCATGATGGCATCATCCTTGTCATTAAAGGAGCCGGCAGACCCAGCACAGAGACTGAGGAACTTTGCCCAAGGCCATAGAACAAGTTGGTAGCAGAGCTCAAATCAGATGGGAGGAACCCTGGCCCTCAGCTCTGGATTCAGACACGAGGTCATGTTAACCTAAGAATCCTTTTTCCTTAGTTTCATGCTTTGAAGGAGATAAGAGTGTGGGAAAACAATACAGTTATTTAAAAAAGGTCTCCATCCTTACTGCCAAACCTGGCACAATTTAAAAAGTTCTGAATGAAGTTACAACAAAAGGAGATACATGCATGCGGTCTGTTTTGTTTTGTTTTCCAAGTGGTGGAAGAGATCATTTTTGAGGTTACCACAGAATAGACACCTTGTGGTTTGGGTCCCTCAAAAGCTGTTCCCTAAATGCAAGCTTTCCAGTTTGCCCTTGGGAATGTGTGGATTCAGAGGCATCAAAGGGGAGATTGTTGGGCGCTGTGCTTTTACCCTCTTTCGGAGAATATATCCCTGGCCACTCCCCAAGCCGGTGTTCCACTGCAGCTGCTGGCACCTTCTTTCTCAGATATGAACGAAGTGCAAACAGCTCCTCTGGGTAGGTGCTCTGGGAGCAGGGGCCCTGCAGCCTGCTGAGGAGAAGAGTGTTCTCAAGAACCATTTCTTGGCAGCAAGCAAAAGTTCCATAAAGCTCTTAAATATAATAAATGTAATTAAAGTGCTATGTTGCGTTAGCTCCCTTTGAAGTTTCACACTTGCATAATAAACCAAATCATAAACCAGGATTCAAATTGGAGATTGTATTCCTTTTTAAAGATTAATTCTCATTAATTATCTACTTGACCCCTCCTGTTATAGAGAAGTAAGTACCTGGTGCACCATAATTTTGCGCTGATAAAAGGTAATAAAAGATGAACTCACCCCTGAGAATGGAACTCTCACACACTGAATGGCACTTTGTAGCCAGAGAAAATGAAAACCTGTGTTTAGAAATTACATTCTCACAGCCTCGTACAACCTCAGAAATATGAGTATATTCTGCATAGTTTTTTGTCTCTTTTTAATCACTGAGCATTTCCATTTTTATGGTAAGTGATCAGCCCTCTGATGAGAAAGGTGGCCCCTCACAAACCAGGTTTCTTGCTCACCTAAAGTGTACAGATCCTAAAACCATGGATCAAGCCATGAGCCATGGTATGGGACAGGGTGGTTTTGTGTTTTGCACTAGCATGGAGAAGTAAGGTCTTCAGGCTTCATTATACCTTGCCATCCAATTTTACAAACCCATTAATAACCACAAAGACAAATAAGACTTTTCTTCAAAATTAGTAAGAATTCACTGACAGGTTATGTCACAAAAACTGATTAACTATGACTTACACCCAATGAAAGATACTGTAAGTGAACTCTCAGAGTCTCAATGCTGAAAATCAATTTCTTTGTGTGCAGGGACATTTATTTGCATCCTGCATACCCCTGTCTGTTTAGGCTGTCCACAAGCAGTGTGTGTGTCCTTCTTTCTGAGCTGTAACTCCAAGCACAGGATTTACAATATAGTGAGAAGATTAGCACAGGATTGCTCAGAGAACCAAAAATGAATGACTTGTAGAAGCTAACTGGAATTGAGCTCACCTGATATTAAAAAAGGGGGGAGGGGCAGAAGAAAGTGCGATGACTAATGAAAGCCACAGGTTTTTAATATTGATTCTTCTTAGCTTTGGGAAAGTGGCTGTGCTTGAACGGGAAGAAACACAGGAGAATCACACAAAAGGAAGATGGATCAGCAGTTGAAAATTAAGCAGCAGAGTTAAACACAGAATAATTCTACCCAATCAACATTTTATTGTGCTCTTATAGCAAAATCCTGCTGTGCCAGGTCTCAGGGATGAGACACAGTGACCACAGTCAAGGAGCTACCAACTTCATCAGATAACACCTGCATCTATGGAGGATAAAGAGCACATGTCATCAGAGAAGGGCAGGTGAGCATTGCAGGCAGAGCAATGGCAGGTTAGCTCAAGCAGCTTGATGTAAGCTATAAGAGGCTATTTGGAAATTGGGTTGGTTAGAATTCTTTGGGCTGTCAATAACGGAAACTAACCCTAGGAAATTTAAACAGAAAAGGGAAAATTATTATTATAATACAGGATTAACTCATTGGACCTGAAGGTATTTATACAGGTAGGCTGCGAAAGGCACTGGAACCAGAGCTGGGACCTTGAAAATCTCCAACTTTCATCTCATTTATGTTTCTCCCAGTCTATCTGCTTGATTTTTTATTCACAGATCAGCTTTGTCTTCTTCCCATTGTAGTGGAAAATTCTATTCCTCCCTGTAAAACTCAATAGCCAATGGTTTGCAATGCCATATCTCCTTTGTCTAGGAGACCAGCATGACAGAGGGTGGAATGTTAATTCTTAGGAGAGAGTTTTTGATGGGCTCAGGTTGAATCAGGTACCCACCACTGACCAGTCAGCAGTGTCTACTAGTGGGAGTAGAGGATGGAGAAAGGTCATGGACCAGTTGCACCTGTTGTGAGAATGACTGTTGGAGAAGCCACAGCAGTTCCCCAAAATCAGCAATCAGAATGGGTTAGGTTGGTCAGACAAACCTAGGCATTTACTGCAGAGAAATAAGATAGATAAGAGGACTTACAAAAGATAGACAAAGTAGACAAAACAAAAAGAAATAATGGTCATCTAGGGATAAACTATATAGAGAAAATTCTAGGAAGTGCTTGATAAGATTTGATGGCAGGTGCATCAAGGTGAAGCAGTAACATTTCTGTTTTATAACAGTGTTCTTTGGATTGGAGAGTTTATGTTCTTGCCACACACATGTTGATGCTATGCACCAAAAATACTAAACAAGATAGTCAATGTTGTAGCAGGGTGCTAGGAGCAGACTCAATGTTTTCATAGACTTCAGCTGGTGAAACCTAGTTTGTTCATCTTATCTAGGGAAGGGGAGGGGGGAGGTGGCAATGAGAAACAAAAAGATAAAGACTACCCTTCCATCCTACTTTCTGCAATTGCAGAGCTAAGGCAAAGAGAAGTATTGTGAAGGCAACTGTGAGAAAATGAGTCTGCTTTTTCACTCACCATGTATACAGCCTGGCTGAATCAACTAAGTCACCAGGCTATGTGTCTTATGTAAAGAATTTCCCCATAAAGAACACCAGCTTACCGTGGGGCAAAGCCTACACAGCCAATGTTCTCCTATGGAATTGTAAAAAATCAGTCATAGAAGAAATTTACCAGGTCATTCCCCCTTCTCTCTGCCAACCAGGACAGAACTCTCCCCTAAATGTCCCTGGTAAATCTTGTCTGGTCATTCTTCGAATAGGAATAAAAATGATATTTTAGAGTTTTCTCAGATTGTACACAGGGCTGTGCACAAGGTTGCCTGTTCTTTGTAGTCTTAAATTCAATCATTTGTCTGGATTAATTAGATTTCAGTTTTTTCCTCAATAATTGAATTTGGTAATGGCCATGAGCATAATACACAACTGGAGATGAGGGGGAAAGGGAGGGAGTTGCTATGATTGTACACATCAGCAAATGACTGCAAATAGCAAGAATGTGTAGATAATACAAATGTTCCTCTGAAATCTTCAGAAATCTCAGAAAGTGTGGGAGTGCATGGAGATGATGGACGGAGCCTCTGGACACAGTTCTGCGTGTGGCAGGGCTTCGCACCAGGAGATCTCACCCCATCTTTCTGACTAGGAGCCTGATAGGGATCATATTCTATCAAGGAAAATGTCCTTGACTCTTTCTTCCAATATATCAGATAGACAGGAGTAGGCTTCCCTTTTATGCCCAGCATTCAAATCCCTCCTACTTGCTGAACAAGAACTTACGCTGGAACAAGGAAGCTCCAGGGAACAGTAAGGAAAACATATTCTGAGTTTTATGCATTCTTGATCCATTTTATAATCCTTTCTGACAAGAACAGAGCAAGGGTCTCATTCCACTGGCTAGTCAGGACTCTAGCAGCAATGATTCATTCTTGACTTTCCCTTGAGCGGAAACTGGCTTTTTCTTGTCCATCTGAACTGACATTTTATTGCTTATCCCACACTTTGATATTCTTTCCTCCATGCCCGCATTATCTTGACCCAAGAAAATCCTGACAGGTTTCTTAAAACAAGCCACAAAGCACTGGGAAACAAGAAATAGTTGTGCAGAAGGAGAAACAATTAGAGCAGGAAAAGCCAGAACCAAACAAAACAGGATTCTAAGCCACTTCTTTCACATCAGATGAGCCATCCATCTCTGGAAGCAAAACAAATTGTACGTGACATCCCAATGCACATTAATTGCCTCAACACAGTCACTTCACTGAAGGGAAGCTCCCCAGCTTGTTTGGGTCATTCACCTGGAAGAAAGCAAAGCAGGTGTCCCTCTGCCCTGAGGCTCCTAAGGGGCCACACTGTGCACAGGTGTTTGCTGGAGTTGGGAGGAGCTGAAGAATCATGAGGAACCAGATTCTTAGAAGCCTCTAGGGATACCCGAATGTCCACTTTAGCTTTTAAAAAGAGGTGGCTATGGTTTTCCTGAAGGTCCTTGGAGGCCAGTGATTTTCACTGCCCACAGAATATGGACAAAGTGTCTGAGACCAAGGCAGCAGAACCGTTTTTCATTGTTGTGGTGAAGTGTATTTCTTACATACCACAGGAAAACAAAGCCCATGCTGACACAAACAGTTTAAAAGGAGAGCAGAGTTAAAGACAAAATGATAGTTTAGCTACTTCTCCCACTCAGGAAGCCTCCGAGCCCATGAGTGATTATAGAAGGAAGCCCTTCTCTCATTTGCAAGTCTGGGTCCCAGGAGGCAGAAGCACACGGGGGAGGAGGGGCTCTCGTGGCAGCAGTGTGCATAGTTGGCTGTAAGGGTCTAAAGTTAAGGAACACTTAGGGGTCTGTATTCTACTGTGACAAGTAGGAAGCAGCACAATCAACCCAGTTCACGTTTTTGAGACTTGCAGGCCAGTACTGGCTGGCTCCTCTGTTCCTGAAGACGGAAAAGGCAAGGCTCTAAAAGAACATGTAGGACAAAGGAAGGAGGGATGGATTGGGGCAGAAAGAAAAGGAAGTGCCTCTCCTCACTCTGCTTGGGGAACACATGTTCCCTGAGGCTCGGGAAGCACGGAGCTTTGTTCACATGTGTGTATACTAATGACAGTGAGCTTGGCTCCATCTGAAGAGAAGAGCAAATGGCTTTGAGAGCACAAGGGAAGAATGGGCATACCAAAGCCATTGACCACACATGAGGGAGTGGGCGAAGCCAGATGCATTTTAGACTTGATAAATGTCTTGGAGAACTTTCCAACATCTTTGGTTTAGCAAACCCCAAAACACATGTCATCAAGGAACTTCTTTATTTGCCTTTATTTTAAACCCCTGTGTATTTTTAGGACAATGGAATCCATATGTTCCTGTTTCATTTACATTTAACTCATTAAAGTGATGTTCAGTAAGTGCCATGTGATGTCCACAGTCTTCTGTTACCATTTTATAAGCATTGTGAAGTGTTTGCATTCAGAATCCAGGAGCCAGCTAAACCAGATCTGAACAGGACCCAGTTTGGCTTGAAATGTAAAACCCTTGAGGCTCTGCTGGATCTCATTCTTGGAAAAATCTCTTCTGCCTGGCCAGATCCACAGCCAAGAAGCTGCTGTAGCAAGCCCAGCCCCAGAAGAAGGTTTAAAGGAAGTGTGTCAGAACATCTAACTGAAACAACAAACCCAAGAAATGTCTCAAACAAATAAAATGTCCAAAGGAAAAATTTCATTTTAAAGTTAGTCCCTGATAGGTCTTATAAAATAGACACTAAAAGAGTAACCATCAGACTGAATCAAGACAAGGGCGAGTGTGATAACAGATCATGATTTGTTTGGATGTAAAGCTCAAATTTCTTTGCTCATGCATATTCCATCAAACACTTTATATTGTTAATTGAAGTAATCATATAAAAATATAAAGTGTTTTATGGAATCTATATAAGCAATGAAAAACAGAGAAGAGTGTCATTGTCAAGCCAAAGCAATAAATATTTTTTAAAGCTATAGTATGGATTGGACTGGATACAGGGAAATAGGGACTCATCTGTGTTTCAGTGCATGCTGGGGAAGGAGGGGGGTCCTTCCCTTCTAGTACTCTTCCAGATGTGAAAGAGACAATGGACAAGTTAGGCATAGTCTATCCTCACAGGCAATGCACAGTTTAGAGAGGGAGACAGAAAAATAAAAATAAAAATCTAAGAGTAAAAATTATCTGATTATAAATCATGATTGGCATATTGAAGAAAAAGAAGAGGGTGATAAGAGTGTTGAAGAGGGAAGTTAATTTATTTGGCGGGGGTGGGGGGGTCTTCTGAGAAGGCCTCTCTGAAGAAGGGACATTTTAAGAGGATACATGAAGACTAAGTAAGAATGAGGTGAGAAATGGGCCAGTTACCAGGCAAAAGAAATGGTAGACATGAAGGCTCTAAGCTAGAAACTGGTTAAAGAAGGCAGTTGGGGAGGAACAACCAGATGATGCTAGCCTTATCCGTCTTTACAGCTGCTGTATTGCATTAAACAATGCTGGACTCAGTTTCCTCAAGCTACATTATCTGCCAGGCTATGTTAATCTTAATGTGTGTGTGTGTGTGTGTGTGTGTGTGTGTGTGTGTGTGTGTGTGTTTCTCTCCTTGAAGCTCTGTGCACTTGCTTTCCAAGGCTGTATTTATGTATGTTTTCTATTGCCTCTGTTCCAAATATAGGTCTCAGGTCTCTTCACCATCTTAGACAGTGGTTCTCAAAGTCTGGTGGTCTCTGCACCAGTATTATAAGCATTACCTGTAGTTGGTGAGAAAGGAAAAATAGGGTAGGGGGCAATACCTGACATTTGAATGCTGGCATGGCATTCATAGTTGGCCATGTTATTCTCCTATTGAACATAAACAGTTCCAGAGAACACCAATCCCACGCAAGGTTATTCTGAGACCATGATAAAATGAGACAAAACAAGGCCACTTCATATTTTATCTAAACACAGACAAAAACAAGGTCATCGTGCAGCCCACAGATTCCTGAACACACCCTCTCTTGGCCAAAATGAGTGGCTGCTACTTCTCTACCAATTATAGCGTATCTTCTTGCTTGTCTCCCCTTCCTAAAGATAAAATATATTAAGATATCCAATCATAGACTTGCTCCCCTTCCCTGGCAGCATCAAATATAGAGCAAACTCCCACTTGCTTCAATCTTCTTTCAAATCACTCAGCCAAAGCCCATAGTAGGATGTTTCTAATATGCTGACACATTCAGGGTTCCCCAAGGTGGGTGCTCCCCCTCATTGCAGCAAATAATAAACCAACTTGTTCAACTTCAGGTGCATTCTTGGTGGTCTTTGGCTGAAGGGCATTGACACTAGATCTACTGAATCACAAGATGGTGTGTTCCCCAGCAACCTGCATTTCAATAGGCTCTCGTGATTGTGACACACAGTTCAGTTTGAAAGTCAGTGCTTTTAGGCAATAGTTCCCAGTCCTGGGTGACCAGAAGAACATGGGTGCCTGCATCTCTCAGAGATTCTAATTCAGTTTGGTCTGGAGCAGGGTCTAGAATTCTGTACATTTTTAAATACACTCCAGGTAATTCTGTTGGTGGGTACACATTGAAGAATCATGTTTGTATTTGCAGTGTATTCCTATTAGTAATAGCCACTTGTTGCAGTTTACAAGCAATTGTGGAAGGAGCCAGTTGTAATTCTGCCCGTTGCTATCCATGCCATGCCATTGTGTCCTGTCACAGGGGTGAAACGTTGAATGAGGGGACTTTGCCTGGCTTCTTGGTAATATGCCACCAAACTTCCTATTCATATCTTCTCTTGCGCCTAGCTACCTATCTTCCTTCTTTGATTATATGGACCACTGCTCATCCATACACAGAATTTTATATATGTAAAATTATATACTAATATCTAGCTAGCTAGCTTTTGAGAAGCATGGTGATTTTTTAAGTCTCAGAATAACTATAACTTATGCTTACCTTGCACTTTGTGCCATTCACTAGGTTAACAATCCTTACAGCCATCCCAATGACGTAATAGTATTCTCATCCATGTTTCACAGATCAGAAGACGGAGGCTTGGAGAGGCAAAGTAGCAGCCCAAGTTATAACTGGTGAACTGATGGAGCCAGGCTTCAAATGCAAGCTGCCATGCTACAGAATCCACACTCATAATCACCCTCTCTGTTCCTCATTCAGATGGCCACATAGCCCTGGTCTGCTTTCTCTCTTGCATCTCCACAATCTTCTTTGTCATGTTGGCCCCCCTTGCAGCATGATGTTTCCAAGCTCTCTTGGGGTAGAGTGGAGGGGAGGAGGGAAGGAAAGACATCTAGCATGCTGAGATGTCTGTCCTCTTGGAAACAACAAGCTCTTTCTCTAAAATGCGGATTTTATAATCGAAGAATCCATGCTTCTCCCCCCCCCCCCCCCGCCCTCACCTCCCTGTAGAAATGCCCCTCTCCTCTGTGTACAGCTATAGAGCAAAGGGAAAGTGGTCTTGCTTAGTGTTCAAACAGTATGGCACACATTCAAACCACTGTCCTGGTGCAGAAGGCCTTAAAATGTTTGTTTTTTTTTTTAAATAATTTTTTATTGATTTTAGAAAGGAAGGGAGAGAAAGAGAAACAGAAACATCAATGATGAAAGAGAATCATTGATCAGCTGCCTCCTGCACGCCCCACACAGGGAATTGAGCCCACAACCCGGGCTTGTGCCCTGACCTGGAATTGAACCGTGACCTCCTGGTTCATAGGTCAACGCTCAACCACTGAACCACACCAGGTGTGGCTTTAAATTTAAAATTTAAAACTTTAAAATTAAAAAATTTAAAATGTTTTAACTGTTTCCTGCCTCACAATTTGTGGGTTATATTAACATCGTGAAATACTTTTGAATGAGATATCCACTTATTTATTTTCCCCCATTTAGATTTCTAGAATATGGTCTTTAGAATCACAGCCTCTTATTCTTTCTTAAGTCCTTTTAATCAGCTCTATCCTTATGCCATTTCAGAAACAGTTTTCTACCAGAATTACTGAAGGGTCCATGATTATATCTGGGGGATTTGGCTTCTCAAGGACATCATAATCTGGTAGGAACCAAGGACTCAAATTTAGTAGTCCTTCTGCCATCTAATATCAAGATTCCTCATAGGGTAGTGAAAAAAAATTAAATGGGTTAACTAATTCAAATCACTCTGAAGAGCATATAACATGTACCATGTTTACTATTCTAATATTAGCTTTTATTTCATATTTAAACATTTATGAAATTGAATGACATTAAAAATATAATTGACATTTTCAGTGTATCTTTCCATTTTAAATTTTATAAAAGTCTTAGTGAATTCTCAATAAGTGTTATTCCTCCTCCTCCTTCTTTTGCTCCTACTTTATTTTCTTTTAAATATGTTTTTATTGATTTGAGTGAGAGAGAGAGGGAGGGAGGGAAGGGGAGAGAGAGATAGAAACATCAATGAGAGAAAAACACACCCTCTACCGGGGACTGAGTCCACAACCAAGGCATGTGCCCTGACTAGGAATCCATCCAGTGACCTCTTGGTTCATAGGTTGATGCTTTGGTCAATTTCCAGATGACGGAAATGATTATCTTTTTGAAAATTTTGTTTAGATTAATGCTTTCAGTGGGGTAGAGTATTAGCTTATATCTTCATTTTACTATAGCCCTAAGTCTGTCATCTCTGATTTGGTTTCCCAATAATTCCTTAAAAAAACACACAACAATTATAGTCCCAGTTAGCAGAGGATATGGATTCAGTAATGTACTGTCCTACTCACACTAGATACAGGTGACCTGATTGCCTGATGTATTGCAGTGTGAGTGATTTCTACATGGAAAAGAGATTAAAACTGTGTGAGAGAAATGGTTTCTATAATTTTTTTTCAGAGTCTCAATCTAGTGAGCAATATTCCTGTTGTATCCTGGATGAGTATCTAACAAGAGAAACCTGTTCACCTCCCTGGTTCACCAATAGTCCCTGAGCCCCCAATTAATTACTTCTTTTCATAGTCATAGAAAAGAACAGCCTCAATAGGTCTTATATCTGGGTCAAATAAAAGCCACAGAATGGATAGCTTGGATCCTGTCCTCTACTGGGGAAATCCCAGGGGTTCCAAGAGTTTTGAATTTCATAAATATGTCTTTTATTTTTGCTTTTGTTTGTTTATTTCATTTTATTTTAGAGCATTGAGGTAATTTTTACTTGGCCAAATAAAGACACTTAAAAACATGTATTTTTATTGATTTCAGAGAGGAAGGAGAGGGAGAAAGAGATAGAAACATCAATGAGAAGAAAGAATCATTGATTGGCTGCCTCCTGCATGTCCTCCACTGAGGATCAAGCCCACAACCTGGGCATGTGACCTGAATGGGTATTGAACTGTAATCTCTGGTTCATAGGTTGACATTCAACCACTGAGCCACACCAGCTGGACAAATAAAGACATTTTTAAAAGCAAATATACTGGTCATCAACAATCATTATCATTAGTAGAAGGAAAGATAGCAATACCTCTAGAATAGGAAGGTTTTGATTGCTAATCATGCTTGTAATTTTTCTTATTTTTCTATATAAGACAGGAGTTTTAGCTACAAATACATCTCTAAGAGGGGACTAAAAACATCTTTGTGGATTATAGAACAGGGGACAGTGCCCAAATATACTCTGTCAGAAGCCATCCTGCCTTTGAGGTCGGCACAGGTATATCAGTTTACATTGTACACACCAAACATGCGACGCTGCCACTGAGCCATCAGCCACAGATTCCTTTAACAACAGGATTTTGCTAACTACACTTCTGTTCTATTCCAGGTTCCCTAGAAAACAGACCCTAAGGCAATGCAAAACAGAAAAGTAGTGCATTACTGAGATGGCTACAATTCACCAAAAAAACACACAAACAAAACTCAGTGGCTCTTCAGGCACATGGGATGTATCTGGAAAGATTGTAAACAATACCATGTCTTGCAAAATTCCTTGGTGGCAGGGAATATGGGTGACTGATTTGCTCTTTCTTCTCTGGTGAAAGGTCATCCTATGGGACATTAGGGTGGTGCTATCTGGATCTTCCAGGCAGCCACTGAGGAAATCAAGGTTTTCATGGGTCTGGTAGGTTTGGACCTGGATCCCAGAGCTGCTTTAGCCTCACCCAAGTGCGGGTAATACAGGCCATGCTGGAGCCCATACTCCACTGGGAAAGGCAGAGATAGTGAGCAGCGTTAGTGGATAAAGCAGGAACAATATGTCTTCACTGGCGCTGCTCCAGCCAGGAAGCAAGGCGAGAATCTGAACCCTGGAGGAAGCATGTACTTTCCAAGAGCAATTCTCTAACCCCAACTGGGTATGTCACAGCTCAATTCCAGTCTGACACTAGCTACCTAGAGTTATCACAAATCCCACAGGTTAAGGACGAAGTATAATTCTAACACTAGCCACCAGGGAATTAGCATCATATCCCACAGGTTAAGGGGCTCAGACCTACAAGACTGTCCTCATCTGAGACATCAGACAGACGTTCCAGGGCCCACCCAACACTCTGACCGTCCATCTGTAAATTGAGTGCTTCCATGATTCCCCTTGAGATTGGATAATTCTCTAGAAGGACTCATTGAAAGTGCCATACTTACAATTATAGTTTCACTATCAAGGATACACCTAAGAGCAACCAAACAGAGCAACCAAACAGAAGAGGCACATAACCCAAGGTTTGGGAGAAGCATTGTCCCTGTGGCTTCAGGGTATGCCACCCTCCCAGTACTTTAATATATTCACTAACCAGGAATTTCCCCACACATGTTGTTCAGTTTTTAATCTAGGTTTCATTATGTAGGCATGCCTGATTCCATCATTGAGTTCATATGATTGAACTTAATTTCTAGTCATCCTTCCCTCTCTGGGGGGGTAGGGGGCAGGGCTGAAATTCCAACCCTCTAATCATGTCATTCATTTTTCAGGAAACTAGCCCCCATCCTGAACATATCTCAGGGCCCAGCCTGCCATGAGTCACCTTGCTAGTATAAACTCAGATGTGGTCCAAAAGGGTTCATTATGAACAAAAAAGTCCATTTTATCACTCAGGAAATTCCAAGGGTTTTTGAAGATCTAGGCCAAAAAACTGGAACCCTCTAGAGTATTCATGTGTCTACCAGGGCAAAGACCAAATATAGATTAAGTATATTACAGCACAGCTGAATAAATCTGGGGAGAGCACATAAACTGGGTCTGGTACAATTGCCAAATGTCTTTCTGTGGCTCTTGCTTCTTCAGGGTTACTGGCTTCCAAATAGACATTTCATAGTGCTACACTAGTGAGTCCAAGGCTATTTGCCTGCTTTTACACATATGGATACAAGTACAGAAAAGTACAGAAATTCCCCCAAACATATAACACGTTCAAATGTGTCAATTGTCCACTGCACTGTAAATTTTATTAGAGTGACCCCTATACTACTTTTTGGAAAAAGATCATTAGACCACCAATTGATGAATGAATAAATAAAAGATTATATATCAACTAGAAGCCCGATGCATGAAGATTCGTGCTAGAATGGGCTTTCCTTTCCCTGCTGCTGGCACCACCTTTCCACTCCAGTCCAGCTCCTTTCTGCTCAGGCCCCGGAACTGCCTCTTTTCATTCCAGGAGCTGCCTCTTTCCACTCCAGCCCCATCTTCCCATGCTGCCCAGAGGCCCTGAGAGACCAGGGTGGGGCAGAACGCCTGGGTTGTCGCCATGGCGATGACGCAAGCATCCCACCCGCCGTTACTTGGTGCCTGTGCGTGCAAATTTACCGCCATCTTTGTTGTATTAATTTGCATATCACTCCTGATTGGCTGGTGGTGCAGCGGAGGTACGGTCAATTTACATGTTTGTCTATTATTAGGTAAGATAAAATAAAATGTTACTCAGCAATAAAAAGAAATCAAGTTCTGATATATGCTACAACATAGATGAAACTATACTAAGTGAAAGAAACAAGTATAAAAAAATAAGACCACATATTGTATTACACTATTTGATATACTCAGAATAGGTAATTTTATGGAGATAGGAAGTGAATTAATGTATGCTTAAGGCTCGGGCCAAGGGCAGGGGAGAGCAACCATGTGGGGAATGTGTGCTAATGGATATAGGATTTGGTGGAAGGGGGTGGTGAAATGTTCTAGATTGTGCTGATGATTGAATTGTGATTGCAAAACTCTGTAAATATACTGAAAACAACTGAATTGTACATTTCAAATGGGTTAAATGTGTGATATGCAAATTATATCTCAATAAAGCTGTTAAAAATCTGAACTGACTAGGATAATTTATAGCAAAAACTAAATAATCAGTCTAAATAGGAGATTGTATTTATTTATTTTGCCAGAACTTATTTTTAAAAGGTCATCTGACATAATTTTCTTAACCTAATTAGATAATAATATTCAACCTAAGTCAGTGCTTCAAATAACAGTCATATTGAAAACTCAACAAGACACAGGTTGTTATAATGGTATCAAATATTTGATAACTTATTATACTTCCATATTTTAATATACATTTTATTGAATACTATTTAATTGTATTATATATTGTCAACCAATTCAATGCCAATAGGAATCCGCAAGTTGGAGTACAGTGAAGAAGGAAACTATTTAGTGCAAAGCAGCTCAATTGTGATACAACATGGCTATAAAAACAGCTCAGCTATAGAACACTTCTGGGGCCAGCCGCCTTTCCACCTCTACAGCTCTACTTTGGTCCTCGATGGTCTGCTCTGCTCTGCTGAGACATTTTCAGTGTTTCAGCTCAGCCAGGGGGACAGTCTTCAGCCTCTAGTGGAAAGGGAAAATAGGCTCTTCAAGACAGAGGAGAACTGGCTCATGTGGACAGAAGTCCCCACCCCTGGCCCCTGACTGGTCCATCCTCATGCAAATGAAGACTCAATCCTCACAGTTTGATTGGTACAAAAGGTGCTGTCCTGATTGGTCAAAATAGAACCATTCTGATTGGTTGGAGCTGCATTAGATAGGGAGAGCCTCAGTCTTATTGGTTAAAACAGAAACTCTTTTATAAGGACTGGCTTAGATAGCAGAAATAGTGCAGGCAGGCAGTTCACTGCAGAAGAAGGCAGCTCAATGCACGTCTCTCCCTGAAGTTCAGTTTGCATGACAGGCCCAAGTGTAGAAATGACTGCTAGGTTCTGTTTTTAAAATTTTTTAATCCTGCTAGCCACCAGGAGCCCTTCTTAGTAGGTGTCTTCTTTCTCAGGTTTCACAATATTAATTTATTAAATAGTATTTACATGTTAGAATATTGCTTATTAAATTTAATAATTATATTATTAAAGTAAATTGAATTTTAATATATCTATAATTATACTTTATGAGTATACTAGGAGCCCAGCGCACGATTTGAAATCGCACGGCACCACTCACCCTCAAGTCACCGGTCTGACCCTGCATCCCTCTCCTGCCCTTGAAGCAGCCCCGGCTGCTGCTGATCAGGCCCTCCCCGAGTGCAGGCATGCGGAGGCCCCTGCTGCCCTGCCCCCAATGCTGTGTGCATAACCTCCTCCTGTCCGGTTGACCTGTTAAGGCGTCCCGGTTAATTAGCATATTTCTCTATTATATATATAGATGAGCATTTGTGTATTTTAATAATGTATTACTGGTAATACATTGTATCATGGATTTTTAAGCACACTATTACTACATTAAGCAATAGCATAAGATATAAAATATTTATTTGAAAGCAAAAATATTCTGAAATGATTTTTTGGCAAGCACTTTTGTAAAGTGAAGTGATTTCTGAGAACAATAACACTTTTAAAACTTTTGTTTTAGTCTTTGTTCTCCATTTCTGTTATCTCAAGAAAGCAGATGTTGGGATGGAGAGTTTCACAAGGCTTTGCTTACCTACACTAAAGGCTTAGTTAGAATCATACTTTATTTCTTTAAAAGCCTTTTATAGGCAACAACGATGTCTGTCATAGATTTATTTTACATATGAACCCAGACCTGGGCACATAGGAGATATTTAAGTAATTTAATAAAATGAACTCAATTCCCCAACTCTAATCTTTTAACCACCCTCATTCTATCTGGTAATATTTTAAAATAAAACAGACCTTTTAGAAAGCAATCAGAATGTATGTTTCAAGAATATTTTAAGTATCTTAAGGAGATGTAAAGGAAATAAAGAATTGGCTAAAGTATGGAACATATATAATGAAATAGTCAGTCACTTAAATTCATGTGCGTAAATAATTTAATTTTTGGAAATAGGACTTCTTAAAAAGAAATGAAGGTTAACACATTACATAAACAGTACAATCCAAATTTAGTAAAATATGTACAGATAGGTAAATATACGCAAAAAAAATATGAGGAGGAATTATACCATCATGCAACTACATTTATTGTGATAGTAGCGTAAAAATAAGCAGACAGATTAATAGACTGGAATAGACAGAGTAGAAATAGATACCTTCATATTAAAAAAATTAACATGTAGGAAAGTTGACATCTACAATCAATGATAGAAAGGATAGATTAGTTCACAAATTGCTAGAAAAGTTACCTAACTCTTTGTGAACAAAAATCAAGTTAAATACTTACCTCATACTTTTTGCCCATATAAATTCCAGCTGAATTAAATATTTAAAGGTTTTAAAGGTTAACTAGGCACTGTGAGAAATAAAGGAGTTTAAATAATTTGGGGCTGAAGAAGGACTTTTTAACATAACTCCAAGCAAGAACCATAGAAGAAAAGATTGATAGATTTGACTACATAAACATTTAAAAACTATGTCTTTTGGCAAATTAAAAAAACAAAATTAAAAAAACAATAGCAAACTATAAAACGTTATTTCATTAAAATTATTACTGGTTAATATCATATTAGGAAAACTATGAAAACCTTAAGAGAAAAATATTAAGAGGGCGTATAGTAAGTTCATGACAAAAATGAAAAACAACAAACAGAAAGAAATGTAAAACTTTTAGTTTCAACCACGATAGGGTACAATATGTATTAATGTTACTCTTCAATTGTAAAGAATTATAAACCTGGTTATACATAGCAACTATTTCCAGGCATTGGTTAATACATGGTACAGAGCTGTAATATTGAGAGAAGGGAAACGCAAAAGATAACCTAAATGTTTACTTGGGCTTCTCATCTGAAGGTCCTTTTCAAACTGTGACACAAGGAAGTGGAACTTGAACAAAGAACAATGATCTCATTCAGCTTCAGATCATCAGTCAGAAAATAAAACAACACACAAAAAACACACCACACAGAAATTAACATTTGTAACAGACAAGATACCTACAATTTCTGGGGCAAGATATTGGAGGTGAGGGAGCTACACAGAGAAACAATCTGTCCATAGAGATGACTGGGTCTTTGGATGAATACCAAGGCAGGTATGCACAGGATGAGGTTCCATGAGTCCTGAGAAGGAAGCTACTGGGGAACTGTTAGTTGGACAGAGACTCAAAAGATCACACTAGCCTGGCTAAGACTGGAATTTCAGTCAATGTGGAGACCTCACTAAATACCCTGGTCATTCAGTTGTAATCACAAAACAACCATGCCTCAGAAGTAAGGCTAACTAGACTCAGCCCAAGAGAGTCTTAAAAATAAGCCTCAGTAATATCCAGTGAAAAACTAGCTGCCTTCCAGAAAAATTCTTTAGAGAAACAACAAAATCTAGACTCTTAACAATGGCACCCACAATGTCCAGCATGCAATCAAGAAGTTACTAAGCATAAATAAGAGCAGGAAAATGTCACCATAATTAGGAGAAAAAGCAATGAATAGAAACAGACTCAGATATAACACAGATGTTGACACTGGTACAAGGGTTTTTAAACATTTATGCAGATTGAAAAATCTCAGCCAATAAAAGGAAAGTAGAGAAAAGAATTAAATAAAAAATATAATTATAAAAAATATAAAAACTGAAATGAAAAATTTCCTGAATGGGTATAACAACAGATTGAGCACTACTGAAGAAAAGATGAATGAATGTGGCCTATGGGAATCAAACCATGACCTCCTGGGTCATAGGTCAATGCTTAACCACTGAGTCACGCCAACTGGGCCCACTCAACAATTTTAAAGAAAAAAGAATAAAATGTGATCATCTCAATAGATCTAACTTCAGTATTCATTTATATACGTTAAGTCAGTAAACTACATATAGAAAACAAATTTACAATAAAGTAATCCACAAAAGTATCTTAATGCATACTTACATTTTCTCCCTAAGATTGGGAATAAGACAGTAATAAAGTCTCCCATTATTTGTATTCATCATTGTAGTGAAGGTTGTGAAAAGTCCATAACACAAGAAAAAAAACACCTGCATTGGTAAAGACTAGTAAAGAAATGAAATGTTTTATCATTGAAAATATGGTTGTACAGGTAGAAATCCTAAGGAATATACAAAAGAAACAAAAATGGCCTGCTAACAACTATGAAGTGAATTTAGTAAATATATTTAAGTTTATGCTAAGGTAGCTATCCTTTAAGATGGCTCTCAACAATCCCTACCTCGTGTACTCACACCCTGTGTGGTCCTTTTCCATGCTGTATCAGGGTTGGTCTGTATGACTAATCCTATATAATAAAAGTATAATATGCAAACTGACTGAACTGCATAATGACCAGTCACTAATATGTGCACTGACCACCAGGGGGCAGATACTAAACGCAGGAGCTGTCCCCAGCTCGCAGGCCCCAGGCCAGCCAAGGAGGGTGCCAGTGCGGGGTGGCGGGGGTGGGATTGCCCTGCTGGTCGCCCCGCAGATGGAGGCGTCCGGTGGTGGCAAGGGGCGGGGCCAGGGACCCAGGGAGTGGGGGTTCCAGGCTGACCAAGGCGGGTGCCAGCTGGGGAGGGGGGTCTCTCCCCCCATCGCCCTGCCGGTTGCCCCACAGATCAGCCCTGATCACCAGCCAGGCCTAGGGACCCTACCTGTGTACCAGTCCTCTAGTAAAATATAACATTCTATGTCTTCAATTTCAAATCTACTGCTTAACCAAGTGAGTAAATTTTTAAAGTTATTGCACATTTTAGTTTAGAATGTCTGCTACATTCCCCCCACCCCCACCCATAGGTTTTCATTAGCTATTTATTGACTCATTTCTCTGCATCTGTATAAATCAGCAATCAGCCAATTATATGGGCAGAGGTTATGTCCAAACACCTCCAGCTTATAAGGCTTCCACCCTCTGCTGCCCAAACTGCATGGATTGAGGAATGCAATAAAAAGCACAAGTTCACATATTTCCCAAGGCTTTCCATTTTTCTGGAATCTCTGCGATCTCTCCCTGTATATACATAGTGTAACAGAAATCCAAGAATGTATTAAGAGTTAATTTCCTCAGGCCTTCTCTGTGTCCATCTTCTCTTCCAAATGTTCCAGCTTCTCTGCCACCTGTCCTGAATCTGCCTCCTCCAGCTGGTCAAGCTGTAGGTTTTCAACACCCAAGCTGACATGAGGGGAGATGAAAATTCCCCCAGAAAAGACCACTAATTGCCATTCTTATGCAATGTGGTTGTAGTTTCACAGAAGTAAACATTTCTTATCTACCTTTGGTCATTTTCCAGTGCCTTGATATGTTTGTCTTGGATTATCTTGTCACATTTTCTTCTTATTTTCTCAGAGAAGAATCACCTAACAGCATCATGCCACCATTACTGGAAGTAAAGTCTTTGTGCAAGAATCTTCATTCATTAATTGAAATTCTAGAAGCTTACTCTAAAATTAATTTTTTAAGTGGGTAAATACATCTAAATATCTAGCAGTTGGTTACTTGCTAGATATTTTGTGGTATAGCTATATAAAATTATAATACTGAGTCATTAAAATATAATATAGATGCAACTGATTAACTTGAAAAAATAATCATGATATGATATATTGTTTATATCACTTAAAATGTAATCTATAAATATACTCATTCGTATGTTATAGGAAAAGTTCAGAACAACGTGTAACACATGTTAAGATGGTTGAAGTTAAATGGTCAGATCATGTCTGTTTTTTGTCCTTTAGATGAAACTTTTCGGTGTTTTCAGAATATTCTACATTTAACATGCATTATTTTATAATCAGAAAAATGAGTAAATTCATTATGAAAATATATTATATAGATAAGGAATCCCTTTTCCTATGTTTCTAGTTCTAGGGTGACTCTCTTCTAGTTGTTTTTCTTCTACTTGAGCAGTATTTTTATGTTTGAGCAGTATTGCATTGAATGAACATATCTATATATATAACATCCTAATATGCAAATAGACTGAACAGTGGAACAGCTGAACAACCGAACAACCAGTTGCTATGATGTGGCTGACCACCAGGGGGCAAGCATGGGCATGGCAGGCATCAGCAGCAGGCGTCACAGTGTGGAACATGGTGGGTATCTGCTGCAGCGGAATGGTGGAGCAGATGAGTGGGGGCGCCAGACCAAGGTGGGGTGCCAGTCGCTGTCATTGGGGCAAGCCTCTGGTGGTTACTGAAAATTCTTTGCTCCCGTGCGCTGCGGTCCCACCAGGTGTTCACACCTGCTGCCGGCACTGGCCCCGCTTGCACCTGCTGCCAGCGCCCAGCACCTGCCCTGATCGCTTAGTGCTGTCAGTGGGTACGAGTGCAGCTGCCTGCCCCAATCGCCCCTCAGGGCTTTTTCAACTCCCCCTGCTCCTGAGGGGTGATCAAGGCAGCAGCCACAGCTCGCACCCGCTGATGGTTCCAGCCTCAATCGCTTCGTGCCATCAGCAGGTGCGAGTGGGGTTGGTGCTGGCCGCACGTGGGAGCGGTGGCGGTGGGAATGGGGCTGCCAGCAGACAGGGGGCCGGGGGGTACAGCTGGAGGGGCTGGGCAGGGTTGAGAAGGATGGGCCCAGACCCGCCCTTGTGCCCACTGCAGCTTTGGGGCCCACAGTTCCTTTCAAGGTGCACAAATTTGTGCACTGGGCCTCTAGTCTTAATATAATTATATTCTCTTTAAATGGACACTTAGTAGTTTCAGGTTTTTGCTACTATGAATAAAGCTGATACGGACATCATTCTACAAGACATTTTGTTGATAGAGATTTTCGTTTTTGGTGGTCAGGGATTGCCTCAGATCTACCTTGGCAAGTTCTGCCTACGGTTTTCAGAGGCATGCATGGGAAATGACCCTGGTAGGGTTAGTCTGGCGAAATAAGCTGAATTGAACTTTCTATGACTAGAATGGTTTTGTCTGCTTAGGGAGTTCCCAAAGCTGTTTTCCTCTTGTTTTTCATTTTAACACAGTCTAACTGAATTCTCCTCTCTTTACATTCCCGTCCCATGAATACAGTCTACCTCAAACCTTTAACAGACTCACCTGTAGTCTGTTACAAATCGCAAGTCCCAAAATGCAATTCCTCTACTGTTCTCAAATAAATTCATCTTTTTTATAATTTTGAGCTTGCCTCAGTCTACCTATTTATTTAGGTCAACAACTGTGATAAATTAAGAAGCATATTTTAATCCCTACAGCAGCCACTAAGAAATTAATTTAAATGTATGTGGTTAAAAGTCAACAAAGGTACTCAAAAAATATTTTTTAACACAAAAGAAGGCAGTACAGGAGGAACAGAGTTATAAAACTACATGAGAATATAAAAAACGTATAGCAGAATAGCTGATGTAAATTCAACATGATCAATAACTACATTAAATGTGAATGGACTAAACAAGCAATCAAAAGGCAGATTGCCAAGCTGGAGAAAAAAAGCAAATCCAACTATATGCTGTCTACACTGTAGATTAAAAAATACAGATAGGTTGAAAGTAAAAGGTTGAGAACAGATATATTTTGCAAATAATGACCATAATACAGTTGGAGTTAGCTATATTAATGTCAGCCAAAATAATCGTTAAGATCAGAAATATTACTGGGGGAAAAAAGGGGTTTCCTAGTAAGAATATCAATACCGAAAAAGATATAACAATGATGAATGTCTATGCATCTATAAATAGAGCCCTAACATACATAAAAATGGACAAAATTTATAGAAGAAATGTACATTTAAATATTATAGTTTAATATATTAGTATCTTCTCTCAATAACTGATAAAGCAATGAGACAGAAAATCAATAAGGAGATAGAGGACTTAAACAACACCATTAACTAATTTTATTAATTGGCATTTATAGAACATTCCTCCCAATAACAGCAGAATATTTATTCTTTTCAAGCATACACAGAATATGTTTGAATAAAGCATATTCAAGAATAGACCATATGGTAGGCAGCAAAACAAGTCTCAATAAATTTAGGAGGGTTGAAAGAACATACTCCAACTACAATAGATTTAAATATCAACAACAAAGGAAATTTTGGAAATCCAAATCAAATATTTGGAAATTAAATACATTTCTAAACAATCCATGGATTAAGAAGAAATCAAGTTTGAACTGAATAAAATAGAAAAGAAGACATCAGAATTTATGTGGTTCAACTAAAGCAGTGCTTTGAGAGAAACTTCTAGTGTTAAATACTATACTAGAAAAAAAAAAGGTTTCAAATTAAAAAACCTAAATTTCTACCTTTAGAAACTAGTGAAAAGAGAGCAAACATGAAACTCATAGCAAACGGAACAAAGGAAATAGTGAAGATCATAACAGAAATCAATGGAATAGAAAATAAAAGGCAGAAAAAAAAAACAACCCAATTAAACCTAAAGTTGGTTCTTTGGGAAAAAGTCAACAAAATTGATAATCATTAGATAGACTCACCAAGAACTTATGAGAGAAGACACAAATTGTCAAAACCAGTACTGTAAGAAAAAAAAACTACAATGCTGACCCAAAAGAAATCAAAAAGCTTGTAAAGAAATATTTGAAAACTTTATTCCAATTTACCTTGGTCAATGAGAGTGAGGGCAGCCGGTAGCTGGGTTAGCACGCGGGCTGACCACTTCGGGGGCACTGAGGGCACAGGTGCAGGGATTCAGGGGTGCCCTGCAGGCTCAAACTGGCCCTCCTGGATATGCGAGCACCATCCCCAGTATAGGCAGACAGGCAGAGGGCTGCAACATCTCCAGGCTTCCTGCTGGTGGGTCCTGCAGCCCCCTGCTCCTCCTGAACCTAACACTAGACAGGGAGCGCCAGGGAGTCTCCCCATTGGCCTAGATGGAGGAGGTTCTTACACTGAGCGCCAAAGGCTAGAAAGACAGGGCCCTAGAGCCCAAAGCTAGAAAGATGAATTGTCCATTCATCATGAACACGGAGCAGTAGCATGATAACTGGTTAGAAAAGAAATCCCTCCCTCCCTATCCTTATCAGAACCAAGGACTTGAGCAGGAAGCGGGGATGGTCTTTGAGACCCCAGTCCACCGTTTTCCTAGGTTGGGGCACCTGAATTACCCTCTTTCCTTTTGCCCCAGCACCGGCCCCTCCTGTTTGGCTTTCCTTGCGTCAGGCAGCAGAACCTGCATTTCAGTTACACCAAGAAATGAGTCAACTTATATTAAATGAACAAATTCATTGAAAGACCTGAATAACCAAAACTGACTCAAGAGGAAACAATTTCAATAGACCCATGTGAAGTAAAGAAATGTAATTAGTAATGGAAAAGAAATTTTCCCACAATAAAACATCTAGGACTAAATGTCTTCAGTGGTAAATTTCACTAAGTATTTAAAAAAGAAATATTACAAACCCTACACAAACTTTTTCAGAAAAAAGGAAACAATACATCAACACCTTTGATGAACATAAATGTAAAAATCCTTAACAAAATGTTAACAAACCAAATCCAAAAACATCTGAAAAGTATTTTATGCCATGACCAAATGGATTTATATCAAGAAAAATGTGTTTAACAAATGAAAATTATATAATGTAATATACCATGTTAATAGGCTGAAGAAACCACATTATCACTTAAGCAAGGTAGAAAAAGCACTTGACCCAATCAAAACACCTATTCATGATAAAAACTCTCAACAAATTAAAAATAAAGTGAAACTTCCTCAATTAATAAAAGGCATCCTTAAAAAGCATCCTATAGTTAATATCATACTTAATGGTAAAATAATGAATACTTTCCTCCTAAGATTATAGCGGTAAGCCTATTTAATCTTACCACTTCAAACAACCATGTACTGAAGATTCTAGCCTGTATAAGAAAAAAAATTTTAAATCATAAATAAGTAGAGAGACATACAAAGTGACTGAGTTGAAAGACTCACTATTAAGATGGCAATTCTCTCCAAATTAATCTACACCATTAAAGATTTCTACCGTTGTTATTGTGTTTTTTTTTTAAAGAAATTGATAAGATGCTCCTAAAATTTATATGGAAATGTAAAGGGTCTAGAGTAGCCAAACAAATTGGAAAAAGAAACAGATGTGGATGACATTCACTAATTTCAAAACTTCAGATAAAATTACATTGACCACAATCACAACAGTAGAGTATTAGGGTAAGAATAAATATGTAGATCAATGAAACACAATTGAAAGTGTAGAAATAAAGCCTTACATTTATGGTCAATTTATTTTCATAAAAGGGTCTAAGGCCATTCGATAGGGAAAGAACAGTCTTTTCAGCAATAGAAGAAAATGCAAATTAAAATTTAAACTAGAGACCAATGCATATTCATTGGAATAGGTATAATAAAAAACAGACAATACCAAGTATGGGAGACAATATGAAATAACAGAAACGCTTATAAAGTTGATCTTCCTTATCTGCAGGTTTGTTTCCAAAGGATTCAACAAACTGTGGTTTGAAAATATTAGGAAAAAAAAATTGCATAAAGTTCCAAAAAGCAAAACCTGAATTTGCCACACACCAAGAACTCTGTGAAATCCATGTAAATGAAGTGATGTGTAGATATACCCTGCTTAGGTATACATGCAAATATACGTTATGTGCAAACATTAAGCTATCTATATATATATAAAAGCCTAAGGAACTGACTGACTGTTTGACCGTTCAACTGGTAGTGATGACGCACACTGACCACCAGGGGACAGACACACAGACATGAAAACATGGAACAGACTGATAAATCTCAGAGGGAAGAGGGGAGTAGGGAAGGCAGGATGAGATTAACCAAAGATCTTATATGCATACTAGAGGCCCATCTATGCACTGGTGGGGTCCCTCAGCCTGGCCTGCAGGGATCGGGCTGAAACCGGCAGTCTGAGAGGGCGTAGGCCAGGCCAAGGGACCCCACTGGTTGCAGGAATCCATGCACCGGACACAAAGCCCTTTTTAAAAATCAGTTTATTTTTTTAAAATATATTTTATTGACTTTTTACAGAGAGGAAGGGAAAGAGATAGTTAGAAACATCGATGGGAGAGAAACATCGATCAGCTGCCTCCTTTACACCTCCTACTGGGGATATGCCCGCAACCAAGGTACATGCCCTTGACCGGAATCGAACCTGGGACCCTTTAGTTCGTAGGCCAGTGCTCTGTCCACTGAGCCAAACAGGTTAAGGCTAAAAAGCAGTTTCTTAAAAACCATACAACCCAGCAATTCCACTCTAAGGTATCTACATAAAATCATGTGTCCACCTAAAAACTTGTGCATAAATGTTTATCAGAACTTTATTATAGTGGCCCTAAACTGGAAACAATCCAAATCAATAAACAAAATGTGGAAACAATATAACATTCTTCATGAACAAAAAGAAATAAAACTGATACCTGCTACACCATCAATGAACCTCAAAAATATTATGCAGGTAAAATAAGCCAGACTTAAAAGACTATGCATTGCACTATTCCATTTCAAGCAGGGATGAAGGACCTGCAGCTTCAAGAACAGCCTGTCAAACCTCTGTCATTATGGTCATGGGGCAATATGAGAAAAATATAAGGGAGGGAAACCATCTCAAGGAACATGGAAGAGCTGAATGCTTGGTAATGGAAGGTTCTGGTGGCATGAAGAAGAAGTCACATAGAAGGGAAATGATTCCCTTGACAGTGTGGCCATTTGTTAAGAAGAGATATTATGTGCTCCAAAGCTGGGGACTTCCTGAATACAGTCTAGGACAGTGGTCGGCAAACTGCGGCTCGCGAGCCACATGCGGCTCTTTGGCCCCTTGAGTGTGGCTCTTCCACAAAATACCACGGCCTGGGCAAGTCTATTTTGAAGAACTGGCGTTAGAAGAAGTTTAAGTTTAAAAAATTTGGCTCTCAAAAGAAATTTCAATTGTTGTACTGTTGATATTTGGCTCTGTTGTCTAATGAGTTTGCTGACCACTGGTCTAGGAGATTACCTGTGACAGTACGGTAGTATGTGATGTGTAAAAATAAATAGTAGAGGGCAAAGGTCATGAACTAGAGACCAGGAAGACACATCTGTCTCTCAGATGTTTCTTGTTTGGCCTGTTCAGTGTTTCAGAAACAAGAGGGGATACCACATGCCTATTGACATTTCTGAAGAAAACATCAGAAGATCGGGTAAAACAGCTACATTTCAGCAAGGTAACCCCCAACTGGAGTGTGCACTCTCCAGTTCGCCACAGTCCCTTTCACTCACTATTGCCTCACACCCACCTCTCTTCACTCACATATGTGAATGGCCCTGATCCTGGAGGCCTGTGCACTTTTAATCCCTGTCAAAGACTAAGTATTCCAGGAGATGTCACAGAATCCATCTGTTTTATTGAAATATAGTTAGGGAGTCCTCCTACTTGGTATTTTTTAGCCACCTGTTCTCACTTATCCACTGTTAAATTAAACGACATATTATATGTAAAAAAAAAAAACACCAACTTAGAATAGTGTCTGATACAGAACAGATACTCAACAATAATAATTACAATAATTATTAATCCATGAAATAAAAATCAATATTGAAAAACCTTTCTTCATTCAGATTTTTCACTGATTCAATCTGGCCAATTCTCACCACACAATCATATAAATTTTTCCCTCCCTTCGAATCTATTTTACTCAAAATAAACCAAATCTGCACTTACCAATGAGTCAATATGAGCCTGGCTGTACATACTGAATTCTACGAAGTCAGTGTTAGCCTGATGTTACTTATTAACTGGTCTATTAATGATCTGCTAATGGAAGAGGGAGCCTGACAAGCCAACTGGATGCTAGTGGCTCCCCAGGGGAGAGAAAGACTTAAATACAGAGTTAAACACTTTTCCATGAAGCAGGGCCCCTCAGATGGACTCTGAAAGGAGAGGCTTCTTTGTATTGTATGAAAGGACGAAATGAAAACAAACTGCCTAAGTGTGAAGTGCAGTCAGAATTGCCTGAAGCAAGCACCACGGCCCTAAAGGATGGGATCTTCTCAGAAGAACTTATCCTGCAGCTGGCAGAGCACTCAGTCAGTGGATCCAGTTCTTTTTTTTTTTTTTTAGCTAGGAAGGTGCTGAGCTGAAGGACGTTGCTGGAGCATGGAGCAAAGGCACTGACCCCTGGTGACCTGGCCCAGTCAGGCTGGGCTCCCTCCCCTAGGCAGTCAGCTGCACCTGGCGTCCAATGCTTGGATTTGTCCAACATGGAAATGGATGCCCTGGGTGCTTCTCCCACCTCAGCACCAGACAGGCTTTCATTTGAGGCCCCTCTGCAGTGTTGCTCTCTACCTGGGATGGAACTGGGAAAGTGCAGAGAAGAGCAGAGAAAGTCATTGAAAGAGAGAAATGGTTTGGGGAAGACAGGCAGGAGAATTTGGAGTACAGTGCTTGAGGAGGAGGGGAAAACTCAACACAATAATCTCTACAAAAGAAGGTAAAGATGTCAGCAAGGAGGCAATTAAGGTGAGGGCTAATAAATCAAAGAGTCAGAGACTTACTAGAACAACAAAGAAGCTTAAATGTTGCGATTTCTGATCCCTCATGTGTCTTATGATGGATGGAGGCTCAGAAAGTGTCAGTCAGTGAGGTGCATAAAAAGGCCCTGACAGACATGGGAAGGACCTCAGGACTCCTAATAATAATTATAATACCAATTATTTCCCTTCTATATCTATTTCACTCAAAATGAACCAAATCTGCACTTGGAGTCAATATGAGCCCAGTTGTACATATTGAATTCTCCCCTTCTTTTCCCTTCTAGGAGCCACTGCAAGTAATTCAACAGGAAAAATACACACACAGGCCCGAGAAGATTAAGAAAATTGTCCACAGTTCACAGTGAGTAAGAGATGAATCAGCACAAGACAAACTTCTACATTCTCCCATCAGTCTCATCACGAAATGGCTCTGAAGCTCTGGTAACACCTAGATTTTTCCAAACATTTTAAGCCCAAAGCTACCAATCTATTTTGAACAAGATTTCTCTGGCTGGTATTAACAAAGATGCCCCAGGTTCTCTTTAACAACTTTTGGAAAAGAAAAAAAAAGGTGGGGGGCATTTTCTACTATTCCTCTGAGAAGATCAAGTCGATCCTGATGGGAGCACATTTTTCTTCCTTTTTCTTTTCTGGCTAGTGAGAACTCAAGCTTTCCATATGCTTAGGAGTACTCGGCAGTGGCAAGGAAACAACCACGTGATGTGACTTTTGTATGTGCTCTCTGTCATTTGAGTTGACAGGACCAGCTTACCTTCATTTCCGTAGTGCCTTCCATCGTTCCACAAGGCACTCTTGCTACCTGACAGCTCTCAGGCTTACACCTGGAAGCTTCAGCTAAAGAAGCAAGGACAATGGCAGGGTCTTCCGCATTAGGTAATGAGAACATCCTTTCAGCACCCCAGTGTGAGGGCTCCTGGCATAGAGTTACAGATCAGATAGGCACTGGATGGGGCAGTGTTGCCTTCTTTCTTTCGCTTTTCACTTCTCTCCCGGTCCACCCACAAGAATCTTCCCCAATAGCGAACATGATCTGATCTTTTCAGCATGCTATTAAGCTCCAAACCAGAAGCAAATGACTGTTTTCATTTTCATCCAGGAAACATGGCCAATATTAAGCCAGATCCCCAGGCTGGTATTGTGAGGTCAGAGTTAACATCTCCACAGCAAGCAAAGAATTTGTCATTTCAGAAGGCCTGAGCACTCCCCCAACAGAGGGGAGAGGAGCACATGTATTTTTCCCCTCACAGGCCTGCAGCAAGCATGCTTCCCTCATTTCCACGCTGAAGCCTTTCAGGTGAGAGGGATGTTGAGTTCCTCCACAAGTTCATCTCCAGATTGCTCTCCCAGTTCGGCAACTTGTCTGCTTTCTAGTGCCTATTTTTATTATTATAATAATTACTGTTATTGTTGTTGTTGTTATTTTTTTGTCTCTTTGGATCTGATTTTACAAAGACAATTTACATGAATAAATTTACATGAATAAAATCCTGGTAGCTTCAAGGCCAAAATGACTCTATCACAGAACTAATCATTGGTGGCTAATGATTTGACTTCTGTCAATTCGAGGCAAGCCCTTAAAATTCTTATGGGATTACTAAGCAAAAAAGTCTGTTGGTTACATAATGTGATTGAACTAAATATAATGAGTCAGGAGAAAGTGATTTAGTTACTATCCACTCCTCTCTCCCAGACTCATTTCACTTGATTATTGAGTGCATTTCTTTATTTATTGAGGAAGAGTCACGGTCCATGAGAGCTTTATTGTTACTACTATTGAGTAGTTATGTCAATTGGAGCATTTTCACTTTCTTCTTAATTTTAATTTAAAAAATAGAGTTTTTGAGTTAGAAGAAATCATAATTTCTCTCTGACTGCATGCATGCTGAAAGGTGATGAACCCAATTTTGCATTCATACTTTTAGAGGCAGGGAAGGCACCACTTCTGAGGGGCTCTAAATCCCAGACCCATCACCCCTTATATTTCATTTCAATTTATTTTCAAAGGCTTTTTCAGAAATGCAATGATGCTAGACATAGACATTATGAATTATCTGCTATAGGTTATATTTTGCTCTGAAAATGGAATATCTTGAAAAGAATACATGTTTTAGTAGGGGAAATATAATGGTAATTCCTTTTTTTCTTTTATTCCAACATATATAAGCTTCATAGTTCCACATTTCTTACAGTGGAGTGCATTTGAGAATGGATATGTGCCTTTATTATAGAATTTCTTCCCCCACCCTGAAAAGTTATTTAATCAGTGATGTGTTCTGTATTTGGTGGCATCTTGCAAATGAAGATATGTGGTGATTGTAACGCCTTATATGTTATCGCCTTGTAAAGCACTTTTAGTTTGTAGATCATGTGTATGTTTTGTATACTTGTTTACCCAAATAAATTCTACAGAAAAATATATGTTGGACACCCTTCTTTCCATCTCCCACTTAATGAGAATTCCCTAGACAATAAAAAGGATGATGGCAAAGAAAACTCAGGCCAGATGTCAGAAAGGGATAGACCAGTGGTCGGCAAACTCATTAGTCAACAGAGCCAAATATCAACAGTACAACGATTGAAATTTCTTTTGAGAGCCAAATTTTTTAAACTTAAACTTCTTCTAACGCCACTTCTTCAAAATAGACTCGCCCAGGCCGTGGTATTTTGTGGAAGAGCCACACTCAAGGGGCCAAAGAGCTGCATGTGGCTCGCGAGCCGCAGTTTGCCGACAACTGGATAGACCAAGGAGCAGAGAGTTAAGACTCTAGTAAGGAGACCAGCTCTCCTCTACAACTCCTTGAGCAAGTCACTTCTTGGAAGTTGAGCTCTCATCTGCAAAACCAAGAAGTTATAGCAACTCTCTAAAGACACAAGGGATCTCTTGTGATTTCTTCAATCTCAAGCTCAATGGCAAGGAGTTAGACATTACTCAAAAATTAAAAAAAAACAACAAAAAAAACCCTTCACATTTGGCCCAAAACTGATGATTGCTATTTCTCATTTGTCTACACTGTGACTAACCGTTACACCGTTCTCATTCCTAACACCGTTTGTAATGTCAAACTTCAGAGTGGGCTACGTTCTGCTCTCTCATGCCAGATGTGATGGAAAAGGAATTGTTTGAAAAGCAGGGAGGGTAATGGTTGCTTTAGGAATCCCTCAGTATTTTTTCTAAAGAATAATGGTGGATAAAGGCAGTTCCAAGAACAATTTGAAATAACTGAAAGTGATGATGCATTGCAAACCCAATATTTCTCTCAGAAATCACACTACAAGAGTATTTTATTGACCAGGACTAGACTTGTCAACATTTGGTATTGTGATTCTGGGCACACCAGGAAAGGAGTGATAGCCTTTTGTGTGGTATCAGGTGTTTTTAATCCTGTGTTCCCATATTTATCTAAGTCGTGATTTCTGCTTTAATTAATCACAGTCAAGCAGAGATTATTGCCATGCATATCATGGAAAGAACATGACTTAATACCCATCAACACTGCCATTCCTTAGAAAAGATGGGGAGTACTGTGTACCTATGTGGTTTACATATTTCTCTAGCTACTTATCACATTTCCTACTCCACGGTACTATTCAACACTGTTTCTCCCTTGAATAATCACAATGCCCCATTCAAGTAAAAAAATGACAATAGCCCACGTGGTCCTAGTTAAATATTTAGCATTCAAATAAGGTATAAAGAAAAGTATAAGGACTCTATAATGTACAAAGCATTAATAAATTATGCTTCCTATGAATGCTTGGTCCAGGTTTTTAATATAATATCCCACTTGTTCATAATAGATTTTCTAAATTTTACCCAATATGTGAACTTATAAACAATGGCACATATAAAACATGCCAAGTCAACATGGTTATCTTGTCAGTGAATCCACGTTGCCCCGCTGTAGTGATTTCCAGAGAAGGCAGCTGAGTTTGCTCTGCACTGTGATCAATACTGTGCTGTGACAGCAACAGCAGAGAGCGTGTTAACTCTGCTGGTGAGAAGCTGGCTCGGAACACAGAAATTCACATCAGGGATTTATCAAAATAAAAACCACGATGCAAAATATTACCTTCCCACCACTCCATGTCCCCAGTAAATCTTTTTGTGAGTCTATTAATGCACTAAGCTGAAAAGATATATATTTTCCCCTGGGCTCAGTCATGCTAACAGGGGATTCATTTGGGTGGGGAATGACTGCTTTTTTCAAGAATCTCACTGGCGCGAAGTGAATAGTGATGATACAAAATAATATTTTGTGCTGCTTAGATGCTACACCCATAAGAAGTAGCCTGGAATGCCTTTCCTTCGGAAGATTTAGCGATTTCATAACCATTCTCAAGAATTACCAGCAACTCTTCTTCTCCTATACACCCTCAGTCTACAGGACCGGATGGCCGCTTCCTGGTCACCTCTAATGAGAGAAGGCCTGGAAGAACACAGACCATCTCAGTAAAGTACTCCAGGCCCTGACTTTAAAAGCATCTGATTCTCATTTTTCCTTTGGCATTTTTACACATACCCTTTTGCAAACTTGATTAATATCTCTTTAGCTCTGAAAAAAAAAAAACTGTCTCTGGCTGGAATAAGAAGTCAGGAATGTGGGAGTTCATACATTGTGTGCATGTGTGGTTAGTGGTGTGTGTGCCATTTGTACACATCACTAACTGGGGAAGTTAAATCATTTTTGGATACAGTTTGTGGCAAGAGTATCCAATGTGCCAACTCCAGGTCTTTGAAGTAACATTTGGTACAACCTGTTATTGAAGCATTTCATGCCAGCTTAAAGTGGAGGAAGTACCCATTGAAAGAGGAATATTTTCCTTCTCTGCCCATTCAAGCCACATAGGGACATTCCTTCAACTCATCTGAGCAAGAAAGAACTTCTAAATGTTTCTTTATTTTCATTCCATCTGGTGAGGACATAATGACTGATGATATGAATATTTTCTCTCCTTAAGTTCTCTCTCTGCATCTCATCTCTCCTAAAACAGAATTTAATAAACAGGAGTGTAAATTAGAGATGGTTAATGTGGGCAGATATAGTCAAGAGAAGAACCCACTTCAGCAGATGAGTATCTGGGTTAGAGGTCAAAGCTTAGGGGGATAGGTCCACCCTCCTGCTTGGAGGTCTAAAGGTTCAAGGCCCATGTCCAAGCAGAGGCCCCAGGAATTTCAGCACACTGCTTTATCTCTTGACACTGTATCGATAAAATGCAGCTAATGACCACTGCTGCATCACCCCCTTCCACAGGGTTATCCAGAACTTTTGCTCATTAAACAGAGGGAAGAGTATTTTGGAAGCACCAACCATATAACAACAGCCTTGGCCAGCAGCAGATCCCTTCCTTTGTTTCCCACCATTCATGGACTTAGGCATAGTTTTTAAAGAGTTTATCCTACTACTAGAGGCCCAGTGCATGGATTCATACATGGGTGGGGTCCCTCAGGGTGGCCTGCAGGGATCGGGCCGAAACCGGCTGTCCAACACCGCCTGCCGCTCCTGCTCATCTGGGCCCTGCTGCACCAGCCGCAGGCTCACGCCCAGTCATGACCAGGAGAGGCTTGCACCACTGCAGTGGCACTCACCAGCTGTGAGCCCTGCGTCTGGTGCCTGCCCAAGGGGGTTGCGGTGGGGCCAGGATGCAACTGACCCTCCAGGCAGGCAGTGGGATCCGTCCCGCTGACCTTCCTGCTGGGTGTCGGGAGCCACCTGGCAGCCACTTTTATATTGGTTCTTCCTTGGAGAGTGTCTAGGGAGGGGAAGCAGTGGTGGTGTCCAAGGCCGACTTCCAGGAGGCCAGCAGCTGTCGGAATTGTGAGGGCAGCACTTGTCTGTCAGTGCCTGGCCATTCTCCAGAGATTGGACCTGCAGGACTACTGAGGGAGTGAGTGGCTGCTGCCCGGCTGGTGGGCTGCCAGGACAGGTCAGTCAGCTGAGCGGTGCTCCTGCTGTGGGAACGCACTGACCACCAGGGAGCAGCTCCTGTGTTGAGCGTCTACCCCCTGGTGGTCAGTGCATGTCATAGCAACCGGTCGTTGGGTCATTTAGTTGTTCGGTCACTTAGGCTTTTATATAGTATATAGATAACGTGCTGAAGAGTAAAACCCACATATAAGAGAATTTTATTTATTTATTTATTTATTTATTTATTTTAGACCACAATTAAAACCTGTTTAATTATATATATGGTATATATGTGCAAGTATTATAACCTATAATTACATAAAATGCTGAACTATATTCGTAATAGCAGAGTTACATGCCACGTATTTCTCCCAAATTTTGTAATGGATATTTTTTCTTAAAATGGCAACATCAATGTCACTTTATGTTCCAGTGTTTTGGATAGCTTTCTGTGGTAGCAGGAATAGAAACAAAAAACAAAAGGAGAAAACAGAACCAGACACATCCCCATAGAATAAAAAAGGGAAGATCTTGGCTTTTTGTTCTTTTGGATGAGGCAGTCTGTTGCTCTCAGGAACCGTGTGCTGGCCTTCATGCTTCAGGAGGCACTGGTTATGGCTTGCAGCTCTGGACAAAGCGAGGGTATAAGCATACATCTCAGATGTGATACCTATTCAGAATCCAGGTCAAGAATCGTTCCAAGCCCAAGCCATAGCCTCCATGAGGACAGGTGCCATATTTTCTCTGATCTGTGTACCATTAATAGGGTGTGGGGTCAATTCCTTCCCTTTTATAACCTGCCAGCATTTCTTCACTATCCCAGATACGCATTGAGCCTCTCACAATCTCGCCAACATTGGGCATCAACACGTCGACAGATTCGGTGAGGCAGGAATCCTCAGGACAGCGCTGCATATAGAAGGACTTGATCTCCACAGGAAATCGACACAGCAAGATGGGCTCATTAATGGTGTCCGTCATCAGTCTCTCAGGAGCTTCATGGATATCCTCTCCAAATTCATAGAAAGTTCCATCTTCTTTCTTTATATGGTGTTCTTTGAGCCACACAATAGCATCTGAATAGTTCATCCGTTTGAAAGGCCATTTGGGGGGCTTGAAATTCGGATTGAGGTCATACACTATGCTTGCTGCGGGTGATTTTAAGACTCTATCTACCACGTCACAAACCAAGTCCTCCAAACGGTTCAGGAGCTCCACAAAGGTCAGGAAAGGACACTCTGCCTCCTCGTGAGTGTATTCAGCCAGGTGCCTTCTTGTTCTGGATTGTTCTGCCCTGTATGACTGTGCAATACAAAAAACATCTCCCAGAGCTGGAATGCAGGTCTCCAGGTACAACTGAGAGGACTGAGTCAAAAATGCCTCTTCTCCAAAATAGTCAAGCTTGAAGAGTGTAGCACCACCTTCTACTTGAGTTTGCACTAATGTTGGAGGAGTAACTTCACAGTACCCCCCTATCAAAGAAGTGATCTCTAAAGCACCTGGTGACCACGGAGCGTGCTTTCAGGATTCTGGACATGTTTTCTCCTCAGATCATCATGTGTCTGTTGTTGAGCTGGACATCAATGTCAGACTCTCCATTGATCAAGTTATCAGCTCCTCCAGCAGCAGCCAAGCCGATCAGTTCCCAGAAGTCACAACTCAGCTCATGGCCCCCAGGAGCCTGCTTGCCCTTTGGGGTAAGATTTAGCATTCCGTACACTGCAACACTACTCTCAGTGGACAAGACTACTCCATTGTAACACTGGCACAAGTCATCTGACAAGACACACTGAAGATACCCTGTACCATCCCGCAACACCAGCAACATTAAGTTCTTTCCTTGCCTTCACAACCTGTGGACCCAGCCAAGCACTTTAACTCTTTGGCCTCTATATCCTTCCAATGCATGAATCTTCACACATTTCGGCTCTGGAAGACTTGGATCGTTTTCAATAGTAATCTTCTTTGCTTCTTCCAGGTCCTTTTCTCTTCTCAAATTGTCTTCTGCCTCTTTCTTTTCCCGGGATTCACTCTTCATTTGTTCCCTATGCCACATTTTCCTAATGTTCTTCATCTGTGATTTATTTATTTATTTATTTATTTATTTATTATTATTTTTTAAAAAAAATACATTTTATTAATTTTTTTACAGAGAGGAAGAGAGAGGGATAGAGAGTTAGAAACATCGATGAGAGAGAGACATCGATCAGCTGCCTCCTGCACGCCCCCTACTGGGGATGTGCCCGCAACCAAGGTACATGCCCTTGACCGGAATCGAACCTGGGACCCTTCAGTCCGCAGGCCGACGCTCTATCCACTGAGCCAAACCGGTTAGGGCTTCATCTGTGATTTAGAAATAACATCCCACCGCTCATTTTCTTTTTGTGAATCTACGTAAATGGTAGGAAATGGTTCTTTTCCCACTGTCATCAAAGCCTTTAGACCAGTTTTAAAAGGTTTCTCCTTGGTTCCATCACCTGTCACATCATTTCCCTCTCGATCCAAGACATATTGCTCTGCTAGCACCATCCCTGTGGTCACCCGGGTCACCTCCAAGGACATCACCTCCCAACACGCCGCTGCCTTGTCACCGCAACCTGCACCAGCGGCTTCCTCGACTCCAATGTTGCATCATATAACGTCGTGCCTAGGTCGCTCTAATGAGTCACCTGAACATCGCGGCGCCATTGGTTACAAGAGGTTAGGCGACAAGGGCAAGCGTGGCTGCTGCCACCATCTTTGGGCCGGGCAGAGGCCAACTTCTATAAGAGAATTTTAAAGGCATATGAACTCCACCTGTGTATATCAAGGACTTTTTACCCTCCAAATGAGTTTTACAAACTACCCGCTGGCTGAAGGAACTACCAGCCTTGTCATAGAGAGAGCGGGTTTTATTAGCTACCTCATTCTGGGGCTTGTGCAGGGACTTTCTGCTTCACTTCTGGTTTAGATGAGAGAGACATACAGGCATCCAGTGCCTGTGGTGACACTGAGGGACGAGGAACTGTTCCCCTGATCCTCCCAGGCACACAGCTCACTGTCTCTCTGCCCTCATCCTCAAAGAGGCAGAGAAAAAAGCCCCTGCAGAGCCTGCTGCAGGCTAGGACACCCCGTGGCAGCCTGGCTGGGCCTCCTCCTTTTAGTCTGGGAAGCTGAGTCCAAAGGGTGCTGACCCTGCACTCCAGAGAAAGGCACCAGGGGAGGTAGTTGGATCGGGTGTGAGCTATGTGTTTGTTAGAAGAAACAAAGAGACCTACATTGTTCTGACTTCCTCAGCAGGTCAAAAAGGTGCTGGCTGGGAAACCTTACCCAGGCACCACCTGGGGAGCTGGCTGTTTCTTGCGCAAAAAGGACGTGCTTTCTCTAACAATGCAGTCAAGTGGCTTCCAAGGGGCACCTGCCATTCACCTCTTTTTTTTTTTTTTTTTTTAACATTCTGTTATCATAATAAAATCTTTTTTTTTTTTTTTTTTAACTCACCAACCCTGTAACTCCACTCCCACTGGCCATCCCCTGGGACTCAGAGACATGAGCTGTCAGCTGTGTGACAGGGCTGCAGCCTGGGGTCCACCTGCACCCTTTGTTTCCTTTGCCACTTCCGCCCGTGCAAGGAGAGCACACAGCCTCCGGATGCAGTTTCCATTAGAGGCACCTGCTGATGAGGTGTGGCTCCTTATTTGCAAATCTCAGTTGCCTATTTCTGACATTGACCAATGGATTGCCCCTACCCTAAATCAGTGATCAATTGCAACAGCCCCAAATAAAGGTAGTGTTCCTAGGATCCAGGAGATACCTCTTTCTTTCAACTGGAACACATTTACAAATTAGCACTAAGATGGTAAGGTCCTCTTCCTAGAGAAACCTCAACCCCCTGGCCGCTTTAGGTTTCCTGTGTTCCTCCTGAGGCACCTCAGAGGCCTTTTGCTTTGGGATTCCTAAGGACTGTAAGATGGACTGAGTGAGCAGATGAGCCATTTGTAGTACACAGCCAGCAGGCAGGGTTCACAGGTGGGAGGAATTCCAGCTCTCCAGGAGCAAACCTGGGTGGGGACAGAGGAAACAGACAGAGCCGAAACTCACACTGGCTGTTCTCTAGTGAGGTGCGTTAATGAGTCCCGTTAAGGGCGCCGTAAGTGGAGGTTCAAGAAGCTTCAGTACCAAGTGGGGGCCTCTTTGTGATGCCAGGAGATTGCTTCTGCTTAAGGAGAAGGGTTTCAGGGAAGGTGGGGAGGAAAGTGTACTGACTACGATGTCAGGAACTGTGCGGGACACTTGTTTCATTTCATCCTCTTCACAACTGAGAAGTTGGCCTTGTCTTATATTATGGAAAGAAAATGAAGTGCAGAGAGGCTAAGTAACTTGCTCGAGATGGGATTGATCACAGATTAGCAGTAGCAATAGGGAATAAGCCTTGAACTCAAGTTCCAAAGAATATGCGCAGTCCGCTAAACCAGCTCTTCTTACCCTTTCGCTTTGACGTCCTTCTAAGGACAGGACCCTGGTGGTGAAGGCAGTTGGGACAAGGGATGGTGCTGCAGCATAAAGCTGTGAGATGCAAGTGCTAATTAATAAGGTCTTGTGCACCCTAACCGGTTTGGCTCAGTGGCTAGAGCATCGGCCTGTAGACTGAAGGGTCCCAGGTTCGATTCTGGTCAAGGGCATGTACCTTGGTTGTGGGCACATCCCCAGTAGGGGGTGTGCAGGAGGCAGCTGATCGATGTTTCTAACTCTCTATCCCTCTCCCTTCCTCTCTGTAAAAATCAATAAAATATATATAAAAAAATAAGGTCTTGTGCTTTACTTTAAAAAATGAATGACAATGCTGCAATTAACCTTATACTATATTTATTTACTTTAATATAAAAATACAATGTCTCTTCCAACCCTTTAAGTATAATTGTCTGGAAGAGGGGGCATGTTTAGGTGATGGTGTTGACTGTCTCCTGGGTACACATGGCTGTTAGGAATGAACATGCTCTGGGTACAGGTGTCCAGTTTGAGAAATACAAAGCTACCCAGTGGGGCTCCCTTCCTGGAGGTTATAGTCTCAGGTGGCCCTGTATGTGGTGGGTTATCAAGGGGATTTGTGCTTCCACCACAAGTTGGACTAAAGGAGGCTGAATAACTGCCAATTTTCTATGGCGCTAATAACCTAATGATTAAGGGTAAGGTGATGGAGTCAGACAGGCCTGGGATTTGAATTGGGACTCCACTTCCTGCCAGCTGGGTGATTTGAGGCAAGTTTCTTAAATTCTCTAAGTCTCAGTTTCTAATCAGTAGAAAGTTTTACATATAGGTTAGGACAGTGGTCAGCAAACTCATTAGTCAACAGAGCCAAATATCAACAGTACAACGATTGAAATTTCTTTGGAGACCCAAATTTTTTAAACTTAAACTTCTTCTAATGCCACTTCTTCAAAATAGACTCGCCCAGGCCATGGTAGTTTGTGGAAGAGCCACACTCAAGGGGCCAAAGAGCCGCATGTGGCTCGCGAGCCACAGTTTGCCGACCACTGGGTTAGGACATAGAGAGGAGAGGTATAGAAAGAGTAGGTTCCATAGCTTATTTGCACTTTTAAATGGAAGACCCACTGAAACTCAGTCTTCGGCCTGCTGTCTATGGATTTTATAATATTAAAAATATATTTTTATTGATTTCAGAGAGAAAGGAAGAGGGAGAAAGAGAGATAGAGACATCAATGATGAGAGAGAATCATTGACCAGCTGCCTCTGGCACGCCCCAGACTGGGGATATAGCCCACAACCCGGCATGTGCCCTGACCGCGAATCGAACCAGGACCTCCTGGTTTATAGGTCAGTGCTTAACCACTAAGCCATGCTGGCCGGGGAATCTATGGATTTATAAACTGCTACCACTGAGGTACACATATTAACCAAATGAGAGGAAACCAGAACACTTGTTCATTGTTGTTTTTTCCCCAAGCAAATTACTTATTGTATTTTTATTGCCAGAGGGAGGAAAAGTGCAAAAATGGTACTAATGGAGTCAAATATTTAAATGCTGAATGACTAATGTGCTTTGCAGAGACAAAATCAACCAATAAATGATTTAAAAAAATAAGTTACTGAGACCTACCTCATAAGGGGCTGATTAAATTAGACCGTCACTGTACAGAAAGCACTTAGCTCAAGGCCGGCACACCACGATTGTTTATACATGGTGGTTATTGTTATTATTACCAAGGGCAGTGGGATGTGTGAGAATGGGCTCTCCAGCCACCTCTTTACCTCCCTTCCCTGGCCTCCCTCCTCCGCTCACAAAAGATGATGGCCTGAGGATGATCCATTTCCTCTGCAGCAAGTAAAAATATTTGGGCTTCCCACTAATGTGTTTCCTCCGCCCTCTCACTGAGCTGTACGTGTTGGGTAACTGTCTAATTCGGCTGCAGCTAAAGGTGTTCATCAGGGGCCTCCCCCAACCCCCGCCCCCCACTTGGTACTATGTAGCAACGCATGCAACTGTTTGACCTCCTTATATTTATTGCAAATAACAAGAACAAGTGATAAAGTATGATAGAGAATCTTGATTTTATACAGAGAAAGAGAAAGGCCAATAAGAAAATATGCTCTTTAAAAAAAAAAAAAAGAGTCAGACATTGTAACCAGATGTCTAACCTAACTAGGCATTTGCAATGCACAGAAATTCGGAGCCCGGAAGAGCCTGTCTTCCAGTGTTAGCAGACCCAAATCCACTCACTGTATCTGGTGCTGCTTCCACAGGGTGTCAGGCCATTAGCCAGGATTGTCTACAGCCTTCCTCCCCTGGGCGGCGGCAGGACATTCCCCTCATATTTATGTGCCTTCTTGTCTTTATCATCATTATTAGTCTTGTTATCCAAAAACAATTTTGCTTTCTGTTTGAACGAGCACTGCAGTGGAAAAAAAATTTATGGTCAGATCCCTGCCTTGAATAAATTTACAACATAAAGATCACAGCAAGAGGTAGGAAGGTCTGCATAAACCATATTCCCAAGAAGCAGCCTTACAGTGACTTCTTAGAAGGAACAGTGCAAGATAATGAGACCCTGGGTGGGAAAAGGTAGGCCAGGGAGTTAGCTGAGCAGTTTTTGCTGACTAATTTGACTCCCACAATTACCATCTCCATGTAGCAAACGGGGCCGAAATACCCCTTCGTGGTGGAAGTTCATAAAGGGAATTATTGTAGGAGGGACAGAAATGTTAGTGAGTGAGACCCTTATCTTGGAGAGTGGAATATTTCCTCCTGGTGGAAATAAGCTGTTCTGCCAAAAGAAGCTGAGGGAGTGATTGGGAGGTTTTCACATGTTATGTAAGCAAGTTTATTTTGGGAGCTCGGGGTATGCTGTGCTGCTGCCTTTAACCACATCTGCTCTATTTCCATAATGACCACTTCATTCCTGGGCTGCGTGGAACATGGCCTACATTAGTGCTGGGTCATTAGGAGGTGGCGAGGCTCTGAACTTAGCGAGATGCTCCAATGAAGCTTGCTGAACTCTGCCCAGAAATCAATAGATCAATTTGGAAATTTAAAGACTTTCTTAGTTAAAGCAAGCTATGGCATTTGGATTCCCATTCACACGTATGTTCTAATGCCCCTTACTTTGCTCAATCTTTGCTCTCTTACTTTTTCACTCTAGCAGTTAAAATAAGTATTGCCCAACCTTTCTTCATGAATTCATAATGCAAATTCCATATGCTTCAAATGGAAAACCCTAAATAGTTATGGCTTTGTGTTTGGGAAGTTCACATACCTCCTAGGATTTTTCTCAGCTATGATTGTACAGACTTCTCCCTCCTTCAGATGGCTCTGCTGCCTACACTGTCCTGAATCTACTCCTCTGCCTTCACAAAGCTGGTGCTGGATCTGCTCTCAATTTTCCTCTTTTAATTGGCTTGACAATTGTTAAAGTATAATTTTCAAAAAGGTGAAGATCATGATTCTCTGGCACACATAAAACAAACACCTAAAAACAATGCTATTTAACTCAGCAACTAATGGAGGAGCAAATAAGATGTTAAAGCAATTCAAAGAGCACTTGAAATGTTTCTATAGAGTCAATTTAACAAAGAAATATTAGTATAGGATTTCTGGGTCAGATACAATAGTAGTTAATGTCCAATGGCTCCATAAACTTGGTTCCCATTAGTAATCTGTTCACTCCAGGCAGTAATATTTGCATCTTTACTAGATAAAGATTTCCATGTTAACCTCTGCCACTACAGAACTGTAAATTGGAAAAAAAAAAAAAAAAAGGAAAAATACAGCCCAGCATGCTATTGAAAGTATACTCAGTTATATCCTTTTCAAACACTGAATAATTTCTCAGACAAAATCTTGAGTCTCTCACAACAACCCCCTGACCCCCAAAATTATTTTTTTCTTGCTGAATTCCTCTCCTCTATCCATCTCTTCCCCATGTCTCTCACTCCCTTTCACAGCCAGAGTAAGTTGTCTAGTTTCTCATTCATTCTATTTCCTCCCCCTCCATTTATTTCAATCCACTCCAATATAAATTCTGGCCACATCATTTTTCTGTCTTCCTTTATTTCTTGTTTTGCTCTGGTTATCGGTGACTACTTGTTTCTAGAACCAAAGACTATTTTTTATTCCTTATCTTATCCAATCTGTCAGTAACTTTTGAAGTTTTAACAACGCACTCCTTGATATATTTTTCTCACGTTGGTTCCTGGGATCTAATGCTCTCATAGCTTTTTTTTGTCCTACTTCTTGAGTGCTTCTTTTCAGTATCCTTTGCTGACTTATTTTCTACTAACCTGCCATTAAACATTGGAATACTCTAGGTTGGTACCAGTCCATCCACTATTCTTTAATATTTTCTTCCTCTCAGATATCATCTAGGGCAGTGGTCTGCAAACTGCGGCTCGCGAGCTGTGGTTTGCCGCTCTGTTGACTAATGAGTTTGCCGACCACTGGGATAGGGGCTTAATCACAAGGAACAAGAACAGCCTGTAATTATTGGAATCAAGAGTCTAGGTCAGCGGTCGGCAAACTCATTAGTCAACAGAGCAGCAAACCATGGCTTGTGAGCCGCATGTGGCTCGCGAGCCGCAGTTTGCCGACCACTGACTAGGGCTAACAACTTCAGTTATCCACATTAGCAAATGAAGCACAAATTTGTGTATCCAGGCTAGATACTTCAGTTCATCTACCTATCTATTTGACATCCTCTCTCCAATTCCCAGAGACATTTCAACTTTAATATGCATAAACTTGGACTTATGACCTCCACCTCCAGCAATCCTGCTTAAAATTAGTCTTCTTCCAGAGTTCCACATCTCAGTGAAGGACAACACTGTCTATTCAGTTATGCAAACAACAATGTGGGATGCCAGCTGGACACCTCACTCTCACCAAGGCCTGTCACTTTCAGATCCAGGTTAATGTCTATCTCTATGCAGAGAAGCTTGCCAGAATTCAATGAAATGACCTGTAGAGTTTAGAACAAGCCACAAAAATGGTGTTAAATTATTAAGTATGCTAATTATGACTGAGAAATGTCAGGTAATTTAGATTCTACTGATAAACTCTGGAATATACATCCCAGTTCTAAAAGAATACATATGGGAGTCAGGGTTCCAGGGAAGGACCCAGTTTGTTGGTCCAAAAAGGGCTTGAGATGGGCATGGTAGACACATTGTCGGCTGGGTTGAGTTAGTGCTGCTTCTACTTCAGGTATGGAGAGAGAATTTAGGATCATGTTTTAAAAAGGGTTGAAGAAGACTTGAAGGAGAATTCCTCTATTTTTCCTTATTTCCTACTTCTTTCCTTAATGACATTTACATTTTTTAATATATTTTATTGATATTTTACAGAGAGGAAGGGAGAGGGATAGAGAGCTAGAAACATCGATGAGAGAGAAACATCGATCAGCTGCCTCCTGCACACCTCCCACTGGGGATGTGCCCGCAACCAAGGTACATGCCCTTGACCGGAATTGAACCTGGGACCCTTCAGTCCACAGGCCGACGCTCTATCCACTGAGCCAAACTGGTTTCGGCAACATTTACATTTTTATAATGATCATGAAAATATTCATTGTAAAAATGCTTTTGAAGACGTAGAAAATTATAAAGAACAGAATGCATATCAGCCTTAAATCCATCACCCAAATGAAACCATTGTTAACATTTAGTTTGTATATTATTTTAAATATTTCTCTATACTTACATATAATTACATAGAACTAATATGCATTTATACATATTTTATTAAAAGAAAGTCCAAGCTGTATATAATGCAGCAGAAGGGGTTTTAATATCAAAGATAAAATATCCTAACTTCTAGACTTCATTAGTTTTCTTAGAGATTTACCTTTCTAAGATCTAGAAGTCAATGCCAATTTAGGCATACTACACTATGTGACCTTTCAATATTTCCTTTCCCGCTTGTCATTTTTCTGCCCTCCTATGTCACAGAGTTCAAGTCAAGGACCACGCTCAGCATCCACAGCACTAGTGAGAATAACATAGTCCTGCTCAGGAAGAGTTTACAAAGAGATAAATATTCACAAGAGGGTTGAAGGTAGAGTTGAGACACAACAGCCACAATATAATTGGTTTTCTTTCTTTTTTATTGATCTTAGAGAGAAAGAGAGAGGGAGAGACACTAATTTCTGTATGCACCCTGACTGGGGACCAAACCTGCAACCTGGGAAATTCTACCTTGCTAGGAAATTTCATTACACAAAGGGGATGCTCCACACAACATCAGATGATCAAAAATTTGGTTTCACAATGAGAAATTATGAGTCCAGGAATATTACCACCATCTAGTATTTTTGTGCTTGTTTTCTCTTATATTGGCTCTCTGATTCCTAATAGAAGTTATAGTGTCTCTAAAATCTAGTTAAAATTTAAAATAATTTAAAAATAATAACAAAATAAATATAACCCTCATAGTTATTTGATGAAATATGCCTACGTGGTAAAATGTGTTAGAAATAAACACATACACTTAAGGATTATTAACATTGCTATAATTATCCTATATAATAAAGAGGTAATATGCAAATTGACCATCACTCCAACACACAAGATGGCCGCCCCCATGTGGACACAAGATGGCCTGCGGGGGAGGGCAGTTAGGGGCAATCAGGCCTGCAGGGGAGGTCACTTAGGGGTGACCAGGCAGGTAGAGGAGGGCAGTTTGGGGGGGAGGGGCAGGCCTGCAGGGGAGAGCAGTTGGGAGCAACCAGGCCTGCAGGGGAAGACAGTTGGCAGGGACAAGGCCTGCAGGGGAGGGCAGTTAGGGGTGACCAGGCTGGCAAGGGAGGGAAGTTAGGAGCGACCCGGCCAGCAGGGGAGGGCAGTTGGGGGTGACCAGGCCTGCAGGGGAGGACAGTTAGGGGCAACCAGGTTGGCAGGGGAGGGCAGTTAGGGGCAATCGAGCCAGCAGGGGAGCAGTTAGGCATCAATCAGGCTGACAGGGGAGTGGTTAGGGGGTGATCAGGCTGGCAGGCAGAAGTGGTTAGGGGCAATCATGCAGGCAGGCAGGCAGGTGAGCAAGCGGTTGGGAGCCAGCAGTCCTTGATTGTGAGAGGGATGTCCGACTGCCCATTTAGGCTCGATCTTAGGGATTGGGCCTAAACGGGCAGTCAGACATCCCTTGAGGGGTCCCAGATTGGAGAGGGTTCAGGCTGTGCTGAGGGACACCCCCCACCCCCATGCACGAATTTTGTGCTCGGGGCCTCTAGTATTTATATATACATAAACGCCTAAGCGACCGTTCAACCATTCAACCAGTAGCAATGATACACAGGACCACCAGGGGACAGACACTCAATGCACAGGCATGGAAACATGAAACAGACTGATGAATCTCAAAGGGAAGGGGGGAGGGGCGAGGGTGGGAAGAGATTAACCAAAGATCTTATATGCATACTAGAGGCCTGGTGCACGGATTCATGCACTGGTGGAGTCCCTCGGCCTGGCCTGTGCGCATTGGGCCGAAACCAGCAGTCCGACAATCCCTGAGGGGTTCCAGATTGTGAGAGGGCACAGGCCAGGCTGAGGGACCCCACCGGTGCACAAATCTGTGCACCGGGCCTCTAGTATTATTATAATAAGGATTATAGTGATTGCCAATACTTCAGAGTTTATACTCCCAACTCCCTGTTGGTGTTAATGGAACCGTGTGGTCATATACAAAAAGAAAGCACAATGTAGGAGTGACAATACCAAATTAAGTATCTGAATCCTCCCCAAGGAAATATATGTCAAACAGGAGCTGATTTCTTAAGTGACATAACTATCTTTTGGCAGTGGGCTGAAGATGAGAAAGCTGAGGCATTAGTCACGTGTAATTGCTGGTAGGAAGCCTCCCATGTGCCCTAAAACTTACTTTATTTCTTACATGTGGGTCCAGGTTAACATATTTTTCCTTTGACGAATGTGGCAGAGACTGACAAAGCATTCATCAAACCCATTTCCTCTTTCTCCTGGGCACATAGTTAGACTACATATCTCAGACTTCCTTGCAGCAAGGTGTGACCTTATGACTGAATTCATGCCAATAGAATTCATGCCAACAGAATGTGGGCAGAAGTGATGCAGACCACATTCAGGATTGGCCCAAATATACCTCTTCTCTTTCTCTCTTTCCCGGTTGGCTAGATGGAATTCATGTGGATTGGAGGAGCCACAAGATGGAAAGAGACTGGCTCTTCAAATAACTTAAAGACTGTCTTCTAAATACATGTATCCATCAGCCAGAAATGAACTTAAATTGTCTAAAGCCACTAAGATGTTGAGGGTTTAGCAGGTTGGGTCACCTTAACTTGTACAACAATTCAAGTAATAGATGTGTTTTTTTCAGTACCTGGGTGGTTCAGCATTATCTGCCATAAAAATTACACTAGTCATTCCTTGTGGGGCCAACCTTGTCTATCTTTAACTCTCTCCTACCACTTACACTTCCTCTTCATTAGGCAAGTATTTGTTGTTTCCTAAACTCAATACATATTTTTAAATTTTTTAACCTTTGTAAATTTTCTTTTGCCTCTACCTGGGGTGCCTTTCCTCAGCCTAGCCATTCTGAAAGAAAACAATCCACTTTCTCCCTCAAGAAACAATTTAAATGTCACTTGACCTATGGAAGCCACTTAAATATCTCCTCAATGTTTTGCATCTTCCTCATCCATCCATTTATCCACCTAGCCCTTCATTCAGCGAGTATTTACTGAGCATGACAATGTGTTAGGCCCCAAGCAATAGAGATGCAAAGATGAATGATGTCTTCTCTCCGTAGGGACCACAGAGTCCAGTTTGAGAGGAGAGACCTATAAGCCAATACTTACAATACAACAGATAAAGGCAAAACTAGAGAGAAATATTGGGTACTACAAGAGCAAGAAGAGGACTTTGTATAGACTTCTCCCTCCCCCAGGAACACACTTGCATGACTGTACTTTCCTCTACCTCCAGCATCAGGTGTTCTCTTTTGCTTATTTTCTTCATACCGATGATGACAAACTGTCTCTTTTGTTGACTTGTTTGCTTTTGTCTACCACCTGTCTCCCTCATTAGGATATAAGAACGCCCAGGACAAGACACAGCATTTCTTTTCACCACTGTCTCTCTAGATCCAGCACAGCAACCGGCATCTAGTAGGTGCTCAATAAATACTTATTAAATGAGTGAATGTATAGAACCAATGTTCCTGGGGATGGGTGGTTAGGAAGAGTTTTCTGAAGGAAAACCATAAAGGGTAAGTAGGAATTTGACTGGAAAACAGAAAAAAAGATACTCTAGGCAGAGGGTACAGTATAAATAATAACATAAAACATGGCCTAATGTCTGTGAAAAACTATAAGAAATAGAATGTTGCTAGAGTAAAAGTGGTAATGGTGGTGAATAAGGCTGAAATATAAACAGTAGGCAGATTATTGCTTCATCTTCACCCATCTAACAAGCACCTTCAATGAATTCCTAAAGTATTTCACACATAGCATGGGTGACACCATGTTGTTAGTGTATTTTTAACATCTCTATAGGTGTGAAGGGCAGGAGCTGATTTTTACTCACTTCCTGTCCCCAGCTCCTGACTCTATCACTGATGTGCATGGTAGGCAGTTGAGAAGGAAGAGGATTCTTAACAGTATTTCTGGCTATTCTTAAAGATAGGTGATACCCAGCATAACCAGATAATAGAGTGAACGTTTATGCTGACAAAAACTATAGTGGTAGAGGAGAAAAAGAGTTGATGGTACCCCTTTCCTCCCATGAGGTCAGTTGGATCAGATTGTGCTGTCCTGTCTTCCAACAAAACAAGTATAACAAAATTAAAGTTGATAAAGTACCAAATCTAGAACCGACTTGAGCTGAGTTTCAGCAGATCTTTACATAAATCTCATGTGTGTAGTGTTAAGTTAAAAGATGCTAATATTGTTAAAGAAAACATACTGAGCAGACTAATATTAGGAATGAAGCCTGAAAATGGCTTACTTTTGCTTTGAATAAAAGGAGAAATAAATGCGTGTAATATAAAGTTGAGTCCTGAGGAAGAAAGAAAAAAATAAAACTTTTCCTGTAATATGCACCTCAAAATAAGGAAACAAATGCCCTAGACACTAACGGGTGTTTTTTACACTCCTCTTATTATAAAAATACTAGAGGCCCAATGCACCAAATTTGTGCAAGAGTAGGCCTTCCTTCCCCTGGCTGCCGGCACCGGTTTCCCTCTGGCCCCCAGGGCCCGAGCTTCTCTCCCAGCCCCAGCTTCGTCTGGAAGGTTGTCCAGAAGGATGTTCAGAAGGACGTCTGGTCTAATTAGCATATTATACTTTTATTATTATAGATGTGCTCAGTTTAATGAATTAGAATAAAAGAACATTTATGTAAAATTCTACTAACTGGTGAGGAACAGTTAATTTTTGTGTGTACATCTTTCACATACACATTCAATAAACATGTGTGCATGTGTGTATTTTATATTGGGGTTACACATGCTGTTTTATAATCTGATTTTCTATCTTAATATCTCATAGATATTTTTCATATTAGTGACTATGTATACAAATAGTTAGATGAAAAGTTTGCATGGAATACAGTCCACTATGTGAATACTTAAACTTATACATATTTACACATTTTTAATACATAACTTACTTGTAGGTCAATCAAGAAATTTTGATTGAGTCTTACTCAATGCCAGCAGCTGTTTTATACAAGGAAGCAGAGGCTGTGTCTGACGCCTTAGAGCACTCTGCCACCTGACACCTGCAGCGACTCCTCTCACACTGACACAGGCCAGAGGACAAAACAGAGTCCTTGTCATCAGATTTCTTGCATTTAACTGGGAGATGAGGAACAGAAAATAAACACATAGGCAAATAAAGTAAATTCAGGTACTGATGAGTAATATGGAGGAGATAAAAGACAATGATATCCTAAAGAGCTACTTCAATTTCTGGGGATTTGTTAAGTTGATCCAAAAATAGCCTCTCTTTTATACCCCAGCACACATATGGTATATAGTTTGGAAAGAATACCGATATTTTTTTTTCTTTTTGAATGTACAGCTAAACTAGCAAGAGAGTGAGGAAAACTACTAGAGAGAAATACAAGAAGTAAGCAATCATTTAGAATCATTCTGAGCCCAGCATCTCCCTGAGGACATAACCAATATGGTGCTTTCATGGCTTCACGAGGTAGAGGAGACAAAGACGGCAGAGCCCGTGCAGGGAGGAGCATGAGAACTGAAAAGCCCCACAAATTCTGGGCTTCTGAACTGCTACCCACTGAGTGGAAGGGTGGGATAAAAAGCCTTCCTCCTACCCTCGGAAGGGGACCACAGAGAACTCTGTCGTATGTCCAGGAGGAAGCAAACAAGGGTCTCTGCTGAGAATTCATGCCACAGCCCTGCCCTTGTGTGGGTTTGAGGTTTAAATCTATCCCACCCGTGTGACCTGGGAAACTCAAAAACCAGAGAAATTAACACACGATGTCCAGTGCCCTGGGCGCCTGGCCAAAGCCAAAGAAAGCCCTCTGCCGAGTCTGAAACAGGCCCCCTGAATTCCCTCAGATTTAGTTGCTCAAATCACTCGAAAGTATTGGGAGACATATAGAAAACACAACCATGAGAGTGCGCTATGTGAGATTCAAGGGACGTGTACAGCTTTAAATGCTTTTAGAAGAAATGAAGGAAAAAAACATGAATAAAGATCTGAGCATCCAACTTAAGGAGTTAGGGGGAGAAGGAAAGAAGCAAGGAAGGAAGAAATGAATTAAATCTTACAAATCAATGAAAAACAAAGATATTACCAGAAAGTTGATTTTTAAAAGACTAATGAGACAAATCTCAGCAAGAATGATCAACAAAAAAAAAAGAGAAAAGTTATAAAAAGTATTAGAGTGAAGGGGTATAATACTAATAGCAGAAGATTAAAAAATCTATAATAATAAAAGGGTAATATGGTAATTAGACTGGACAACCTTCATGATGTCCAGATGTCCTTCCTGACAAAGCCGGGAAAATGGAATAGATCTATAATCGGTCCAGAGATTAGATCAGTACTTAATGCTCGTGTGCCTGGGGGCTCCCGCCTCTAGGCTCCAAGCCCCTCTGAGGTGGTTGATTTCAATTGAAACCTGAGTGGTGAGGAGTGAGTTGTCAAAGATCTGGAGAACAACAGTTCAAATCTAAAAAATATTGAGTGCAAAGTGATTAAGATAGTATGGGGTGGGGGGCGGGGGGGGCGGAAAGGAGAGAAACAGCAAAAAGGCATAAATAAAATTAAAATGGGTCATTTAAGATACTTGTAAACAGTGAGTATTTATTAAGTTCTATTTTTTTGCCAGTTGGAAAGCCTAAAGCTTTATATACATGATTTCGAGTCCTTAAACATCCCCATTTTATGGAAGTGGGGACTAAGGTTTAGTGAGGTTAAATCTTATCACGCACAGACACAGAGCAAGTGAGTGGCAGATGCAGGATTCAAAACCAGTCTGAATGTATGTCTGAGTTCTGAAACAGGTGTGCTGTGTCTAAGGAGAAAGTGATGTAAACAAATGGCACCTGGAGCGATGTCTGTGCAAGTGTGGCCCCCGCGTCAGGGGCAGCAGCATCTCCTGGAACTTGTGAGAAATGCAAATTCTCACCTCACAGTAGACCTACTAAGTCAGAAACTGGAGGAAGAAAGAGGGATAGCACTCAGTGTTTTAACAAGCTCTTCAGGAGATTCGGAACTTCTGGTCTAGAGCAAGCATATCAAACTCAAAGGCTAACATGGGCCAAATAAACATGGTTTAAGTTTATGTGGGCCGCAAAAAAAACAAAATCTTCAATTTTCATAGAAACCTAGGTTTATTTCGATAGAGACATGCTGAATACAAAGGGCTGAAATAAATGAGTAATCATTAACATAATAGAACATTTTAATAAAAATTAATATTTGTTCTTGAACATTAACCTACCAGACACTGAATAACTGCATAAATTAATAAGTGTAACGCAAATAAACTATTTTTTTTGTTCTCCAAAAGCGAAATATTTCCTGTTGTGTGCACCAAACAAGTCAGTCCAAGACTAATGATGTGGCAATCAGCTGCTAAAATATTCGCTACTAGTATTAGTGGAGAGAAATGGTGCGCCTGCCAGTAAGGCGGAAATGATTGCAACACAATTATAGTAATCAGTCATTAGCGAACGTTGTAATTCATCTATATATATAAAAAGACTGGAACATTGTAACTACCAGAACGACAGGTCGCTATGACACCCACTGTGGCCAGTGAACCAGCCCAATCAGGGAGTGGGGCCAGCCGGCCAACCTCCTGCAGCTCCTCCCCCCAGCTGGCCCCACCCCTGATCACCCCCCTACCCCAATATGGGGTGGGGCCAGCCAACCAACCTCCTATAGCCCCTCCCCCCACCCACCCTACCCCAGATCGGCCCCCAAACCCTGATCAGGGGAAAGACTGGCTGGCCAACCTCCTGAAGCCCCTCCCTCCACCCAGCCCCATCCCAGATTGGCCCCCCACCCCGATCAGGGGCACAGCCAGCCAGCCAACTGCCTGCGGCCCCGCCCAGCTGGCTCTGCCCCCAATTGGCCCCCACCACCCAGATTGGCCTGCGGCCCATCCCCCTAGTCAGCTTCACCCCCAATTGGCCCCCCAACTCTGATCGGGGTAGGGCTGGCCGGCTAACCACCCATGGCCCCTCCCATAGACTGCTGGCCCTGATTAGCCCCCCCCACACCATTCGGGTGCAGAGCCGGCCAGCCCACTGCCCACAGCCCCTCCCCACAGTTTTCCCCACCCCCAATCGCCCCCCATCCCAATTGGGGGTGGGGCCTGCCAGCCAATCACCCGAGGCCCCTCCTCACAGCCGGCCTGGCCCTGATTGTCCTGATCAGGGCAGGCCGGCAGGCCAACCTCCTGCCGTCTCCTCTTCCTAACAGACCCAGCCCTGATCCACTGATTGGGGCCAGGCTGGCCGGACTCCACTCATGCACAAATTCGTGCACTGGGCCTCTAGTTATTAATAATTATGTATAACAGGATATTGTAAAAATTAAGTTATAAAATTTTTATTAAAATGTTTCTTATATACTGTTATATTGGCTGGGCCACAAAAATATTCATTGTGGGCTGCATGCAGCCCATGGGCCGCAAGTTTGACATGCTTGGTCTAGACTCAGAGCAACTAGGAAGGTAGAATGGTATAGCGAAAAGACATAAAGTTTAGAATGAAACAAACCTGGGCTGGAGTCCCAGTTCCACCACTTCCTAGCAATGTGACCCACACTTACTATAAAATGAAGATAATGGTACCAACCTTTGGATTTCTGTGAGTATTAACTAAAGTAATGAAATATGAATAAATCAGTAGCTAGCACATAGAAAGTGCTAACTGTTTGTTATTATTACTCTCTCTTGCATGCTGGGAGTCTGTCTTCCCTTAACCTTTCCACTGGCACTCTGCATCCTCGCTGTGCCCTGGGGAAGAGGAGTTGTAAGGATGGAAATATTTGGAGACCAGAAACAGCAGGGGCTCAGCCCAGGTGGGAGATAACAAGGAGCAATACTGAAGCAACTCCAAGGGCAAAGGAGACATGGGAGGGTGCAAGAGTTGTTTCTCCAGAAGCTGGGTTAAACCTTGGGGCCTGAGCAGATGTGGAGAAGGGCAAAACAAAGAGTCCAAGATGATTCTACTTGGGCTGATGGTTGAAAGTGGTTCCAGTGGGAAAATGAAGTCAGGAGCAAGAACAGGTTTGGGGTTATGATAATTTGTTCATATTTAGGCAACTGAGTTTGACATACCTGAGGTAACTCAGAGGTGCCATTCCATAATAAGTAAGAGAGAGAGAGAGAGAGAGATAGGCTAGAACTATAATGTTATAATGTCAGTGAGACAATCCAGTGCTTTTAGTTCTTTGTAATTGAAATTGCTGTTCCCTTACTGTGGATTCCAATGTGACAGAGAAGGGCTACTTGCAGCCAGCAGGCCCTGTCGGTAATGCCACATTTTGCTGATAACCAGCAATCATGGTCAGCGCTAATGACACAAAGAAGTGTCATTCAGGAGGCAGATGATGTGGGAAGGGAATGAAGCCATCACTAATGAAAAGGCTAATGGAACTCGATGAGCAGTGAAAATCAATGAGGCAAAATGGCTGCCTCAAAAAATAAATGAGGTATGAATGGACAAAGGCCAAACCACCATTTATCTCAAGTCTGCACTATGGATGTTGTCACCCAATGAGACACACTTTACACTGATCCACATCATCCCTGGCATGGTCATGGGTCAAGGTCACTAGTTCAGTCAATTCTGTCATGTTAATAGCACATCTAAGGTTAGGGGCAGTGCAAGACCCTGAGCATGAAGTAAGGAAAAAGATAGACGTGGTCTCTGCCCTCATGAATTAATCCATTCCTATGCCAAAATGAATTTGAGCTCATTTAGCCCATTACAAATAAATGAGCTACTGTATGCCTCCCTGTTCTCCTCCTCCTTTCTCTAATTAAAACTACCACTCTTATAGTCATGATCATATCATCATCACTATTAATATTATTTTTTCATTCAATATCCCTCAGAAATGACCTCTAATGTACTATCTTGCAAAATCATAATCCCTGAACCCAATAAGGAACTTTATCTGTTATTCCTATCTGTTGTCCAGATAGCACATGCTGTGTCTGGGGCGATTTCTACCATTTTCTCTACTACTGGAGCACCCGTGACTTCTGGAGCTCCAACTGGCTTGAGCACAACTCTTGGACCCTCCGGGCGGGCCAGGCTTTTTACCAGGCCTCTGAGTACTTACAAGGTGCTTGAATTTGTAGGAATGAGGGCGTTGGTAATGATTGGAATCGCCCACTCTGGCTTCCCACCAAGTGAAAAATGAACCTTTCATAGATAAATGCAAATCTCTCTAAGCAGAGGTGGTTGGCCCTTTAAATACCAGTCCTAAAGGACTCTGGGTTAACAGGATCAACCTGGCTGGCTCACGTCTTCAGTCGTGCCAAACAAAGGGACACTCCATGGATCTAAAGCCGGAGAGTCTGTTCCTGTCTTTGCCCCCTCAGGTGAGTCAGTGCATTTATCTGGGTCTCAGTTTTCCCACCTGAAGAAATGGCCACATTCAAAGCAAGCCACGGTATTTTAGGGTTTAGTCTTTTCCACAATTTAGTTATCACTAACTACTTTACATAAAGAGGGCATGAATTAGTGCTTTGCATTTTTCAGGAAGGCATTTCCCCACCCATTGCATGTCCCACATCAGTGACTCAGTTTGCTTGTCTGTGTCTGAGGGCTCCAAGCAAGCTACCCAAGGCTGTTGTTTCTTTGCTTTAACAGGAGCAGCATATGCAAGTCTGGTTACAGAGAAGTGGCTTCTGATACTGAAACCAAGCCCTCTCACCTTGCCTTTCTTGTGCTCTTTCTTTTGGCTGCAACATGCCCCCTGATTCCTGTCCATCTATTCAGACATATAGCAACCGGAACCACCTTATCTGTTGTGGTTTCAAGGTGACCACTTCTCTTGAAGACTGGGGTCTGCACATGCCCAGACCTCAGTGTGCCTGCCTGGCTTTCTGACTTTATGCTTTGACTAAACCATTGACTTAATGGTCCCTGGCTCCTGGCAGCTCCTCACACCCATCCCAGATCCTGGGAGACCATCCATTCTCAGGTATGTGGGCATCTCAGGCCCCATACCTTGACCTGTGTTTAGGACTCATGATCTCCTGTCCAGATAACAGTACTTGACTGGCCCACAGGAAGTTGTTTACTCAATTGAACAATGAAGAGAAGATATGTCAATGATAATTACTAAAGCTGTGTTCATTTCTTGCTATTCGCTGTGTACAAGAAACCCTGCTAGGAAAAAAGGAAAGGGAAGGGTTTGAACTTGCTCTACCTTTCTGATTAAGGACTTGCTTAAAGGAACTTGCAAGTTTATATCTCTGCATAAGGTCTAGCAGCTGCTGCCTTTATTACACAAGGCGACTTGAGCTAAACAAAATGAATTGGAACTGCACACTGTAAGCAAGGGATATTATTTCTGTCATTTTTGGCTGCCAACAAAATGTCAAGAAAATTACAATGTAATAGCAACCACTGTGAAAGAGAATAAAGAAATTAAAAAAAATAACTTTTTATGCCTACGGAAAAGCTTTCCATTCTCTCTGCTTTTCCAGGGCAGCACAGGAGCCTTCTGTGGGTCTTGGCACCAGATAGCACATAAACAATCATTTGCACACAGTAGGAATCAAAATGCGTGCTGTTCCTGGAGTCTGCATCCTTTACCTTGACAGGAACAGAGAGAGAGTTTTAATCTGATTTATTTTATATGCAGCAATTGCTTCTTTTGTCAGCAAGAAAGCAATCCACCTAAATGGATATTTTTATAAAGAGCAGCATAAGCATTTTAAAAATTAAATCACACCTTAACAAGAGTTGACCTTTCTTCCCCTTTTCCCATTCCCCCCCTAATGCACTGCACAAACCCGGCAATGACCTGCCTTCTCATTGCTCAAAGCACTGGCAGGATCCTTCAGGGGAAAAAAAGTTGTTGTCCAATCAAGCTCTGAGTGTGCATTTAATCCCTGTTGAAAATTTATAACAACAACAACAAAGGCCTCAGGTGGCAGTGCAACTTTTAACATGTCTCCCTGGCTTTTCCTACTTGGCTTCAGAAATCTGTAGACTTTAGACAGGGTATTGGGGGGTTCCTGGGGTTTAGAGAAGGTTGTTGGTCTGGAGCCAGGAAGGGCCTACAGACTTGGAAAAAGACTAAACCAGGGACAGAAGGGGAGGCAATACTGTAAGAAATGATTATGAATTCATTGTTGCAGTTCAGTTGAGGACCTGATGAGTTCACAGATGAGAAAACCAGCTCTGAGAGTGATGTGGCCCCATTAGACTGCTATTTGACTCTGGACAGCCCATCACTGAGGGAGCTGGCTTCAATAGGCCTCCGAACTAAGGAAATATTAGGCTGTAAGCTGCTCTGGGTGAAATAACACATCCTGGACTTTTTGTCATTTGTGAAGGCCATGTACAAAAGCCTGAATCTTCTAATCTCCAGCTCTGAGCTCTCCTTGTTATATCATGTCTAGTGGTCAGCACAGTATTCTGATTCGAAAAGGAGCAGAAAGAGGAGAGTTTGAGAATGGTGTGTAAATATCTTTAAATTGTATTTGCCAGGAGAAACAGCTCAGGCTGTTCATAGGTGAATTAGGTTCATCTTTTTCATTCGGTAGATGACCAGTGTCTGTACTCCAATAACTGTTAGCTGTTAGCACTAGTATTTGCAAGTCTTTATGTATCTAATTTTCAAACACTATTTCCATTGACTTCACTGAATCTCACAAGAGCCCTTTCAGGTAGTTACTGTAATTATCCCCTTTGACAGTTGAGAAAGCTAGAGCTTAGAAGGGGTTTAAGAACCTGGCCACATGTCAAGCACTTAGTAAGAGACGGAGCTATGGTTAGGTCCCAGTGGACCACAGAGTCTAAGCTTTCGGCTTTACATTATTCTGCCTCTCATCTGCTTCTAAGGATGATCATGTTATGTAATTGAAAAAAAATAAATAAATGAAAAAAAAAGATGGTCATGTCAGCATAGACCAAGGTCATGATATGGTCTTGTTACCTTTTTTTCTATTCAAAAGTTACCTCTGTATTTATTTGCCTGTGAAGAAAATCCATGTTCTATTTTCCCTCTCTCTCTAGCATAGCATCTTACTTTGGGAAAGAATGTCCTGGGTCATTAGAGGTGTCAAAAGATGTTTCAGCGCCCCCCTGTAAGACCTGTGTGCATGTATTTTCTCTAGAACAACTGGTCCTTGGAGAAGGTGTGGTCTTGCAGTGAACTCTCCTGCCCATCCTCCAATACCTGGAAGACTGCCAGAGGAGTCCTTTTCCCAGGAGTAAGCCTTCTTATTTCTCTTCTATGAGTGGTGTCTTTCTGATTTTAAAAATACTTTCTTTTTCTCATTCTCATTCTCTGTGTGCATATATTATGCATGCTGCTGTTTCTTTGATGCCCGCCTGCCACACTGACACCATCTCCCTCTGCATGCCTCTTCCTTCCTCTACACAGGATAGGTTAGGCAAAAGCCCAGACTTTGGAGGGATTGGGGAGAGATGGGTTGTGTTTTTCTTCGCCTGTGATACATTATTTTCTTTCACCAGTAATGGTTCCTCCAATGCTGTCTCCTGGGGACACGTTGCTGCTCTGGCCTGGAGCTGCCCTGGTTACTTGGTCTGGGCTCATGTACAGCTCTAATTCAATTTACAACGCACTTACATAACTGTTCCCAGTCTCCAGTTGACCTTGATGTCAAGCAGCGGTCAAGTTGTACCAGCCCGGAGAAAGGAGGAGGAATCTCTGGTCCGCCCTTGAGAACATTTTAACTGGGGTTCTGGAATGGAATGCGGCACGGAAAGGCCAAACCAGACCAGTACATTCTTTGGGAGGGTGAAAAGCAAGGTTGTTAATTTTTGTAATTTGGATGCTGTTGACTTTTAGGGCAAATTTGTATCCCTTAGGATTGTGGTAGTTGTCCTTTGACCAAAGATAAGGGAGCTGTCTTCTTTCCCCATTAAACTCTGTTAGGGAAGGAGCCATTTGACCTCATGGAAAGTGCTCTGAGGAGTGTCTTCAGCTTGGAAACCTCTGCAGGACGGACTTTCAGCACATTCTTTTCCAGAGAGTCCTGGTTCTACTCAGTTCTAAATAGTGTTAAGAATACAAAGTTTTGCTTCTGAGCCAGGGGTTTCAACAGGAAAGCAAAAATACAACAACAACAAAGTGAAGGCTAAGCAAATTAGTGAAGATTTCAGAAATTCAATAGCACAAAAGCTCTCTGAGAACAGGGATTATGTTTATCTTGTTCTCTGTTGTATCTCCGCCGCACAAAAAGTATTTGGCATGGCCTAGATGCTCAGAGAATATATGTTGAATGATGCATAACATGATGTATAATATAACTTATGGATAGTGGCAACTGATCTTTTACCTGTTAATTTGCCCAAGACTATCATTTCAAAAGTTTTCAGAATTCTATTTCACATATTTAGTCATATGTGTCTGTGCAATTATGTTGGATAAATATTGCACAAATTTATACATATGTTGTAACTTTATAAATATACATCCTATCTAATAAAGACAGAATATGCAAATTGACCATAACTCCATGACAAAGATGGCAGCGCCCACGGCCAATAGGAGGGAATATGCAAATTGATGCAACAAAGTGAGAGGCAGAAGGTGGCTCTGGCCTGAGGGAAGGCGAAAAGGCGGCTCCAGGCTGAAGCAAAGGAAGGCGGAAAGGTGGCTCCAGGCTGGAGCGAAGGCGGTGCCGGCAGCTAGGGGAAGGAAGGCCTATTCTTGCACAAATCTTCGTGCATTGGGCCTCTAGTTTATACATATATATATTAAGTTATTTTTGGCTTGTCCTGCAGAGCTTATTTGAGGGATTCACATGAGGGGCATCCAGCTCACTTCCTAGCACTTGTTAAACATGTTTTTCTCACTATCCTTCTGCATGACCTTGGCCACTGCCATCTCAAAGTCCTTAGGTTTTAGTGGACACACCCTTCAGTTTAGCTTTTGATGCTACTGATATGGCATGAGCTTGCAATTTTTCTTTAGGTTGACCCCCTGGGTCATCCTATATAATAAAGAGGTAATATGCAAATTGACCCTCACGCCCTCACATCACAAGATGGCCGCCCCCACATCATCACAAGATGGCCACCCCCTGTCTTCACAAGATGGCTGCCCCAGTGTCATCACAAGATGGCTGCCCCCAGATCAACACAAGATGGCTGCCCCCACATCATCACAAGATGGCCACCACAAGATGGCCACCCCCACATTGTCACAAGATGACTACCCTCACGTTATCATAAGATGGCTGGCAGGGGAGGGCAGTTGAAGGGGACCAGGCCTGCAGGGAAGGGCAGTTGGGAGGACCAGGCCTGCAGAGGAGGGCAGTTGGGGGTGATCAGGCTGGCAGGGGAGTGAGTGTCAATCAGGCTGGCAGGGGAGCTGTTAGGGGGCTATCAGGCTGGTAGGCAGAGTGGTTAGGGGCAATCAGGCAGCCAGTCAGGCAAGTGGTTAGGAGCTAGCAGTCCCAGATTGTGAGAGGGATCCAAGATTGGAGAGGGTGCAGGCTGGGCTGAGGGACACCCCCCCCCCCCAGTGCACGAATTTCGTGCACCAGGCCACTAGTGTTTGTGTGTGTGTGTGTGTGTGTGTGTGTGTGTGTGTGTGTGTGGTATCACATTTAGAATTTGATAAAAATTAACTTGAGGCTTCAATACATGCTATTTAATGCTTTCAAAAAAAGTGTTTTCATATCAAATTATTTCCAAAATCTTGCTTCCCAATGTTAACTTTTCTAATAGTCCATAGCCTGGTATTAGGCATCTATAGCCGCTGAGTAAATATCTAATTAGTTAAATTAAACTAACTAGTGATTATTAATTTCTTGTGTGTCACACATTAACATAGGCATCAAGAACTCCCACATATCCTTTTAAAATAAAAGTTAAACTTTCTAATCAGTTGTTTTTGCTCAAAAACTTTTTAAAAGTTGCCATATTAGATGATAGCCTACACATGCTGCTTGTATACAATTAATTCAAGCCTTTTTGTATTTCTAAACTAGGAAGCTGAAGAAACTTTAAGAAACACCAGGCCTTTGAAAAAAAATGGTTATGGTGTTTTAGTAGATTTAATTTTCCTAAGGTTTCCCAATTTCAAAGCATACCAACCGCTCAAGCCTTGCTTTGCAGAACCATTTAACACTCACTTTCATCTCATACAGTTTCCCGTGTTTATAATTACAAAGGATATTTCATGTTGGCTTAAATATTTATATATTTATTTATAAAAATGTCAAATCACTCAGCAAGTTGGCTGATCAGAGCCTGATTCTCATGCATATCTTGATGCAAAGTAACGAAGTTGTTGCTTTAAAGTTGAGTGGGGCCAGATCCTCACAGTCAGATAGTTCTTAATTACTTTATTTTCTACATAGGAATTTTCTGAAATATATTTATTTCACAGTGAAGAAAAGGTTTTAAAACTTTGCTTTCACTTCACACTGAGACTAAAAAATAGGCAGATGGAAAATAATAACTCTCCTCAGTGCTGTCTTTGTGGGAGAAATATTTTTTTTATACTCCACATTTTTCTACATATTCTAGCAACACCAAAATTCTGTTTTCCATTTGTTTGATTCTTTTTTTTTAAATTTAATAAATCTTTATTGCTCAGATTATCACAATTGTTCCTCTTTTTTCCCCCCATAGCTCCTGGTTCCCACCCCACCCTCTGCCATTACCGCCCCCACACTGTCCTCATCCATAGGTGTACGATATTTGTCCAGTCTCTTGCCGCACCCCCCACACCCATTTCCCCCCAAAGAATTGTCAGTTCACTCCCTTTCTATGCCCCTGATTCTATTATATTCACCAGTTCATTCTGTTTATCAGATTTTTTTATTCACTTGATTTTTAGATTCACTTGTTGATAGATATGTATTTGTTGTTCATATTTTTTTAATCTTTACCTTTTTCTTCTTCTTCCTCTTCTTAAAGAATACCTTTCAGCATTTCATATAATACTGGTTTGGCAGTGATGAATTCCTTTAGCTTTTTCTTATCTGTGAAGCTCTTTATCTGACCTTCAATTCTGAAAGATAGCTTTGCTGGGTAGAGTAATCTTGGTTGTAGGTTCTTGCTATTCATCACTTTGAATATTTCTTGCCATTCCCGTCTGGCCTGCATAGTTTCTGTTGAGAAATCAGCTGACAGTTGTATGGGTGCTCCCTTGTAGGTAACTAACTGTTTTTCTCTTGCTGCTTTTAATATTCTCTCTTTGTCTTTTGCTCTTGGCATTTTAATTATGATGTGTCTTGGTGTGGTCCTCTTTGGATTCCTTTTGTTTGGGGTTCTGTGTGCTTCCTGGACTTGTAAGTCTATTTCTTTCACCAGGTGGGGGAAGTTTTCTGTCATTATTTCTTCAAATAGGTTTTTAGTATCTTGCCCTCTCTCTTCTTCTGGCACCCCCATAATTCTGATGTTGGTATGCTTGAAGTTTTCCCAGAGGCTCCTTACACTATCTTCAACTTTTTGGATTTTTTTTTCTTTTTTCTTTTCCAGTTGAGTGTTTTTTGCTTCTTTGTATTTCAAATCTTTGACTTGATTCTTGCGATCCTCTAGTCTGCTGTTAGATCTCTATATAATATTTTTTATTTCAGTCAGTGTATGCTTAATTTCTAGTTGATCCTTTTTCATATCCTTGAGGGTCTCACTAAATATATTGGCCTTTTCTAGAAAATTCTTGAAAAACCTTATAACCGTGGTTTTGAACTCTATATCCAGCTGTTTCCTTCCTCCATTTCTTTCATTTGGGATCTGTTTCTTTGTCTCCGCATTTTGGCTGCTTCCCTGAGTTGACAGAGTGGCTTTGTGTGCCAGGTGTCCTATAGGGCCCAGTGGCTCAGCCTCCCCAGTTACCTGAGGTGGACACTCTTGGTGCACCCCTTTGTGGGCTGTGTGCACAGTCTTGTTGTAGTTAAGCCTTGATTGTTGTTGGTATTACTGGGAGGAATTGACCTCCAGGCCAATTGGCTGTGAGGATCAGCTGTGTCTATGCTGGGAGAACTTCTGTGCTGGAGACACCCTTATGGGAGAAGATTTGCAAAAGCCTATGTGCTCAGCTTGGATGGGGCAGAGTCTCAGGGTGGAGCAGACAGCATTTGTTTCCCATCAGCCCTGCTCTAATAGGCCCCTGTGTTTCAGTGTCACATGGTAATTTCTGTAAGCACCTCTGAGAGAAAGCCGCCCTTGAGTTCCACCCGCTGCCACACAGTCCAGTTTCTCCCCGAATGAGTCTGGGTCCCCAGAGTCTCGCCCAGAACTGGAGTTCAGTGCAGTCGAGAGCTTTTGCCTCCTCTTGCTTGAGAAAGCCAGTTGCATACTCGGTTGCCCGCCCTCTCAGCATGCACGCCGTGGTACCTCTGCCTTTCACAGTTCCTCTGAGTCTTAGTGTGCTTTTCTCTTTTCTGATAGTCCAGTTTCACCCTGTATGAGTCTGGGTCCCCAGAGTCTCACCCGGAACTGGAGTTCAGAGCAGTCAGGAGCTTTTGTCTCCCTCCCGCTTGAGAAAGCCAGCCGCGCACTCAGTTGCCAGTCCTCTCCATGTGTGCGTCTCAGTACTTCTGCCTCCTGCAGCTCCTCTGAGTCTCAGTGTGCTTTTCTCTTTCCTTCTAATTGCAGAATATCCACTCAGCCAGCCTTCCTGTGGTTCTGGATGATGTCTGTTTTGTCTTTTAGTTGTAGTTTTGAAATTGCTGTGCGAGGCAGCAGTTTAGGTGTTTACCTATGCCACCATCTTTGTTTCTCTATTCTTTTGACTCTTGTTAACTACACTTCAATCCTCTCTGGGTAGAGAGGATCCCAAGTGAGATGCCATCTTATCATGATGCCCAGATAGCATAAATGTTCCACCTTTGACATTGACAGAGAGACTAACATTTAAACTCATACCACCACCTTTTATGCGAGGAGGCCCTCATTTACACTGCTCTTTTCTAAAGAAGCCCAAACTTTTTATTTTGTTTCTTTGTTTATAAAAAGTATCCCTAGTCAAAAAACAGCCCTCAAAAAATTAAAAGAACACAATGAAGTAATGACTTACCACATGTAAACAGGCTGTGAGAGTAAATAATCTCTGAAGAGAATCAACTTAAAGTGTCTAAATAGCTATTAATTTAGTCATGGGAACAATTTAAACCTAAATGTCCAGGCGTAACAGAACAAAAAGATTAGGACTAAATGGAAATCAGGAGTCACCCATCATTTTCTGCAAGGCCTGCTTTTCATAAAAATCATTGTCCTTGGGAAAATTCAGTCTTTCTTTTGCCGCAGGCAAATAACTAACTCTCTTTTCTTGTTTTCAAGGTTCTCAATTGGGATTCAGATAACACAGGTGGTTTCTCTTCAGTGTTTCAGGTTTGCCTGATTTTAAAAATATATTTTCTCCATAAATGTTCATGTACATTCCAAACATAAAACACTTTCAAGAAAGCTACATACCTACAATAATGACTACCCAATTAGGCACTCCTTCTAAAAAGGGTGAGGAACAAAATAGTGAGAAGATGGAAGGGATTGGTTATGGTAGGTGATCCACTAGGATGTTGGGACCATGAGCTCCTAGACACAACACATCCTCCTTTCCATGTGCAATAGAAAGCCTCAGAGGTGGAGCTGAGGAGGGTGGCATGAGAGGAAGCAGGTGTACTTCATACGTGAGTAGTGGTACAAATATAGTACTCAGCTCTGACTTTCTGTGGATCAACAAGTTCTAACTAACCATTTGGATGTGTTGATGACTCATCCTTTGAGCTAATGTAAGTTTTCATACACTGCTGTCACCATAGGTGAATACCAGATTGACACAGACTAAGACTCTGAGAGTTAGAAAAATGCAATAGACTATTAATGACCTTAAGTAATAATTCATGACACTCTCAAGACACAATTTTAATTTATTTCAATAAAAGAGGTTCTACCGCATATTGTATTAGGTGAAGGGGAGGGGTCAGGATAGTGTCAAAAAGTCAAATCAAAATAGGTTGAGTTACAAGACTTTAAATAGGATTAATATAACTAGACAGGTATATATCTATGAATGCTGTTTCCAAAACCTTCATCTAGAATGATAGATGACTAGAATGATAATGGTGTATTGGCCATGGAGGCTTGGGTGGTCAGCTTTGTTCCAACTTGACCCAAAGTCCCAAGAATGCCCAGGCAACTTAGGGCTAGTCAATAGAGAAAGATCAAAGTTAATCCAGGTGGCAATTGAGAATATTTATGGATTTAGTGGGTATGTAATATATTCATTATTATAAAAGAATGTAACTTGGGAGCAGCCAGATGGAAGAGATCCATAGGGCAAGGTATGTGGGAAGGGATGCAGAGCTTCCATGCCCTCTCTGAGCCCACTACTCTCCCAGGACCTCCATGTGTCCACCAACGCAGAAGCTCTCCCAACCCTGTCGTTATGGGTTTAGAGGGCCTGCATTATACAGGCATGATTGATTAAATCATTGCCACTGTTTGATTCTATCTCCAATCCTCCCCTCCCTGGAGACTGAACAGTGGGTAAGTAACAACCCTCTACTCATGGTTTGTTCCCCTGGCAACCAGTCCCCATTCTTAGGGCCTTTCTAAAAGTCACCTCATTAGCATAAATTCAGATGTGGTTGAAGTGGCTTGTTATGAATAACAAGATACTCCTCTCACCTTTATGGTCTGAAGTGATTTCTGGAACTGAGGACAAAAGACAAAGTATTACATCCAAGTCACTCCCATTACTCTTATGCTTAGGAAATTATAAGAGTTTCAGGAGCTCGGTGCTAGAAATAGGATGAAGATCAAATATATATTTATTATATATTACAATATCACAATATTATATTATATTATGTTAATATTATACATTTAATATCTATTTTATTTTAAAAATTTTGTTATTGTTGAAAGTATTACAGATCTCTCCCCCTTTACCCCAGTGACCTCCTCCACTCCCCACCCCACAAGCCCCCAGGCCTTCACTGCACTATTATCTACACTGAGTGGCCAGATTATTATAATCTCTGAATGCATAATAATCTGGCCACTCAGTGTATGTCCATGGGTTATGCATATATGCATTTAAGTTCTTTGTTTATTCACACTGAAGATAATCTTTTAAGGCAAAATGGTATAAAGCACCACAATTTAATGGGTAGCAGTTAACCATACTCGCAGAAATATCTATACAGCTGAACTGGGCTTTTAAGTTACAAGCATCTACTGAGATGCAGTGGTGCACATGTTGGCTCCCTAAAGCCAGAAGGAAGAAAACACACTTGTGTAATGCTACGATAATTCTCTCTCTTCTATGTAGTCTTCCTAGACCTGTTTCATAGGTTAATTTTTAAAAATTCTTTCCTGTTGAGGCCGATGTTTGCAAGTATCTTCTGATCATGAAGTGTCTCACTTTTAAGGAAAATATAAACCCTTACAAAACTCTTATGGGTACTTTCACTGCTAACATAGAGTAAGTATATTGTGTTTTATGATAAAGGAAGGCGTCTGCAACCCACAGCTTACACAAAGGTGAATCATCAAACTTATGTTTGATTTTCTTTTTTAATCCTCACCCAAGGATATGCTCATTGATTTTAGAGAGAGTGGGAAAGAGAGAGAGGGAGAAACATCAATGTGAGAGAGAATAGCATTGGCTGCCCAGGGACTGAACCTGAAACCTTTTGGTATACAAGAGGACACTCACTGAACCACACTGGCCAGGGCCAAAGTTATGTTTTAAAGGAGGAAAAAAAGTTAGGAAGAAATTCTTTAAGAGTACTAAAGCCATTTCCATAACAAAAAGAAATTATGAAAAGTTGACTAAATTACATCTAGTAACTCTGTGCTTAGTGGCATCTTGAGGGGCCTGCCTCGTACTGGACTTTCTGAGGTCTAAATAGCAGACAAATAGAATATTGGAGAAAGGGGGGCTTATCAAGTGATTTTGCTTTGTTTTATTTTGTTTTAACAAAGGCAGTAATGTACTCAGGAGTCCTTAATTTAATTCATAAAGCCAGGCAAAATATTTATGTGTTTGTTACTATAAAAGTTAAATTGAGTATCAAAGAAGATTTTTTTGAAGCAAACTTATTTGAATAAAAATAAAAAATTTAAAGAGAACCATGGTTCAGTGGTGGAAAAACAGGGCTTTTTCTTAATTCAGGTATTTAGTGCAGAAAAAGTTATGATAATCACCAGATTGACCCCAGGTTTCGGATTTCTATGAGACATTAATGGCAGCCTGTGGGTAAAATGAACCTGCAGAGATACATAGAGTAATAGTTGAATCTTCTAAGGCTCTCTCTGCAAAGGCAAATCTCCCCTGCATGGAACTATTTTTTCACTTCTCCTTTTCACAGTCTTGCCTTCTTCACAATTTTTTTGAACTGAACTGGCAACCAAGTTAGAGTAAAATCCCACATCTCTTTGTGAGAGCTAGAAAAGTCAACCTTGATCTGGACTCTGCCACTTAACAGCACCCCTCTCCTTCATCTCTGAGAGAATGTGATGATGTTCTGGACCATATTGTTCATAGAATTAAAGATGATAATAAATGGAAAATGGGTAGCAAAATGCTCAGAACAGACTAAACCCCCTTCAAAGACATGATTCCTCTTCCCTTTCACTTTCTATTCCCCACCTGAGACTTTCTTTTGAAGGATCCTAGGAAAATCTCCCTCTAAACCCATCCTTTCCCACTGCTCTGCTTCTCCTTACTTCTGAAATCCATCTGACCTACTCAGGCTACCTCTGTTGCATCTTTGCTTGACTTGTATATGTGGTGGGTAGGAGTGAAGAGAACAGATTAGGGGGAAGAAGGATGCAGCCTGAATTCAACAGAAGTGGTGGAAATGATGTCTCTCCCCAACTCTAATGGAACTGGGTAGAGTACAGGGCTTACACTGAGCCTCACTCACTAGGGGAGGAATTACTTTTCTCCAAAAGCAGGGCATAGATGATTCCTATGTCTTCTCTGACCATCTCATGGAAGGGGGTATGAAAGGTCATGGACATTCTTCTATTTTCTGCCACCATGTAAATCATACACCTGGGTTGAAGTCCAAGGCCAGAGGCAGGCCTGGTCTGGGCAGGCAGAATTGGCTTATTCATTAGGCACAGTGCCTATGGCTCAAAACATTCTTAGGGACCCACAAAAATGTTCTAATTGTGTTTAAAATCAGAAGAAAAAAAATAAACACTTAGGTAAAAATTAGTGTTTTAATATATACTTTTATTATATTATTATTATTATTACTATTAATCTTTATACCAACACTATCAATCAATATAATTCTTGATTTTTGTGTTTGTTTAGAGGAAGGTGCCTACACAGACAGAAGACCTGAGGTTCTTGAAAGTCATGTGCGGCTCAGTGGCCAAGCTCTCATACTCTTTTTCCAGTTGTTGACCTGACAAAAGTGAGTCTGCAATTCCCATCTTAATGGATTCTGCTCAGCAGCACCAGTCTCCCCATGTGCAAAGGGAGATTAAGAGATTGCCTTGACTTTAAGTCAAGGCATAATTTCCAGTTGATTCTTACTGGACTTCTTACTATTCTTCTAATAGTTGCCAAGTGTTTGCCCATTAACAAAGCTGACTTTGTTTGGCTTATCCATTTTGCCTATCTTAATTTTCCTTTTCATTTCTTTTACCAATTTCTTGTGACTGTTTTGTGTCAAGTTAAAGCTGGCATGAAGTAGAGATGTCTTAGGTGCCCATAAGCTCCAAAAGATTTTCCTTGCAGATACTGACCTACTTTTTCCTGTTCCTCACCTCCCTCCCCCTACATTTTCCTTTGGAGTTATTTGGTCCTACTTTATTTCTATAATAAAACAAAGACTTATTTGGAATCTAAGAACTTTCAAATCAACCAAGAGTTGCATGAGTAGAAGGCCTTGGCATCAAAAAGAAAATTTAGTTGTAACAAATATTCCCCATAGTACTGACCCTCATAGTACTTTTTGGCTCTAGGTCACAGGGATCTCTGTTGAGGGATTCTATGGGATAATTCTAAGGAATTCTGCCATAATTTATTGAATGCTTACTAAGTTCAATGCATTCCCTATGCATGACCTCAGGAATCATATGACACAGATCCAGCCCTTCAGAATGGTGCAATGTAGTATTGATGACTGTTAGGGGTTGAACTATGTTTCATCCACATTGTTGTGTTGAAGTCTTAGCCCTCAGTACCTTTGAATGTGACCTTATTTGGAAATAGTGTCAATGCAGATGTCATTAGTTAAGATGAGGTCTTTAGGGTGAGCCCTAATCCAATATGACTGGTGTCCTGATAAATAGGGGAAATTTAGACCCAAAAACAAGCACAAGGAAAATGCCATATGAAGATGAAGGCAGAGATCAGGGTTATGCTTCTACAATCCAAGCAACACCAACAATCACCAGCAAACCACCAGAAGCTGGGCAAGAGCATGGAACAGACTCTCCCTCACAGTCCTCAGAAGGAACCAACTCTGCCAATACCTTGATCTCAGACTTCTAGCCTCTAGAACTGTGAGACAATAGATCTCTGTTGTTTGAGCCATGAAGTGTGTGGTCTATTGTTATAGTAGCCATAGGAAACTAACACAGCACTAACTAAACCCCTCAAATAAAACAATAGAATCAAGTCATTATTACTAAGCAAACACGAGCCTTGTAAAAGGGATTTATTTGTACAGAAAGAAATATGTAAAAAAGACTCAAAGACGCGAAAGCCTAGTAAATAGTTCCATTCTGAAAATGAGAGTTATTTAAAACTTACCAGGGAAAACTCTATTTTGGTTTTGCTCATCATCTTTGGAAGAGAGGGAAGTTGGTTTTTTTCCGTTAGCACCTCACACTGCCTTCCTCTCTAGCCTGGGTGGTGACCGTGTGGCTGTCAGCCCTCTTCACACTACTCGGCTGTGGCCAGGGCTGGCCCACGATGTTGGATTTGGTGTGGCCCTTTCAACAGACTCACTTTCTGGCAGATATTCTGCCACCACAGAGAGAATTTTTTGACCAGGTTGTGGTAATTTGCAATAAAAGGATAAACATAAGTGGAACTCTCTGTACTTTTCATTATAGAAATAGTCAACATTTAGCACTTCAATGGTACAGTGTACTTTTCTCTGAATTGCTCTGTGGGAAGCATTTTTAAACATGATATCTGGTCCCCAAATAGATAGGACATAATGGTTTCATATCAACCATGAAGCAGATTGAAGACTCTATAAAGCCTTTTATAGCATTACAAGTAGAGTGATACCTTCCCTCTTCCCAATACATAAACGACAATAGAATTTACCCTGAAAAGTTCCTCAGAGCAAACTCTCTCCTATCTTAACACGGGATTTTCACAAACAATCCCATGTGGATGTCTATCCTACATGGACAGAAAAGAGTAGAGTAGAGTTATTAAATAAAAGGGGAGCTCAGATTAGTAATAAAATATGCAGGAAATCAGATATAGAACTAACAGCCTAAAAAGTTTTTTTTGTTATTAAGACAGGTTGAGGCCAGAGAACCTGTGTTGTTCAAGGAAAGAACCAATTCAGGGCCAGATCCTCAAGTTTTATTCATTCATTTATTCATTGATTCACTAACTCACTCATTCAACACCACCAAATACCTATAAATATGCTGAACAAAATGCATGTGGGCGTTGTCTTCATGTAGTTCTTATAGGATATGGAAGATGAGGCCATGCACAATTAAGTCAGTAGAGTACAATGTGGAAAAGTAGAGGCTGTTACAAGAACTCAAGTTATCTTAATTATGGGAATTCTCCTAGATTTTCAGGAATGAACTCTGTCTTTACCATTCTCTTTTCTACCATAGTAGAGTCCATGGGACATAGACACATGTTTATGTGAGCAAAATTGTATTTACAAGGATTTTCACTATACACTGGTTTATAGTAGCAAGAGTCCAGAAATAACCTAAATACCTAGAAATAAGAGACAGATTATATAAATTATAGATACCCTTAAAACAGAATGCTCTGCAGCTATTAAAAAGAAAGCCAATTTATTTATGTTAATATTGAAAAAATATCCAAATATATTAAATGGGAAAGTAATGTGTAGAAATATGGATGCCATACACTTATTTATGTGGGGGAAAAAAGTGACCTCCAAGGAGAGAAATAGCTGTCTGAGGTGGGAGAGAGAGTTGCTTTTCAATCTATAAGCTATTTTTGCTGTTTGATTTTTTAAAATCCCATTCATCTATTGCTTAAAAAAAAATAGAAAAAAAAAACACACAGAAACTCATTTTTATACTAAGCAATAAATGTATAATACTAGTTTTCCATTTAGTTTAGAAAAAATAGAGAAGAAATCTAAATATTTAGTATCTCTTATATTGAGAAAACTAAGACTGTCAGTACCTAAAGAATTTACACAGTCTCTGCCATTTTTTCCTATTCCACTTATATAATTTGTAATAGGAAGGACTTAGAAAATCCCTAAATAGAGTATAAGGATTAAAAGCATTTGGAATACAAGAAAGTACTTAGTACCAAAGAGAATCCTCCCCTGAAGGAAAACCAGTTAGACATAGACTCTCATTATGTCATTGGACTCTCCTGGGCATTTAGTATGACAAATGAATTCTATAATCAATTAAAGAATGTTGTGCAATTCTTTTCTACTTCAGCTATTATGAGACAGTATAGATAGAATAAAAATAACTGAGATGTTGGCCTTTACACTGCTTCCATGACCTTCATCTTTTCTATTTTGCTTGGATATTTACTTGTATTATCTTTGGTGTTACATAATGAATTAAAACAGAGCATTAAAGATAAACTTATATTTCTAATAAGAATAGCATTGTAAATTCATAATTTTAGACATTCCAAATGTTACAAACATATAACAATGATATATTTTAAAAATAGGAAAAAATACAGATATGATAAAAAAATAAGATAGACCAGAGAGGAATATGAGTTGTATAGCAAAAATATAGGCTGAAGTTGAGAGCTATTGGGCTGGGGACCTTGGGGGCCCTAGGTCTGGCAGTGGATGCTGAGGATGTTGATGCCTGTGGGATAACAGGGACTAAAACTGCCTGTTGTAAGGCTGAGGGCCACAAGCCTAGAGACTGGCTTACTTTCTAAAATCAGGAGGTGGGATGGGTTGACCTGCCCTCTAAAAGAAGCTAGAATAAAACTATTTGCTTCCATTACCTTGGGCTACAGTTTCTGTAAAGCTATGTGGATTGGGAGACAGGAGGGAGAAATATCATCTCAATGCCAGTTTAGCCAAGCTGTTTATTATCTTAGGGTTTGATTGTATAATATTTTCAATATTCTTCAGCACAGATACCCTTAATATCCAATAGAAGGCCTGAGTATGAATTATCAGTCCTGTGGAAAAGGATGAAAGCAACCACAAAATTGGTACACAGAGCTGGTAGTTGGTTTTGAAAAGAGAGGAAGAAAAATAACACTGCTACTCAAGATAAACCTTCAAATAAAAGTTCCACACAGAAGAGAAATACAAACACCAATAAAATCAGCAAATTAGAGATGAGTTTACCCAAATACAGAAACAATACAGCAATCTGAACACTAGTTTAAAATTAGTGTTTTGGGGATACTCAAGGTGATAAAGAAAGAACACCTCCTCCTTAAAATACTAAATAAAATCAATTAAGCAGAGAATTAGTATACTAAAAGACAGTTCTAAAAAATTGATCCAAAAACACAGTACAGAGAGAAAAATAGATTTTAAAATGTAAAAGAACAGTTGATAAAGATGGAAGACAAAATATTTCCAACAAAGGCAACCAGGAAAGAAAAATAGGGGAAATGAGAGAAGAGCACTATCCAAAGGAAGAATGGCAAAATGTATGGTCCAGAAATAAAAAAAAATACTTGATTTTTCAGATTTAAAGTGCACACACAGCACTTAGTCAAATAAATAAATCCAGACTTAGAAATTAAATTATTTTATACATCAAGTTTAAAAAAAAAATTAAGCCTGGCAGTATGGCTCAGTGGTTGACTGTTGACCTATGAACCAGTAGATCACAGTTCAATCCCAGTCAGGGCACATGCCTGGGTTGCTAGCTCCATCCCCAGTGGGGGGAGTGAGGAAGCAGCCGATCAATGATTCTCTCTCATCATTGATGTTTCTTTCTCTCTCTTCCTCTCCCTTTCTCTCTGAAATCAATAAATATATATATATTTAAAAAAAGAAAAAATTAATATAAGCTACCAGATAGAGAATATGACAATTAGAAGGAAAGCAGGTTACAAAGCAATGAAAAAGGAGGGTTCTGGGAATATGGTAGATTAGGAAGCATCATATATCTGTCTCCCCACCTAGACAACAATTGCACTGGCAGAAGTTGTCCATTCAACTATTCAGAATCTGGAGTCTGTTGAAGGCTTTCAACTTCCGGGGGAATCCTTCCCACTCTTGGTGGGAATGTAAAATGGTATAGTTTCTATAGAGAATAGAACGGTAGTTTCAGAAAATAATAAAAAATAGAATTAACATTGTGTATGTACTTAAAATATTTTTTAAAGTTTCAAAGAGATATTGTACATCTATGTTCATAGCATTATTTATAATATCTAAAATGTGGAAGCAATCTAAGTGTCCATTGGGTAAACAAAATGTGACATATACATACAATGGAATATTATTCCACCATTTAAAGGAAATCCTGACATGTGCCACAACATAGGTAAAACTTGAGAATATTTTTCTTCCTCTCCCTGTTGGAGATGCAAGATATATCTCTTGCTTTTGGGAAAGGAGAATAAAGACATTGGATATACTATTAAAATTATTTAGGTATGGGAAGCCTAGCCTTACCTTCAACTGGGAAGAACTCGGATACCTCCCAGGACCCTACAACCACAACATCCAGGGACCTGCTGCAAACCAACGAACACCAGGTCTCAAGCAGCACGAATACGCGGATGCAGATGCGGATGAGCCCTGCACCTTCTCATGGAAAGGTCAAATATCGCCTAGAGAAAGTCAACACAGGAGAGAGAGAGCTACATAACCAGACACCCAGAGAAGAGAGACCATGGGGAGACAAAGAAACAGCCCGCATACGAAAGAAAGAAAAGGAGGCATCACCAGAAAAGGAAGTAAACAAAATGGAGGCAAGTAATATGTCAGAGAAAGAATTCAGAGAAATGGTCATAAGATCACTGAAAAGGTTGGAAGACAAATTCAACAATATGTGTAAGAACCAAGAGGAAATGAAGAACCAAGAAGAAATGAAAAATGACATCGCTGCAATAAAGAACTCAATAGAAAGCATCAACAGTAGACTAGAAGAAGCAGAGGACCGCATCAGTGAGCTAAAAGACAAAATAGGAAAAAATACCCAAGCAGAGCAGCATCTAGAAAAAAAAAACTTAAAAAACAGGAGGAGAGCCTAAGGGAACTTTGGGACAACATGAAATGAAACAACATCTGCATGATAGGAGTGCCAGAAGGAGAGGAAACTGAGCAAGGAATAGAAAACCTGTTTGAAGAAATAATGACAGAAAACTTCCCTGATATAGGGAAGGAAAAACCCACACAAATCCAAGAAGCTTACTGAGTCCCAAACAAAATGAACTCCAAAAGACAAAGGCCAAAGCAAATTATAATTAAATTGGCAAACACCAACAACAAAGTAAGAATCTTAAAAGTGGCCAAAAAGAGACAGAAAGTTACCTACAAAGGATCCCCATCAGACTAGCGACTGATTTCTCAACAGAAACACATCAGGCCAGAAGGGAATGGAATGAAATATACAAAGTCATGCAAAGGAAGGGTCTAAATCCAAGAATACTGTACCCAGCAAGGCTATCAATCAAAATTGAGGGTGAAATGAGGAGCTTCACAGACAAAAAAGGACTAAGGGAGTTTATTACCACCAAACCAGCAATGCAAGAAATGCTAAAGGGTCTGCTGTAAAAAGAAGAAATAAGAAGCGAAGAAGGAACACAGGCATAAAGAATAAAAATGGTGACAAACAAGTACCTATCAATAATAACTTTAAATGTAAATAGATTAAATGCCCCAATCAAAAGACATAGGGTAGCTGAGTGGATAAGAAAACATGACCCATGAATATGCTGTCTACAGGAGACCCACCTCAGAACAAAGGACACACAGACTAATGGTGACGGGATGGAAAAAGGTTTTTCAGGTGAATGAAAATAAGAAAAAGCTGGGGTACCAATACTTATATCTGACAAATTAGACCTCAAAGTGAAGGCCATAAAAGAGATAAGGAAGGCAACTTCATAATACTAAAGGGAGCAATTCAACAAGAAGATATAACTCTGGTAAACATATATGTACCCAATACAGGAGTACCCAAATACATAAAAAACTTCTAGAGGATATAAAGGGAGAGATTGACAGCAAACAGTCATATTAGGGGACTTTAATACCCCACTAACACCACTGGACAAATCCTCTAAACAAAAAATCAGCAAAGAAACAGCAATCCTAAAAGAGTCACTAGATCAGATGGATTTAATTGACATCTTCAGAACATTTCACCCCAAAGCCACAGAATATACATTCTTCTCAAGTGACATGGGTCATTTTCAAAGATAGACCACATATTGGGGCACATGCAAAGTCTCTTCAAATTCAAGAAGATAGAAATCATATCAAGCATCTCTAAGATCACAATGGCATAAAATTAGAAGTCAACTACAATAAAAACAATGAAAAAAAATCAAACACCCGGAGGCTAAATAGCATGCTATTAAACAATGATTGGGTGACTAAAGAGATCAAAGAAGAAATAAAAAGCATCATTGCAACAAATGACAATGAAAACACAACAATCCAAAATGTATGGAACATGGTGAAAGCAGTCTTGAGAGGGAAATTCATAGCTCTACAGGCCTACCTCAAAGAAACAAGAAAAAAAATGGCAATAAATTATTTAACCCTACACTCAAAGAGTTAGAAAGAGAGCAACAAGAAAAACCCAGCATAGGCAAAGGAAGAAAATAATAAAGATCAGAGCAGAGGTTATCGACATAGAGACCCCCCCCCAAAAAAAAAAACAAACAAAAACACACACACACATACAAAAAAACACAAACAAACACAATACAAAAGATCAACAAAACCAAGAGCTGGTTCTTTGAAAGGATAAATAAGATTGATGAACCTCTAGCCAGGCTCACCAAGAAGCAAAGAGAGAGGACTCAAACAAAATCAGAAATGAAAGAAGTGAAGTAACAACCGATCCCACAGACATACAAAGAATTATGAAAAAATACTATGAACAGTTCTATTCCAACAAAATGGACAACCTAGACAAAATAAACATATTCTTAGAAAAATACAAGCTCCCAAAACTCAATCAAGAAGAATCAAAAAACCTGAATAAGTCAATAACTACCGAAGAAATTGAAGCAGTTATCAAAAAATATTTCATCAAACAAAAGCCCTGGTCTGGATGGCTTTACATGGGAGTTCTACCAGGCATTCAAAGAACTAAAACCTATCCCCTGCAGACTATTCCAAAAAATTCAACAGGAAGGCATACTTCCAAGCTCTTTCTATGAAGCCAGCATTACCCTAATCCCAACACCAGATAAAGACACCACAAAAAAGAGAACTACAGGCCAATACCTTGATGGACATAGATGCTAAAATCCTCAACAAAATTCTAGCAAATCGCATTCAGCAATACATTAGAAAGATCATACACCATGACCAAGTGGGATATATTCCGGGGATGCAAGGATGGTACAATATTCGCAAATCAATAAATGTGATACATTACATAAACGAACTGAGAGACAAAAATCACATAATTATATCAATTGATGCAGAAAAAGTATTTGACAATATCCAGCACCCTTTCTTGATAAAAACTCTCAGCAAAGTGCAAAAAGAGGGATCATACTTCAACATAATAAAAGCCCTATATGACAAACCTACAGCCAACATCATACTCAATGTGCAAAAACTAAACTCATTTCCCCTAAGAACAGGAACAAGACAGGGATGCCCACTCTCACCACTCCTGTTTGACATAGTACTAGAAGTACTAGCCATTGCGATCAGACAAGAAGAAGAAATAAAAGGCATCCAAATTGGAAAAGGAAAAGTAAAGCTGTCCTTATTTGCAGATGCCATGATACTGTACATAGCAAACCCTAAAGACTCCATCAAAAAATCATTAGACTTAATAAATGAATTCGGCAATGTAGCAGGATACAAAATTAATGCCAAGAAATTTATGGCCTTTTTATACGCCAATAATGAACTCACAGAGAAAGAAATGCAAAAAACAATCCCATTTACCATTGCACCAAAAAAATTAAGATACCTAGGAATAAACTTAACTAAGGATATAAAAGACCTCTACTCAAAAAACTACAGGACATTGAAAAAAGAGATAGAGGAAGACATAAACAAATGGAAGAACATACCAGGTTCATGGATTGGTAGAATCAACATCATTAAAATGTCCATAGTACCTAAAGCAATCTACAGAGTCAATGCAATACCTATTAAAATACCAATGGCATAATTCAAAGATCTAGAACAAACTCTCCAAAATTTCATCTGGAATAAAAAAAGACCCCAAATAGCCACAGCTACCCTGAGAAAGAAGAACAACGTTGGAGGGATCACAATACCAGATATCAAGCGATATTACCAAGCCACGGTTCTCAAAACTGCCTGGTACTGGCACAAGAACAGACATATAGACTAATGGAACAGAATAGAGAACCCTGAAATTGACCCAAGCCATTATACTCAATTAATATTTGACAAAGGAGGCATGAACATACAATGGAGTCAAAACAGTCTCTTTAATAAATGGTGCTGGGAAATTTGGTCAGATACATGCAAAAAAATGAAACTAGATCACCACTTACACCATACACAAAACAAACTCAAAATAGCTAAAGGACTTGAATGTAAGACGGGAAACCATAAAAATCCTACAAGACTACATAGGCAGCAAAATTGCAGACATATGTCATAGCAATATCTTTACAGACACAGATCCTAGGGCAAGAGAGATTAAGGAGAAAATAAACAAATGGGACTACATCAAAATAAAAAGCTTCTGCACAGCAAAAGAAACTATCAACAAAACAACAAGAAAGCCCACTGCATGGGAGAACATATTTGCCAATGTTATCAACGATAAGGGTTTAATCTCCAACATTTACAGGGAACTCATACAACTTAATAAAAGAAAGATAAACAATCCAATCAAAAAATGGGCAAAGGACCTAAATAGACACTTTTCGAAAGAGGACATTCAGAAAGCCAACAGAAATATGATAACATGCTCAAAGTCACTATTCATCTGAGAGATGCAAATCAAAACAACAATGAGGTATCACCTCACACCTGTCAGAATGGCTATCATCAACAAATCAACAAACGACAAGTGCTGGTGAGGATGCGGAGAAAAAGGAACCCTTCTTCACTGTTGGTGGGAATGCAGACTGGTGCAGCCATTGTGGAAAACAGTATGGAGTTTCCTCAAAAATTTAAAAATGGAACTGCCATTTGACCCAGTAATACCACTTCTAGGAATATATCCCAAGAGAACAGAAACACCAGTCAGAAAGGATATATGCACCCCCTATGTTCATAGCAGCACAATTCACCATGGCTAAGATTTGGAAACAGCCTAAATGCCCATCAGCAGATGAGTGGATTAGAAAACTATGGTACATCTACACAATGGAATACTATGCTGCTATAAAAAAAGAAGAAATTCTTACCATTTGCAGCAGCATGGATGAAACTGGAGAGCATTATGCTAAGTGAAAGAAGCCAGTCAGTGAAAGAAAAATACCACATGATCTCACTCATTTATGGATAATAAAGAACATTATAACCTGATGAACAAAAAGATAGATACAGAGGCAGAGAAGCATCAAACAGACTGTCAAATTACAGCGGGAAGGCTGGGGAAGGTTGGGCGCGGGGGAGGTAAGAGATCAACTGAAGGGTTTGTTTGCATGCATATAAGCATAACCAATGGACACAAGACACTAGCGGGGGGAGGTGAGGGCATGTGCCGGAGGGTAGGGGAGGTCGGGGGACGGTCAATGGGGAAAAAAGGAGACATATGTACTACTATTTGTAATACTTTAAACAATAAAATAAAATTAACAAACAAACAACCCCCCCCTTGAGAATATTATATTAAGCGAAATAAGCCAGTCACAGAAAGACAAATACTTTTATGATTCCAATTATATGAGGTACCTATACTAGTCAAAATCATAGAGACAAAAAGTAGAATGGTGGTTGCCAGGGGCTGCAGGAGAGGAAATGGGGAGTTGTTATTTAATGGTACAGAGTTTCAGTTTTGTTTAAACTATCTTCTTTTCATTTAAACAACACACACCCAAGTGATTATCATTTGTCACCGTCAGTATTTGGTTCTGTTTGCCAACAACACATTTTCCCAATTTTTGTGTTTACCCTTGTTCTCTGCATCTCAGTCCCTCTCTGTGTGATTCTATAGGTGCACTAATGAATGCACGGCTGCAAGTTCTAAGGTAGGAAGACACACGAAAGTCACAACTCTGTGCTTTTAAGCTGTGTACTCTATCCTACTGATTTTTAAAAAAAATATATTTTTATTGATTTCAGAGAGGAAGGGAGAGGGAGAGAGGTAGAAACATCCATGATGAGAGAGAATCATTGATCGGTTGCCTCCTGCACGCCCCCCTACGGGGGATAGTTCCTGTAACCCGGGCATATGCCCTGACTGGGAATTGAACAGTGACCTCCAGGGTCATAGGTCCACACTCAGAGGAATCCAGATCAAAGGAAAGTAGATGTGGATACCACAGAGAAACCATAATGCCTTTGTTGGTTTATTTATTTGCAAGACAAGAGAGCTTTTTCTTTCCCTCCAAAGAACATAATAGCACTTATTGAAGTTACCACTCATTTGTCTTAGTTCATATGTTGATTAATACTGATAATTAACATTAACTCTAAGTGTCTCATCTTAATCAGACTGCACACCCTTTGAGGGATAGTATTTTATTAATCTTAGATCTCTAGCACTTAAAGTAGTGTGGGCATCTAGTAAATACAATAATGTTTGCTTAATTAATAAGTGCTAAAGGGGACAATACATTTTCTCTATAGAGCGAAATTAAGAAGTCTATACAAGGAATTTAGACACAGAAGCAGAAGGAGATACCAAAGACATTGCCCTCCCACACCCAGAGCACCACACCCTCTAACTACACAGCAGACATACTCAGGTGCTTTCCTGGCAAGGCCCTGTTATACCAACCAGGCTGGGACAAGATGATATCTATGGCCTCTGCTGACTATAAAATACCATAACAATGATCAGGTGTCTTTAATATCTACCAATAATTACAGGGGAAGAAAGCAGTTTAATGACACAGGTGTACTGTGACCATGATCCCTAGGTGGACTCCCTTTGTGCTGCACTATTGTAAAATGTAAAGGAAACATTTCACCCTTTCTACAGCTCTTTTTCCTTGAAGTAGTCCCACATATGGACCCTTGGAGATGACCTTCAACTTGCCATTATAAGTGTACTTATTTATTTTATACCACAGGCCACTCCCTTTTAGTTTCTGTGTTAGTAATTCAATAATTCTGGGTGCACTACCTTCCTGGAGCCCAAAGGGGAGAGGCAATAATTGTCCTCCACATAAGCACATTCCTTGCCTATTTTATAAACGATTCCCGTATAGTATAAGGATCTTTAAAAAACAATAACAGTTGGCAATTACGTTACAAGTTATGAATAATATAAAAATTGCCCAGTTATTTTCTCTGGGTAGCCTAGACTTTTTTTTTTTTCTATTAGAAAGGACCTATAGGTTCATTTATCAAAACATATTTTTCTCTTTCAATCTTATATTTTAAAGTCTTGTGAATTTTTACCTTATATTTATTGCCTACTAGACTAGAAATACAGGAGAAAGTGGCGGCAAGAACAGCTGAATGGCATTGTTGATTATGATGGACAATGAGCTGCAGTGTGTGAGGGAGAAACAGAGAGACCTTTGTGTTGCTGGGAAGCATGTGACCAGCAGCTCCAGGTCGGCCAGAGCAGCTCCATTTGTGAGTCTACTTTTCTGAATTTTCTTCAAGATGCTGATTGAACCTGGTCTTTTCCACCACCTTTCCCACTTTCCCCCAGTAATTGTGAGAGATAAGAAAAGGAGGAACTCCTATGAATAGCGGTATGGCTTATTTCATCCTCTACCAGTGGTCGGCAAACCACGGCTCGCGAGCCACATGCAGCTCATGAGCCACGGTTTGCCGCTCTGTTGACTAATGAGTTTGCCGACCACTGCTCTAGGCTTTTCCAGCAGTTTTCTAAAACATAGTGTCCAAAATTTTTGATCATGGATTTAGTCAGTAAAGCATATGGTCCTGCTTATAAATTATACTAGAGGCCCGGTGCATGGATTCATGCAACGGTGGGGGCCCTTGGCCTGGCCTGTGGGGATCGAGCCAAAACTGGCTCTCTGACATCCCCTGGGGGGTCTCAGATTGCGAGAGGGCACAGGCTAGGCTGAGGGACCCCACCAGTGCACAATCGGGGCCGGGAGGGACTGTGGGAGAGCTCCAGGTGTGTCCGGCCCATCTCGCCCAGTCCTGATCAGCCAGACCTCAGCAGCAAGCTAACCTACTGGTGGGAGTGTCTTCCCCCTGGTGGTCATTGCACATCATAGCAACTGGTCAAACAGTCGAATGAACAGTCAGACACTTAGCATATTGGGCTTTTATTATATAGGATTCTTGTACTACTTATGTTGACATTTTGTGCTAACATATCATGTTCTTAAAAACATACAAAAATAGAAATTAGAAGAGTGATGCAAAATAAATAGAATTTTTCTTAATAGTTCCCCCTGCACCCTAATGCATCACCTTGTACACTCTTTAGGGTGTTTGCACCCTATTCTGGAGGTTCCTGAATAAAAGACAGCTATGAGTTGACCAGAGAAAAGTGCATTCCCATGTAAGAAGCTGTACCTTCCTTTTGACATCATTCAGGGATGTGACAACTCAGTTTCCCCATGTTGTAGCACACTGCTGGGAAGACCACGCAAAAAACACAGGCCAGTGCCTGTCGAGGGTCTGGAGCCATGAAATCTAGTCCCAGCCCTATCATGAACCAGCCCTGTGACTCAGAAAATCATTTAAACTCTCTGAGTTTAATGTTGCTGGTAAAAATAACTTTCCTGCCCATTCCTACTAATTGCTGTAAATATCAAACAAGGTAACAGATTTATAATTTCCTGTCTATTTCTCCCAACTACAATAAATATCAAACAAGGCAATAGATTTACAATGATTTTGTAAAGAACAACATGGAATATAAATGCAAGGCAATGTGACCGTTTTTGAAGATCCTGATAGGTTGCCCCCACACCAACGTTTTCTGCATCAACAAAACTAATTCCATAGACTCACCTCCCTTTTGCCCACCTCAAACAGATAAGTGGTGAAAACCCAAGCCTTTTCTTTTAGGTTTTAGTGAATAATTTCCTAACTCTTCTTTTTAAGGTTTTAGGATCATAATAGGTAAGAAGAGAGAAAAGTTTTAGAGTTGAGAAAAACCTAACAGGTCATGTCAGCTCTGAGAATATTTTATGCATGAAGACAGCAAAGCTCAGAGAGCTCAGTGTTGTTCGCAGGATCACCCCGCTGGGAAAGGAGTTGCATTAGGACCTGTGCTCCTGTTTTGGAATCCCATATTTACCCGCAATGCAGCTGCAATTCCTTTCCTTCTCTCAATGCTGATGGGCAGGGCTGATTCACACCATCACATAAATAACCTTTTCTTCATTAGCTGCACGTTGCTCTCAGGCCAAGACAGGTCCTGATGAAATCCAGCCGATGTCTATTCTCCATCACAAAAGATTCTCTCCCTTTTCTTATCTTTAAGTCTTACAAGTCAATCCCACTCTATCCACTGTCTCCAATTCATTTGTACTTTTGTTTGATTCCTACCCTGATTGCTTTGTTAGTTCTCAGTGATTATTTTTTGGTCAGGAAAGGACTGTGGCCAGAGGTGATGGGCACTTATGTTGCCATGGAAGGTGTCTTTCCCCTTCAAAGGACTGACAGCTGTTGTGTGAGACACTCAAGGTAAAACAATGTTCTCACAGAGGGTAAAAATAGGAAGGTAAAAATAACGCTCTCACAGAAGTCTCACACCAGAAGTAGGCGTGAATATTTGAGAGAGGAGAATTTAGAACAGGGAGGTAGAGATGCCAGGAGCAGAGGCTGGTGAAATGGATATGTATCCCTCCAGAGGCTGTTTCCTCTCTAGGGTTTATTTCTCCAGTCAGGCAGGCCTTCTTCTTTCTCCTTCTCCCCTTTTCTACCTTAGGCTCCAGTCAGCCACTTCACACTTCCCAACCTACCTACCAAAATCCATCTCTGATTTAATGTGAAATCACCCTCAAGTTACATTTTCTTCTTATAAGTTTATTTTAAATTTTTTTCAATGACAGTTGACATTCAATATTATTATTATTATTTTAAATATTTATTGTATTTTTTTTTTTTTACAGAGAGGAAGGGAGAGGGAGAGAGAGTTAGAAACATCAATGAGAGAGAAACATCAATCAGCTGCCTCCTGTACATCCCCTAAGGGCAACCAAGGTACATGCCCTTAACCGGAACCGAACCTGGGACCCTTGAGTCCGCAGGCCAACGCTCTATCCACTGAGCCAAACCGGTTAGGGCGGCATTCAATATTATTTTATACTAGAGGCCCGGTGCACGAAATTCATGCACGGGGGTGTGTGTCCCTCAGCCCAGCCTGCACCCTCTCCAATCTGGGACCCCTCGAGTGATGTCTGACTGCCAGGATCGGGCCTAAATGGGCAGTCGGACATCCCTCTGACAATCCAGGACTGCTGGTTCCCAACTGCTCGCCTGCCTGCCTTCCTGATTGCCCCTAACCGCTTCTGCCTGCCAGCCTGATCACCCCCTAACCACTCCCCTGCCAGCCTGATTGATGCCTAACTGCTGCCCTGCCAGCCTGTTTTCCCCTAACTGCCCTCCCCTGCAGGCCTGGGTCCCCCCCAACTGCCCTCCCTTGCTGGCCTGATTGCCCACAACTGCCCTCCCTTGCAGGCCTGGTTCCTCCCAACTGCCCTCTCTTGCTGGCCATCTTGTAGTGGCCATCTTGTGTCCACATGGGGGCAGCCATCTTGTGTGTTGGAGTGATGGTCAATCTGCATATTACTCTTTTATTAGATAGGATTAGTTTCAGGTGTACAGCATAGTGTTCAGACAATTATAAAATTTATGAAGTGATGCCCCTGATAATTCTATACCCACCATACATAGTAGCATTTTCAGTGTGTCCCATTTTCCCCACTTAGGTTTTTTCTAGGTATTTAATGGAAAAATGCTCTCTAGGAGTAAGATATATTAAACCCCAGGATCCATGTTTCCAACTGGCTAGAAATAAGTGAATTCATTTAATAAAATGCCTTTAAATGAAGCCTTTACCCAAGCTGTCATGATAAGACTAAGCAGTCAGAGGTCCAAAGCCAAGAGCCGGCAAGACCTCTTTGTGACTTCCATTCATTCTTGACTTTGTTCTCATAAAATGTCCACTTTGTGTGCCACAGGGTCAGAGTACAAATAACCAGATCAGCAACGTAACTTTTGAGAACAAAGACATATTGATATAAACTGCAACCAATTTGTCTTTTAGGGCTATTTGGCCAATTCAGGATTCACGTGACTCTGCTTTGTGCATGGAAGGAAGCCCAGCATTTTTGTTTTTTACCCGCCTGAGTGTTATATTGTATGTTTGAAATCAAAGTGCCAGCAAGGCCCCTAGCACAGAGCAGGTGTTCTATAAATGATTACTGAGTTTAACTGACTGGTACTCAGAACCAGAAAAACCGTAGTCAAAGAGCTGAAATGTTTTCCTTTGTCTAAACATGAAAGGTAAACACAATATAAGCTCAAACTCTCATAAAAGGGGATTAGAAAATGATGAGCTAGAGGAGGGGAGAGAGGACAGCAGATAGCAGACTCTTGAGAACTGGTCCAAAACATTTCAAGAGGAGAACAAATGAAAGGCCAGTGTTTCCTGGACGTGTCATAAGAGTCCAATGACAAGAGGTTTGTTAAATAATCACTAAGAGGAGGCGAACCTTGCCACAAAAGACATAGAAGAAAGAGAAGTAGACCAGGAGGTGCCTGCGAGAGCTTGGAATTGTCCACCCATCATCTTCTCCTCCTTTGCTCCCATTCCAAGCCCTGTACGCTGACTCACAGGGCAGTGAGTGGACAGGCTAAACTCTTGTCAGGCTCATCCCATTGGAGTTCACTGAGTGAGAAGGAAAGAATGACTCCTTGCTTCTTCACCGCTCACTCCTTTACCCACTGCCAGAAATTAAAAATATTTGATGGCAAAGAAACAATCTTTCTGACTACTAAACCCAGGTATAGCATACACTATGGTCCAAACACTTCCACAGGTAGTGGAAGCCAGATTCATCGTACTAATAAGAATTCTTAACTTCTTAGAGTAACTAGGTTTACACTGGAGCATTTTTCTTAGTTCAAATGGGAATTCGTAAATTTTCTAAGATTATTTAGTTGAATACAAGGTAAAACAATCAACCAAACAACCAAGCAACAACAGCAAAAACTTACTTTTGAGGCTCCTTTCACATTATAAAAAGATTTCACAACACAATCAATGTTTTAAATTTAACACAGACTCATTTTATAGAAGACCTACCAGATACCTCTGCTTGTCTTGATCAAGTGTTTTTGTTTTCTGTTATTTCACCATCTCAAGACCTTTCCTCCTTCCTTCAAAGACCCTCAGGAACCTGACTGAGGTCCTTTGATATCTTCATTAACAAGAGCTTACAGGTGAGATCTCAAAGGCTGGGGTGATTGGCAAAATGTTCATAAATATCTTCCAGATAGTCAGTTGCCTCAAATTCATTTACAGCACTGAGAGAGTTGGAGAGAGGAAGGATAAAAGGCCTAGAGCTGCTCTGGCCAACGCAATGCTACAGATGGCTATGAGCACTTAAAATGCAGACAGTGCGACAAAGGGAATTTTAAGTATGTTTGGAACAATTTGGGTACATACTACTTAAACTTTAATTTTATGAACTCTAAGTACAGATCAAGGATTTCTGATGAAAATTTATTATCTGAATTGAAATATGCTCTAAGCATAAAACACCAGATTCTTAACATTTCACAGGAAAAAAAAACACAGTCTTTACTATTATATATTTGCATTGGTTAAATATGAAAATGATAATATTGTGGATATATCTGGTTGAATAAAATATATTGTTAAAATTAATTTCACCTCTTTCTTTTTACCTTTTTAATGGGACTTCTAGAAAATTTAAGATTAAATATTATAGTTCCCACTGTATTTTCATTTGATAGTGCTGGTCCAAAGGGCAGTTTTGACTTAAATCAAACTATTGTAGCTCACCCACCTGCCTAATCACAGCTTTGGCAGTAAACTTTAATACTTCTTTGTCAAACATGCTTTTTGTTTTCAAATAGAATTACTGACATCTTCAAAAGGCAATTGGGGTCAGGAAGGAAGAGAAGCCAAGAGACAAAAGGCTATCATCAATGAGCTTCCTCCATGAACAAGCAAATGCAACTGCTTCTTACTGCAGTCTCAAAATTTGTACGTTCTAATTCTTGCATTATATATATATATATATATATATATATATATATATATATATAATATATATATACATATATATATAATTACTCAAAATTTGTACATTCTAATTCTTGCATTATATATATATGTACATATATATATTATATATATATATATATATATATATATATATAATTACTCAAAATTTGTAAGTTCTAATTCTTGCGTTATATATATAAAATCACAGAGAAATTTAAAGATGTGGAATTTATAACAAAGGTGGGAGGGAAATTTCATTCTGACCTGGTTTCCGTCACACTGTATGGGAATAATTAGAAATGGGAAAGGGATGCTTCAAGAATAAATTTTCATGGTATTGTCAATGGAACTTTGGACTTAAGGAAACACATTCCTAATGATATGGTAATTACAGGATGTCAAGGTTTGGGGGTGGGAGAGTGGGCATCAGAGAGAGAATACCACTCATAACATTTCCAAGTCAGAGATTTGTCTTTGGATATTTTCAATTTTTTTTAGAAGACTTAGCAGAGCTCCAGGATGAGCTGCTTTTGTGTCTTAGAAAACTTTACACACAACATCTCTAAGAGCAGCCCTGCCAGTCACTACTGGCTGTGGTATCCGTGAATTCTGACACCTTAGATGCCCTGTGCTCCACTGCTTCTCACGTGGCATTCACATTCACTTATAGTGCTTAATCTAATTGATAGCTTCATTATTCACCCCAACACAACATAGAAACGTGAATTAACTTTAACTTATCATTCTTTCTTACCTCCCCAACACCCAATCAATCACCATATCCAGAATTTCTCAGTTTTATCCTTTCTTTCCATGCCCATTCATCATCTCTATACTAATCCCAATTGCCACATAACTCTTCTCTCCCAGTCTTCAGTATTATCCTTTTGGAATTCATACTTCAAACCTTTCAAAAGCTATCTATCTAAAATTTAATTCATACCATATTATTCCCCATTTAAATACATTCAAGAACTACACATCACCTATTGAATTTAGCTTCTTATGCCTGGCCCACAGGCTTTTAGTGCCTAGCACCTATCCACCAACCTCTACAACTCCATTGCTTGCTACTTCTTGAGTCACACTTTATGATTAAATAATACCAACTGTTTTATGTAGAGACTATGCTGTTTTATGACTTTCTGCCTTTGTTTATATTCATCCCTCCATCTGGAACACCTTTCCCACCTCTCTTATTATCACCCTTCCTTTAAGTCCCAATTTAGTTATTATCTCTCATAGAAAGTCTTTCCTGGGCTTTTAGGCTGAGCTACATGGGGCACTGTATTCCACATTCCCATAGCACAGGAGGCAAATTTCTAGTTCAGCACTAGAAATTTATGTTATATTGACATTATTAAAATTATCTGCTCAATGTCTGTCTCTTCTGCTAGATTCTAAGACTAAAGTGGGAACCAGAACATACTCATCTTTGTAATCAAACTGCTAATATTAACTGACTTTTGGTAAATATTTGTTGGAATGAATTCATCAAGGGGAATTGTATAAGGGATCGGGGATGGAACCTCTACAAGTTTAAAGTCAGAACTTAGACTTCTGGTGCTCTTGCTGTTAACCAGGGGATTGAAATGGAAAGTAATAAAATAACATAGTAGCTGAAAGAGAGTAAGAGGAGAAAGTAGTCACAAGCTGTGGACACAAAAAATAAAATAAATAATAATCCTCAAGGGAGGGACTTACATAATCAGTGAAAACTTGGGGAGGCCACATTATCAGGTTGAAATCTGGGCCCTTTACTCTTCTGCTCCTATCCCAGAGGAAGCAGTGGGCTTGTTAGAATATTTTCCATCTCTGGACATTTCATTCTACCCTTAAAATTTTGTTTTATCAGATTTCACCTGTATAAAAACAACTGTGGGCTTGGAAGTATAATTTTTCAAAGTTCAAACAAATCTGATTATGTTCATATGTTCACGATCTAGTAGATTTAAGGGCCAGCCCTCAGGAAGCCAACACATCAACTCTCGGGATGAAGAACAGACGAAGTTGCGAGCAACATCCAAATGACTTACCCAATGACCCTTTTAAGAAAGTGTTCTGATGACATTCCCAATTGGCAACCAATGCCTGTGGCCCGCAGTGTGATAGCTGTCCATTTCTATCTGGGAAGATCAGTGGGACCTGAAAGATCAAATTGGCAGTCTTAGTTCCTGGCTCAGCACCAAAGGCTTTGCCTAGATGAGTGGCTAATGGTGAAGTTGGCTTTCTTTTAAGTTCAGTTACACACACTAGGCAGTGCGTGCTTAAAGTGACTAGGGATTGTGCCTAACGTTCTATCTCATCACTTTCCCGAGGTACCACTTTCAATGTTATCTAAGTAACTGAAACTCAACAAACCCCCATAACAAAGAACTCCTGTCCAGAGGGCAGTGAGTGGAAAGGGGAGTTGCCCCTTACAGCCTCTTCTCCCATATTTGCACTTGGCTTTATTACAGTGGCAAACTAGTCAGCCTAAGAAGAGCTGATCTTGTAGTTTGAGATTTTCTGAACCAGATGTGCAGATGAATGTGCAGATTAACAACAGGAAAGCATATTTGAAAAGCTCTCAAGCCCACTTGAACTTGGGTGGGTTTCACATGCGCTCTGTGAGCCCAAGGTTTATGAGAGAGACTGTTGTTGAACTGTGGTGCCTTCCTAGAGGCCTGAGGACAGGCAGGTATTTCCACACCAAGACACTGAGACAACGGACACCCTGGAAAATGAGCACAGCAGTTTCTCCCGCCTTTTCCCACACTCCTGGTCCCCGAAAAGTACAGTGTGAGCTGGGACGGCAGGAAGAGGTAGGCAGAGTAGCAGTGACAGGAAAAAGAGTAAAGAGGTCAAGACTAATAGCAGAGTAGCAGGAGGGAGGTGATGATCTGGAAAGAGACGCAAGTCTGACAACCCTGCATTATGTTGTCAAATGCTGGAACCAAGTGGGTGTTACTCCCTTTTAGACTGTGGGAAAGGGTGATTATGACTGAGCCTGGTTTCGCACACCATTCTCTAGAGATCATACCGCTCCGAATGGTAAGCAGATGAAAGATTACACATGCAGTTGAGCCCAGATGGAAAGGGCATGATAAAGGTAAAATGATAAGTGTTGCCCTGGCATAACTGCATATATTTGGAAATGAAACTTTCCTTGCAGACATCGTCCTTATACCAAGCCATGCATTGTGAAAGAGTTGCTAATAATTTCTTGTGTTACCAGAAGAATTTCTTATTCTTGTACATAACACTCCAAGTGTGAATGGCAGAAGTGCATACTTATGTGCCAAATGCCTAATGCATAAAGAAACCAGCTGTTGGTGCTGGCCAGCTGCTGACTTAGACGGGCTCTACACAGGAAATAAACACCTTGTATGGAACACAATGTGGCCTCTGCTGAGCCCCAAGTGGACTGGTGCTGGTAAAATCTCCAAAGGAAAATCTCAGCTGCCAAATTCCCTCTATCCAAACACAAAATATCTACTACTTGCTTGAAACAGATGGCTATGGACAATGACAAGGACACCAGGGGCCATTTCCTTGCTATCCTCTAACATTTGTAGAGAGTTGTTAGGAACCCTGTGGCTGTCCTCACACCTCATTTCATCTCCATGATAGCTCTCTGGTGGTGAGGTTGGTGTTACTCAACTCCTAGCACCTTCTCCCTTTGCTCATTCACACTAGCTACACTGGCCTTTTTGATGTTCTTTCCACAGCCCTGGGCCCTTGCAATTACTTCCTGCCTCAAACATCTCCTCCTCACCTTTGCAGGGCTGACTCTCTGCATTCATGCTGCTTAAACATTCCAACCTCAGAAAGGCTTTCTTTCTCCAACCATCTTATCAAACCTCTAATCTACTCCCCTCCGTCCCTATACATTTTAGCACTTATCCTGCCTTATCTTTCTGCGAGCAATTTTAACTATTTTAAAATTATATTAACCCTTATTTGGCTATTTTGATGTTGCTGTCTGTGTCTGTAACTAAAATGTAAGATCTATATAGACATGGGCTTTTTCTCTCTTCTTTACTGATTTCTAACATGGAGACAGTGCTTGATACATGGTAGGAAAGCAATAAATATTGGCTGGCTGACTGAATGAGTGAACAATAAGAGGAACATCCTATATAATAAAAGGCTAATATGCAAATCGACCAAATGGAGAAATGACCAGTCTCTATGATGCGCACTGACCACCAGGGGGCAGATGCTCTATGCAGGAGCTGCCCCCTGGTGGTCAGTGCACTCCCACAGGGGGAGCGCTACTCAGCCAGAAGCCAGGTCCGACTGCTGGCTTAGTGGTGGAGCTAAGGATATCCGTGGAGAGTGGGCCTAAGCCATCAGTCGGACACCCCCCGAGGGCTCCTGGACTACAAGAGGGTGCAGGCCGGGCTCAGGGACCTGGGCTCAGGGAAATTTGTGCACCGGGCCTCTAGTGTGCATAAACTGATTCACTCCACATCACTCCATTCGGCAGAGGGGGATGTATGACTCAAACCAGGTCTTTGGATTTCAAATCTCATGCTGTTTGCTGTACACAAGGTTTTCTCTATTACAAAACTTACATTTGGTTTCAATGTTTATTCTAGGAAAAAATAAACAAATCTAGACAGGAATCCTAAGGCACTGTCACCACCATCATGATTGGGAACCACTCTCATGATTTATTATCCAGCATTTTATTTTTAAGCCTCCCAAAGCTGAAAGCAGCAGTTTCCGTGAGTGCAAAGCTAGACACCAAAGGCAACAGTTTCCAGAAGAGTGGGATCTACGAAGCCTCAATGAATTTGAGGTGTTTCTAATTAGCTTCTAATAATAAATAATATTAAAGGTCTCCCAGAAGGCAGGAGGCGCACCATCTCAATTTCAAGTGAACATATTGTAATCCTGATTGTAGTGTGTTAGTGAGGTGGAACTTCACATATGGGTGACAGCGACTGTCCTGACTCCCAGACCCTGTTAGAGGAATCTCTATCTTTGAGATCTGTGACACTTGTTTTATACCTCTCGTATTTTCCTCATCAAAACAGCCACATATACAAAAGATTACTCATATTCTAAACACCATATTCTGCATTTATTAAACAGGCATTAAGCATTTATATTATTATTGAGTATTTTTCAGATGTGAAATACGCTCATTAAATTTAGAAAATAAAACTCCTAAACGACAAAATGATTCACAATCCCACATAAGTTTACAGATGAACTGTAGAATCATTTTATTAAGTTAAAAAATTCTTCTGGAATTATATATTTTTTATGTTTATATTTTATTAAACTTATGAATTAACTTATGAAGAATGGATATTTTATAATATTCAGTCTCAAATTCTGTAAGCATGATATATATTTTAGAAGTACTTTAAATATTGAGGGTAATAACCATTAAGGAGGAATATTTTTGGTTTTTAAAAATGTTTTGCTTTATTAATTTTATATGTTTTTAGATACTTAGAAGTTAAAAATGTGTGTTTAGATGTGTTTGTGGTTTTTTCAAGAATCAAGAAGGGAAAAGAGAGATTTCTGAGCTCTAGAATGCTATCATTATTCTGGCAGAACACAGATATTACTTTGGGACTACATCTCAGCCAAGGTAATTCAAACTTCCAACAGCTGGGTAATCTGCTTCTTGTCCTCTCTCTTCTTTTTTTCTTTTCCTTTATTTCCTCTATGACTCCCCATTGCTTTCTTTTCCTTCCTGAAAATTCTCTTTCCTTTATTTTGTCTTTATTGTTTCTAGTTTCTCATTTATACCTTTTAAAAATTTTATTCTATTCTCAGAAGAAAAAAAAAATGATCAGTGTTCTAATCCTCATGAATTAAAAGAGCATGCCAGACTTTACCACTTCTGGGGGAAAGTTCAGTTAATCACAGAGATGGCACCCAACAACAGTGAGTCGCCAAACATCTGCATAAGATGATCTGAGAGAACTGGGCACTACCTGCCCTGCTTCGGAAACCTCCGTTTAGGGTTATGGAGAACAAGGAAAGGTGGAACATTCAAGTCTCCTTTTTAAAAAAAAAATTTTTTTATTGATTTCAGAGAAGAAGGGAGAGAGAGTTAGAAATATCAATGATGAGAGAGAACTATTGATCGGCTGCCTCCTGCACGCCCCACACTGGGAATTGAGCCCAGGCAATGTGCCCTGACCAGGAATTGAACCATGACCTCCTGGTTCACAGGTCAGTGTTCAGCCACGAAGCCATGCTGGCTGGGCTCAAGCCTCCTTCAGACTATTTATTCCTTCAGAGTATTAACTGGTCCTTTCCACCTCTTTCATCTTTTCTCAAATCCTTGATGTAGTCCTTCTAACTTGAATAACTCCAGTTAGCCTTAAGTTGGTCTCTCTCATTCATCTTCTCCCTCATTCACCTTGCACATCACTGCCAGGCTAATCTTCATAAAACTGTACTTATAGTTGTCATCTGTTCAAAAATCTACAGTGGCTTCCTGTTATCTTTGGCATTAGTTATCAATTCTTTGTTTGGCTTTGTTAGCCATTCATCGTATGATAGCAATTTTATTTCCCCAGCCCTCCCCACCAGGATTTCTTAACCATTCACTTCCTTTCATACATTCTGCTCTTATTTCCAACTTCTTGCCTCTGCCTCTGCTGCTTTTCATCATTTTTAAGAACTTCTCTCTTCTCAGTCTACCCAGCATTTTTTTCTCTCCTACATAAAGCTTCCTTCCACTACTCTAGACAATATAAATTTTCCTCTTAATTACTTATTGCCTATAAAACGAGCACCATACAGTTCAGCACTTAATTGATCTCTATATTTTTGTTTTGTTTCCCCAGCTGGATTGTAAACTCCATTAGGAATATGGACTTATGTTTTCAAATTTATAACACCAGATTATTTTTTGAACCAGAAGAGCTTTCTATGTGTTCACTGACCTATGCAGTTAAGTCCCTGAAATTAATTCAGTACACAGAACAATCCCAAGTGATATGCAGCATGCTTTATGAGAAGATACTGGGTGTTGATGGGAACTACCGGGTCTACTTCAGTGAATTTCAAATTGAATTATCTTCCCTGTACCAGAAAGTCTAGCAGGTACATGTATTTCTCTTTTAGAAAGCGATGAAAATGAATCCTCCCAATCAATGCATTCAAGAGCAGCTCAGTGTCTTTCAAAATGAGGACAATGTATAAAATGAAAGAACACACAATTAAGCCAAACCAAGTAGAAATTTCTCAGCTTGTCAATGAGATAAACAGCTTCACAGGTATATTCCCCAAACAGCAAGCCTCCAAACCCTTTGCACATATAAACTAGTGACCCAGTGCATGAAATTCATGCACATTAAAAGGGAATTAATTAGAGGAAATATTTTAATATTGCTATTTGCCTTTCTCTATAATAGAAGTGTCAGAGATGAAAATTAGTAAAATGTATATGAAAATCTTCCTCCTGTCAGAGTCTGGGGCATGCCACAGGAACCAGAGTCACATACCCACCCACTCATGTGTGCCTCGAAATCACTTAAGACCCAGACTTAGCTGGCCCCACCCCCATTGGGCTAGATCCAGACCCGGCCAGCCCCACCCCCGTAAAGCCCTGCTGGGTGGGGGACACAGCCTCAGGTCCCTCAGCCTGGCACCAAGGCAGGGGATGCGGCCTGGGGTCCCCCGTCAAGCCTTGCTGGGTGGGGGATGCAGCCTGAGGTCCCCCATCAAGACTGGCCGGGCTGGGGGCGCAGCCTGAGGTCCCCCGTCAAGCCCCACCAGGCGGGGAGTGCAGCCTCAGGTCCCCTGCCCCAGCCCAGTGCCAAGCAGTCTCAGGTCCCTGCTGATTGCTCGTTAAGGCTCGTTATGGGAACTTGGCCTCTGCTGTGGGTGCAGCCATCTTGTTACAGTGTGACGGTCAATTTGCTTATTCCCTCTTTATTAGATAGGATGAAGATGTTTAAGAAGTCAAATGGAAAGAAAGGAGCCTCACCCAGTCATTTTCCAAAGAGGGATTTAGTTCCTCCTCCAAGGAGTGTGAAATACATATCCAACTCTTTTCATATGAATAAGAAAATCTTTCAATGCTGCCTTTTTAAAAGCAGCCACATCTAGGGTAACCTCATAAATATGCTGACAATTCACAACTCTATTTGCTATGTACAGCCTCTGTGTTCCCCAGCTGCACTTCTCCTAAGTCTTGCTCATTTCTCATGGACACTAAAGCCTGCCAACTGGACTAATCAACAATATAAAGGCCACTGGCTCACTTGCTGCTCCATTTTAATTCAGCTATGTAATTAGCAGATAATTTATATAAAATATCTATCAGAAATTCTCCTAAATGTATTCACACTTTTGAATTAATCTGACTTAAATACAATGCTAGGATTTTCAGGAAAAAAGAAACTTTTATGAATTTCAATAAAACAATAAAACCCTAGGGTTTGAAAAAAGTGAGACTGTTTGGTGAAAAAAGTGAGACTGTTTGGTGAAACTTTGCTGGCAGAGGCTGAGGGACCAACACTATTTTGCAACAAATACACTTGTGCACATGGTTCTCAATGTCTGCATAGAAGCACTGTTTTCTCTAAAATCTGTAGATAGAGCTGTGGTCCCCCAGTCACTGTAGAGAAAGGAACCATGTGTTATGCTGCAGATGGACAATTTCCTCTGGCCGCATTCATGCACTGTACAATGGAAAAGCAAAGAGAAGTGCGGAATGATTTGATAAAAAAATGCTTTTATAACAGGAATAGTGGATTATTTACTTTTGAAAGGTCAGTTAGGAAAGGATATCATGCATTGTAGAGTAATACATATGAAAATGAGTTAAAGTCATGAACTTCTGCAGGGGGCTCAGTACTAAAAAGTCACTCAAATAGCTACAGTAAGTACTGTATTAGCTGGAATGGTTAGAGAATTACATCCTCTGGTTAAAAATATGTTGCAGTGAAGTCTCCATTGTGATCTCCACATCATGCCTAGATTTAAAATCTTCAGGAATTAGGATAAAGTAACAACCTGATTCCATGTGCTGGCCACCGCCCTTACCAGATGTGCAATGTTATGTAATCTACCCTCACCAAGCCTGAATTCTTATAACTGGAACATGGAGGTAAAACTGGATTAAATGTCATGCTAGGACTGCCACTTCAGGCCAAAATAGAGTTTTCTCTCTTGTCCCACACAAATAAAAATATAAAATATATAAAGTATTGGCTTCTAAAATACTGGATAGTAGATAATGGATGGTGATTGCTGGGATATGAGCAATGAATGTGGTGAGTCCTCTGACTGCCCCAGCTTACTGCGTGGAGAAAGGTTTTTGGTCTTGGAACAGAGAGGGGAAACAGGGAGGTCCGGCAAAATCCCTGAGTTGAAGAGATAGGGCTGAGTGTCTGGGGACACTGAGGCAGCTGGAGTTCATAAGACAAAGTACAGAGAAAAAGGAGTCACATAGAAAGAGAACTTCAGGAACTGCAGAGGGTCCCCCTCGAGTTCAGCAGAGCACTGATAGCACACACATGTGACGAAAGTAATTGAGACTGGGGAAAATTCACCCACAGGATTGGAAGAAACAGTACCTGCCACTCACAGAGTCAGAAAATTCCTGTTCCTAACAGCTGGAGTGGAAACCATTGTAAGTCACATGAACTTGGGAGAGTACTGAGAAAGGCCTGCCTCAGTAGCAGAGAATAATTACATTTAAACTGAACACGGCTCTGATACTGCATAATGGAACTTCAAAGGAAGACTTGAAAAAATCAAAAGGTCTCCAAATAAGTGTGTCCCAGAATAAAACATAAGAATATTTATAGAAAGACAAAAATATCCCATAGCTAGCAAAGAAAAAATTATAACCCCTAACATCCAATAAAATATTACCAGGTATTAAAAAAGGAAGGAAAACATGACTCATAATGAGAAGAAAACTTAATCATAACTGACCCACAATTCACAAAGATGTTAGAATTAGCAAAGATTTCAAACAGTTATTATAACTGTATTCCACACTTATAAGAAGTTGAGACATGAAAACATTAAAAAAGCCCAGATATAAATTTTAAAGAGGAAAATTACAATATCTTCAGTGAAAAAATAAACTTCAGATTAGACATGGCAGAAGCAGAGAATAGTGGACTTAAAGATATAGCCATGGAAACTGTTCAAAATTAAGCACAAAGAGATAACATAATCTCCAAAAGTAAAATGAATATTAGTGACTTGTAAAACAATTTCAAGTGGATTAATAGATGTGTAATTGGAATGTCTGAAAGACAGGGGGTGATAGAAAAACATTTGAAGAAATAACAGTATTTTCCCCCCAAATTTGATAAAACTATAAACCCACAGAATCAAGATGCTACATAAAACACAGCATATGTACACACATATACCCACAAAAACATGATAAAAAAAGATTATATTAAGGCACATCATAAAATTTCTCAAAAACAGTGATAAGAGAAAAAATATTAAAAAAGAACAACAAGAAAATAGGTATGTTACATACAGAGAAATAAAGACAAAGAATACAGTAGATTTTCTTTTTTAATAAGAAACTGCAAAAACATAGTGACCAACATTCAAAAGAAAAAAATGTCAACCTAAAATTCTATTCCCCAGTTAAAATATTTTTCAAACACAAAGGGAAAAAAGACATATTCAATCATACAAGAGCTGAAAGACTTCATCACCAGCAGAAACACACTACAAGAAATGTGGAGGGAAATTCTCAAAGCAGAAAAAACAATGTTATCACCTGGACTATGGATCTACAAAAGGAATGCAGAGCACCAGAATGGGAATAATATGAGTAAGTATATAATATTGCTTTCTTGTTATTTAAATAATTTTAATAGATAATTGGCTATTTCAACAAAAGTAACAATGTAGTATGGGGTTTATAACAGATAAACAATATTGAAACACACCAATGGTACCAAAGTTAAGTCTGGGAAGTTTTAAGTATACTATTATGAACTTCTTAAAATATACATGAAGTGGCACAATATCACTTAAATATAGAGTGTGATAAGTTAGCAATGTATACTATAAACCCTAAAGCAACCTCTAAAAAAACAAAATGAAGACTTAGAGCTAATTAGCCAATAAAGGAGATAAAATGGAATCAAGAAATATTCATCTGATCCAAGAAAAGAAGAAAAAGAGGAAAAAAATAAAGAATAAATGGAGTAAATATAAAATAAATGACATGATAATAGAATTAAACCTAATCACATCAATAATCACATTAAATGGGAATGCTCTAACCACCCTAATTGCAAGGTAGTAATTGTCAGATTGAACATAAAAATAAGGCCCAAATATTTTTAGGCTTTTTTAATAGGAATTGGCAAGCTGATACTACCATTCATATGGAAATGTAAAGAACCTATTGTAGCCAAAATGATTCTAAAAAAGAAGAGCAAAGTTGGAGACTAACATTACCTGATTTTAAGATTATTATAAAACTTCATTAGTCATGACAGGGTGGCGCTGACTGGATATTTGTCTTTATTTCATCCTCTTCCCTCTCCCTCCCCAGTGTTTCAAAGTTATTTATATATTTTATAGCATTAAAAAACAAAATTATGTAACCAAATAAAAGTTTATCTGTACAGCAGATAATCACACTGACATTTATATGACACTAAATCTACAGAATATATACAAATTTATATATACAAATATATAAATTGAACACTAAATGGCACTAAATCTACAGAATCTATACAAATTTATAAATACAAATATATAAATTGAACAGAATTGAATACAGAAATAGATGCACACATAGATGGAAAAGTGATTTTCAATGGCAAATGGTTATCTTTTCAACCAGTGGTGCTGGAAAAATTTCTAATTCATCTACAATGAATAAGATTTAACCATACCTTGCATCATATACAAAAATTAACTCAATTGAATCATAGACTTAAAGAAAAATAAAATAATAAAAAGGCATCTTTTAGAAGAAAACAGGAGAATGTCTTTGTGACCTTGGGTTGGTTGATGATTTCTTAGGTATGACACCAAAAGTGTTATCCATAATATTAAAAATTTATTAATTAGACTTTAGGGAATTTAAAACTTTGATCTTTTTGGTAGACACTCTTAGAAAATTAAAAATAAGAGATAGATGTAAAGAAAATATTTCAAATCATGTATTAGACACATAATTTGTATCTAGATTACATAAAGAATTCTCAAAAGGTAATAAGAAAACAGATTATCCAGTTTTTTCAAAAATAGGCAAAAATTTGTTATATAGATGGCAAATAAGATATATAGATGGCCATTAAGCACATGAAAACATGTTCAGCATTATTAGCCATAAGAAAAAAACACACAAATTAAAACCCTAATGAGATACTACTACACACCTAATATAATGGCTAAAATTAAAGTGTCCGGTCATACCAAGCATTGGGGAGAACTTCTAGAAACTGGGAGCTCTCTTACAGTACTGATGGGAATGTAAAACAGTACAGTTACGTGGGAATATAGTTTGGCAATTTCTTTTAAAGTTAAATACATACTAGTTCACTACTCGGTAGTTACAAGATAAATAAAAGCATGAGTCATACAAAGACTTGTATAGAAATACTCATAACCCAAAACTGGAAATAAATCAAATGTTCATAAACAGGTAATAAATAAACAAATAGTGATCTAGTGATAGGATAGAGCACTATATCAAAGCCCTAGAAAGAGGCAATGCTGGTTGTTAAAAGGAGCTAGGACTGAGAATCAGGAGCCTTGAATTGTGGTCCTCACTCTACCACTGTTGTGAACTTAGATAAACAAGTTCACTTTCCTGGACCTCATCTATTCAATAAAGCAGAAATATTTATTTTTATCCTAAAAGCTTTTGAATTCCCTTACTCAGAAAACACACACACACACAACTAAAGAAAGTAAGGCAGAGGATCTTATAAAAAGGATAATGGATAGTGGATTCTCTTCAGTTTCTTACTGTTTGACTGGCTATTCTGGAGAATTTGTGCCGGTGATAGAATAAAAGTGATCAAATATGACTAGAAAAGGACTTTTACTCCAAAAGGAATAAGAAACCGATAGCCCACTCTGGCTTCTGAAGTACAGAACTCAAGGTATGAGCCCGGAGTATAATTCTATTGGTAGTTCCAATAGAATTCTTTAGACAAAAAGTTTGTGGATATTTGCCTTTATTTTATCCTCTCCCCCCCTTTCCTGGTGTTTCAAAGTTATTTATATATCTTATAGCATTAAAAAACAAAATTATGTAACTAAATAAGTTTATCTGCACAGCAGATAATCACACTGACATTTATATGGCACTAAGTCTAGAGAAGAATACAAATCCTCAAAGTCACAGTAGGCTATATTATAGTCAAGCTTTCTTAATTCCACAGCTGGGCTAGCATCAAACCAATCTTGACATGACAATCCAGAAAGTTACATTCTCATAGAATATTTTATTGGTTGACTAAAATTTGGAGTGGTGCCAAACTCTTTAGGATATGTAAAGAAGTGTTTTAAGCCAGGAGAATTTGTTTTCTAATTCAAGGGTTAAAGTGAGTACTTTTAGTTATGCCTAAGGGAGTGGGTTACATTTGGAATTTTTATTAAATGAATGTGTATATACCTATCCATGTATAAACGAATGTGTAGGCATCTTATTGCTTATTCTGGTTCTGTAATGGTAATATCACTATTATGATTTAGTTCATGCTTTATCCCTCTGAAATATTCCATGATCTTATTTGAAATGTCGTCACATTAAAGAATTCTTTTTTTTCTTTGCTGTCAAAAATAAACTACTCTAACATGGGCACAATCCCCTGTAAACATTCACACTTGTAATCACACTCATGCACACCCCAGGTCTTTTCTGACAGCTTGTAAAAATCTCTATTGCCTTTTCATGTGGCCTTCACAGTTACAAAGCTGAAATTTCTTTGGCTATTTCCTCCTATGTTTATATAGCTCAGCTTTTCAAAGGGTTTTTAAAAATGGCTTAGACACACCTAAGAAAAATATGCATTTCTTCTCATGACTTGGCTAATAGCCAAGGTTTTTAAATCCCCATTTACCAAGAAAACAGTGCTCTCAAGTGTGCCACGTATCAGCAAAGCAAAGATGCTCTTGATAGAGATTCAAAAGCCCATATCAGCATTGCGCTTTCTTCTGCCCTTGTTGCCCACAGTTATTGGTTACCTGTAGAGAGAGCTATTCCAGCTTCCCCCTCCTATTGATGAATTTCTGATTCATATCTGGTGTCTGATAGAACATACACAATGCAAACCTCACCCCTGTACCCGTATTCTTTATAAGCCCTGGAACAACATAATAAGTGAATAAAAAAACTTCCTACTTTTCAGGGACAGTTTGTTACTAAAAAAAATTTACTTAATGTCTTAAATTGTGATCTTCACAAGCAAAATATGAGTTGAGGATTTGTATGCAAGTGATTTATCAATAATATGCAGGAGAAACTCACAAGGGGATTCAGACAGCAGAGTAGGAGAGGGGTATGACTCCAGGCAAAGTTTCATGAAGGCTTCAAGTTCATTCTGTATAATAACTTGGAAGTATGACTTACACCTCAAAGTTTTCTCCTTTGAGGTCAGGGGCTGGGCCATTGGCTAAGGATGGGTTGGGAAGATATAAAACCCTTCCAGCTCTCTAAATATTCTGTCAATGAGGCTCTAGATGTCCCCAAGGGAGTACCTCAAAGCAAATCAAAATGCAGGCCATTAAAAGCAAAAGCTGGGTCAATAGTGATCATACTTCTAGGAATCTAACCTAAGAATCACGAAACACCAATCAAAAAGAATATATGCACCCTTATGTTCATAGCAGCATAATTTATAATAGCTAAGATCTGGAGACAGCCCAAATGCCCATCAGGAGATGAATGGATAAAAAAAGCAGTACATTTACACAATGGACTACTATGCAGCTATAAAAAAGAAGGATCTATTACCCTTTGAGACAGCATGCAGGTACCTGGAGATGATTATGCTGAGTGAAATAAGCTAGTCAGAGAAAGACAATTATCACTTATATGTGGAATCTAATGAACACAATAAACTGATGAATAAAATAGAACCAGAGGCATGGAAACATGGAACAGACTGACCAATCTCAGAGGGAAGGGGGAAGGGGGCCAGGAAGAGATTAACTAAAGAACTTATATGTGTATTTGCATTGCCCATGAACACAGACAACAGGGTGGTGGTGGGAACCAGATGGTGAAGGGCAAGGGGGAAAAAGGGAAAACATTTGTAATACTCTCAACGATAAAGATTAAAGCAAAAACCAAAAACACAAAAGCTCACAGAAGCCAGGGAAGGGACAGACAGAAACAGTAAATGGACCCTAGGGCATGTGGCCAGCACCAGCAGTGTTCTGGCTCTAAACATTCATTGGGCGCCGGCTCTGTGCTGGGTAGTGCTCACTGCTGGGGATACGTTGGTGGCAAGTAGGTCTATTGCCCATTCCAGTTAAGTTTAAAATGGGGTTGGAAAAAAAAAGACTCATAAGCCAATATTCACACAAATGAATAGAACATTACAACTATAAATACTTTGAAAAAAAAAAACATGTTATGAGAACATTTATTAGAGGGACTTGACTTAGTCTTATGTTCAACAAATGTTTTTCGAAGGAAATGACTCAATATGTAGCAATTTGGTTTCCTGGCCACATGAAGAAAAACCACATTGTAGTTGTTAGTGTTTTTGGTAGGTAAAAGCAATTTACAAACTTTCAGGTATCCTGAAGTAATTCCCAAAGTCAGAAAAAAATCCATGAAAAGCCTTTAAATAGTGAATCAGAAGAAAGGAGATAATATTCAGATTGGGTAAACTAGGGAATATTCTACAGTCCAATCTTTATATAGGCATCACAGTATAACACAAACAGCCAGGATAAGGAAGTCTCTCTCACACACACACTACACACTCCCTGGTCAGGTTTTGACAGCAAGGGGAATTTTATGACTAGGAATATGATAGAAATTTCTATATGGTGACACAATATGTAGGAACCAGATTAGATGCTCTATATTCATTATCTGGTTAGGTCCTAACAAACAACCCATGAGCTAGGTACTATCTTTATCCCAACTTTGCAGAAAGGAAAATAGGAGGCAGGAGGTTAAGACATTTGCCCAAGGTCACTGAGATGCAAACCAGTTGAATAGGATTGAATGTAAATCTGTGTGGCTTCCAAGCTGAGCCATCATAACCAATTTGCCAGGCTAGCTGGACAAGCAGCACCCACTTATGTGAAAACTCTTCCTGGAAAGGGAATACAGACTATGGCAGCTTAAATCCAGTAGGGTCCTAGCTAATTATCCTCTTTAGCTACAAGGCTGGCTAGCTAGCTAATAAGCCCCCTTTCTAAACAATGTGGTTTCACTAAGGAGTCAGCTGGAGCCCCTAGCTCTATAGACCTGCTCCCTGTGGTCTTGTAGGCAAGCATATTGTAAAACTTTGTTTATAGCCTCAGACACATCATATCTTAGACTATTATTTCCAACATGTTCATCAGGGAACGTATAAGGTCAATGCCAGAGGCCCACTAGATCTTGACAACTAGAGTCCACACCACCAAGAGTGTGTCTTTTCTCATAGCACCAGGCATGTGGTAACTCACTCAATGCTTTCCATGAGCAGTTAAAAATTGTGAATTTCACATCAAGAGTCTTTCACCCATTCATTACAAAGGAACACTAGATTGTTTCTGTCCTCTCTCATATAGTGACTATGAGAGCTTAGTAGTGACTGCCTTGAACACTGTTGCAGAGAATCCAGAGGCAACATGAAGGTTCAACAGGAGGGAACCCCAAGATCAACTAGTGAGGACCCTGGTGAGTGCTAGACTTTGGAGAGTGTGTAGCCTGTTGGCCACACTGGATGAAGCAGTGTTTCCCAAACCTTATGCCTCACAGGGGACTCTGGCCCAAAGCACAGATTTCCAGATCTAGGGCAAAGCTACTGAACCTTCAAGGACAGGTGCCTGGAAACTGGCATTCAACAATGGCTTCAGGTGATTTTCACAATTAGGTAAGTTTGGAAAACACTGAGGGTAGCCATCCTTTATCCCATATACACTCCCCAGGTTTTATGGTGTCAAAAAATTCTCACAGTTATATTTTATTTGACCTGAACAATCCTTTCTGCAGCTCTATGTACTTGCACATGTGTGTGTGCCCATGCTCATGCATGTGTAGGAGCATGTGACAAGGAGAGGTTCCCTACCATTCAGCCAACCCAAGAACTAGTGATGGCTCTTCCCTTCCTTATCACCACCCCTCCTCCAGGGTTCTAGAACTCACACCTTCTTTTGTGTGTGGCAAGAAGTTCAAGTGTCCTGAGCAGTTCACAGAGTCTCAGCTACTTTTCAAGTGAGAGGCAGGCATCCTTTAGTTGTATGATCATGACAGGTGAGCAGCTGCCAGAGGAGTGGCCTTTAGGCACTATGATGAGAGCAGGTGCCTCCTCTGCAGAGCCAACAGGCACTTCCAGGCCAAGGCCACAGGTATGTGGGCACTGGCTCAGCTTCCACATGGTCCCCGCTTCTGACCACTGCAGAGCAGTTACTGGCATTCTCTTGTTGTTAAAGCTTCCTCTCTCCTTGACTCCCCCAATTTCCTGACTACCTTCTCCAAGGTACCAACCACCTCACTACCTATCTTTCTCTTTATAGCACAGATATACCTCATCTATATTCTATTATCTTGTGAGTGTGTGTGTGTGTGTGTGTGTGTGTGTGTGTGTGTGTGTGTGTGTGTGTGTGGTGTACACTGTTCATGTCATAAGCTCCTGTACTCCTCCCCTCAGGACCTCTCCTGATTTTCCTGGTTTGGGAGGAAAGAAAACACACAAAAAACAGGGAATCTTTTCTGTTTATTTTCTTCTCTCCATGCCATAACAGAACTAGTTTTCTGTTATTGTTCTGCCTCATGTTGTTATGATCAGGAAATGCAGGAAAAAAAAAAGGAATGGCCAAATTAAATATTTTATGGCCTTATCTGGCCATTTCTTCACTAGAATATAAGCTTCCCAAGGGCAGAAACTTGCCCGATTTTGTTGTGGTCTTTTCAGAGTTTGGTCCACAGTATGGCATGTGTATGAAATATCTATTGGGTTAATGGGCGATATTCCAGCCTTGACTCTTCTAGTGCCCTTTTCAGATTCATAACTCAGCCATATTTTCAAGGCCCAGCTCAGGTCTTACCTCCTCCAACAGGATGCTCCCGAGTATCCCTGTTTTTCACTCATCCCTTTAACACTTTTATCTCTATCTCACACCGCCTTGTTATTTCAATAATTTTAGCTTATTCGTCTATTTAAGGCGTAGGATGGTCTCAACAACTTTCAATAAATACTGTAGTGAGTTTCATTCAGGTTGTTTTTCAGAAATCCCTTAAAGCACACCAATGGCATCATTCCAGAATCTAACTCAAGAAAAGTAATTTGGGTCAAAACAATGCTCTCTGGGTCCACAGCTCTTTGACTCTTTGACTTGTCATTATTCTCTTATTTTTAATATGTGTCCTATTTCCTCCTCACTTCCTTCATGAACAAAGGATTGTGTGTTTTCCTCTACAGTGATGAGCGTGGCTCGAGGCACGTAGTAAATTCCCACTGATGACTTGATTGATTTTAAAGACACTAGGGTTATTTCAGAGACACTAATGTTCTTTTCCATGGATAATTCTGTGGCAAATATATCCTTCCTAATTCACAGGAAGACTCTCTTGGTCTTATGTTGTGGTTTCAGTGTTCTGTGGACAATAAAAGAAAATGTGTATGACTGCAAACACATGTGCTCCTATCCTCTGTCAGGATAGCAATGAAAATTAAAGTCTAAAAAAATGGTTAATTGCATCTAAAAGGGGGGTGTGTTTCTGTTTGTTCTGAAATGTTGCTTTTGACTAAGGGAAAAGTAAAATTCTGGAATGGTTGGGGTCTTGAATGTTATTTTCCTTTTCAAAACTTTGTCTCAGTTCATAGCTTGCTTTTGCAAAAAAAATTTTTTTTACAAGCAACTGAAGAAAAGAGAATATTTTTTTGCGACAGTATTTGTCTCATTTTAGCAATGAAAATGTAAATGTTCAAACAACACGGGCAGCACAACTCAAATCTGGGGAGGTAATTTTTCTTACACACCAACCTTTAATACAGAAAAATTAAACAAGGATGGGATTTCATGCTACTCCAGTAAATTAGAAAATCATTTAACAAAAAGAAATGAAAAATAAGAAAAGAGCCCTGGGTGGCTCATTTCATTGGAACATTGCCCCATACACCAAAAGGTTGCAGGTTTGATTCCCAGTCAGGGCACATACCTAGGATGAGGGTTCAATCCCTGGTTGGGAAGGGTCCAGGAAGCAATTGATCAAAGTTTCTCTCATATTGATGTTTCTCTGTGTCTCTGTCTCTCTGTCTGTCTCTCTCCCTTCCTCTCTCTCTGAAAATCAATGGAAACATATCTTTGGTTGAGGGTAAAAAAATAATGAAAAAATAAATAAAAGAAGGCATCATTAGACAGTAAAGCCTGTATTAATGAGAGAATAAGGCTTTGTTTCTTTCCCCCAAGATCTAGCAGTGCTGGTTGGGAATGAAATGATTAGGGTTTGTGTAATACATAACCCAAGCACAGCTTCCTTTTACCACAAAACCCGCATCTCAGAATTTTATATTTTTGAACTCTGGTGTTCTTCCCTGGTAAAGCAAACACATGTATGTTTTTTTAATGGTTTCCATACAATTATAAAGTCATTAGAGTCGTTAAGCACTATTCCAACTGAGGATGTTTAGACATGTGCTTCAATAAAGATTAAAAGAGGAATCATGAACATTTAAATGGCAGTAGCTTTTAAACATGAGTATTTTCTCAAATTTCTAATCATTTCTTTTCATTTGTTTACAAGAATAATATAGTTCTTGGCTTGAATATACATATTAGAGGGAAGGATCATTTTGTAAAAATATCTTAGCATGAAAAACTTCATACATTTGGTGATGTCATCTCAACCCAGATGAATTTATTTTACAAATACCTTGATTCTCCTAACGTCCAGATAATTTCTAGGTGCTGGATATTGAAAGGGAATGAATTCAACTAAGTAGAAAGCATCATTCATGACAATAAGTGTTCTTTATAATGGGGTGACCCTTTCTTTCTTTCTTTCTTTCTTTCTTTCTTTCTTTCTTTCTTTCTTTCTTCTTTCATTTTTTTTAAACCTTCACCCAAGGATATGTTTTTATTGACTTTAGAGAGAAGGAGAGGAAAGGAAGGTAGGTTAAAGAGAGGGAGGGAGGAAGGGAGGGAGGGAGGGAGGGAGGGAGGGAGGGAGACAGAAACATCGATTGATTCTTTTTCCCATGGGGGAGTCTAGCCAGATTTTAAATGCACAGTATTTTCCATATCCTCAACTTGTCAGAGAAGTGGCTGAAGTAATCCAAGACTATTAGCAAAAAAAAAAAAAAAAAAAAAAAAAAAGTTATGATTAGCTTTTGGTCAATTTGGATAAACTGAAAAATGAAAAACAGGAGCCAATGACAGACCATGGGATTTGCAAATTATAGTTAATGAAACCACTATTCAGCCTCTGAATCACATGGACAGTTACAGATAACTTTCTGCAAAAAGGATTTCTTATTTCTATACACAGTGAAAAAATCACTGTAATGATTTTTCTGATTAATATTTAAAGACATATCTGGAAGAAAGAAAAAAAATACCATTAAACTGATCCAAAGCAAAGTCATAATATCCAGTACCTTGGGGCAAAAATAGATTGTAGTTTCTTCATTGTATTACAGACTAGACAAGGGGGGGAAAAAGAGATAGCCTGTAAAAAATGAAAACACTGGGAAGCAGGTTTCCAGTGTCTTCATTGATATGGAAATAATTATACCAGCAGTGAAAATAAGCACTGGACAGGAACAGGGTCCTCAGAGCATCAGTGTGAAATGACAGAACACTAAGGAGTAGGTCTAATGGAGGGTGGGGGTGAGGGGGAGAGACCAACCAAAGGACTTATATGCATGCACATAAGCCTAATCAATGGACACAGACAACAGGGGGGTGGGCATGAATGGGAGGTGGGGGATAATGGGGGAATAAGGACACATATGTAATTCCTTAATCAATAAAGAAATTAAACACACACACACACACACACACACACACACACACAAAGATATTGACTCTAAAAGACATTTGGGAATCATGTTTTGGATGGTGTAAGAGTTAGCTTACTTTTTTTATTCCAGATAAATTTTTGGAAAGTTCGTTCTACGGTAGGTCTGTGAAATATGTCGTTGGTATTTTAATGGGAAGTGCATTGAATTTATAGATTGCTTTGGATAGTATGGACATTTTGATGATGTTGATTCTACCAATCCATGAATATGGTATGTTCTTCCATCTGTTTATGTCTTCCTCTATCTCTTTTTTCAGTGTCATGTAGTTTTCCACGTATAGGTCTTTTACCTCCTTAGTTAAGTTTATTCCTAGGTATCTTAATTTTTTTGGTGTGATGGTAAATGGGATTGCTTTTTTAGTCTCTCTTTCTGTAAGTTCATTATTGTTGTATAGAAATGCCATAGATTTCTTGGCGTTAATTTTGTATCCTGCTACATTGCTGAATTCATTTATTAAGTCTAGTAATTTTTTGATGGAGTCTTTAAGGTTTTCTATGTACAGTATCATGTCATCTGCGAATAAGGACAGCTTTACTTCTTCTTTTCCAATTTGGATGCCTTTTATTTCTTCTTTTTCTCTGATCGCAATGGCTAATACTTCCAGCACTATATTGAACAGGAGTGGTGAGAGTGGGCATTCCTGTCTTGTTCCTGTTCTTAGGGGAAATGGTTTTAGTTTTTGTCCATTGAGTATGATGTTGACTGTGGGTTTCTCATATATGGTTTTTATTATGTTCAGGTATGATCCTTCTATTCCCACCTTGCTGAGAGTTTTTATCAAGAAAGGGTGTTGGATTTTGTCAAATGCAGATTGGGACCCAGGTAACAGACAGAGACTTGGCCGACAGCAGCTGCCCTATATCTAAATCCAGCCTAGCACCAGGAATGCTCAGGGCCTACTCAAGAATGCAAATAATCCTTTCCACTAATATTTACAGGGTAAACTAAGATTGTTGGTAGAGTATTAAATTTGACAGTAAAATAATAATCAAGTTTTCAGATTAATTTAAATAGGCTAATTGAAATAAGTGAATATTCAAGAAAATTTAATTGTACTGGACAAAAAGCTGTTCCTAAAATAGTAACTAAAATTTCTATTGGTAGTTCATCTCATGGTAAAATTCCTGAACATGCAATGAACCTAAAGCAGTCATATTTTTGTGCAAAAAATTAAAATTTAAAGTTATCAAGACTGCATTATAAAATTTACAAAAGCCTCCATTAATAAAAAAAAAGGGGGGGGATAGTAGGGTAATATCATGTAAGGAAAAATATCCTGTAAGTAAATTACATCTAGAAAATTTTTACTTTACAAAATTAATTTTCATTTGTAATGCTAACAGCAAGACACCCATGAAAAACACACATGGTATCTAAATAAGACAAAGAAAAATCGTTTGGGCAAAAATAAAAAGAATCCCAAATCAATTATATAGAAAAGATTCCTTTATTAACTTTTGGTTGAGAATATGTTTGTATATTTTCAGAAAACAACTCCAAGACCATGTGGATTCCTGCAACAGAGAGGAATTGACAGGTCTGTTCCAACCACGAAGACAAGAGGAGAAACAGTCCAGAGATGGAAGACGCTGACGACGCCTTGCCATGCTAGCAGTCAGCAGCTGTGCATCGCAGCAGGTTGCCTAGGACCAAACCAGAGAGGGCCGGACCTGCATTGTAATACTTCAAACAATAAAAAAATAAAATAAAATAAAATAAAATAAAATAAACCAAAACCACACACAAAAAAATAAAAAAAAAATAAAAGCTTCAGGACAGTGAAAAAATAAATAAATAAATAAAGTGTAAACTCGGGTAAAAAAAAAAAAAAAAAAAGAGTTAGCTTACAAGCTTGGCTTCTGTAACAAAGATCCAAAAATAATGATGGCTCAACAGAAGTGAATTTCTCTTTGTTATAATTGTGGCGAGGGTGACAGGGACCCAGACTTTCAGTTTTTTTATCTGCCAATCTCAATCCTTATCTTTTATTTGTTCTCTATAATAGCTACTGCAGCTTGGCCTTCATGTGAGAAAGGGCCTATCCCTTTTCTTTAAGGGCTGGTTTCAGGTTTCAGAATCTTTACACATCACTTTGATTCACATGCATTTGGGCTGAGCTTGGTCCACATGACCATGCCCTGCTGAAAGGGGAGCTGGAAATGTAGTCTTTAAACTGGAAGCTATATGCCCATGATAAATCTTGGTGGGTCTTTCCTTATTTTTAATGCCTAATTCTCTTACCAGTTCACCTGGCTGTCAGGGGTCCTATTATTTTAGGGACAAAACTTCCTCCCAGATACCACTCTGTGTGTGCTGATAAAATTCAGGATGCTTTCCGTCTGTTTACCAATCACCAAGGACAAGCACCTTGAACTAATGGTACTAGTTGTCCATCCTTGACAGTTCCTTCCTGATGATAGGCTAAAATTTTATGTCATTTTTGCTTGTTGCAACATTTAGCATGATACTCAGTCCCTTGGATTTGCTATTAGTGTGTATGTGTGTGTGTGTGTGTGTGTATAAAAGTTATAAAAGTTTTGTTTTATTGTGGGTGGGAATGGGCTTGGTAATTTAGAAGAACGATTAGAAAAGCTGTACCAACAATTTTAAATATTTGAAGGCATCACAGAAAAGAAGCCAGTGAAAAATACTGAGGCTGTATTCTAAGAGAAGAAGGAAGCTGAGACATTTTGGGTTGCTTTGCTCCTAAGGGCATCTGTAGATTCTGAAAAGAACCTAAGCAGTGTACCCTTTAGCTTCACAGGCACGCTCCCTCTGTGATAATTCATTAAGTGATACAAGGTCAGAATTTGTGTAATTTCAGAAAGCATATTATACATTAATGAAAGGAAGTATGTTTGAAATAAATGAAACCATATAGAAAATAATATAACAAACACCTATGAACCGGAGATGAAAAGAATTCTATCATTTAAAAAATTACTTTGTATTTCTCTTTCTATTTTTATAAGAAATAAAATATTTTAGAGGTAGTCGGAGATCTACCCCATCTGCGTTCCCCCCATTCTTAGAGCATACAGCATCTTAAAGTTGGTGAACAACTCCTATGCATATATTTGTACTTTTACTTAAATATTTATAGTAAACATTTATAAAAAATTTGGTTTAATACTTTGAGTTTTAAATTTCATATAGAATACCACTATTTATCTTTTACAATTTGCATGTATCACTCCATATTTTCTTAGATCTCCCATGTTGAACTGTATAGATGAAATTTATTTCTTTAGACTCCTACATATAGCTTCAGTGTGTGAACAGCCAATTCAGTAACCATTCCCCTACTGCAGGACAGGTAAATGCTCTCCACAATTTTTGCTATTAAAAACATTACTGCAGAGAACGTCACTGTACCTATCTCTTTGTTCTCATGTTTGAGACTCCCCTATAGTAGAAATCCAGAAAAAAAAGGCAGACAGTGGGGCAAACACATCTTCAACTTGACTATATATTGTCAAATTATTTACTCTACAATTGGTTGCCATAGTGATACTCCCACAAGCAATGTGAAAGAGTGCCCGTTTCTTCACATTCTTGCCAGGAGTTGGTATTATCAAGGTAATTTCATTTTATATGTTGGGAGTGTTTAAAGTGGCACATCAATGTTGCTTTATTTTGTGTTTTCCTGAATACTGGGGAGGGTGAACAGATTTTCCATATGTTCACTGTGCATTATTTTTTCCCCTTTGTGATTTGCATGATAAAAATTGACCATTTTTCCATTGGGTTGATTGTCTTCTCCTTACTGATTTTCAAGTTTTAAAATGTACTCTAGAACTGTATTCTTTTTCTGATAAATAAGTAATAAATATTTTTTCCCAATGTCTGACAAGTATTTCTGTCACAAAGAAGCTTTTATTATTATTGAAAGAGTTTTTATTTATTATCATTGATAATGTAGTTGTCATTCTTTACATTTTGGTTTGTTTTTCTCTATCTTAATTGAGAAATCATTCCTTAATAATTTATAATGCTATTACCTTTTCTTCTAATACATTTAAAGTTTAGCTTTTCAAGTAAGGGTTTTCAACTCATCACTTTTGCAGAGCAGTAGGTTTCACATTTTAATTATGTTTTACTGAATTTTATTTTTGGGTTATATTTTCAGTGTTGTAGTTACCTCCAAACCCAAGTTCACAGGGTTTCCTCCCATGTTTCCTTCTAGAAGCTTTATAATTTTTATTTGGCATTTAGCTCTATGGCCCATTTTGAATTAATTTTTGTAGCAGCAGTAAGGTCTGCACCTAGATTCATTTTGTGTGTATGGTCATCCAGTTATTGACATCCAGCACTATCTGCTGAAATGACTAGCCTTTCTCCACTGAATTACTTTTTCTTTTTGGTCAAAGATCAATTGGTTATACTTGTGTGGGTCTCTTTCTGGGTTCTCTATTTTGTTTCAATAATCTGTTTGTTTATTGTTTCACCAATACCACATTACCTTGATTACTGTAACTTTACAGTAAGTCTTGAACTTAGGTATTATGAGTCCTCTAACTATGTTCTTTGTCTTCAGTACTTTACATCTTTTCCCCCCCGCTCACCCTCCTGCTTACACTACCAAATAAAGTGTCAGCATTGAAATCCTTGCCTTGTGTTCTGTTTTCTGGAAAACCAATGTTATGTGCTGAATATTTGTGTTCCCCCCCCCCTAAAATTCATAAAGCCTAACCCCACAATATGCTTGTATTTAGAGATGGGTCTTTAAGAAGATAACTAAGTTTAAATGAGGTCATAAGCGTGAGGCCCTGGTCCAATAGAATTAGTGTCCTTTTAAGAAGAGACACCAGAAACTTTCCTCTCCCTCTCTCTGCCCCCCTCTCCTCCTCTCCTTTCTTTCTCTGTGTATTTACTGATGAAAAGCCATATGAGCATATAGTAGGAAAGTGAACATCTACAAACCAAAAAGAGAAATCTCACCAGAAACTGACCCTGCCAGCATCTTAATCTTGAACTCTATCCTCCAGATCTGTGAGAAAATACATTTCTGTTGGTTAAACCACCACGTCTGGCATTTTGTTATGGTAGCCCAAGAAGGCTAGTCTATTTTTAGACTATAATAAGACTAAGTATAACTTTTGTAAATATCAAATAGGATTTTTTAAATCCAATCTGACAATCCTTGTCTTTTAACTGTTGAGGTTAGTTCATTGAAAGTTATTGTATTCCTGATAGTATTCATTGCTAACACTTTATTTTATGCTTTCTAAATCACATATTTTTCTTTTTTTCCTTTCAGAACAAATATTAAACTGATTTATTTTCCTTAATTCTTTCTTTCATTGGTTAAGGAATTATACATTTAATCTTTATGGTTTACTCTTTAATTTGGAACATGAATGCCTGTCTGAACAAAGTCAAAATTGAATCCATAATGTTACCACATTTCCAAACAGTTCAAGGACTTTAGAAATGTTAACTCTGATTACCCACTCTTAACTTTAACGTCATATTTTTTTAGATTTTTACTTCAACTTTCTTTATATGAACCTCATATTGTTCATAATTAATTTTATTTTGTATATCGCTAACATGCATTTTGTTTACCCTATGTTTGCCAATTGTTTTGCCCACTATTGATTTTGGAAACCCGCTTCTTCCTTCTGGGTTCAATTTTCTTCTTTCTGGGATAAATCCTTCAATAATTGCTTTAGCAAGGATACATGGGTGGTAAAGTCTCTATGTCCCTTTTGTCTAAAATTGTTCTTATTATGTTTTCACTCTTGATTGATAGTTTGTCTAGTTTATAATTCTAGGTTGACAGTTATATTCTCTCAGCAATTTGAAGATATAATTTAATTGTACCATGGCCTCTATTGTTACCATGAGAAGTCTATTGTCAATAATTTTTCCTTTATTTGTCTTATTTAAAACTTTTTATTCTTGGATCTAAGGATTTATGTTTTTCATCAGTTTTATAATATTCTCAGCCATCATCTTGTTAATATTTGACTCCTCGTCATTGTTGTTCTTTATACTTTTGAACTTTTAGTAGCCATGTATTAACCCTTCTCATTCTCTTCTTCATGTCTCTAACTCTCATGTTTTTTATTATTTTTTTATCTTCCTTAATTGCATTTTACTTAATTTCCTCAGATCTATCTTCTAGTTCAATATTTTTACTTTAGCTGTTTCTAACATACCCCATAAGACTGTTTATCGCTTAACTTTAAAAGTTCTGTTTAACTTGTTTTAATCTGCTTGGATTTTATTTATTTGTTTCTTGTGTATTTCTTATAGATTTGATTTATTACCTAATTATTTGAACACAATTTTATATTCTCTATTAGAATATGCTATAATGTGAAAATATTGATTTTTCTAATGTTGCTACCTGTGTGTCATTAGTTTCTCACCCATGTTGCATCATTTACTTATGAAAGCTCAACTTGGGAGGCACTTTATGTGTGGAAGTCATGAAGCACATATGTAGAGGAGTAACATTATCTTTGTGTCTAACAAATCAATAAAAATATAATTAAAAAAAGAATTTATGCTCAAGAGACATATCTCAGACTGTAGTCAATATCTTGAATAGACTGGACTCATTACTTGTGGGCTGAAATAACATAATTTAAAATATATACATTTTTATTGATTTCAGAGAGGAAGGGAGAGAGAGAGAGAAACATCAATGATGAGGAAGAATCATTGATTGGCTGCCTCCTGCATACCCCCTACTGGGGATTGAGCCTGCAACCTGGGCATGTGCCCTTGATTGGAATCGAACCCAGGACACTTCAATCCACAGGCTGACGCTCTATCCACTGAGCCAAACTAGCTAGGGCTAAAATAGCATAATATTTAATACAAAATAAATAATATCAGAATTTCTGATAAAGATCAAATTGAGCTAAATGTTTGAATCTCGACTGATACTGTATTTTTTAAAGATGGGGCTGGTTTTGAGTCTTTATGTTATGGCAGTCTATACATATCCTATATAATAAAAACCTAATATGCTAAGTGTCCAGTCACCCATTCAACCAATCAAAGTGTAATATGCTAATGATATGCTAAGGTTGCTCAACCACTCGCTATGACGTGCACTGACCACCAGGGGGCAGAGACTGCGACTGGTACGTTAGCTTGCTGCTGGGGTCCAGCGGATGGGGGGACTAAGCAAGACGGGCCGGACATGCCCAGGAGCCCTCCTGCGGTCCCTCCCCAGCTGGCCAACCTCCTGAGACCCTCCCTGGCCCCGATTGTGCACCAGTTGGGTTCCTCAGCCTGGCCTGTGCCCTCTCCCAATCTGGGACCACTCGGGGGATGTTGGAGAGCCAGTTTCAACCTGATCCCGTTCAACACAGGAGCTGCCCCCTGGTGATCAGTACGCTCCCACAGGGAGAGCGCTGCTCAGCCAGAAGCTGAGCTCATGGCTGGAGTGCAGGGGTGGTGGCGGGAGCCTCTCCTGCCTCCGCGGCAGCACTAATGATGTCCAACTGACGGCTTAGGCCTGGTTCCCGGCAGTCAAAATCTCCCGAGGGCTCTTTGACTGCAAGAGGGCACAGGCCGGGCTGAGGGACTCCCCTCCCTCATGTGCACGAATTTGGTGCACCAGGCCTCTAGTCTTGATGATAGAGTGACATTTTAGATAAGACTTGAAGGACATGAAAGAGCAAACAATGCGGGTACCCGGGAAAAGAACTTTCCATTCTAAAAAAAAAGCAAGTGCAACATTTCTGAAGCAGAAACATGCTGGGTGCCCTTGGGGAACATCAAGGAGGTCACTATAAAAGGAAGGGAGAGAGAAATAGGTGATGAAATTTGAGGTAGCAAAGGATCAAGCTACAGTAAGTACTTTGCCTTTTACTCTGAGATGAGAAGTCATTGGAGGATTTTGAACAGAGAAGTGTTTATTTCCTTTTTAATGAGTTCACTCTGACTGCTGTGTTGAGATCAGACTGAGGGAGGCAAAATCAGAAGAAGGGAAACAAATTAGAAGGCTATTTCAGTAACTGAGCAACATGAAGATGGTAGCTTATACCAGAGTAGAAGCAGGGAGGTGATAAGAACTGGTTGGATGCTGGACATATTTTCAGTCACTTATTCAACAAATGTTTACTAAATCTGGTCCTATCTTGAATATAGGACATGCCATGCTGAGTGAGTCCCCCAAAGAATCAAAACCAAACAAAGCCCCTCTCCCCCAGAAAAAAAGACCAAACCACCCTGGTCTCTATTCTTGAGTTACGATAAAATTTGAGGTGGGAGGATGGGGGTAGAATCAGGCAATATAGTTGTAAACAAATAAGCAAGATTAATTTCTGAGAGGCATACATACTATGAAACAAGTTAACCAGTGTACTGTGAGAGTTCCTGGGTGGATGGACTCTGCTACTTTAGATTGTGTGTCCGGGAAAGGCCACTCTGAGGAAGAACGGACCTATCTGCTTGGACACGAATGATGAGAAGGAGGCAGCCAAGTGCAGATCTGGTGGGTGATTATTCCAGGTAGAACGAACAGCAAGTTCTTAATTTTGGAGCTTGCTCAACACACAGATGTTAAGTCCAGCAGTATGGCTGGAACACAGGGCGAGAAGGGGAAAGTGGTAGGCAGTAAGATTAGGGAGGAAGATTATGTACTAGTAGGACCTTGCAGTCCATCATAAGGAATTTGGATTTTACTCCAAGTAGTTCACAAAGCCTCTGGGAGCCTTTAAATAAGGGAATGGCGTGGTCTGCTTTACAGTTTTAGAAAATCCTACTGGCAAATGTGTAGAGGATCAATTCTGTTGGAGACAGACGCGTGGAGAGCTCATGAACAGTTGCAAATATGAGCCTGAAGCTTAGGAGAGAGTCAGGCTAGAACAGTGGTCAGCAAACTGCAGCTCGCAAGCCACATGCGGCTCGTGAGCCTCAGTTTGCCGCTCTGTTGACTAGTGAGTTTGCCGACCACTGGGCTAGAAGACACCACCTGAGGAGTCATTGGTGTATGGATGCTATTGAAAGGAAGGAGTTAGGTGAGCGGACTTCCAGAGTGAGCAGGGTGGCAGAGTCAGAGCCCAGGGGATGGCCCAGTCCACTTCTAGGGACTACTCATGTATCTGTCTGTCTCCTCTCAGATTCCCTAGTTCTTACTCCCCATTCTCTCCTGAGCCCACTCCCATCAGACCTCTAGCTCCACTGCTCTACTGAATCTGCCTCTGTATGATCACCATTCTTTTCTTGAAACACAAGGCAAGTGGGTTTTAATAAAGAAATAGCAAACTGGAGAATTGGGGAGAATTAGAGCAATACCACAATGACAGGACTCCACCAGAGAGAGATGAAAGAGTGAAAAGTTAAAGTGTCAATTTCCACCAAGTTTGAGAGCAAAATCCTACCAGAAGCACCGTGGCTTGGGTCTAACTTCTCAATTTCAACTGCTTGCCTGTGATTCTATTCACCACCTGCTCCTGGATTCCCTCAGGCTAAATTCCACCACCCAATCCTGTGACTTCAAGTTGGACCTCCCCAGTGCTGTGCCAGCCTGGCATGCCACCTGCTATCTACTGCCTGGCCTTTCAGATATTCTATTCTGCCTGCTAGACTGAACCTCTCTCTAACACCTACAAATAAATGCATTCCTTTTCTACCACCCCTTATGCATTTCTAGTCCTAATCCCTGATTTCTCTAAGCTATGCATCTTGCAATAATTAATGAAGTTCCGGTCAGCCATGCCTTTCAATATGACATTTACTACAAAAATTCCAACTTACCATCCTTTATTCTTTACAGCATTCTTTAGGGTCTAGACAGGGTTGGGGAACGTCTGACCTGTGGTCCGTATAAGGCCCGCAAAATCATTTGGTCTGGCCCTGCCAGGGTATTAGGGCTGAGTTAATTCAATGTTTGATCAAGTATAGCAGGCTAATTTTTAAGTTGATACTTGTCTGTGGCCCACAAATAATGTTATAAATATCCAAATGGCCCTTGGCAGAAAAAAGACAGCTTACATGCTCTGAGCTTTAAATCTCTGACTCGATGCACTATATGAATTTGAAGAAGTCTCCGGGCTCATTTTAATAGATACCTTGTGACTGACCCGGGTCAGATAACCAATAAAGGCTGCACTCTCCTATTAAGCACATACTCTCACATGTTTATCAAATTAACAGAAGTGGTGAAGAAAACAGTGACTGGAGTGAAGAGAACTTGGTAATCAGAGTCCTTTTTTTAATATACTGTACTGGGAAATATTGAACCGAAGTTTGGTGAGCAGAAAGGCCTTTGCTGCTAGTTATAACTCTTTTCCCTAGTGCTTGGTAGAGGAAGACACAAGAGTCTTGGAGGAGTTACTAGGAATTAAAAAAAAACAACAACACAAAAAACAGTCACACTACTCTTTAAAAAATCAACTCCTCTATTATTTTGAGCTTACAATTATATATAGATGCATTTAATTACATACTTTATTATTTATTTGACACTCTTATGGGTTGAATTGTGTCCCTCCAGAATTTGTATGGTGAAATCTTAATCACCAGTATGGTATCTCAGAATGGGGCCTTATCTGGAAATATCATCATTGCAGATGAAATTAGTTAAGATGATGAGGTGGTCATACTGGAGTAGGGTGGGCTCCTAATCCAATATGACTGATATCTTAAAGGGGATATTTGGACACACACACACACACACACACACACACACACACACACACACACAGGGAGAATGCTCTGTAAAGATAAAGGCAGAGATCTACAAGCCAAGGTACACCCAAGGTTGCCAGCAAAGCACCTGAAGCAAGGAGAGAGGCCTGGAACAGGTTTTTCTTCACAGCCCTCAGCAGGAGCCAGCCCTGCCAACACCTTGATCTCAGACTTCCAGCCTCCAGAACTGCGAGACAGTAAACTTCTGTTGTTTAAGCCACCCCAATTGGTGGTGCTTTGTTATAGCAGCCCTAGCACACTAACACAAAGCTTGAGCAGACATAAATCACATTCTCTACAATAGTCCAGTCATGTTTTCCATGTTGCATTGATAAAAGTGCAGCACAATTTGTCCACACTTCAGCATTCTGCCAGCACAAACCCTCACCTCATCAACATCACCACAGGGAGGAAGAGGAAACAAGCCAAGTGTGTGTGTGCAAACACATGCTCGCTCTCCCGAAGAGACCGATGGACTGCTTCTTAATTTAGGTATATTTCAAAAGGGCCGCAGAAAAGAAAGCACATTTAAAACAAACGTTTACCCTCGTTGCTAAGTCAATGCCTCACAACATTACTATAGTATCAGACATGAAAATGAAACCTGAATTATGCGGTTGAGTCTAATGTTGTCTCTTCAGGTGCTGTGTGACAAAGAGAAACAGTGGCATTTTGTATGATAATTGGTTGGGGCTGAGCAGCATGCATTTAAACACCATGCTAGGACACCTCTGCATTTCAGAAAACAATCTCATTAACACATTTCATGCGACACTTGTGCAGTGGAAGAATTTTAATTATCCCTGAGGCCTTGGAAACGTAATGCAAACCGCTTCAGGAACAGAAAAAATAAGCTTTATATTGCCCTCAGTAGTGTCAGTTTCATAGTTTCATCTGTATTAATATTTCATCATTGTTTTATTGGGATAATTACTACCTTGCAGGATAAGTAAAAATACATGATTAGGGCTTGGGAAGAGGGAGGTAAATGTGGGGGGGGGGGCCTGCAATGGGAGAAATTTGCAATATTATCAATAATAAAAATATATTTTTAAAAATATGTGCTTATGGAAATCTAGGACATGGACAGATAGTATATTTATTTCATTCAGTTGACACAGTGGTATCTACTGACATCAGGAATGGGATGAGATAGTCTATGAAAGAAAAATGCTGGTTTCTTATTTGTTGCTTTCAAATTTGTATAAAATCCAAAGAATAAAAACCAGCCCAAACAACGGGTAACCTTCCCAAACTTGATCTGGTAGTTGGGCTTCAGACTACGTGCACCGAATGAGATATCCGGTTCCACACAAGGACTTTAGAAATCACTACCCCTATTCTGACCCCACGTTCTTCATCTGCCCCACCTCCATGTCTACCAGACACACAGGGCTTAAGACTGCTTCTAAGCAACTCAGACAGGACAGAGCAGCACGTGGTATCCACCTAGCCGGAGCCTCACCAGCACATTTCCCAAACCTGTCTGTTAGAACTCATTTATGGGTGAGTCATGGGCCCATGCTCACCACCCAACCTGCTTAGGAGCATCGCTCTGTCATTTTAACAGCTAGACCCGCAGGCAACATGTACGCTGTTATGATAGGGTGAGGAGTGTTCAGCTCGTCTAGGATCTGATGGGCAGGGCAGCCTTAGTACTTTATAATAGCTCTTAGAAGTGTTTACAGAACGCTGTGTTTTGCACCTGATGGTAAAGCACACTGGGAGGCCCTGCCGCAACCCAGTGCAGAGCTGGGGGGCACCGAGAAGCCTCAGTCTTCCCAAGCAGAGGCGGCCTCTCCTTTCCTCCACGCTCCACAGAGGAGGCATTACATTTAAATGGAAGCAAGAAAGATGTGGATGAGATTAGAAGAGTTTAGGGCTCTGAAATCATAACAATGCTTTGTCTACCTGAATTCAGCATCTCCTTGGGGAGTATTAAACAATGGCAAATTAGAATTATCTTTCACCCATTTTGTAATACCCAAATTCAGTGCACCTTGGAAGACATTAAAGTGCATAAATCTAAATGGTGCCTCGTGGATTTAGGACTAGGAGTCTATGTTCCTGCCTGTTATGAAATCCCTCTGGATTTATGAAGATGAAATTAGTTTTTCCAACTCTTTTTTTTAATTAAGTTTTTGTTGTTGTTAAGCCTCACCTGAGGATATATATATATTTTTTAATTGATTTTCAGAGAGAGTGGAAGGGAGGGAGCAGAGAGGGAAGGGGAGAAAAACATTAATGTGAGACACATTGATTGGTTGCCTCCCACAGGCAGGATTGAACCTGCAACCCAGGTACGTGCCCTTGACTAGAATCAAACCCAAGACTCAACGGTGTATGGGCTGATGCTCAAACCACTGAGCTGTAGACAGTGCCTGGGAAGGCACATGGGCATTTCTTTAAGTATTGTCAGCTGAACCCAAGGCAACAAGCAAAGCCACGTCTTGGATACACATTTACCAAAAAGGCAGATGTGTTATCAGCACTGACTCTTACCTTTGCCCAGGTGTCAGGTAGTGGGTCTTTGATATGTAAATCCAGTCAAACACCAGGAATGCTTGGGCCTACTCAAGAATGCAAGTAATCTCCTTTTGTCTTGACCTTTTGGTGAAACATCCTGGTATTTGGGATATAAAATAAACTTGCTGGATTGGCTCTGGGTCATTGTCTCTCCAGCAGAAGAGGGCAGTGGTCCCACCCGGTTCCCAGCTTTTTCCTTCCATTTTGTGTCTTGTCTCTTTCTTTCTTTTATTTCTCAATCCCCAGCCACCTCTATTCAAAGAACCGGTTCATCTCTCTTTCTGTGCTGGACGCAGAAAAGAGAGACCCCGCCATAACTGGTGCCCAACGTGGTCTGGCGAGTACAGAGGCAAGAGGCAAGGGGATCGCTCCAAGAACTGCGTGCGCCACAGATTTAAGGAAGTAAGGTAAGGAGCAGATTGTTGTGTATTGTATTAACTGGGTGTAAAATATGGGTAATCCTCAAATGCTTAAAACTATGCTCAAAGTTCAAGGATGCTCTGTTAAGCGTAGTCAGATTCTTGATTTCTTAAGCTTTGTGGATGAAACGTGGAAAAAGGTCAGAAAGCAGTTGCATGACTGATACACAGCAGAAGGTCCAGAGAAGATTCCTATTCCTACTTTAATTCATGATGGCCTTGATCCCACACAGGAGAGTTTAAGAATGTCTAAGCGGGATGTGGCCATGGCCTTACAGCCTACAGTGGAGGGGTGCGAATCTCTAAGAATACCACCTCCCCACTCTGCGCCTCCTCCACCTCTGCTCGCTGTTCCTGCGACCACAGTCAAAAGCCCACCTGATAAAGATTTACCTTGTAGTAATGAGCAGGAGCTAGAGTTTGAGGCAGAGCGGGACAAGCATCACTGTGAGCGGGATAAGAAAGGTTTTGCTCGCAGCTGCCCAGCCTTTATGGCTGGATGCAGGCGCTTGGCCGAAAGTGACTTCATATTTCATTTTGTTGGAGGCTCAAACTACTTGTATCAGGCTGAACTATGTAGAAAGGATTAAAGGAATTTCTCAGCAACTGCCAATGATTCTTTATCTTAAAAAATCTTTTTCTTTCCTTAAAAAATAAAAATAAAAATAAATAAAAATTGAAAAAAATAAATAAAATAAAAACAGTAGATGCCAGACCATTACTATATTTTCCCCCAAAGCAAGAAGGAGGTGGGGGAAGGGAGACACATGGCAATCCAATATGGACACCCGCTCCCCAAGAAAGCCATTTTAAAAGGTCTCAAATCTGCCATCTTTAAGCATGGCGAGGGAAAAAATAAAAGTCGAGCTTCTGAGCCAAGCCAGTTCACTGGAAACTTAAAAGCTTTGAAGTTTACTAAATCAAATGATAAAAACTTATATCTAAATATATTGAAATGATATAATACTGAAATGTTGATCTGAGTATGCCTGGTATGAACTCTAGAGGATAGAAGTTAATCTATTAATTGAATATGCCTTGTATTTTATTTGAAATGTATCCTTAAAAATGTAAAAGTATTATTGATTTGAAAAGTGCTAAGTATTTAATTTGCTACCAAAAATTTGAAGCTCTTAAAGTTTAAGGTTCAGATTGAATTGGGAGAAATTATATAATTGTGGTAACTAAATGCCTCGAGTATATTTTTTGAGAAAATAAAATGTGTTTTCTCTGATAATTAGGAATTCAAAATATGTTACTTATTGGTCTAATTAAAAGAGAGGATTAATTCTATGAACCAGTTTAAATTTGATTGATATTCTTTAAGATAATTTAAGTATATAATCTTTGAATCATATATATAAATAAATATATATATATATATATATATATATATATATATTATCTTTCCAAGTTATTTCAAGACTTTGAGAATAACTTTTGGACATTTCATGGGCCCTGAAAAGTTTTCAAAAGTCTGTTCTCTCTTAAAAGAAATATTTTTTAATTAAACTGATTGATACTTGAAATCTCATGGAAAGCTTTATCAAATAAAAATTAATCAATATATTTTACTTATATTCATATATTTTAAATGTTATGAATGTTTTGGCCTCTAAGGAGGGCAAAATGTTTCTTAAAATTCAATAGCAAAATTTTAAGATTGAATTAAAAATGACAAAAAGCCATAGCCGCCTGCATTCTTAATTAAGCTAGAGGCAGGGCAACATTTGCGGCTTGTGAATCAGACATAAACATTTACTAAATTTGCTTTGCTTTTAAATGAAGATACCTACTTTAATTACTTAAATAAATTAGCTTATTAAATTATAATCAAGGTTTTCAGCTAAATGAAAAGCCAATATTTTTATAAACAATTCTAATAAAGACCAGAAACAGCTAGTGAGATTTTTGTTTGTCTGCAATATAAATTTGACTGTCTTTTAAAAGAACGGCTTGGACAGCTGCCATGATGGCCACATGGCTTGCCCCTCCCATGGGGGCCGCCATCTTGAAATAACAAAGGCCAACCCCCTTCCTTTGAATAAGCCAATGTCTTTGTAAGTAATTTAAATAAGTCTTCTAAGAAAGTTACTGAAGGCTTCCCATAATCCCTCTGTATATGCAAATAAGCCTAAGAGGATACTTTAAAAATATAATTACAATTTTAACAAAAGGAGAAATTTAAAAATTTTGAACTCTCTTTCACTGATATTTACAGTGTAAACTAAGCTTGTTGTTAAAGTATTAAATCTGACAGTAAAATAGTAGTCAACCTTACTATAAAGTTACTTGTAATATAGCTAGCTACTCGGCTGTAGGCTTGAGCTCCAAGCTACAGCCCTATAGGCTGTTTGTTGTAAAGTAAGACAAAATTTTTTAAATAAAACTCTCTGTAGTCTGAAAGTTATTCTGGAAGGAAATAAAGATTTCCTTCAAATGTCGTAAGGATTGTAATTGAAAGTCAATATGTTTGGTCTCATAAACTGAAGTAAATAATTTGTATTTTTGCTTCTCTGATAAATTTTATGTAAAGTTAAAAATTAATAGCAGAAACTTAATGTAATTTACTGTCCATAACCTAGGACAAATAAAATTAAAGTTAATAAATAAATAAACCTTATTTCAGATTACCTTAAATTGGCTAGTTGAAATAAGTGAATATTCATAAAAACTTAATTGTACTGGACAAAAAACTGTTTCTAAAATATTAACAAAGACTTTTATTGATGGTTCATCCCATAGTAAAATTGCTTAACATCCAATGAGTCCAAAGCAGTCATATTTCTGTGTAAAAATAAAAAAATTATCAAGACTGCATTAAAAAATTTTACAAAAGCCTCATAATAATAAAATTTTAAAAAGGTGACAGTAGAATAATATCCTGTAAGAAATATCCTGTAAGTAAATTACATCAAGAAAATTTTTTACTTTAAAAATGATTTTCATTTATAATGCTGATAACAAGACACCCATAAAATCTTATGGTGTCAAAATAAGCCAAAGGAAAATAATTTGGACAAAAATCAAAAGGATCCCAAGTCTAATTTATAGAAAAGATTCCTTTATTAACCTTTGGTCGAGAATATGTTTATATATTTCCAGAAAAGCCCATATGGATTCCTGCAACAATGGATCCCAGAGAGGACCTGATAGGATTGTTCCAGCCACAGAAATAGCTGTGGCTCACAAGAACAGAGGAGAAATAGTCCAGAAATAAAGATGGTGAAGACGTCTTGCCATACTAGTAGTCAGTAGCTGTGCATCGCTGTAGGTTGCCCAGGACCAAGGGCAAAGAAGGTGGTGTGCACACGCTTCCAGACCATGTGTGCACACCCTTCTGCATAGAAGTCAAAATGTTTGATGTTTTGTGTTCTACCAGGACCCCTGACTTGGGAGGTTTGCCTTATTTCTAACACAGGGAATGGTATTAGCTGCCACATTAAAAGAAATGTTATACCTCAGGCATTAACCATTTTTACAGATGGATCCAGTTCTGGAAAGGCTGGATCTACTGCATCGGGGGAGCAAAGATCCTTCAAACCCCTTATATTTCAGTAGAAATACAAGCTCTTATTTATGCCTTTACAGATTTTGCTATGGAGCCCATCAACCTATAATGATAGTGCTTATGTGGTAAGTATGGCCAAAATTATTGAAACAGCTACTATAGGGCACACTAATTCGGAGGAACTTTTTCATTTATTTTTCAGCCTTTAAAATGTTATTAGAGAACGACAATTTCCATGTTTTATTGGAAGCAATGTCCTCAGTGTGTTATCCACCACCCTGTGCCAACTTTAGGGGTAAATCCCCGAGGACTTAAACCTAATCAAATCTGGCAAAATGGATGTCACTCAATAGTGGAAAGAACCAATCGTACTCAAAATCAATTTCTAAAACAAAAAGGGGGAGACGGATGTTATGTGTCACCTCAAAACAAACTCAGTCATGCTCTTTATACTTTAAAATTTTTGAATTGTGATGCAGAGGATTGTACAGTAGCCAAAAGGCATCAGGCCTCCTGTACAATAGCCTCCACTGAGTTAGCTAGGTGGAAGGAAGCACAAACCAGACAAGAGTTTTATCAGATTAATAATGTGGGAAGAGTTTGTGTTTTATATCTTTCCAGAAGGAGCAGTGCAGCCAATTCGGGTGCCAGAGCGTTACGCCCGTCACCACAATGGACCCAGACAAGCTCCTTGTCCCTTCACTCAGAAGGACTGAGAGTTGCCTGATGACAGTAAAGGGGAAGAAGAAGAAAACTGAAAGCTACACAAGGGACTGAGGTGCCAACATGGCATCAGCTGAAGAAGTTAACGACTGAAGCGCAGCAGATTGTGGAAAAGCAAGAAGTGGAAGCTACTTCTTCAACCATGTTCCTGCTTATGCTAGCATCTGTTAGCTGCCAGTCTTCTGCAAAGTCTTACCCAGCCAAGCCCGAGGACTCTGAGTAAATATACACCAGCAGCAAAAGAAACTTTCTTTCATTTAGTAGCTAAAAATGTTAACATGTCTGTAGTTTTGATTTCTCTCTTATTGCTGTTTTGCATTTGCATTGTTTTGTTATTATTTAATAGCCAGAGTTTTGCTCTTGACGTTCAAGTTTTAAAATGATGACATGTATGTAGTTTGGTTTTTGCATTGGCATTGTTTGCAATTGTTTTAATATTAGAGCTTTGTTCTTGATGTTTAAATTTTACTTTTATTATAGTAGCTTAAAAACAAAAAAAAGGTGAGATGTAGACAGCACCTGGGAAGGCACATGGGCATTTCTTTAATTATTGTCAGCTGAACCCAAGGCAACAGGCAAAGCCACGACTTGGATACACATTTACCAAAAAGGCAGATGTGTTAACAGCACTGACTCTTACCTTTGCCCAGGTGTCAGGTAGTGGGTCTTTGATATGTAAATCCAGTCAAGCACCAGGAATGCCTGGGCCTACTCAAGAATGCAAATAATCTCCTTTTGTCTTGACCTTTTGGTGAAACATCCTGGTATTTGGGATATAAAATAAACTTGCTGGATTGGCTCTGGGTCATTGTCTCTCCAGCAGAAGAGGGCAGTGGTCCCACCCGGTTCCCAGCTTTTTCCTTCCATTTTGTGTCTTGTCTCTTTCTTTCTTTTATTTCTCAATCCCCAGCCGCCTCTATTCAAAGAACCGGTTCATCTCTCTTTCCATGCTGGATGCAGAAAAGTGAGACCCCTCCATACTGAGCAACATGGCAAGGGTAATTTTTCCAAATCTTAACCAATGAATATCTCATATCCAACCTACAGTGCTCTTCCTTTAAGTGTTTTTGCTACTAATCCTCTTTAGGTGCCTCTTTGTTCTCTGGCCTTCCAGATAGTTCTCTTGTGGACAAAGAACTAAAATTTAAAAATACATTACTACAGTATAAAGATAATGCCATGTTAATCTGAAGTCCAAACTCAGATGGACAATCAGTGCTTTAATCAGCTAGAAGTTAAGCTTTGAAATCCCTGAATTCTCATGTTCCCAATTAAATTACAGATTTACTTGTGATTCCATTATTGGTTCAGCTTGACTACAAGTAGGGAGAAAAAGAAATGTCATTTCTGCTCTCATGTTTCTCCTCTTCGTGAGTCTCAGTGATGAATAGTGAGTAAATGAGAGTAAATGGTTTTGGCTAATTGTAGAAAAGTTGGAAATCTTCTTGCTCCCTTATGTCTAATTTTTAAACTATTTCACTCAATAATTAAGATTTGATTATGAAAGTTCAGAGACAGAACTCTTTTCAGTTCTAGCTAAGCCAGTATCTTGATTCAAATTCATTATTAAAGCATTCTTTCATTAGTTCTACAAAAACTTATTGAGTGCATGCTATGTACCAGAAATCATTCTAGATTCAGGGTAGCAGTTGTAAAACATTTGACAAATGTTCCTATCTTCATAGACTTAACTTGTAGTGAGAGGAGATGGACATTAGATAAGTAAGTAAGTGAAACTCTTCTGCTATGACCCAATCTTCCCAAAAGTAAATAACTCTACAATAAATTCTGTTATATTCTATGGAGTTGTCTGCTTTACCTTTTTGTCTGAAGATACCTTCTTCTTACAGTGACCAGTGCACCTTTGCATCCAACTTCCCTGCTCCACATCCTATCTACCTACTAATCCCCTTTCCTCAGGAAAAACTACTTTAATAGTTTGATATACATTTACCAGTCCTTTGTATGCTTACATACATAACGTGTATATGAAAGTTTTGTTCGTGAATGGGATCATACTTTACATATTTTTTGACAACTTGCTTTTCTGACTTAATAGTGTAGATTTACCTGGATTAATACAGAAATATCTATCTCATTCTTTAACCACAGTGTAGTATTTTATAGTATGGATTTACCATCAATTATCCTTCCCATTGGTGAAATTAAAATCATTTTTAATGAATATCCTTTTCCTCACTCAATAGTGAACATATGTATTTCTGTAGGTCAGATATCCAGATTTTGGAATAGAAAAACAAATGCAGGTTTTTACAAATTTTCTTTTGGTCACAACTTCTTTGAGATTTAATTCACCCATTTAAAGTATAAAATTAAATATTTTTCATATATTCAGAGTTGTGTAGTCATTACCACAATAAATGTTAGAACACTGTTGATTTTCTCTATTTTTCATATATCCTTTATTTCATTAATTTCTACTCTAATCCTTAGAATTTCCTTCCTCGCACCTGTTTTATGTTTACTTTGCTCTTATTTTTCCAGTGTCATCAGGTGGATGTTTAGGTTATTGATTTATTTCCTCTTTTTTAATATATGTCTTCATAGCTATAAATTTTCCTCTAATACTTCTTTAACTGCATCTTATAAGTTTTTGTGTTTTGTGTCTCCATTTTTATTCAGCTCAATGTGTTTTATATTAATCTTTATGATTTCCTCATTGATTCATTGATTATTTAGGAGTATATTGTTTAATTTCCACATATTTATGAATTTTCCAAATTTCCTTGTTTTGATTTCTTTTTATTTTATTGTGGTTAGGAAGGGGCATACTTTGTCTGATTTCAGTTTTTAAAAATTTGTTGAGGCTTTACATGTAATTTTTAGAAATATTTTGAAAGTCAATCATTTTTATTATATTTACATATTTTACATAAAAAAAAGAACTCTAGTGAATGGGTCAGAGTTACACAAAAAGAATATAGCTTTGTACACATTGCTCTCTTTACATATGGGAACAGGTTCTTCCCAATATCAGGATAGTTATTATCTAACTAGAGGCCCGGTGCACGAAATTCGTGCATGGGGGAGGGGGGTGTCCCTCAGCCCAGTCTGCACCCTCTCCAATCTGGGACCCCTCGAGGAATGTCTGACTGCCCGTTTAGGCCCGATCCCAGTGGGATCGGGCCTAAACGGGCAGTCGGACATCCCTGTCACAATACAGGACTGCTGGCTACCAACTGCTTGCCTGCCTTCCTTCCTGATTGCCCCTAACCACTTCTGCCTGCCAGCTTGATCACCCCCTAACCACTCCCCTGACAGCCTGATTGATGCCTAACTGCTCCCCTGCCAGCCTGTTTGCCCCTAACTGCCCTCCCCTGCAGGCCTGGTCACCCCTAACTGCCCTCCCCTGCAGGCTTGATAGCCCCCAGCTGCCCTCCCTTGCAGGCTTGGTCCCTCCCAACTGCCCTCCCTTGCTGGCCATCTTGTGGTGGCCATCTTGTGTCCACATGGGGGCAGGATCTTTGACCACATGGGGGCAGCCATCTTGTGTGTTGGAGTGATGGTCAATCTGCATATTACTCTTTTATTAGATAGGATAGAGGCCTGGTGCATGGGTGGGGGCCAGCTGGTTTGCCCTGAAGGGTGTCCCGGATCAGGGTGGGGGTTCCCTTGGTGCGTGGGGCGGCCTGAGCGAGGGGTCTGTGGTGGTTTGCAGGCTGGCCACGCCCCCTGGCGACCCAAGGGAGGCACTGGTATCTGGGATTTATTTATCTTCTACAATTGAAACTTTGTAGCCTGGAGCAGAGCCAAGCCTTCTGCTTGCTCCATGGCAGCAGCCATTTTTGGGGGGATTTATGTATCTTCTATCATTGAAACTTTGTAGCCTTAAGTGGAGGCCTGGGCCGGCCAGGGTGTGTGGAAAGCTTGGCTTTCTCCATTGCCCGGGGCAACCCTAGCCTCCTGCTCTTTCCAGCTCCGTGGCTGCCGCCATTTCTGTTTGGGTTTATGTATCTTCTATCATTGAAACTTTGTAGCCTTGAGTGGAGGCCTAGGCCGGCAAGGGCAGGCGGAAAGCTTGGCTTCCTCCATTGCCAGGGGAAACCCAAGCCTCCCTCCTGCTCTCTGTGGCTGTAGCCATCTTGGTTGGGTTTATTTACATATTCGTTCTGATTGGCTGGTGGGCGTGGCTGGCGGGTGTAGCAGAGTGATGGTTAATTTGCATATTACTCTTTTATTAGATAGGATAGATAAACATTTCAGGCCGGCCACACCCCCTGGCGACCCAAGCGGAGGCCCTGGTATCTGGTGTTTATTTATCTTCTACAATTGAAATGTTGTAGCCTGGAGCAGAGCCAAGCCTTCTGCTTGCTCCGTGGAGGCAGCCATTTTGGGGGGGATTTATGTATCTTCTATAATTGAAACTTTGTAGCCTTGAGTGGAGGCCTTGGCCGGTCAGGGCAGGTGGAAAGCTTCGCTTCCTCCATTGCCGTGGGCAACCCTAGCCTCCCTCCTGCTCTCTGTGGCCTTAGCCATCTTGGTTGGGTTTATTTGCATATTCCCTCCTGATTGGCTGGTGGGTGTGGCTGGTGGGCATGGCTGGTGGGTGTAGCGGAGTGATGGTTAATTTGCATATTACTCTTTTATTAGATATGATAGTTCTCTCAAATGAGTACATATCTTCCCATAATGTAATTGTTTAAAATATTCAAAGGATTTGTAGAAAGCCAACCTAACAATAAAATATCTTTTATTATTCCCTTTTTGAATTTATTTGGTGAATCATTAAAATTAGCTGAAATTATAAAAACAGTTATGGGATGTAAAGCACAGCAGAGGGAATATAGCCAACAATATTGTAATAACTATGTATAGTGTCAGCTGGGTACTAGGCTTACTGGGTTGATCACTTCAAAAGGTATATAAATGTTGTACAACTGAAACTAATATAATTATATGGCAACTGTAATTGAAAAAAATTTTTAAATGCAAAAAAATTAGCTGAGATTATGGCACTTTTGTGGAGGTCATAGAATGATAGTCCTCAATACTACAGTCTATGCAATGTATTGTATATTTAAAATACATGATCTGTAATATTCAGTATAAAATAAGTATTAATATTCCCAAGTTGCAAAGGAGTAAATTGAGTTTTGGATTATTTAAGTAACTTTTCCAAATCACTAGAAAATGAAGAAATATTGGAATTAAGACTAAAACTTATTCTACCATCTTCCCCTAAGGCCAAGGAAAAATGGTCCCTCAGAGACCATGGTTTCCCCTAATCTTTCCTTGCTTCTTTAATACCATAGCACCCATCAAGAGTGATAGTGAGACTATTCTCGGCAGCCATAAACTCTCATTTTCCATTTCCACTTTTACCCTTTTTTCCTATTCCAGAAGCCAATTACATCATATAATTGGACAACAGGCTTATTGGCTCCTTCCCAAGTGAACTTACTGATAGGTAAAAAAGATTCAGATCTGTTACACTTAATGTAAATACATTGCTATTTTCATAATCCCAAATTAGCCCCTTCTTTGCTTTTGATTTGGCAGGTATTGCACCAGCATGGTTCTGATTGTGTTTTTACTTTTTTCTACATGAACCCATCAAAGGGGAAAAGGGATTGTGCTAATGGAAAATGAAATGTTAATGATAGTAGTGTGTGTAAATATGATAAGCAGAATCAGAACAAACTAGATGCTGCATTTTACAAATTTGTTGGAAAGCTTTTCTTAATTTTAAAAAAGGCACTCTGATTAGCTTCATATGTTCTGTAATATTTACGTGTTAAAATATTATAATCGTTTAAATGCCCAGTAATATTTAACGCTTAAAATATTTTTAAAAAATATTGACTAGATTGTGAATCTCCATGAGGCCAGTGGCTGCCACATGATCTATTTTTTTAAAATCTTCAACATATAGTGCAAGACTTAGAAACTGATAGATGTCCAATATGTGTTTGCCAAGTAAATAAATTTAAAAAAATGATTTCTAAGAATAACATTTTTACTCTGCAGTACAAAACATGTACTCCTTAATATTTCTCCTAAAGAGTTTATTCAGACACCCCACACATATTCTCTATGTGTCAGGCCATGCATAGGGCACTGGGGCCACAGAATTGACCTGGGCAGACACAGGCTCTGATTTTATAGATGGTCAATCATGAAACACATAGTCTCAGGGATCATAGGATAAAATTGTAATGACTAGTTCAATGGAAAGTATATGGTGTTAGAATAGCGAGTAACCGGGGATCCTCATCTAGTTTGCAGAAGGTTTCCCTGACAAAATGCCATCTAAGCAGACCCCTGTAGGAAGTAAGGGGCTGCTATACTGATGTGTTCTTATAGGACTGCACAGTGGACTTTGTGTTTTAAAATATTTCATAGTTCTTGCCTTTAGATGGGGCATTCACTCCCCAGTAATATATAATGCTCACAGCTTTTTCTGACTGGTCCCTGGCCTGTGCAAAAATTTATGTTACTTGCTTGTTCCCTGTAGGTCTCTGAGTATGTGAGTATTGATGTAGAACATTGGTTCTTGTTTTTATGTTATGTTTTGTTTTGTTAAACTCAATCTAAGGTAAGAAATGCATTCTACATCTTGATTCAGTACAAACTCATTTCCTATATGGGTATGTGAAATAATCTATGCTTACTACAGATCTATTTCATTATTTTAAAACTCTGGTCATGGTCCAATAAGTTAATTTTATTTCATGAGACAATAATTGTCTATAGACTATAATTTTAAGGGAAATTTTATAGTTTTGGAACGCAGAAAAAAGGCTAAGCTAGGCCAGTTTTTCATTGTGTACTAAATAATAATCACTCATCATACAGAACAAAGAGACATCCTTCTTCCACCCCACCTCCCAAACACTGAGGTTTAACTTACTATAATTCTTAGCCCATGGCCAGCTCCTCATATGCTTGACTACTTTGACATCTAGAAAGCCACAGCATAGAAAATAATAAGCAACAGTGAGACAAATTACCCTGCTCAATTGCACATAACCTTTCAGAAGGCCCTTCGGGTTGGAATTCCAGAACTCTCACCTTTATATTTCAAGTTTAGGATAATAAAATGAGAACAATGAAAGACCTGGGAGGAGGGGAAGAATCACAGAACGAAAGACTTGACTGGGGCTTTGGGCCAGCAGGCCCTCCTCAATAAAGTTTTTCTATGGCATCTGAGGGGTTAAGCATTAAGGATCTGAAATGGAACTTGGACCAGTATGAGCTTCCCTGGGGGCTGGATTAGAGGCCAAGGTATAAATGATGACATGAGTGAGGTGAGTCTAAAGTCTAGAGACAAAGAATTTGTGGCACACCCCAGATGCCTATCAAGAGTCACTTTGGGCAGTGCCAAGGCAAAAATCAGCATGTGATCCTGCCTCTCTGGGAGAGGCCATAACGATCCACGTCCACTATGAATATCTGGAAATCTTTTTCATAGGTCTGGCCACCCCTCCCCACCCCTGCCCCAGCCATCCCCTATTATTGCATTATTTCATGGGATTAAGAAAGCTGGCCTAACAATAAGGCATCATTCAACACACTCTATTCTAAACACAAATATATAAAAGAATAATATTTGGAAGGGACACTTGCTGGGCAGCTTTAGACAAACAAAATTACTTAATAACCCTTGTGGAAAAAATTATAGTAGGCTACAAGACTGGAGGAAGCCATGGTAATTTGGAAACAATGTATGTTTCTCTGGAACAGACTTAATAGAAGACACTTGATTTTGTTGGTGATAATTGCAACAGATTTCCATGATGAAGTACATGAAATGTGCCCATGGTTGGAATTTTACCCAGAATTGTTTTAACATGTTGCCTCTTCCTTTTCTGGTGTTCTAGAGTCAAAGCATACTGTTACTCTACAACCCTAGCAACACTTGCGTGGAATTGGAGATTGGTGAAACTACATAATGAAATCTCAGCACTTTCCCAGAAGCATGTATGAGGTCCTACTTGACCTACTTCTATGGCTATAGCAATCTGTTAGGCTGGGCTCTCTGGCAGCTCTCCTTGACTTTCTGGGAGTTAAGTCCATCTGCTTTTGCTACAATGTGTTTAACATTAATTTGGAAATGTACATTCAAAATCCAGTCTAGGTGTCCATTTATATCCAGAGACACATACCCTTGTTATAACCCTCCTGTACGTGACATGCTTTGCTGAATGCAGCTTGAGACTTACCTATCATTGTTCTCAGGCAGCTTCTGTGCCTCATCAGTCAAGGTTAATTGAGAATAAGCTGCATTTGTAAAACAAAGTCCATTGGCTAAGCTTCAAAACCTTCTTGCACATGTGCGACACTGGATGGCATCAGGAAGATGGCGTTGGTAGCAGATTAATTCTTGTACCCTAATAACCTAATGGAATAGCTGCTTGATATAATAACTTATAAGCTCTGCAGTAATGTCTGCTGGCATGGGGTGAGACAAGATGCTATCTGGCTGGAACAAAAAGAGCTCCCACTCCTGGGGAATAAATATTTGCTGCATTATTGTACTTCAAGCAAGGGGTTAGGGGTGGTGAGTTGTAGGCTTAATGCCAAAGGGGTCATCATTGGCCAAGCTCATTATTCCCACAGTGGGATATAATTGAAAGTCCATAGAGGTAAAAAGTGCTGGCAGCTTAGACCACTCCTTTCTGTGCATAAAGTGAGAGAAGACCTTATGCAAACCACTACCACATGGGCATTCAGAGTCAAGGAAGACCTGTACCCAGGACCACAGCCGTACCGCACAAGCCTCTCATCCATTCCCAGACCTTCTCAACACTAGAAATAGAATATCCTATAGAGAGCAGTAGCCAGAGATACGAAGCCAGCATCCTAGGGGAGACCATGTATGCCTCATGACAGGCAGATTTGTGATGTCTAAGGTCAGAGAGAGAGCACCTAAGTCAAATTCAGCACATCCATCTTACTGAGCTTCCATCTGTCTGCCTGCCCCCTCCTGTCATTTCCATGTCTCTAGCCACTGACTCTCCTTGGTGAACTCCTCTCAACTACTCTCTCTCTTATTCCACTTCAATACTATTGTTGGAGTGGTTACTGGTGGCTTATAACTTAACTCTTCCTTCAGCTTCATAGGCAAACCATCAGAGTGTAAAATTCATGGGATTTTAACGAGGCAGATATGTAATTGATTATTAGCTCTTTTGCCTATTGGCAGTGGCAACTTGAGCAAGATGCTTAACTACTCATCTGTAATCCTTGCAGGGTGGCTGGGAGAATTAACTCATTCCTACATTCAGCAAATGTTCATTAAACATCCTAAAGCAGGAAAAGCAGAAGACGTAGTGCCTGGCATATAAGCACATTATAGCAGTAACACAATTAACATTTTGTTCTTATTATGATGAAAATAACAATAGAGACAGGAGTAATATTCAATACCAATCTAACCTGGATCCTACATTTTAGCCAGTAAATACCAACCCATTGACTATTGTTTCTATGATTCTTGTTGGGCATAAAATTTCTAGTTTATCCTCACTGTAGATAGCACTTTTTATTTTCTTGGCTTGGCTCTTGAAAAGTGCTCAGGTTGCAGTCTTTTGATCGGGATAATAAAGTCATCTATGAGAATTTGAATTCCTGCACAAGCTTCCTGTATCAAGTGACTCTCACTAGAAGAGTTCCCGTGCTGAGGAGAAGTTGGATGGCATCCTGGGAAATCTCCACCTACCATATGGTGTGACAAATGTCTCAAGGTAATCGTTTCCTTCATTCCAGTCCAGCCTGCCAGGACCTGATGCTTCGTCTGCAACACACAACACCAGCGGCTTAACTGCACTTGGGCCTTCAAAAGAAACTACTGGGAATGTTCTGATACCACAAATTCTCTGAAGTCTCCACCATCCAACAGAGCTTGGGTTTCCCGAGTTCATCCTCCTAAGTATCGCCTTCTGGTTTTATGTTAACCGTGCTTGTTCTTATTACTAGTTCTGGGAATTGGTTTTAAGTTAATAAAAGTGTTCCTAGTATAATTACTAAGTGACTGTTGCCCTAGTTCCCTGTGGTTAATAGGCCCCCGCTAATAATCTCACAACTTAGAGGAGCTTGTTTATAATCGTTTGTGAGTGTTTTGTCTTATTTTCTTTACTTGGAAAAAAACTCCAGTGATGTTTTCTTCTACAGCTTGTTCTACAGAGTACTTGTCATTAAGTGGCAGCTCCTACAACTTGGGTATCTAGAGGGCATTGTCTTTCTTTAGCTGATATATTGTTTAACTTATTAACCACATGTTTGGGTGATTAGTCAAATTAATTGCTTTACATAAGAGGTCTTGTACAAGAAGGTTGTTATTTATTTTTCTTGGTCACATCCTTAGGGTTAGGAAAACAACAACCTAGTTCATGCTTAATCTCTTGTAACCTTTATTTACTAATTGCCTCGTTAGCCATGTTGATATTTTCCCCTAGGCTTGAAAATGGGAATTCCCCAATGGAATGGAATGGCTTGTGGGAAAGGGCTGAAAATAAATGGTGAATCCATGCTCCACATTGGCAAGTGCAGTGGTGCTAGTATTTTCGATTTTGACAAATACAGTTGGAACTTCTGCTGGAGAACAGTGAGTACACAATTACCTGAAGACAGCTCTAGCGCTCTCCAGTAACCTTTATAGGAGCATCATCGTGGTACCGCAGATCCCAATGAGACCAGCTAAGGCCTGTTGCTTCCACATTGTAGTTAAACTTCTCCATATCACAGCCTAATTCTCTTGCTTCCCCCACAAGCTTTCTGCACACAGATCTCTACCCCAGAGATTATTTTCTGGGGAACTGACAAAAGAGAGTTAATATCAAGAGTGGTCCTAGAAGGCAGACTCTAAAATGGAAACTTTGATCTCAATGGTATGCAGCCAGGTGGCCATGAGAACACAGTCACTAGTGGTAAGTAGAGAACTAACAGCCCCTGGTGTGCTGCATTGATGCAATTGTCATGATATTACCAGTGATGAACTAGCATGCGATAAAAGCTAAAAAGAATGCACTGGCTGGTGCAATATCTGAGGAGAATTTGAGCAGTATGGGGAAAGTAAGAATCATAATAATTATGAAATTGGATGGCTACTCTGGTGCTACTGATACAGGATAGACAGCAAAATGCTGAGGAAGATTAATGCCCAACATGAGACACAATGTGAAAGTTAGATGGATTTACTAGCAGAGAGAGAGAGAGAGAGAGAGAGAGAGAGAGAGAGAGAGAGAGAGAGAGAGACTCATGTTGATCAACTGAAGGGCAGAAAAATTTGAGAACCAGAAAAATTTAACTGTAAGGGGAGTAGAGTTGAAACGAAGGTTGAATTCTCAACCCCAACCAGTCTGCTTCACAAAGGTTTCTAAACTTCTAAACTTGAGCCTGTATCTCAGATCTGAACTCACTGACAGAAAGAGGGCCATGTTCTGATCAGAAAGAACCCTGCTACATCGCAGAGACAGTGTACAGGATTGGGTTCCCAATCAGCATGGAACAACATCCACTTCCTTAGATAACTGTGTACTAGATACAGAGCCATAACCAGACATCTTGAGGACTTTTGGCAAAGGTTTTATGTTAACATCGATGACTTAAAGCATCATTATTGCCCTTGTTAGAATTGTGATAACCTGAATGCCAGGTAATAAATGGAGTCATGTCCTAAGTCTGGCTCCATGAGGGTCCAGTTGGTGGTCATTCCCCCATGTGGCAAATGTACATTTTGAAGGGTCAGGCGTAGGAGTTGCCAGGAACCCTACATTAGTTCCTTGGCCTGTGGTAAAATAGCTATTATAGTGGGTAAGGCAAAGCAGAAGTTTATGAAATTGCCCCTTCCACTGTCCAAGAGAGAAAATAAAAAAAGACTGACATCCTGAGCAGAATGTCAGCGGTTAGTGTTACCTTAAAACCTAAGGTGGTAGTCGCCTTCTTATCTCCAGTTAATTCACAAGTCTGGCCCCTACAAAAATTACATGGATTCTGATAGATGAGAGTGGACTACCACTAACTCAACCAAGTACCAGAATCAATTGTAAATGCTGTACCAGATGTGGTATTTCTTCCCAAGCAGATGGTCATGGCCTCAGGAACATAATCTGGCAAATGCCTTCTTTCCATTCTTATCAAGAAGAAGGCTCAGAAGCCATTCCATGCATGCAGGAAAGATAATATTTAAGATCTTGCCTCAGGGCTCTGTCAGTTCTCTAACCCTGTGTCAACATGCATTGTAAAGGGACCAGAACTATCCGGACATTCCACAGAACATCACATTGGGTCACTGTTCTGATGACACCTTCATCGGATTGGAAGGCCATTGTAAAACACTTTTGCCTCTGACAGTGGGATTTAAACTCTATGAAGATTTGAGTTTCTTCCACACTGGTGAAGCTTTGAATAATCCAGAGGACTAGACATGCTTAGACATTCCTCTAAAGTAGGACAGATGATTGCATCATGTCCCTCCTGCCGCTGAGAGGAAAGTACGGATTCTAGATGCAGTATATTTCACACTTGGGAATATTGCCCTACTCTTTTTGCTAAGTAACACGAAGGCTGAGAGCTTTGAGTGAAACTCAGTGTAGCAAATGCAGGCCATGGGATCATCGGCCCTGTACCGTAGACCATAAGTCCAGCTAATGCTAGGGTACCAGAGGTGCCTGTGGCAAAAAGAGACAATCAGTGCAGGTTCTAGTCTAGCCAGCCCTTACAGGAACATCACAATATAGACTGCTGCAGATCTGGGGCAAGCCAGGCCATCTGAACTCCAGAATCACATACAGCATTTAAAATACAATTACTGCTGTGCTACTGAGCCCTGAGAGAGATTGAGCTTCTGCCTATGAGGTGACTATGAAGCCACAGCTGTCTGTTATATCTGGGTTCTGCCCACCAGGCCATGGCCATGCAGTCTCAATAGCAACCCATCCTAAGCTGGAAATGGTGCATCCAGGATCAAAAATGATCAAGGCCAGAGACACAAGTAAGCTGGTTACACAAGTAACCAAGAGGCCCAGGCTACCACGTCATCATCGACCACCTTGCCACTGACTTCTTTCCCTCAGATCACATCTATGACTACATGGGAGTCCATCAGACCAGCTGAAGGAGAAATTAAAAGACTGAGGTTGTTCCTAGATGAGTCCATTCAAGTGTGGGTACAAGCTGAAAATGGTCTGTTACTCTACTACAGGCTTACTCAGGGAAGGTCCAGAAAAAGGGTACTGAGGAAAAACCCTGCTGATGGGCAGAGCTTAACAGAATGCATCTGGATATCCACTTTGTGTAGAAGGAGAAGTGGTGGAAGGAAAAGTAGACGTGGATTCTTGGGCAGCAGTGAATGGTTTCACTGGGTGGGCAGAGGTCTGAAAGGAATAATATTGAAAGAAAGAAAAGGAGGAGAGAATGGACCTGCGAGCAGACACAAAATGTGAAGATCAATACTTTGCTATTAACACTTCCCAGAGAGCATCCATATGTATGTGTGGGGGGCGGGGAAGAGTGCCTGCCAGGGTTCTAGGCAGAGAATAAGGGCCCTAACAGAGATGTATTATTTGGGAAATAACAGACAATGGTGGCTGTTTCCAATCAGATAGAAAGCTGTTTGAAACATTCAGCGAGGCAACCCCTCTCCCCGCCCCCCACACATACATATTTTTCTCATTTGAACTAGTTTTTAAAATAGCATGACTAGAAGCAAAAATGAGATGATAAAGCAACATTAAGTGCCACTAAGATCTTCTATTGCTCTGTACCCCAGGACTCTCAGTAGTGTGTGATGAGACGACGAGGAGGATATTCTAGCTTGGGGCAATAACTGGGACTCAGCATTTCAGGGGAGATTTTGTGGAGCTACATGGATGCCTGTGTGTGGCTATATTAAAAGGGAAGTGTTTCACTAGCTCAAGAAACACTGGATAGTTCAGAGTCCTGAATGAAGACTCGTGAGACCTTCCTTTAGCCTCCTCTTGCTAACATGTTTTTAGACTTGTCTTTCTAGACCTTGATTTCCTCACCTATAAAATAAGGGGTCGGGCTAGATCAGAACCTCTTCATTTTTCTTGCTCTAACATGCCTGTGAGTAGCTCAGAAACATAAATGAGACCTCCACGTGCACCCAGACTTTGATACACTGAACGTGTTAGAAAGAACCACTCCTTAATGACTATAAACAGGAAAAGCCTGGGTCCGTAATGTGCTTAAATTCTTGTTCAGTTATAAATTCTATCTTTTTTGATATAGCTCATAATAAAATCATTATATAAAACTAAACCACTAGGTGTTTTTGGGTTGTTATTTTCGGTTTATATTCATCTGCTTGTAGAATATTCCAGGACCTACATGTGTTTCTTCAATCACCAGTCATTTTTTTTTTTTTGGTAAGCATGTCTTCCTTTTTGCCAAAATATGACAATTAAAATTTTCAGAAAAAATAAATTTGGGATGTACTTACAGTTTTATGCACTCCATGCTTTCCCTCTAAACCCATCAAATATTTTCTTTGTGATTACAACTATATAGAGAGACAAAAAAGAGCAAACAACAAATAGAAAATACTCTTTAGGGAATATGTTAGGTAATTAAGAAGAGATGTCTAAAGTGGCTTAAATATATGACTTTGATAAGAATAAGTAGTAAAATATACCCCCCCCCAAATGGCATTTTGCACATGCAAGTATTTTTCTTAAAAATAAATTACTTTGGGATGTACTCTAGCAAAATTAAAAAGTAACAGGAATGCAAATTAAAATTACAATGAAATATCACTTTATACCCACTAGGATGATTATAATAAGTGTTGGTGAGGAAGTAGAGAAACTGGAACCCTCATACACTGCTGGTGGGGATTTAAAATGATGCTGGTGTAAACAAACCTACTGCACTGCCAGTCATAGAAAAGTATGGCACACACAATTATGTACAATTCATCATATTTGATAATGATAAGCAACTATGTTTCTGGCTTATATATATACTGTACTTTTTTTTTTAAATATATTTTATTGATTTTTTCCAGAGAGGAAGGGAGAGGGATAGAGAGTTAGAAACATCGATGAGAGAGAAACATCGATCAGCTGCCTCCTGCACACCTCCTATTGGAGATGTGCCCACAACCAAGGTACATGCCCTTGACCAGAATCAAACCTGGGACCTTTCAGTCTGCAGGCCGATGCTCTATCCACTGAGCCACACTGGTTAGGGCTATATACTGTACTTTTAATCATTATTTTAGAGTGTACTCTTTCTACTTATATAAAATGTTTTCTCTAAAACAGTATGTCATGTCCTGGATGGTGTGGCTCAGTTGGCTGAACATTGTCCCATGCACCAAAACGTTGCTGGTTCAATTCCTGGTCAAGACACATACCTGGGTTACGGGCATGATTCTCAGTAGGGAGTGTGCAGGAGGCAGCTGATCAATGTTTCTTACATCAATGTTTATCTCTCTCTCTCTCTCTCTCTCTCTCCCTCTCCCTTCTTCTCTCTCTAAAATCCTTGAAAATATATTTACAAAACAAAAACAGTATGTGGTATTACACTGGCAGTAGCCTCATGCATCTCACGTGTAACACATATCTTAATTGCATCATTTCCTTTTTTCTTAATTCCATCTCATGTTGTTTTGTCTAGTAATATGATATACAGGCTTGTAGTCTAGGAGCAATAGGCTATACAATATAGCCTAGGTGTGTACTAGACGGACCCTATCATCTAGGTTTGTGTAAGTACACTCTACAATGTTCTCACAATGATGCAATTGCCTAATGATGCCTTTCTCAGAGGTATCCCTATCATTAAGTGATGTATTACTGTCTTGTTCAGCAATAAAAATGAGTGAAGTATTGATACATGCTTCTGTGTGGCTGAAACTTGAAAACATTAAGTGAAAGATGCCAGATGCAAAAGACCACATATATGACTGTTTAAATGAAATGTCCATAACAGGCAACATATAGAGATAGAAAGTAGATTAGTGGTTGCCTAGGACTGGGGTGGGTGGTGGGTGAGAAGAAATGGGGAATGACTGCTAATGAGTATATAGTTTCTTTTGGGGTGATGAAAGTGTTTTAAAATTATTATAGCAATGGTTACAATCTCCGTGACTATACTAAAAACCACTGTGTGGGGGAATTGTATGGTTTGTGAATTATGTCTCAATGAAACCCCTATAAAACATGACAGAAGAGAGGCAAAGACTCAAAATATGAGATAGAATGTACAATGCAACCAAGAAGTGATGCAAGAAGTCCATTGTGACAGTTACACAGCAGGCTGATCAACGTTGGCACATATTAGAACGAACAGGGCGACAGGAAGAATATCTTCAGTAAGAAAATAGGTATCATTACACAAATTATGTGATTTAGAAGTATAATGTGATATTGGTAAAATGAAGGCATATATCTCTTCTGATAAATAAGAACAAAGAAAGGTCATTAGAAAAAGTACATACAAAAACCATTACCCAAATAGAGCATGATCTTTAGCAAATAATGTCTAAGGAAAAGTACTGTTTGAATCACAAAGCTACACCTCTACTGATTGAGAGGGCAAACAATCAACAGTCACTCAGAATGCTTTGGGTCAATAACAGAAAATGGAATAATTTCCCTGTGATGGGTTTGTAGTTTTCCTGACAGTAATTTGACATTTTGATAACATATTTGTTCACAGAACAGTCTTTTCCTTTTAATTATTTATTTAAAAATCATCTAAAATGTGTTTGCATCTTAAAAATTGTTTTTCTTTTATTAAAATAAAAGGGTTTACATAAAAGTTATTTTCTGACATTTTCTTCTACACTTTTTTTTTAGAGACAACTGATCAAATTTTACCTTTGGGAAATTTAAACTTATTCTCATGTAAGGAATATGTAGCTTAAAAATAAAATAACCCCAATATCTTAATAATTTTCATAATCTCTTTTAACTCAGGATGAACTTTTAGTATCCAAACAACAGCTCTAATTTTAAAGAAAATTTGGCTGAAGTTTAACAGTTTTTTAAATTTCTACTGCTTCTTTATATTCTTTTTAATTCACATATAAGTATCAGATTACCTTATTTAAAAAGTTAAAATAACTACTTTTAGTTTCTGTAATTCATGTAATGTTATATTATTCCATATATAGTATCAGGTTGACTGGCTAAATAAAAATAATAATGATTTTCTCTTCAAGCTACCATATCTCAAAATATATTTTAGATTAAAAGCATATGTTTAAAAAAATCCTAAAAGTACAGTCAAAGAAAATAACAAACACTTGCTTATTATGTACTAGATAAGAGAAGTATTAATAAGCCTTATATCAAAGGCAGAGCCATATAAGGAAAAATAATAAATTGTTCAACATAAAATATATTTTTTATATGTGAAACAATGTTAGCATCAATAAAAGACAAAAAGAAAACAAAAGACATATCAATAAAATATAACATAAAATGCAGGTGTTTTTTTTAACTTAAAAAAGAGATGCCAATACCAATGGGCAAAACCATAAATAAGAAATGCACAGCTGATTTATCAACAGGGATTTTTCAGGCCAGAGGGAATGGCAAGAAATATTCAAAGTGATGAATAGCAAGGACCTACAACCAAGATTACTCTACCCAGCAAAGCTATCATTTAGAATTGAAGGTCAGATAAAGAGCTTCACAGACAAGAAAAGGCTAAAGGAGTTCATGATATACCAAGCCAGTATTATGTGAAATGTTGAAGAGTATTGTTTAAGAAGAGGAAGAAAAAATAAAAAAGAAGAGGAAGAAGAAGAAAAATAAAAGATAAAAATATGAACAATAAAATTGCAATAAATACATATCTATCAACAATTGAACCTAAAAATCAAAATAAACGAACAAGGAATCTAATGAACAAAAAACTGATGAATAAAATAGAACTAGAGACATGGAAACATGGAACAGACTGATGAATCTCAGAGAGAAGCGGGGTGGGAAGAGATTAACCAAATAACTTATATATGCATATATGCATTACCTATGTACACAGACAATAGGGTGGTGAAGGCCTAGGGCTAGGCAGGAACCAGGTACAGAGGGGCAATGGAGGGTAAAAGGGGACATCTGTAACACTCTCAACAAAAGAAGAAATACAAATGAACAAAACAAAACAAAAAAAAACAACAAAAACACACACAAATGAACAATGAATATTCACTTTCACTGGTAATCAAAGAATGCAAAATGAAATGAGATACTGTTTTTCCTTAGCAAAGGAATGAAGATACATTATTATGGTAGAAACTATATATAGATATAGAGCTATATTTAATGCAAAATATATTACATAATATAAAACTTCATTAGCAGTCCATGAATTTGCTGAATTAAAAGATCTTTATATGAAAATTATAATGGAAAGCTCTTATTCCCTTTTTTAATTAAAAATTCTTTTTTAGAATAAGTTCTGGGGATCTAAGGTATAGCATGGTGATGGCAGTTAACAATACTTTGTATTATATACTTAAAAGTGGCTAAAAGAGTACATCTTAAATATTCTTAACACAAAAGAGAAATGGTAATTATGCGACATGATGGAGGTGTTAGCTAAGCTATGATGTAATCATTTTGCAGTATAGAAGTGTATCAAATCAATAAGTTGTACATCTTAAACAGGGTCAATTATATGGCAATAATTGGGAATAAATAATAAACTGGGAATAAATAATAAAACTTCTTTTTAGTTCAGGACTTCATCTTATGTATCCTTGAAACACTATCACATACTGTCCATCATTTAACTTAAAATCTAACACCGTGTCTGGTAATAAAATATTTAATATGTATCTGAATAAATCCATATGATATAACAGCTCAATTAATCATGAGTTTTTGGTTCCCAGAGTTCTTTTTTCTGCATGGCCAAGTGTTCACCCACAGAGCCTTTCACCCCTCAGGCCAGCATGGGGCTGCTGAGCTTGCTGAGGAGGTGGGTGGAGCTCTTTTGTCAGCCTACGTGGTCCCAAGGACATAAGGTCTATTGTGTCCAGTCCAGGAAGGAGCTGTGATTCCCCGGGCAGGCAGGTCTCAGCAAGCCCAACCACAGTGGCGCCATTCAGGTCAACTATCCACAGGCTTAGCTATTAACGCATGTCACCCGTCAATTATTAAAAAATAATGCTAAAAGATTTTCCAGTTTTACACTTTAACAAAAATAATGTTAGAAGCTACATTTAAACTCCTATATTATTATTGGCTTTTGTCAGCAGCTTATATTTAAAGACTACTTATTTCCATTTATTTAGAAACTAGAGGCCTGATGCATGAAAATTCGTGCAAGAGTAGGTCTTCCTTCACCTGGCTGCTGGCATCGGCTTCCCTCCAGCACCCAGGACCTGGGCTGGCTTCCCTCCAGCCCCAGCTTCATCAGGAAGGACATCCAGAAGACGTCAAGTCTAATTAGCATATTACCCTTTTATTATTATAGACTAGAGGCCCGGTGCACAAAATTAGTGCACATTGGGGGGGAGGATGTTCCTCAAGCCAGCCTGAACCCTTTCCAATCGGGAACCCCTTGAGGGATGTCCGACTGCCCGTTTAGGCCCGATCACAATCCAGGACTGCTGGCTCCCAACTGCTCACCTGCCTCTGCCTAATTGCCCCTAACTGCTTCTGCCTGCCAGCCTGATCACCCCCTAACCACTCCCCTGCCAGCCTGATCGATGCCTAACTGCTCCCCGGCTGGCCCAATTGCCCCTAAATGCCCTCCCCTGTTGGCCTGGTCACCCCTAACTGCCCTCCCCTGCAAGCCTGCCCCCCCCTACTGCCCTCCCCTGCAGGCCTGGTCCTCCCCCAACTGCCCTCCCCTGAAGGCCTGGTCCCCCCGCAACTGCCCTCCCCTGCTGGCCTGGTACCCCCAACTGCCCTCCCTTGCTGGCCTGGTCACCCCTAACTGCCCTCCCTGCTGGCCTGATTGCCCACAACTGCCCTTCCCTGCAGGCCTGGTCCCCCCCCAACTGCCTTCCCCTGCAGGCCTGGTCCCCCCCCCCAATTACCCTCCTCTGCTGGCCTGGTACCCCCAACTGCCCTCCCCTGCAGGCCTGGGTCACCCCCAACTGCCCTCCCTTGCTGGCCCTGTCACCCCTAACTGTCCTCCCTGATGGCCTGATTGCCCACAACTGCCCTTCCCTGCAGGCCTGGTCCCCCCCCAACTGCCCTCCCCTGCAGGCCTGGTCCCCCCCAATTACCCTCCCCTGCTGGCCTGGTTCCCCCAACTGCCCTCTTCTGCAGGCCTGGGTCACCCCCAACTGCCCTCCCTTGCTGGCCCGGTCACCCCTAACTGCCCTCCCTGCTGGCCTGATTGCCCACAACTGCCCTTCCCTGCAGGCCTGGTCCCCCCCAACTACCCTCCCCTGCTGGCCTGGTACCCCCAACTGCCCTCCCCTGCAGGCTTGGGCCCCCCCCTCCAACTGTCATCCCCTGTAGGCCTGGTCCCCCTCAACTGCCCTTCCTGCAGGCCTGGGTCCCCCCCCCCAAACTGCCCTCCCTTCCTGGCCTGGTCTCCCCCAACTACCCTCCTCTGCTGACCTGGTCACCCCTAATTGCCCACAACTGCCCTCCCCTGCAAGCCATCTTGTGGTGGACATCTTGTGTCCACGTGGGGGCAACCATCTTTGACCACATGGGGGAGGCCATCCTGTGTCTTGGAGTGACGGTCAATTTGCATATTACTCTTTTATTAGATAGTATGAGGTTGTATTTTTTTGAGGGCACCTGGCCCCTAAACAGGATTGTTCCAGAGACTGCTACCAAAGGAATGAATATATTTAGTAAGAGCTAACAAATTTCAGATATTGATCTATGTACTTCACATAAATTAGTTCATTTAATTAATTCAATGAGAAAATGTTATAGTTGAGGAAAATAAGGTGCACCCAAAAAGTAATTGCTTTGCCCAAGGTCAGTCACACAGCTTAAAATGGCAAGGACAAAATTTGAATCCTGCTGTTAGGGTTCCCAAGACCACATTCTTAACTACCAAGCTATCTGATAAAGATTTTAAAAAAGACTGAATATGGAAGAATAGTTGGCTATTTTTATGATTATAAATTACCACAACAAATACAGAGTTGGAAATTTATGATGTGTCTAAGAAATAAAATCACTATCTCGGAATTTAGATGAGAACAAAACGGTTTCCCAGTCACGTAGGCTCTGACCAGAATGCTGGGTTAAGCACCACTAGCGATTTGCATCTATTAACTTGTACCAAGCCAACACATTAAGCCTCATTACCTCAGTCATATTGAATTACATTTTGTAATTTAATGAAATGTGAAGTTATACCATGAAGTGCAGTCATCACCTCAAAGTGCTGATGTGTTTTCTGGCAAAGGATCAACTGAACAGACCTGATTCCCAATCTTCCCTCCTGCTGAAGGTGATCGTATTCTGCCTCTGCTTTCTTTTGGCCAAATGCTTCTTTTTCTCCATCTTTTCTCAAAGTGGTTACATTAGAAGTAAAGTAGACACATTATATTTACAATTTTATCTTGTATCATTAATTCTCTTTCCCTTGTGACAAGAAACCCATGGGTAGAGAGAATGCTGGAAAAGTGTATTCCAAGATTGGGAAGACTCTTATACGAGGCAGTATCTTGCTTAGACAGATGGCTTTAGTGTCAACATAATAGACACCTTGTACCTTTTAGAAGTATCCTGGTACTTTAGTAAATAGATCCTGTTAGACAAACCACAACATTCACGCACTCACATGCACATACTGGGTTCAGTTACCTAAAGTTTTTAGTATTTCAAGTTTACCATCATAGAGTGATTGGACTCGATGTTTTTACTTATACTTTTCTCATCTGATTTTGGTATCAAAGTTATATCCATATGCAGGATCTGTTTTAGCATTTTGTATGTATTACCTTCTTTCTAATTATTTCTAGCTTTCTGTCTTTCCTTCTGGATGCTTAGAATTTCCTCTGGCTCATCCTTCATGTTACTGGTTTGTCTTTGTGCATGGTTGATTTCCTTCTATCTGTTCTCTTTTGACTTGTAATACCATTCAAATTTTTGAAATAACTCCTTTTTATAGCTAAGCTGATACTTTTAAATTTCAGTCTATTTACTTATCATTTCATCTTTTATCTCCTTTTTGTTCGAGTCCAAGTTTCTCTCTTTTTTCTGATATCCCTTTAAAAGGCAATAATTTATTACCTAGTTGTTTTTTTGTTTCCCAGAATACATATTTTCAAAAATTATGCTTTATTTTGAAATGTAGTATTTATTTTCCTCTTTTTATTACAGATTTTTTTCACAAGTCACATTTCTCCCCTTTTTTAGTTAAAAAGAAGGCTATCTTTATAATTTCAAAATAAACAAACAAACAATAAATAGCCTAAATGGATTCTTCTTGCATTTCCTCATGTACTTGGGTAAGTTTCCTGACTCCTCTTTGAATCATGCCGAATATTTGGCTGGACAAGCCAATGACATCCGGTCACCCATTTAAGGTCACTCAGCAGCCTTTGGTGGAGGAGATAGCTGAAGATTATGAGCCTTAATAATTAAATAATTTTATGAATGAAAGGTTTTTCTATATATTTGTGAAATTATTTCACTAAGTTTTAGTTCCACTGACTTGGGAGTACATTGTTTTACCCAGCCATACTTGTACAAATTCAACTTTCTGTTTGGTAAAGGAAAATACATATTTTTTCTCCATCACCAGCTTCTCCCCTTCACATATCACCATATTACCATGAGCCTGTGATTGTAACATGTAGCCACCAAAATAGTTCCAAGTGAGTTGTGTCCCGTCTCTTTGACATTGCTTTTCCATATTACCATTGTTAATCACTTTCAGAGACAAAGAATATATGGGGGGGGGGTTCCTTGCTTTCCTCCAGGGGTCTATGACATATAAATGCAGCACAGAAGCCGGTCCTAATTGTAGTGGTTTTCCCCGCAGTCTTTCAACTCTTTCAGTCCTTTTAAACTGAGGGATATTTAGAGGAATTTTCCATAATGTTTTCTTCTTACTTGTCACAACTCATGCTGCCCCAGCATTCCCTCAGTTGTACGGTAGCTCACTGAATCTGTCTTCACTTTCATTCAAAGGTTTGTGTGTGTTTTTTTCTGATAGAAAATGTCAGAAATTTTATAGTGCCATATTGACACTATTGCAAAGATTAAGTGCTGGTATGATTTTTTTATATATTCTTCCCTACCTGTAGTCTTCCTAAATCCCTGTAATTTTAATATTAGAAGTTCTGGATCTTATTATTATTTTTTTGTTTATTTACTTTTTTAGTGAGTCCTGTATGGACCTAACCCTTATAGGGTATAATACCTTGAGACAGTTCACTACTTTCTTCATCTGTTTAAAAAATGTGACTTTTCATAAGTTAGGTTTCATACATATGGAGCTTAACTGTGGTTATGGCAACATACTTTCCAATTTGCTCTCTTTTTTCTTTTTCTCTTTTGATTTTGAACAAGGCAATTATACTCTTTTTCACATATGCAGAATTCTTCTGCTGGGAGCAATATTGCGATTTACTTTGCCAGTGAAATTTCTGTTGCAGCAATATGGCAGAAATAAAAGTATTTTTTTCCATAGGAATATAATTTCAGTTCATTGCTCTAAGGTTTCCACTCCAAGTATTAAATACACCACAATCTATATATAAATAAGAAAGCTTTTGAACTCTAATGGCAAAAGATGATGTAGATATTTTAACGCTACTCTCATACAATTATCCTGGTTTAAAACTCCCTTTGATGTGGTAGAGTGTTATGAAGCTGGAGAAAATGCAAATATAAAGGAAAATTATTAAAAGTAGCATTCTTATGATCTATAAACCTCTTGTTTCCATCCCCTTTCACTTTCTTTTAAGATCAATTGTGAATGGAGGCTCACAATTCTGGTTTTCTAAAGGAAGGTACAGTGTGCACCAAAACCATAACTGAGACATCGCATCCTCCAGCACAGATAGTGAAATCCTCACACGGCCTTGGCCAGTGACCCTGAGGCTACTGCACATGCACGAAAGCATTCCAGTGGGCAAGGAGGTAGAAATAGTTCCATTCCTAGAATATGCTTAGATATTGTCCAACCAAATATTGTGGGAAAGATACTTTGATCACTACACAAATCACTGGAAACTCCCTTGGTCGAATGCTAGACTAGGCTTGACAATGTAACACCAATTGTGCCTCAATACTGGTGCCTTAGACACCGGGCGGATATTGCTTATCGTGTCCAAGCATTACCACCGAGCCCACTCCTCCCACTCCTTCTCCACAAAGCATTCCAGAAACTGCCCTCAGTCAACTAGGGTCAATATGCAAGATGCCACTACTCTGCCATCCTAAATCCTAAATCGTTACTCAATCTCCATAGTAGGTTACAGTTTACGGAACCTAATACTAGTACCTTATACTAGTACCATTCGTCATTCATTTACTGAGAAATGCCCTGCCTCTTCCTTGAAGACAATTCACAACTGAAAAGCCTTGGAGAAAACTTGGGGAAGCAATTTCTACTCTCGATTCCAATAATTACAGGCTGTTGTTGTTCCTTGTGATTAAGCCCCTATATTCTTGGCCTATGATTTAGTGTAGCTCTGATTTTACTTATAACTGGTCCATGATGAGGACAAGAGATTAATTCCTTCCTACACAGATAAGGCTTGGAAAGAATGGGTAAAGAGCTGGAGAATGGTGCCCACGGGTAGAAGGGCTGCTGGCAACTTTCCACAGAAGCCTCCTGACCTGGAGCCCACATTCCAGGGAGGCCCATCAGAGTGGCCTCATTTGAGGACAGTGAACATGCACAACTAGATCGTTGGATGGAGAATGCACCTTTATTTTCCATTTATATAAGAAACAAATATTCATGTCAAAAACTATAAAAGAGAAAGAGGAGGAGGAGAACTAGAAAGAGAAAGTAAAAATTCCCTGTTATCCCATTATCTGTGAAAAACTGCTATTAATAGTATCCACAGGTATTTTTAATACAAATTGACAATAGTAACATATCCAGTTTTATACCTGCTAGAAAGGCCCATGCTTACAGCATTTCCCTGACCTCAAGCACATTTTCATCTGTTGGCTAAAGTTTTATGAGGTTGAGATTATTTCTCACCTACCTGAATCCCTCTAGCTCTAAAAAGCCATAAAAGAACAAACTGGGACATGGCTTTTAATGCTCAGGTTTATGTCCTTTGAGTTTTCCATTAGAAAGAAAGAAATGATTTGTTTCATGGGAATCAGAGCTAAGGAACTCGAATCAGAGCTAAGAAAATGTCCAGATTTGTCAGTCTCAAGATTACTTTAGCAGTGTCAGGGTTGTTTTTTTTTTGTCGTTTTTCTTTGGTTCTGTTCTTAACATATCCATTGGATTCTCTTCTCTCCACCACCCACCACTTTTTAAAGGATGAACACTGTTTCAGTATTTCTATGAAGCAGAATTATGCCCTTGCCTGGAGCCAAGCGACCTGATGTTTGAATCAGTGTCGTCATAACAATGAGCATTGAAGGAGGAGGATGAAGAAATAGTCTGCATCTCACTATGATTTCTAGTGCTTTTTAGCCTTACTGGCCCACCTGCAGAAAGGATGGGATGTTAGGAATGAAGTCTATTTACATTAAGCAACTGGCCTAACTATTCGGTGAAGGAACATTTGTAAAGGTTCTCTTTCTCTTTGGGATGTTGGCCAAGACTGCATCCTTTCTCCACAGGGTAAGAAATGGGAACTGCCCACTACCTCAGCTTCTTAGCATTGGTGTGTTTTTTGAGGAGTGGCAATGTACTCTACCTGTTGAGGATGAGAAACCATGTGATTGATACTCAAAGAGAACCCACAGGAGATTCCCCTTTTAGGAAAACGCATCTGAGTGAGATGGTTAAAGAAGGAGGACCAGGGTGAGCAAAGTTCCGGAGACGAGCAAAGAGCACGTGCACCAGCTTGTGTGTCCAGTGTGAATGGGTGTGAGACTCTGGCAGGGGCTTGTTCTCCTCTTGCTAAAACCCCAGTGACCAAGAAGAGGAGAGGACAGTGCTGGCAATGTTTCCACGAGAGCACATGAAACCCAGGCCCACGGAGAACTGCAGAACACTTGAGAAAACCACAACCACAGGGACTCCTAAAGCTTTCATTAGGCCCCCAAAAGGATCAACCTCCCCCCGCCCCCTTAAATGAGCCATCATATGGCCTTGTGGCTCATAACTGTCATCCCATTATTTGGGAATCAAGAATGGATCCAGGTAGGAACCCAGTTGAAATTAAGGAGAAGAAAAATTGAATTGTTGTATCTGGTTTATCTTTTTAGAGTAAGCAATGAAACAACTGTGAGGCATATACTGCATACTTCATGTCTTGGATCAGCAAGGGAGCCATGCCAAATGTCAGATTAAATATTCCACAGTTGAAGTGTTTGCATAACTTTTCGGTGGCTACCATTTAAAGAAAAACAGCGATGGGCCTTTAAAGAAAATATTCCCTTAACTTGACAAGCTCACAGTGTACTGCCAGCAATTGCTCTCAACTTGGAAGGCAAGGCCATGCATATCTTGTCCCTGGAGTGTGGGTGCCAGCTGGCAAGCGAGGCCCAGTGTTTCCATTTGCTCCCAAAGCATGAAGCCCCACTGTGCGCCCTGCAGGCCACAGCTGCACTGCTGTATTGTTCAACCATGTCTGCTTTGGCTAAGAAGCAAGTCATTTCGGGAAGGTATTTCCTGGTTCTCAACGTGTCTTGCAATCGCTGCGTGTGTTTTCAGTTTGGGTTGGCTCTGTGGGTCTGCTGAGGAAACTGGAGACGTGTCTTTTATTGAAACAAAATAATAAGTTTGAACAAATCATCTGTATTGTCATTGGCTCTGGTGTGGTTTGGAGTAATTTGAGCTTTGTATTTTTAAAGGATTGCTCAAGAGGTGATGCTCTTCAATCTCAGATTATGTGAGGGAAGGGAGAGAACTGATATACCCTAAAAACCTACTAAGTGTCAGGTGTTGTTCGTGTATTATCTCAATGTCTATTCCTAACAATCTAAGGAAGGAGTTGTTCATGCATTTTCCCTGATGAAGAAATGGAGGTAACTTAGAGGGCCTTTCACTTGCCCAAGGTCAGGTAGTTTAGTTAAGAACACACACTGTGAAGTACAGTTGCTTTGTTTCACTGCAGATCTGCCCCTTACTCCCTGTGACCTTGGGCATGCTCCAAGTCCCTCAACTGGAAAATGAGAGTAATAATAGGAACCCTCCATTGAAAGTTAAATATGTGGAAAGTGATCAACATGCTAACCAGTCAATAAATTCATCCCTGGTTATGTGACAGTGCAGAGATTTCAACCTAGTGCCACTCCTTCCCAAGCTGGTGCCAAGGCCACCTCACCACTCTGCTGGTCAGTGCCAGTCTTCTAAATGGCGAAGCTTTGAGTCAACATTGTTATTCAAGTGACTCAAAGTAGAAGGTGATTTAATTTTAAAATTCTTTTCCCTGGTGAGACAAACAAGGCCTGCAGCTCTAGCTCAGGCGTGGGCATCTACAAAAGCAACTCTTCCTACAAAGGAACCAGAAGGGAATGAGGAAGAAAAAATTGATGGGAGATATAGATGCTGGAGGGCTCTGTCATCTCATTATCTGGGGTAGTGGCTTGGATTGAGAAGTAAAAATTGCTATGTGGTATGTTTTCTCATGACCATGGCTATCTGGTCTACTCACTGCCACAAAAGCGGACCTGATGGTAACTGTGCTCAGCCCTCATGCTCAGACCCCAACTGGTGCTCCCTGTGTGCCAGGCTCTGTGCCGAGCCCTGGGATGCAAAGATGCAGAAGACAAGTGGATCTCTGCAGGGACAGAGATCCAGACAAGTGTTCATATGAGCCTTATAACACAGAGCCTTGCTCTCCATCACAGCTGTTTAAGTTCCAGACCTTTGGAATCCATTCAAAAGAAAGCCTTGTGTACTTCATCATCTGTCACATAACCAGGAATTTTTAAGGTTTGTGAAGAGGCTTAGGTGACTTTCTTTAATAATCCTTGGTGAGAAAATAAAATACACAAATAGGAGAGAGGCCCATAAGGCAACCAACGTGGATAATCACTTGGAAGTTTTTTCCAGTCTTGCATGGATTTCTTGGGCCTCGGTAACTTTGTAGCCCCAGGGACTTGGAATCAGAGACATGAGTTCCGGCTTTGACATGGATAAGTTGCATGGTTTTAGCCAAAAATCACTCAACCCATCTGAGTCATATTTTTTTTATCTGTAAAATAAGGAGGATGAATAATATTAAGGCCATAGACTTATTATCAAAGAGTGAATAGTTTGTCTTTGGAAGCCTTTTATATGCAGTAAAGACTTATAAGTATTTATTCTTGTTACTTCCGTTCTTGCTTTCACTTCCATTCATTTTGGATAACTTTTGCAAAGGGTGACTTTTACTTTGTAAGTTTTTGCTTTAGAGTTTGATGTTTGTGAATGTGTTAATAAGGAGGTGGAAAAGGACAGCATCAGTGAGCAGTTTCTCAATATCACGTCCATGAGGGTAATAGGTGAAAAGAGGGCACCTCCCACTGTTGGATTTCTTTTTAAAGATCATTTGTGGATTATTTACTTTATGTCAGATATTACACTAAAAACTGTTTGTGTATGTGTGTATGTAAAATTTCACAACATTCTCATTCTCACACAAACTCATTAGATATTATTTCCATTTTACAAATTAAAAAAACTGTAGTTCAAAGAAGATGTGGTACATTTATACAATGAAATATTACTCTGCAATAAAAAAAGAATGAAATCTGCCATTTGCGACATGGATGGACCTAGAGGGTATTATACCAAGTGAAATAAGTCAGACAGAGAAACACAAACACCATATGATTTCACTTATATGTGGAATCTAAAAAAACAAACAAGCCCTAACCGGTTTGGCTCAGAGGATAGAGCGTTGGCCTGTGGACTGAAGGGTCCCTGGTTCAATTCCGGTCAAGGGCATGTACCTTGGTTGCCGGCACATCCCCAGTAGGGGGTGTGTAGGAGGCAGCTGATCAATGTTTCTAACTCTCTATCCCTCTCCCTTCCTCTCTGTAAAAAGATCAATAAAATATATATATAAAAAAATAAAAAACAAATGAGTACACAAAACAGCACAGAAACAAGCTGATGATTGCCAAACGGGGGTGGATGGGTAAAATTTTTTTAAAGGGAAAAAAGGATAGCACAAATAATTATGCACAAATCAAAATACTTGATTTTAAAAGAAAAAGCTTGGTTTTAAAAAGCCTAAGCAATATTCTTAAGGTCAGAAATCTAGTAAGTACTTGAACTAGGACATGAGCTTCTATCTGCTTGAATCCAAACTACCGTTTCTTACTGACAATCTGTTCTGTGTCTGAAGACAATTCTATATAATAAAAGCCTAATATGCAAATTGTCCCCTCGGGAGTTTGACCAACTGGGAATTTGACCACTCGCTATGACATGTGCTGACCACCAGGGGTGGCGCGGAATGAAGGAAGGCCCCAGCTGGCAGCCAGCAGCTGGGGGAAGGGAGGTCCCGGCCAGCATCTGGCAGCTGCTGGGACCCTACGCATGCACAAATTTCATGCACCAGGCCTCTAGTAATATAATAATCTGAAATGGACAAGGTTGAGAATCACTAGCACGGTTGAGAACCGCTAGCAGGGTCTCCTAAGACCATCGGAAAACACAGATATTTACATTACGATTCATAACAGTAGCAAAATTACAGTTATGAAGTAGCAATGAAAATAATTTTATGGTTGGGGGTCACCACAACATGAGGAACTGTATTAAAGGGTAGCGGCATTAGAAAGGTTGAGAACCACTGACCTAGCAGGTCCCCAGATTTTACATCATTCACCATTCTAATGTGCTCAGGGAAGCTGACTCTGTCCTCAGATTTGTTGGAGGAAATTAGGAGTAGCCTGAGCCCTTAGGGGATACATATTTGTATTTGGGATTTGTGGGGTAGGGGGTGAGTTGGAGGGAAAGTCCTTAAAGGCCATATTTTTTTTCCTGGATTTGATGACTTTTTAAATATTCAAATGGTTCTGTAATCTGTGATTAATCTTCAGAACTCCTGAAACACTCCTATGAAGGCAACCCAGATTCCACACTTAATGAGATTTATCCACCACTAATCTCTGTATCTATTTTTAACAGAAGTATCTCACTTATTTCCAAGACAGAACATGTCTCTATAACATGCTACTGCAGCACATTCTACATCCCCATTGATTAGAGCACAAGACAGGGTAGAGGGCGAGGGCTCAGCCCAGAGACGTTTCACCCTTTATATTTCAGGTTGCACTGCAGATAGGAGAACTGCGTGGTTTAGATACTATGCAGACGAATTAAAACTCAAAGCTACATTTAAATGTGTGTGTCTGTGACTGCATGATTATGCTTCATTATTTCGAATTCCATTCTCTGTTCTACCCAGGCCAACGCAAAAGAAATGAACCAAACCAAACCAAACCCAAACCAAAAAAATAAACCCCACACAAAAACAAAACAAAAAACCCAAACCAAAAATGCCCAAACCTGCTTTATTTGGTGACAATAATAAATGTGGGACATTCTTTCAATTAAGTGATAAACTGCTTTTCCCTGGCACCCACCATCCATAGAAAATCGCATGCAGCTAAGGTGACCTCGGTTGGGAACCCTCAGAGGAGCCACCTGGGAGTCCTGCACTAATGAAGCCATCCCCTCTGGAACTCTTCGTTGGAAGTGAACCCATTTTCAAGGCTCACTTGGGAAGAGGAGAAGAAATGCTGGGCAGTAAAATTAAGATGCCTTGCCATACTTTTTGCATCTACAGTATGAAGGATTTGGATTAAGAGAATGCCAAGGACCAGTTAAGCTTCAATATTCTCTCATGATCTGATGTTCTCCCTATGTAATATGCTCTTCTGTCAAAGCAAATTACAATTTCTTTCTTCGCAGAAACCCAAACCGCTTTCCATGGAGTAGGCTGCTTAACACAATTGCCCTGTGAGCAAAATGAAATTACTGTTTTGAGGTTCATAGCAAAGCAATGCGAGATAGCTATTTTGTTCTTTGGTCTCTTACTCTAGGCACATGAGCCGCACAGTACCTCACATAGACCATTCGCTCTTTACCTTGCTTCAAACTGGCTTCAGAATTTATCAAGGTCTGTGCTAGAACAACGAAGAGAAGATATGTGCATCACATTTCCAGCAAACCAGAGCTCTGGAAAATAAATGTTTTCAAACTTCAAGGGTTTCAAGCCAGTTATCTCAGTGATTAGAGCTTCGGCCCAAGGTCCTGAGGACTGAAGGGTCATAGGTTAGATTCAGGTCAAGGGCAGTACCTAGGTTGCAGGTTCATCCTGGCCCAGTTGGGGTGCATGCAAGAGCCAGCCAATCAATGTTTCTCTCTCTCCCCCTCCCTTCTACTCTCTCTAAAAATCAATGAAAAAATATCCTGGGGTAAGGATTAACAACAACAACAACAAAAAATGTACTAACGTAGCTTATTCTTTTAGGTATTGGCATCACAAAGAATCCTTTCCCTTCCCAGATAATCACTCTGCCCGCTTTTCTACCTGGGAAGTCTAAATTTTTATAACTTGGGTTCCTTTAAAGTGAGTAGGCCTGTGAGTAAACAGTGCACTTTCAGAGTGACAAAATTCCAGGTGGACTGGCTGGGGCTTGCATGGGGTGCCCATAACAGCAATGTCATCGAGTTTTCCTTGTCATTGCATTTAGAAGCTAAGAATCTCAGAAATGACATTTCTTAAAAGCACATATTCATTGTCCTAGTTTGTCTGACTGCTTCCAGGGTGCCATCATCATGATACCTGAGCAGGTTTCACAGAAACAATTTTAAAATAAAGAATCTTCAGAAGATTCATTCTTGAATCTAAATAAAGTGTAGCAAATAGTAACTAAAAAAAAGAATGGCTGGCCTGGCTGCTGGCATGGCTCAGTGGTTGAGCATCTACCTATGAACCAGGAGGTCCTGGTTTGATTCCTGGTCAGGGCACATGCCTGGGTGGCAGGCTCGACCCCTGGTAGGGGGTGTGCAGGAGGCAGCCGATCAATGATTCTCTCATCATTTATGTTTCTATCTCTCTCTCCCTTTCCCTTCCTCTCTGAAATTAATAATTTTTTTTTTTTTAAAAAAAGGACGGCTGCAAAAAATTAAGATGTTGACACATATTCAAAATATTTTCTGAAATGGAAAGACACGGGGGCCCTTTTTCTCTCCTCCACGCTCACTCCGTACTTCTAATCCTCATTTAATTATGAAGGGACTGGCTAAAATAATGGCTCTGAATAAGAAACTTATTTGGGATGCCACATAAAAGTTATTTTATAATGGCTCTAATCTGATCATTTTAACCTCCAACTTCCCCTGAGGGCCACTGTGAGAAAGATCTCCATTAAGATGCCCAGTGTCCATGGCTTCGAGAGGCACTGCTGGTGGTGCCAGGCTGTCACCAGCACAGCCTTTCACTTATCTGACGGGAGGGGCCGGGGCCGGAGCCGGCGCGGAACCACAGTGAGAGGACTGCTTGTGTCTCTCCACAATTCACATGTTGACATTGCTTCTCCAGTGTGATGGTATCTGGAGGCGAGGCTTAGGGAGTGATTAGGTCATGAGGGTGGAGCCCTCATGAATGGGATTAGTGCCCCTATAAGAGACCTCAGAGAGGCCCGTTGGGGTCCACCATGTGAGGACAAGTGAGGAGACAGCCTTCTATGAACCAGGACGAGGGTCCTCACCTGACACCAAATAAATCTTCTGGAGCCTTGGTGTTTGGACTTCCAGCCTGCAGCACTGTGAGAAATAAGTGTTTGTTGTTCAAGCCACTCAGTCTATTCTGACATTTTTTTATAGCAGCCTGAACTAAGACAGAGTAAGCCCTGATATTGCCTGACTCTGCTGCTAAGGAGCAAACTTTATAAACTTCCCTTTCCTTTTTAGGGACCCCAGTGTTTTACCCTTAGCACCTTGTAAGTTCACACAAACCCCTTTGTCATCTGTTGCTGAGTTTCTTTGAAGCTATTTATAGCTCGGGTTGTGTCCTCTTTGAGTCTACTTTTTTTCTAATTTAATAAATTGAGTGGCAGGTCCCAACTTGTGAGGCTTGTTTTCATTGCTCCTTCACCATTCCCCATGTTAGGGATCATTTGAAGTGGTTAGAGAGAAAAAAAAAACAAAAAAACGTGTGCATATGCCTAACATTCAGTGAATATCTATTTGCAAAACACTGTGGAGCATTCAACGTTGAATCAGACTTCGACCCAACTTTCACGTAGTTTCAATGTGAAGGAAACATAAAACATTAAAAAATAATATTATAAGAAGCAAGTGTTAGGGGTCAGTAGCAAGTTCCAAGGAAAATGACATTTGGTCTTCCTGGGGATCAGGAAGAGTCTGGTGGAAGTCATTTTGGGGTTAAGCTTTAAAGTATTCTTTTAAAAATTTGTAAGAAAATCGATTTCATTTTCTTGATGTCACAGCCCCAGCAAGTGGTTTTGTACCAAATTTAATGGAAGTTCCACAGAACTCCATTTGCGTGGGAAGAAAAAGAAAGGGAAGTAACCACAAATTAAAAAAAAAGAAACAAACTAAATGCTGGATAACTTTTAGCATTTGTTCCACTCCCCAAGTAATAAAATTCACCTGGGAATTCTGAATAAAAGGACAGAAAACAGAAATGGGGAGATGGGAAGGAGGGCAGATTGGTGAAGAAAAACAGCCACAGGGCAGACCTCACTCACCCTCCCCAAACTAGGAGGACACTCAGAAGGGAAGCTGAAGGTCCCCTAGATTTCCCTCTCCAAAATACAGCTGAGGGAAAATGAGGGGAGGGAAACAGGGCCTGAGAGGGCAGGGGCATTGGGAAAGGAAACAGTAAACAAAGGAGATGGAAAAGAGTAAGGGAGATGGATTTGTATAGACAGACAGACAGACAGAGTTGAGGAACACTTAAACTAAAAAAGCAAATGTCCTAAACTTCATTTTCATTTTTTAAAAAGATCTCCTTGTTATCTCTACCCTATGCTGAACTTAGTCCCTTTAACCCCTCCCCCTATCCCCTTTAGTGTGTATCATTAATACTTTGCTATGCTTGAGAGAATCCAGTGATCTCATTGGGTTGAGGAGTATGGACTTGTACCTGGAAGGAAGCCCAGAGTTTCCCCTGACCCAGGACTTCCAATGCCAGGCAATGCTAATGCCATTCTGGGGGTTGGTTTGTCTGGGAACCCAAGGCTTATATGGCCTGTGACTTCCCTTTATGGGAACTATTTCAGTGTTTGGCTGGGCTTCTCAGATGGAGACTAGAAAACAGATCCAACTCGGGTATGACTTCCTGCACCTCTGGGTCCATAAACACTGAAGGCCTGGCATTTTCCAACACAGTGAAGGAGTCGGGACCCCTCGGGCCTCCAGCCTTGCAAATGCTGAATTTTGAGGTGGCTTGTTGGGATGGCCAGTGTACCTTCTCCTAGGACAGGGAAGTCAGGGCAGGGTTGGGTCCAGGACCAGGCAGTTGCTGGGCTGGGTGGTACCTCCTCATCTTCCCTTTCCTTACTTCAGCTCTTTAAATGTTTTAATCACTGGAAGGGACCAGGTAAATGAAGTTCTTGAAAAATAGGCTTGGAAAGGTAAGTTGGGACAACGTTTAGGAAAGTCTTAAATGAAAACAAGCCTCACAAATGTGAAGTTCTTTGGTAGGCAGTAGGAAACTACTGAAGATTTCTGAACATGGGAATAACAGGATCATGACTTGGCTTTAGAATGATTCGCTTTCCTATTATTGTTTAGAGGGAAAAGAGTCAAGATGCAAGCAAGAGAATATTAAACCAAAATGGCTTAGATGATAGAGATTATCTCACACAAAAAAATTCCATGGCTACAGAGAGATTTTATTGTTTTCTACAAAACAGTAGTGATATTTGAAGCTGAGGGTGTCAAAATAGGATACAGAGACCACAATAAAAGTGACCAATAATAGAAATGTAGGGAATGTAAAGGAAATAAGTTAGGAAGCAAAAAAACAAAAATTAAATTTATTATTACCTATTTTTTATCACTCCTAGTTTAGCACAAAACCCCACCTCTACCCTTAAATAATTATTTTTAAATGAAAATAATTCAATATGAATAACCAGTCTCTCAGGAGTATTATGTTCTTACTAGAGGCCCAGTGCATGAAATTTGTTCATGGGGGTGTGTGTCTCTCAGCCCAGCCTGCACCCTCTCCAATCTGGGACCCCTTGAGGGATGTCCGACTGCCCGTTTAGGCCCAATCCAGGTAGGATTGGGCCTAAACGGGCAGTCAAACATCCCTTTCAAAATCCAGGACTGCTGGCTCCCAACTGCTCACCTGCCTGCCTTCCTGATTGCTCCTAACTGCTTCTGCCTGCCAGCATGATCACCCCCTAACCACTCCCCTGCCAGCCTGTTTGCCCCTAACTGCCCTCCCCTGCAGGCCTGGTCACCCCTAATTGCCCTCCCCTGCAGACCTGGTCCCCCCCAACTGCCCTTCCCTGCAGGCGCAGTCACCCCAACTTCCCTCCTCTTCCGGCCTGGTCCCTCCCAACTGCCCTCCCCTGCTGGCCTGATCACCCACAACTGCCCTCCCTTGCAGACCTGGTCCCTCCCAACTGCCTTCCCCTGCTGGCCATCTTGTGGCGGCCATCTTGTGTCCACATGGGGGTAGTCATCTTTGACCACATGGGGTCAGCCATCTTGTGTGTTGGAGTGACAGTCAATTTGCATATTACTCTTTTATTAGATAGGCTTTCAGAAAACCAATTGGCCAAGTATAAGGATAACGAAAAGAGTTCTTTTTCTATGGACAAGACCTCTGATCTATTTCAAAATAATTTTACTTACTGTCACCAAAAGTAATTAAAGCATTCATCCCTAGTGGCCACTTGTCACCTTACAAGAAGTTTCCACATTCATACAGGGAGTACCCACTGAAATTCATACAGTCACTCAGCCACCCACAAAGCAGTCTCCCACTGAAAACAGGAAAGGTGCTATTTCCTGGACTGGCTACAGTTGTCTGTAACCAGGCCAGGTGCTCACCAAGAGTTTCAGATATGAATGCCCAAGTCAGGGGTGCCTCTTCACATGTCTTGGCAGGATATCCTCCAGGACTTCATTATAATAACCCTGAGATTCTATTTTGCACAGAAGATGAAGGGATGTGGACTTGCAATTAAAATAGGAAAAGATGATTTGCCACATGTTGCGGTAGACCTCACCTTGTTAACGCATCACCACTGTCATTCTTCAGAGCACTCTAGGTCCATGTGGCGACAACCCGTCAAGGCAGGTGTTGCTCAGTGCTCTGCCATATAGTTGTTTTTTTCATCAAGAGACCAAAGTAACCCAGTCACAGGACATGGATTCTGAGGGGGAACAAAGGGCATGATGGGCCTCTGCAGATCATGAAGTAGATGTCAGGCAACCTGACCTTGCAGATTGATTCTAGAGCCCACCCCCAAGGACTCAACTCCTTGCTCTTGGGGAGATAGGCTTTTGCCACCAAAAAGAAAAAAAAAAAGAAAAAAAAAAAAAAAGAAACTTGTCTAACATGAGTTCAACAGTGCTACATTCTGCAAAATTATATCAGAACTTTTAATGTAAAAAGCTCAATTGTGTAATTATAAAGTGATCGCTAGGACACTATATATTTTTGGAGCAGATTTGAATGACTGAAAGGAAAAGTAAACATCTATAGATGCACAGACCTAGATATAGTTAACATTTATTGAGCACTTACCATGTGCCAATATCTCTCTATATAAAACCCTAATATGCAAATAGACTGAACAGCGGAACTGAACCACTGAACAACCAGTTGCTATGATGTGTGCTGACCACCAGGGGGCACGTGTGGGACATGGCAGACATCGGCAGCAGGTGGCAGAGCGCGGAACATGGCGGGCGTCAGCTGCGGTGGGATGGTAGAGCAAGTGAGTGGGGGTGTCAGACCAAGGCAGGGCGCTGCTTGCTGTCATTTGGGGTGAGCCTCTGGTGGTTACTGAAAATTCTTTGCTTCCATGTGCCGCAGTCCCGCCCAGTGCTCGCACCCACTGCCGGCACCGGAGCTGCTGCTCACACCTGCTGCTGGCACCGGCCCCGATTGCTCAGCACCATCAGTGGGTGCCAGCCCTGATTGCCCCTGAGGGCTTCTCCACCTCCCCCTGCTCCTTGAGGGGCAATCAGAGCAGCAGCCACTGCTCGCACCCATTGAAGGCGCAGAGCTATTGGGGCTGGTGCCAGCAGCGGGTGTGAGTGGGGCCGCACCATCAGCGTGTGGGAGCAGCGGCAGCAGGAGCGGGGCTGCAGGCAGAGAGGGAACTGGGGGTCGTGGCGGGAGAAGCCAGGCGGGGCGCAGAGGATGGGCCAAGACCCGCCCCTGTGCCCACTGCAGCCTCACAGCCCACAATTTCTTTCAAGGTGCATGAATTTATGCACTGGGCCCCTAGTATGTAAATATATTCAATGATATATGCATATCAACCATATTATATCAATTTATTTTGTTTTTCTTTCCTTTCTCCTCCCAGCTTCAACACACAACACAGTTTTGACTTGGATAGCTGAGCAGCAATCTTCAGGACTGCAAGGGAAAGCTGCTGCTAATGAACAGGACATAACACACTCCATTCTCTCTGGTACCTGTGTCCATGGACACTGGCCTCAGATAGGTAGCTAGCTGATAAACAGCTCTGTGGTGGCTCTTTCAATCACGTCTTCATACTTTGCAGTTACAATATGTATGCAATTCAGTGCATTAAGTAAATAGTTCTCAGCATCTTGTGACCGAGGACCTATTTCCAAAATGATTTAGTGCAGTTTCTCTTGAAGTCCAGGCTAAAGAGGAAATTATTAGCCTCAGAAGGGTTTTACCTAAAACCTTCTGTATCTGCTTGTCGAAAATGACTGTGCCAATTAGGCTTCTCATGAATCCCTCTGCCACACTTCACTCTGAGGGCTCCAGTCTTCACCTCAGGCGTCCCTCGGGTTCTGGCATGCTGCTGAAATGCCACTAACGTGGGAGTCACTCAGTGCGAAATTCCTGAAAATATGTAATTCATTTAGGGACACAGGGCTCTTGTATGACCATACATTCCAATGTGATTTTTTTTTTTTTTTTTTTTTGCCCTAACCACATATTGAAGTCAATCTGCTGGGGTTAATAGAAGAGGTATAAGCAGGGCTACACCAAGTGTGGTCTACAGACCAGGCCATGGCGTGTGAGTTGTTACCAGTCCATGCAGTGATAAGTACAGAGATCAGAAGTGAGTATTTAGAAACTTCTATAGCAATTTGACAGAATAATATTTCTATGTTCATTAAATCTGATATATTTTTTTATCCTCATCCGAGGATATTTTTCCTATTGATTTTCAGACAGAGTGGAAGGGAGGGAATAGAGAAGAGGGGGGAAAGGAGAAAGAGAGAGAAATATCGATGTGAGAGAGACACATCGATTGGTTGCCTCCTGCTCCAGCCCCGACCGGGCCAGGGATTGAACCTGCAACCCTCTTTGGTCCATGGACTGATGCTTTAACCACCGAGAAAAACTGCCCAGGGCTAAATCTGATAATTTTTTAATGAGTCTTATATTTTGTATTTTTGTTTCCTGTTTTATTTTTATTATAATTTATCTTCTAACAGTTGATTTCCCTCCCCCCACCTTTTTTTTGCTTCTTTTCATACTTGGTAACGTTTTGTATTGGATTGTGGAGAGTGTAAATTCTCGCTGTTGGGTGCTGGATTTTGCTTGTTTCTTCACATAACAGTGGGCTTTGTTCTGGCACACAGTTCCGTTACCAGGGGTCAATGTGATCCTCTCACAGTGTGCGTTTAGGCTGCCTCCAAGCAGTAAGCTAAGGCAATAGTAGGACTTACTTTGTTTGTTTCCCTTCTCTAAAGGGATCAATCTCCTAGAAGGACTTCTGTCCAGTATCTGAAAACCATCGTTTCACATATTTTTCTGGTTTCTTAATTGCTTAATGTGGAAGAGTGAATCAATCTCCTTTATTTCATTTTGACTAGATATGAATTTCCTAGCACTTTATCTTAACATCCTTGATCTTGATGTCCAGCAATTCACTGTTAGTAATTTTACTATATTTTATAAAAGTATCAATCTACAATAGAATAAAAGTTTTTTAAAAAAGCAAAATTGTAACAAAAAACAAACAAACAACTCAATTAGAAAATGAGCAAATGACTTAAAGAGAATATACACATGGCTAATAAGCCATAAAAACATGCTCTAAATAGCTAATCATTTGGGAAATGCAAATCAAAACCAAAATAAGATGCCACCTCATACTCATTAGAGTGGCTGTTAGACACAACAACAAGCCCCAGAAAATAAGTTCTGGTGAGGGAGAAAATGGAGCCTTTGTGTATCACTAATCTATAATAATAAAAGTGTAATATGCAAATTGACCAAAAGACCGAACAGCAGAACGACCATCCAGACGACCTTCTGGATGACCACGCTATGACACCCTCTGGTGCCAGGCCAGCCAAGGTGGGCGCAATGCGATTGGTCGGGGGCCCGGCCATCGCCCCATGATCGCCCAGTGGGGTGATCAGTCGGGAGGCTCCACTATTGCCCCAAAGAGGGAGGCCTAGGCCACCAACCGGCAGGCTGTGGTGGGTGGGCGGGGCCTCCCTCTGCAGGGGTGATCCATCATGAAGCCCTGGCCAGGTGGGTAGGGCCTACCTCTTTGGGACAATTGGTCATGGGGCTCCCGGACTGTGAGAGGGCACAGGCCAGGCTGAGGGACCCCCCACCCCCCAGTGCACGAATTTCATGCACTGGGCCTCTAATGGGAATATAAAGTGGTTCAGCCTCTCTAGAAAACAGGATGGTGGTTCCTCAAAAAATTAACAACAGAGTTATCTTATGTTCCACCAGTTTCACTTCTGGATATGCAGGCAGTCCTTGGGTTATGTTGGACTCGACATACATCATTTCGTGGTTACGTAGCCATCTCCCATTTATTTATTAAAAAAAAAGTTCTGTCATTTCGACGTATGTACATATGTGCTTTATGTTTTTTATTATTTATTTACCACAAGTAAAGGTCAGGAATTGTTACCTTTCTTTTAATTTTTTTTTACTGTTTCACTTTGTTACTGCTCCATGTGAGTGACGTAGGTGCTTATGTAGGTGGGTTCCGACTAAGGCGAAAATCACATTACGTCGCGCCATAGGAACAGATCTCCGATGTAACCTGAGGACCTACTGTATACTAAAAATAATTGAAAGCAGGGACTCAGGCATTTGTACACTGATATTCATAGCAGTACTATTCACAATAGCTAAAAGGTGGAAGCAACTTAACTGTTTATTGATAAATGAATGGATTTTTAAAAAGTTGTATTTTATACAATGGAATATTATTTAGCCTTAAAAAGAAAGGAAATTCTGACATGCTATAGCATGAATGAACCTTGAAGATATTATGTAACTAAAATAAGCCAATAGTCATAAAAAGACAAATATAGTATGATTTCGCTTACATGTGGTACCTGGAATAATGAAATTGAAAGAGTCAAACAGTAGAATAGTGGTGCCCTGGCCAGGTGGCTCAGTTGGCTGGAGCATTGTCCCATATGACAAAAAGGTTGCGAGTTAAATTCCTGGTCAGGGCATATACCTAAGTTGCGGGTTTGAGTCCCGGTTGGGGCGCATATAGGAGGCAACTGATCAATGTTTCTCTATCACATCGATGTTTTTCTCTCTATCTATCTCTCTTCCTTCCTCTCTCTTTAAAATAAATGAATGTATCCTTGGATGGAGATTAAGAAAAAAAAGAAGAAAAATAAAGCTATCGGAAGACTAATGCATTAATTTAATTTAAAAAAAAAAAGGAATAAGAACAAAAATAGAATGGTGGCTGTCTGGCGGTGGAAGAAGAGGAAAATGGGGAGTTATTGTTTAGTGGGTACAGAGTTTGAAAAATGAACGGAGTTCAGGAGATGGACAGTGGTGATAGTTGCACAATAACATGAACACACTTAATCCCTCTGAACTGTATACACTTAAAAATGGTAAAATGGTGAATTTTGCATTATATGTATTTTACCACAAAAAGAAGATTACTTAAAAACAAAACAGCAACTGGATCTTGCCCACACATAGCTTGGGAATCACTGATCTTCTGAGGCTGCAGGTAGGAAAAGCCTATGAGAGGGGGAGTTTGATGAGCTTTCTACCCATGATTAAAGATGACCGGCAGTACAGGGACCACCCAGCCAGGCAACCAGGAAGGTCCCACTATGTCAAATCTTTAGAATCTGCCACAGTGGTTATTTTTGTATCATCTGTTTTCCTCCTCAATTAGCAGTGAAATCTTTAACAGTGGTCTGTACATGGGCTCCGTAATAGTGAGGAAAGCAGCATCCGGGGGAGGCTGCATTATCTCCTATCTTGGGGAGAGACCTCAAGAAGTTGGGGAGGTAACGGCTGGTCAGGAGAGGATCAAAAGCAATTAAGTCCTTATGGTCTGAAGGGAGGAAGAAGGACAATATCAGCCCAAGACATATTTTTTTTATCATGAAAAAGGAATGCTGTTAAGTAGTATGTATAGCATGATCCTGTTCCTACATGCTAGGAAAATAAGTATATATTTCTATGTATATATGTATAGAAGAAAATTCCCTGGAAGGATGTAAGTCAAAATGTGAACATTACATATATTTGTATGGTTATACTTTCTCTTTCTAGGTTTTGTTTTTATTACCCGTTGTTTTCACAATGGGTAGGTAAAACTTTTATAATTAGGGGCAAGAAAGTGACTGTTATTTCAAAATTAGAAAAGGCTTGGAGGAAGATGTTATGTGCCCAGGCCTGAGGTACCCTTAATTTTGCTTTTGGAGATTTATGCATAAATTAGTCTATATTTTATTATTTCTCATTTTTTTTAAACATCAAAGATCTGACCAGCAGTTTACACATTATAAGGTAACAATGCTTATCGTTTTATGTGCTGGAAATAGATTTCATTCATCTAGGTCAGATAAGATTAGAGTAAATAAGGTCACTGGACTTTGTCATTTCATAAATCCTTAAATCCAACGCTAATCCTATTCATTAATGCTGCAAAAAAATGATTAATTGCTAACCTAAAATGTTTCATGCCTATCCAAACACAAATGTTAGCCTATTACATGTTATTAATGCACGGCTTTGTGTCTTTAGAGAGGGACTGATGTATTCAGTACTCTAAGAGTTACAGATTTACTAGTCCTGCAGAGGTTATCCCTGGGGTAACAAGCACGGAATGTTCTGTGGCAGGAGAATGTCTAAGATGAAACAACCTAATTAATCAAGATAGGGCATGCATGTGTTGACTATGCAACATGAGCAGATGCCGTCAACCCCTGAACTGTCCCCATGCAGCCTTGTGGCGGAGGCAATGGCCCAGCTAGAACAGGTTGGCTGCCAGGGTGAGCACCCTGCTTTCCTATTGCCACATCGGACTCGGGCTCAGTTGTCTCAACTTCAGCCTGACCCAGCTGGAAAGGACAATCTTATGATTCTCCAGCATCAAACCTTTCACCACTTTAAAAAGGAGACAAACAGATTGAAGTCTTAATCAATCTCTCTCTCTCTCTCTCTCTCTCTCTCTCTCTCTCTCTCTCTCTCTCTCTCCTTTTCTAATTAAGACAAAGTATGCTATCTCAACCTTTACAGTCCTCTTCTGCAGCCATTAAAAATGTTGCAGTGAAAGGTTTTGAAAGACACGGGGATGTGTTCATTCTCCTCTGTTATTGTGAAAAGAGCAGCTTACTAATGTAACCTTTTGAATATAGGGTAAAATTCCAATTTTGTAAACAAAAAGATAGAGAGAGCCTCCATCTAGCATAAAAGGCAAGAAGGGGTAAAAGACCTAATGTCCACATTAGATGGGGAGAGTTAAAATTTATGGGTTTTGTTTTTGCTTTCTTGGGAGAGGGAGGGCTTTCCTTCATGTTCCAAATTTTCTGGAGTAGAAATGTATTACTTTCTAAATATAAAAGACTCCTAATAAATGTTATTTTAGAGTTATTCCCTATCCCAATGATAGAGTAGCTTCTATTTCTTGATATCGATTCAACAGCAACAGATACTTTCCTAGAAACAGAAATTGTTCAGCCATGCCACATTTTTCTCAAGCTGAAATCTTTACATGTACCCTGACATTCTTTATCACAAAATCAGAAAACTTATCCAGAAGGGGAAAAAGGACACTGTCCAATCAGCTCTGCTTTTTCTCCAAGCTCTGCAGCAAGATCTAATAAAGAGGCTGCCTTGGGCCAAGGGGTCATTTCCTTTGGGAATGCTTTTCCCTCTCCTTGCCCTGACATCAGGAAGGAAAAATATAACAATTGGCATTCATACTCTTCTCAGAGCTTTAAAAGAACTTTCACACATAATAAGAAGAATGCAAAGAGACGTTCTCTCCAGAACAGTCTGATGCCCTGCTGACAAACACATCCTATTACCTAAGCACATTCTAACTTGGGTCAGAAGGGGCAGTGAAGGGAATCTGAGGCACGGGATAAGGGAACTGTTGTCATGCCAGGCACTGTCCTAATCACTGGACATATAGCATGCCGTCCCCATAACCCCTCGTGGAGGAAGGCATCATTATTTATATCAGGGGTCAGCAAACCATGGACCAGATGCAGCCTATAGCTTGTTTTTTTAAATAGAATTGTATTGGGACACAGCCACGCTCATTTGTTTATTGTCTAGAGCGTTCCTTCTATAACTGCCGGAGTGAGTCACTGAGCAGAGACCACTTTTCCTGCAAAGCCTAAACTGTTTATTACTTGGACCCATGCAGAAAACATTTGCCAATTCCTGATTTGCTTGATACCTATGAGGAAAATGAGGATTGAGGACACTCAAGAATATCTCAATGTCACTCAGCTACTTATAACTATGTGTCAAGATATAATTATGTGTTTATCTTACATTATAGCCCATGCTTTTTATAGTTCTCCAAATCAGAATTTAAAGAGTAAGACCCCAACTTCCTCCAAAGGATGTCATGCATGTGGCATAGCACATTACAAGCTAAGATGAGATGTGAAAAATGGTGCTACTATTTTAAGACACATTATGAGACATAATAACTGTTGGGTTCATTAAGCTTTATAAGAATACTCCACTCTAAGCTACTTGCCACCCCCCCCACACACACACCTTTCTAATTTAACTCTAGAGCAAAAAATAAAACAAAACCATATGAAAAAAAAAACTAGTAAAATTTTATATGCAAAATTGACATTTGGTGTTATTATATAGCTCTCACATTAAAACAGACTTTGAAATATTTGATGTGTTTCCTTAGTGTGATATGGTACCACCTGTGTGAACTGGTGAGCTTCTTCCCGGTCTAGATAGGGAAGGGAAGGGAAACGTGAGCTTAAAATAAAAGTCTAATCTAGTCTTCATCTTTAGTATGGCTTTTGTTTTAAATGTCAGTTTCTCTTTCAAACCCTCTTTTACTTAATTCCTAAACCGCTCAATGAGCTGTGGCAGGGGACTTTGCAGAGACGTTCTGTAGGTTTCTGCCACGGGGGAAATTGCTCATTCTCACCTGGTCACACTACCTCACCCACTGGTGACATAAAGATACAAGGCATTAAGAACAGAGACCAGACAAGGGTGATAAGCTGGTTCAGTTCACAGGAGGGGCAACCATGCAGGGAAGTCGCATGTTCCCAAGACGTGACTTTTCTAGACAGAGTCTAGCAGTTTTGTCAGCCAGAGCCAGGCTAGGTAAGGGGGGAACAAAATGGAAGACCACCAACTTGTTTTTTCCTCCTGAGACAAGTGAGAATTCAAGGTTTTTAAAGTAGAGGCTTCCATGCATTTGAGTCCTCTTACTTCTGGTTCAGGACCCAAAGGGAAGAAGTTGAATAAGTAGCAAAGTGGTGATCCTACCAGGCAAATGTAAGAAGCAGAAATAAAAGCCTTCATTCCACAAATCTAATCTGGGAGCAGCACCACTCCCTGGCAGTCAGGCAAGGAACTTGTTCCTTTTCTTGCTGATTTCACCTGTCCTTTTCCCTCCGGGAAATGGCAGGGGAAAAATTCCAACCAATCAGCTCAACTTGGTGAAAGTGCTCATTAACTGTTTCCTGGTGATGGCAGTGAAAGTACTGGCTAGAGCCTCGCTTGGGTGTTTCCATTTCCTACACATGCAAATTGTCTGTTAACACTGCAGAACTAGGTTGGCAGTTACATGCTCCAGAGGCCCCTAAGAGAACAGCCTCTGACCTCAGCTCATGCCTCACTGGGGATAAGAAAGCCAAGGGCAAGGGATCTATCTAGCAGGACACACTGACTCAGTTGGGTCATGCTCTATAATCACAAGGTCAGGACAACCCACAGCACCAGACAATTTCTGCCAAATCAGCTTTTGCGTCTCCTGGGTAGGACATTCCTCCTTGTCTGAAACAAGTAGAGAGAGAGAGAGAGAGAGAGAGAGAGAGAGAGAGAGAGAGAGAGAGAGAGAGAGAGAGAGAGAGGAAGAGAGAGAGAGAGTGTGTGTGTGTGTGTGTGTGTGTGGTGGGGGGGGAGGGGGCTCAATCAGATTTTTCTCAATCCCATTATACCTCTATGCAGCCTACTAGGTGACTTGTGGCTCCAGAGGGGAATGTTCCTGCAGCCCAGTCCATTCCCACCAAAACACATCTCGGATTAGCAGTTGGCTCTCCCTATCTGCCTTTCTTCCATTTCTCCCGCTGGCAATTTCATCTGTTGAAGTGTGGCTGAGTCATTACCACACCTCTGTGGCCCCTTTCTTGATTCTTCCAACCAGAGATCGTTCCTTTCTCGCCTGTGTTTCCTCACATCTCCACGTAGAGCGCATCATGCCATAAAGGAGGCACCTGGTTATTATCTGTCCACTAATCACTGTGTTTATCTTTGTAGCCACAGCATCCAGTTCAGTACCCAGCACATGTAAGCATTTAGGAAGTCTTTGTTTATGGCTAATCAGAAAATGTGGTTATGGGTTATTTCATAAAAATAAATATTAAGTTAAATATAAATTAAAAGTAATTATTAAAATTAAATTCAGAATAAACCGATGAACAAAATAGATCCAGAGACACTGAAGCATGCAACAGAGTGACATCTTTCACAGGGAACTGGTGAGTGGCAGGGGCTGGGAAGAGATTAACCCAAAGAATTTATATGCATATATGCATAGCCCATGGACACAGACAATAGTGCGGTGAAGGTCTGGGGAGTGGGTGGTAGCAGGGTGGAGAGGGTCAATGGGGGAAAAAGAAGGGGACATCTGCAATACTTTCAATAACAAAGATACATTTAAAAAATAAAATTCAAAATAAATGGATTAAATTTGATATTAGTAAAACTATTGCTCAAAGAATCACAAAACATAACAAGTATCTATATTATCAGAAGAAATGAAAAGTTTAAGCAAAAGAGAAAGAAACAATGGGCAGGAATGTGTGCAGGTAGCATCTCATTCTAGAAGAAGCCAAGTGTGGGACACATGATGCTCACTGGCCTCCAGCGGCCAGGGAACACATGGACAGGGAGCTATCACCACAAGGTAAATAAATATTTCATGCCCAAAGGTGCGAAGAGCAGGAAGGCACCAGGAGGTGTTATTCAGCTTAAATATGGAGTAAAATTATTGGGGAAAAGACGAAAGACTGAAAGCCCCAAATTCAGGACAGCAGTTACCTCTTGGCAGTGGGATAGGCGGGATGATGGGATTGGGGAGCACATGTGCAACTCTGACAGATAGTGGTAGGTTCATTGTTGGTCAATTTTTGTTATGCTTCTGATGTACACATATGGTATGTACTTTTCTCTATGAATCAAATCCTATATAATAAAGAGGTGATATGCAAATTGACCATCACACCCTCGCACAAGATGGCCACCCCCATTTGGTCACAAGATGGCCGGCAGGGGAGGGCAGTTGGGGGTGATCAGGTCAGCAGGGGAGCAGTTAGGCGTTGATCAGGCTGGCAGGGGAGTGGTTACGGGCAATCAGGCAGTAGGCAGGTGAGCGGTTGGGAGCCAGCAGTCCCGGATTGTGAGAGCGATGTCAGACTTCCAGTTTAGGCTTAAACCGGCAGTCAGACATCCCCCGAGGGGTCCCAGATTGAAGAGGGTGAAGGCTGGGCTGAGGGACACCCCCCCAGTGCACAAATCTTGTGCACTGGGCCTCTAGTATTATATAACATCTAACCAACATTTTATTACTAAAAGCCATTTTGTTTTGAATGAGTTTTATATTTAGAAGCTTTGCTATTTATTGTTCCATGTTAGAAGAAGTGGAAACTCAGATATGGCGTACAAATGTCTTCAACATGAAATAATTTTTCAAGAAACCATTTATCTCTGATTTAAAGATGAAAAAACCAAAGCACAGAGAAACCAATTAATTTGCCAAAGTTACCCAAAAGGCAAATGCCACTTTTTATTTCTTTCATTCTTCCAGCCAATAGTAATATTTAAGCTGTTTTATTTTGAGAGAAAAAAAAAAAGCCAGGGTAAACTTTCTACTAGCAGAGATAATATCTCAAATAAGCTCAAGTTTAAAATATTTGCAGTAACTGTTTTTTCTTTGAGACTCTCTTTGGTCATTTCCACAAGAAACTGGGCAGAGCTTAGAACTATAGCTGTCCAAGTTCTGAAAATATTTAGAACAAGTTCCTACCAAAATTTCCTTCACTCTTCCCATGTGAAATCAGGACTCCAATACACTAATACTGATGAACAATTTAAGAGTAAAAATGTCAAAGGAATGTTTGAAGCTTCAATATGCTTCATCCTATCTAATAAAAGAGTAATATGCAAATTAACCATCACTCTGCTACACCCACAAAGCCACGCCCACCAGCCAATCAGGAGTGAATATGCAAATAAACCCAACCAAGATGGCTACGACCACAGAGAGCAAAGAGGGAGGCATGGGTTTCCCCGGCAATGGAGGAAGCCAAGCTTTCCGCCTGCCCTTGCCGGCCTAGGCCTCCACTCAAGGCTACAAAGTTTCAATGATAGAAGATACATAAACCCAAACAGAAATGGTGGCAGCCACGGAGCTGGAAAGAGCAGGAGGCTAGGGTTGCCCCCGGTGATGGAGGAAGCCAAGCTTTCCACACACCCTGGCCAGCCCAGGCCTCGCTTAAGGCTACAAAGTTTCAATTATAGAAGATACATAAGTCCCAATAGAAATGGCTGCTGCCATGGAGCAAGCAGAAGGCTTGGCTCTGCTCCAGGCTACAAAGTTTCAATTGTAGAAGATAAATAAACCCCAGATACCAGGGCCGCCACTTGGGTCACCAGGGGGCATGGCTGACCTGCAAACCACCACAGGCCCCTCACCCAGGCCGTCCCACGCCCCAAGGGAACCCCCACCCTGATCCAGGACACCCTTCAGGGCAAACCAGCTGGCCCCTACCCATGCACCAGGCCTCTATCCTTTCTAATAAAAGAGTAATATGCAGTTTGACCATCACTCCAACACACAAGATGGCTGCCCCCATGTGTCAAAGATCCTGCCCCCATGTGGACACAAGATGACCACCACAAGATGGCCAGCAAGGGATGGCAGTTGGGAGGGACCAGGCCTGTAAGGGAGGGCAGTTGTGGGCGATCAGGCCAGCAGGAGAGGGCAGTTAGGGGTGACCAAGCCGGCAGAGGAGGGAAGTTGGGGGCAACCAGGCCTGCAGGGAAAGGCAGTTGGGAGGGACCCAGGCCTGCAGGGGAGAGCAGTTGGGGGGAACCAGGGCAGTTAGGGGTTACCAGGCCTGCAGGGAGGGCAGTTAGGGGAAAACAGGTTGGCAGGGGAGCAGTTAGGCATCAATAAGGCTGGCAGGGGAGTGGTTAGGGGGTGATCAGGCTGGCAGGCAGAAGCGGTTAGGGGCAATCAGGAAGGCAGGCAGGCGAGCAGTTGGGAGCCAGCATTCCTGGATTGTGAGAGGGATGTCCAACTGCCCGAATTTCATGCACCGGGCCTCTAGTAGTTTAATAAATGAGAGAAAAGATTCAATCAACTGAAATTTCCTTTGAAGTAATTTTGCTACTCTCCATATCCGGTTTAATCTTCCTGTCACACTGAGGTAAACAATGAAAGTTGCTACATAGAGATATAAGTGGATTTTCTCTTCAGCAGAACAAGAATAGATTTCATAAGTGGAAAATTTCTCACTTGGAATGAGGGTCCTCAGCCAAACCAGCCCCTCTGTGCTAGTGACATTCACAAGAAAAGTACAAATTGGTTATTACAAAATTGTCATAAGGATATAAATACAGCATAGGAAAAATCCTATATAATAAAACCCTAATATGCAAATCGACCCAACGGCAGAACGACCAGTCACTATGACACACACTGATCACCAGGGGGCAGATGCTCAATGCAGGAGCTGCCCCCTGGTGGTCAGTGTGCTTCCACAGGGGGAGCACCGCTCAGCCAGAAGCCAGGCTCACACACAGTGGCGGTGGTGGGAGCCTCTCCTCCTGCTGTGGAAACACTAAGGACTCCTCCAGGGATGTCCACTTGCAGGCTTAGGCCCCCGAGGGGTCCCAGACTGTGAGAAGGTGCAGGCCAGGCTGAGGGACCCCCTGCCAGTGTATGAATGTCATTCACTGGACCTCTAATCCTGTATAATAAGAGAGGAATATGGTAATTATCCATTATGCTGTGAGGCGTAATGACCGACCAGGTAACGACCAGATCACGGATCTGCAGGAGGGTGGGGCATGAATTACAAGCTGGTGGCGGAGAGCTACAGGAGGGAGCAGGGCAGCAAGCTATGGGGGGGGTGGGCAGCGGGCGGAGAGCTACAGGAGGGCAGCAGCAACCTACTGGCACACGGATTCATGCACAGGGCTACTAGTAGTTAATAATATTCTAATAACTATGTACAGTGCCAGGGGGGTATGAGATTTATCGGGATGATAACTTAGTAATATAATTATGTAATGTCAATCGCTGCGGGTGTACACCTGAAACTAATATAAGTATGTCAACTGTAATTGAAAAATAAAAAATGATTTAAATTAAAAAATAAAAGCCTATGTGCCTATGTCCTTACCACAGCCTGTAAGACCCTTCACAATCTGTTCTTGACTAAACATCTGCCTGATCGTCTCTCCTCTTCCTCAATTTAGTTCAGTTGCACTGGCTTTCTTTCTGTTTCTGGCATATACTATCACTTATTCCTGTCTTAGGGCCTGTTTATTTTATTTTATTTTTTTATTTTTATTTTTATTTTTTTTTGCCTCATAGCATATATAATTAACTGGCATTACATTACATGCGTTTAGACTGCTTGTGGGCAGTCTCCTTCCCCAGCCCCAGGAGAATGTAACCTCAAAGAGAATAAAGACTTTGTTTGCTCTGTTCAAAAAACAAAACAAAACAAAAAACACATTGAATCCAGTAGTTCTGTGGAGAAGAAGGGAAAACCTAAAGGATTTGTCCTTGGCATGCTCAGTGCCAAGCAGGATCTGATTCATTTTGTTTCTTCCTGTGACTCCCCGAGGAAAATGCCATGACTTTGCGTAAAGGCAATTCCCCTAATGTTTATAAAACGACATGGAAATTCAACTGTCTTTCTGAAAGGAGCCAGCAGAATGAACATATTGAGCAGAAAGTGATATCCTTACCAGGGAAACAGAAAGGATGGAGATTAAAACATGTGGTAGAAGTATGAACGGTGAAATAATTGGAAGACTATAAAATCGTAAATGAGATTTCTCAGAGGAAGTGATTATCAGACAGGGAAAGTAAGATCTCCAGTTGCCATTCTAAACATACGTTATGAAGTGTTAGTAAGAGACTGAAAGTGGAAAGAGGTTTCCCCTCAATAGCCTTTTCTTTTAAACAGTTTTATTGAAGTATAATTGACATACCGTAAAACTTACATATATAAAGTATATAGTTTGCTAAGTTCTGACAGATGTATTCACCTATGAAACTATCACCGCACTCAAGATAATGAACATATCATCACCACCAAAAGTCTATTCATGCCTCTCTGTAATCCCTTCCTCCAGATATTCTCTACTCCCAACCCACGGAACCACTCTACTGCCATATGGGCTAATTTGCACTTTGTAGAATTTCCTATAAATGGAACATACAGTTTTTGCCTGGCTTCTTTCAATCAGCATAATTATTTTGAGATGCATCCACATTATAACTCATACCGTAGTTTCATATCTTTATATTGCTGAACAATATTTCATTGTATAGATATACCATTCATTTATCCATTTGTGGATTTCTGTCATATTCAGTTTTTGGTTATGACTCCTCACGCTCAAATCTTTGTAGAACATATGATTTTATTTCTCTTGGGTAAACAGTGGACCATATGATACATGTTTGTTTAAATTTTAAAGAAACCATTAAATTTTTCTAAAGTAGTTGTACCATTTAACATTCTCACCAGTGGTATGTGAGGATTCCAGTTGCTCCACATCCTTGCCAACACTTGGTATGGTTAGTCTTTTTAATTTCAATCATTCTAATAGCTGTAGAGTAGAAGGGCCTTATATTTTTAATTTATGTTTTCCCAATGACAAATAATACTAAATATATTTTCTTGCACTTACTTGACCTATAAATGTTGCTCATATCTTTTGTCCATTGTTTAGCTGGGTTGTTTTCTCTTTACAGAGTTTTGTGTTTTTTAAATATTCTGCACATAAGTCCTCCAGATTTGCACATGTTTTTCCCTAGTCTGTGGCTTGTTTTTCACTCTTTTAACATAGTCTTACAAGGGCACAACTTTTTCTTTTAATGAAATCCAACTTATCAATTTCTTTTTGTATGGACTGTTTTGGTGTCAAAGCTAAAAATCTTTGACTAACCCAAAGTCACAAAGGTTTTCACTTATGTTTTCTATTAGAAGTTTAAAAATTTTAGGTTTTATAGTTGAATCTGTAATCCATTTTGAGTTTATGTTTGCATTTGGTGTGAGTTGTAAATTGAATTTTTTTTTTGCATGTGAATAAATATCCAATCGTTGAAAAGGCTATTCTTCTTACATTAAATTGCCATTATACTTTATAAAAAATCAGTTGTCCATATATGGGGTGGGGCAAAAGTGGGTTTACAGTTGTGAAATACAGTTTATTCCTATATTATTATTTATTAATTATTACATTATTTTACATATCACCCCTGTTTATGTGGGTCTAGTTCCATGCTCTCTATGCTGTTCCATTGATCTATTTGTTAACTTTATATCAATTCCATAGTGTCTTGATTACTTAGTTTTATAATAGTGTATAAAGTAGATTGTGTTAATCCTCCAACTTTGTTCCATTTGTTAAAGTTATTTCGGCTATCTTATATCCTTTGCATTTATGTGTGAATTTTGGAGTTAGCTTGCTAATTGCTGAGAGTTTGATAGGAATTGCATTGAATCTATAGATCAATTTGGAAAAAAGGTGCTAGCTCAACAACACTGAATAGTTTGTTCATGAATATGACATATCTCTCCATTTACTTAGGTGTTCTTTAATTTCTCTCAGCATAGTATTATAGTTTTTAATGTACAAATCTTTCTCATCTTTTGTCAGATTTATTCCTAAGTATTTAATATTTTGGATATTATCTATTTATTTCATTTTTTTCTTATTCCATGTTGGTATATAGAAATACAATAGAATATTTTATATTGATTTTGTATCCTGCAATCTTTATAAATTTACTTGTTATAGTAGTTTTTCTTACGGATTCCATCAGATTTTATACATAGTTGATTATGTTGTCTGTTGAATAATGACAGTTTTGCTTTATCCTTTTCAGTTTAGATGCCTTTTTTTCATTCATTCACTCATTCATCCATTTAACCATCCATCCATCCATACATACATACATCCATACAAATATTCATCCATTCATTATTGGTCTAATTGCACTGCCTAGAACCTTCAGTACAATGTTGAATAAAATGGTGAGAGCAGATGTTCTTAATGTCTTTCTGATGTTACACCTATAGGTCATTTTAAAAGCAGTTTTTAAAAAAGAAAGAAGAGAAATGTAAGAAGTGGTCAGTATCATTCAAGTAAAGGGTTAAGATGGGTGATGGTTTCCAGAGAGGTAGGGGTTTGGGGGGACTGGGTGAAAAAGATAAAGAGATTAAGAATTGATAGTTACAAAATAGTCCTGGGGATGTGAAGTACAGCATAGAAAATATTTACTTAGGTGTTCTTTAATATTGTAATAACTATATATGTTACCAGGTGGGTACTTAAAATATTTGGGGGATCACTTTGTAAAGTATATGATTGTCCAACCCCTATGCTATACACCTAAACTAATGCAAAATAATATTGAATGTAAACTTAATTGAAAAATTTAAATAACAAAAGAGTTAAGAGGTGGGGGACGACTAGGGCAAGGGAATAACCAGCAGGTGAGGGCAAGATATAAGTAAATGCTACGGCAAGGCCAAGTATCGTTCCAGTCTCCGGGGGAATTTGATACAGGTAACGAGCATTTGCAATGTCCACACATGGGCATCAGTGCAGGCAAGCTGGAAGGAAACGAGCACAATCCAACCCCTCTGCTGATCATGGAGTTGTCCCTCCAATACATCCCTGCATCACAATGTTAGGGACTACATTTTGCCACTCACAGTAATCATGTTTTACCTACCAGTGAGTTTTAAAATATGCCTCAAATTCTTAGTTGCAGTCTCTAGGTTGCTGGGACCTGCCCTAACCTTTGGACATCAGCAAGAAGTAAAAGCACAGCAGGATTAACTAATCTGAAAGAAGCAAATACAGGCAAGCCCCAGGTCCAGCATGAACTTATTTCTTAGGCAACATAGCTTGATTACTGATTTGTTTTTCCCAGTGTTTTGGATGATTGTACCCCATGAAAAACAAGTTGAGTTAAAGTATTTCTGATTGGAACTAAATCACACCTGTTCTTAAAACATAGGCAAAGTCTCATGCTCCTTACAGGAAGTTTATGGTATGCATCTCTTTGTATGCAAGTTCAAACATCATTAGTCTGTATTGATGCAGGCAAGTTATCCTGGTGCCACAGAAGAACACTCGATCAGAAGTCAGAAGGTTTTATTTTAGGTTCATATAAGACTTTTTCAAAACCATACAGCAACTAAAGAGTCTGACCCGAGCAGATGGAACATCTGGAGTCAGAGGGGAAGGAAAGAAGAGAGAGAAAGTGGCAGGTAGAAGGGCTCATGTTTAGAAGAGTCATGTAAGTGAGATGCAGAGCAGGGGTGAGGCACCTGAGCTCTGCAGCAGGAGAGATGGTTTTCAATTCTGGCCCTACCACTTCCTGGTTGTGTTAGAGTAGGTTCTTTACAACTTTCTCATTCTTTAAATTGGGATGATTATAATGCCTGACACACAGGGTTTTGTGTGGCTTAAATTATGCCACACAAATGTGCAAACCCCTTATAAATAGGCCTGGATATGAAAATATAATCTGATGTCATTATGGCTGAGGTGACTTCATTCACTCAACAAATATATGTTGAGCACTTACTATGTGCCAACACTGTTCCAGGCACTTAGTTTACCTTAAGTGAACAAACCAGTAAAATCCCTGCCTTCATGGTGTCTATAGTCTATTGGGGGCGATGGATAGTGGACATAATAAATGAGTAAATGGTACAATATGATTTAAAGTGATACATATTCAGGAGAAAAGAAATAGAGCAAGTAAGCTATTAAGCGGGGGCGGGGGGAGCGGTTAGGAGTGCTGAAGAGGCTCAATTATCATAATAAATGTGGTAGTCAGGGCAGGCCTCACTGAGAAGGTAACATATAAGAAAGGAGTGAGAGAGCAAGGCAGTCACGTATGAGGGAAGATCATTCTAGGCAGAGGGAACAGCAATGCAAGGTAGTCAGGCAGCAGCATGCCTGGAGTGCATAAAGAGTAACGAAGAGTTCATTGGAGTAAAAGACTTGTAAGGGGTGAGGTCGTGGGCCCTGATAAGGCACCCCCGACAAGGACTTGGGCTTTTACTCTGAATGAAATGGGAAGCCATTGGAGGGTTTGGCATAGAGAAGTGACTTGATCCAATTTATGTTTGAAAGGCTCCTCTGGCTGAGAACAAACTCTGGGGTCACAAAGTTGTTAGTAGAAAGGTTATTATAATAATTCAGGGGTGGATGATACTAACTCAGAGCCAGGGCAGTAATCATAGAAGTGACGAAAAGTATCTTGGAGATAGAAGCAGGAGGATTTGGGGCAGATTGGATGTAGGTTAAGAGAAAGGGAAGAATCAGGATGGTGTTGAGGTCTGAGTAATGAGAAGGCTGGATTTGTTCTTAGCGAGACAGAACATAGGGTTTGGGCCAGATCAGGATTTCAATTTGAGGTATGTTACACTTGAGATGTCTATTCATCATGTCTACTCATTTTTGTAATACTCATATGAAATAAAGTGTATTATGTAGATGAGTCCTTAAGCTGTACCCGTGGAAGGAAGAAGCAGATATGCTAAGGTTCAGAGAGCATCTGCCTGCAGAGGATTCACCTTCAAGCCAGAAAATGTAAGGTCACTGCTTTAATCTCATCCCTACAACCTGCTTCCTCCCTCTGCTGTCACTGTTTACACTTAAAAATATTTTAAAAATTATATGAAGTCACAGGACTCACAGATTTTCTTTCTACTATTCCTATTACATTTCATCAAAATGTTTATTCTGACCTTATTTCCTAATATGATAGGTGCATGAGTGAGGGTTAGCTATCATCTGACTTGGGACAATGAGAATATTGGACCACTTGACAGCTCACCCCCATGGTATCATTACAAATACCATCACGTGGTTGCCTTAAACCGGGACTGCGCCAGGCACTATTTTAAAACATTTCCTTTCTTCTATCCCTCCCCATACCTGAAGGACCTACATATGCCCTTCAGGTCTATCAGGGACAGGGTTCCACTTCAGCAATCTTGTTGAGAGCAATCCCTGGGCCTTGCTCTAGGGATGTGTTGCAGATGCTTCTATCGGCCAGACGAAAGCCCTGCATCACACATTAGATAAGGCAAACTCATGTTCTTTCAGTCAGCCATGCTCGTGGTTGGAAAAGTTGACCGATCATCTGGAGTTTCCTGACTACCACCGAGGACTTGAAATCTGGGCAACAGGAAATAGTAACGATGATAATCATGGTGTTTTCCCACAGCAGTGCTGATAGTAAGCTGCCTCTGAGCCTTGTTCTCTTGGGGGGCACAGATGTGTGTGCATGTGATCCTAACATCAAGAATCAAGGAGACGCCTCTCTGTCCCTCTGTTCTGTTTTAATGTCCTTCTCCTGTAAACCATGTCTCTGGAGGGCAGATGGCAGGCTCTGGCTGGCTACCCAGGCAAGCTAAGATGCCATTGCTCTCCCTTTCAGTTGTTTAAAGATACCATGTCACCCCCAAAGCCAATTTCTGACTTAAATTTGCTCATCCACCAAAAATAATTGTTTTTGATGTGGTTCCTAAGACATTTAGACTGAAGATAAGAGATAAAATTCAGAACAAAGTTTATCCCGAGATTCAAAAGAAATAAGGAAATACAATTCCCAGCTTAAAAACCAAACTGTCCTTTTGAAATCTATTCAGGGGCGGGGGGGGGGGGGGGGGGGGGGAAGGCAGGGCGGGGGGGAGAAACATCAATATTCTGTTTCAGTGCCTTAGCACTTAAAAGGGATATATTGGGCTCTATAATTTAACTGCCAAATTTGACATTCATATCCATCTGGACATTTTTAAAAGGATCCTTGAGCCAGTCAGAATTGGCAGTTGACTGTATAATCACACCTGCATATGGCACAGGGCTTTTTTTTTTTTTTAAATGGGCAACAGTGAAAGCATGAAAGTATTGCAAGATATGCCTTCATTGAGAGCCCACACTGAAAACATGTTTGCACGTGCGAGTAATTATATTTAAAGCCCTCTGTTAACAAGCCTTTGTTCTTTATTTCCTACAAATCAAATTAGTTGGGACTCAGTTCATTTTGAAATTATCTGGAAAATGTTTTGGTGTTCTAAAATTTCCTTTGTACCAAAGTTAAAAGGCAAGCCACAAACCTCCACAACTAGTGAAATAAAAATGCATAAAACCAACAACAAATTAAATACGGTAAACACACATGCAGTATGGGAGTGTAAGTAAAACTTGTGTCTCCAAGTCCATGTCAACCTCCACGTGGGATTTACCTCTGACTCATTGTAGATAGAGACAATTTAATGCTCATGTATTTGGAGAACCTGACTTCAGAAAGATCACATTTGTCTCGGTCCAATGTAGGCTGCCAGGTCTCTCCTTCCACCTCCCATGTAAATTCAACTGCACATACTCCAGCTCCATCTGGGAATAAAGCTGTTGTACAAGGGGGGAGGGGGGAGGGGGGAGCTACTTTTTGAGATGATTTCAAAGAAAGATCAAAGGGAACGGGAAGGGCACTTCCTTACTTGGGAGAGCCCAAATAAGAAATTGTCTTCATCACCTGCCCTGCCTTCTTTGCTGGTAAACACAGCTCAGTTTGGAAAGGGCAATGAGAATCTACAAGAAGCTTTGGGATGGTCTTGTGAAAGATGGCCCATTGACTCTGGCTACTCTGTTTCTTTAGAAAATGATCACTGTGTGAAAATCCTGTACAGAATGGCCACTCACCCCTGTGTAGGAGATTCCATCTAAACAGCTCTTGGGGAAAGCTTTAAGAACTTCTAACGACCAACATGGAAGGGGACATCCAAAAACACATGGGAAATTAAAGATTTTACTTAAAATGCAGAGTGGGAGCCTGCAGGCATCTTCTATCTCACGAATACAGGGAATCCGTGGTTACCTTGGTGATGTTGGGCATTTCCTTTTCCTCAGACTCCCTGTCACTCTCCCCTTTTCCTGTTTTCTCTCTTCCTATTCGTCCTCTGGCTTGATCATCAATTTACAAGACACCAAAAGCCATTGTTACCCTTTATGTGCAGAAAATGCTTTTGAAAAATAAAAAATGCCTAATGTAAAAGACTGTAGTCATCACAAACATTATTTAAAAAATCAAATCAAGTTTCTTACTAAATTTGGTTCTATTTCTTTGGTAGCTAGATATAAGCAAATATATGAATTTATAGAATAAAACCCATGCTTGGTTTTGACTCCTGAAGTACGTGGAAAAAAAACCATTTCATGTTTCTTAGCTAAAGGGTAAAAAAATCAGTCTTGCCTTTGCAAATGAGAAGGGTTTTTAGGACTTGAATGGGGGCAAGTGTTAGGACACAAGATTTTATAATCATCATGTATGCCTTGCAAATCATCCTCAGATACATTTACCTTGAACAATGTGGGGTTAGGGTGCCAACTACTCTGAACTCAAAAATCCACATATAATTGAAGTCAGCCCTCAGCATATATGGACTCCCAACCACCAGTTGGTCCTTGAACAATGCACATTGGAACTGCATTGGTCAATTGTGAAAACTCTGGGTTTAGGTGAATCTGTGCAGTTCAAACCCATATTGTTCAAGGGTCTATTGGAGGATATTAGGTCATTTGAATATAAAAGATGTGAAAATACAATGTTTAGTTTCCCAGTCTCTAGCATGACCTAGGGCTGTGGTTCTCAGATGTTGCTGCATATTAAAACCATCTCAGCAGATTTTAGAATTCAAATTCCAAGCTATAAGTCAATTTAAAGCTCTTTGGTGGCTCCTTCTTCTCCTTCTTCTCCTTCTTCTCCTTCTTCTCCTTCTTCTCCTTCTTCTCCTTCTTCTCCTTCTCCTCCTTCTCCTCCTTCTCCTCCTTCTCCTTCTTCTCCTTCTTCTTCTTCTTCTCCTTCTTCTCCTCCTCCTTCTTCTTCTTCTTCTTCTTCTTCTTCTTCTTCTTCTTCTTCTTCTTCTTCTTCTTCTTCTTCTTCTTCTTCTTCTGACACTACAGGTGATCCCAATATGAAGCCAGTGTTAAGTCAGACACAGGCATGGCTTCTCAAACTTCACTGTACATTTGAAAAATTTGGTATTCAGTTCGTCTGAGTTGGGGTGCAAGATTATGCAGTTGTCACAAGCTTTCAGGTGGTGCCGATGCAGATACAGGTGACCCTTTAAGTAGCAGAGATGTTCTGCAATGGTTCTCAAATGTTAGTATGCATCAGAATCACCTGGAGGGCTTGTTAAAACACTGATTGCTAAGGCCCACCTCTGGAGATTCTGATTCAGTAGCTCTTGAGTGGGGCCTGAGAATTTAAATTTCTAACAAGTTCTGAGGTGATGCTGAAACTGCTGTTCTGGAGGCCACAGCACCCCTGATGCAAAGCATGCTTCAAGGGGGTTGGAAAGAAGCTGAGTGAGCCAACAGCTATATCTGCAACAGATGGTCACAATGTGGCATTTCTAATGAATTCAAAGAGTTTCTATTCCATTTGGATCCAACAACAGAGTTGGACTCAGAGGAGAAAGTGAAATGCAATTACTTACACTAAATCCAGTTACCTTTGTCCATCTTCCTTCCATGCATGGAATTACTGACGAGTTCCCTGGGGAGACCTCACAGGAGCATGTAGCTGGGTGGCAGAAGCAAGAAGAAGAAAAGGTAGAATGTTAGTTTTTTGTATCTCAGTAAATGAACAGGACTATTTATCTCCACACCTTACTATTTGGAAAATTAAAAAAATATATATCTGAATGTTAGATGAATGGCAGAGATAAGCAATCCGTGGCTCAAGTGGTTCCTGTGGGAAAGATTTCAAGTGACATTCAGTTTATTGCCAGTTCATTAGACACACATCAGACATTATTGTTTATTTACCGCAACTTACTCTACTGTGTGTATGGGGAGAGGAGGAGGTTCCTGAATATATCAGCAGCCAACAGCTTTTAGGAAGACTTTTATCATAGTGAGGCAAATAAAACTGGTGTAAGATAATAACAGTCTTTGAACAAAATGTTCCATTTTAATTTACGAATCAGATTGAGTTTCACTCAAAATCTTGGTTTGGGATCATTACTTACACTTTATATGGATACCTCCTATCTCCCCATTTGTACTACTTCCACTCCATATCCATGGGGTACTGGGCTCCAAAATGGAGATCCTGTATCTCACTCATGGTTACTGCATAAGTCAAATGAACCTGAGAATACTATCATGATCTGAGGCTCCATGACCTCTATTTATTAAGGAATTGAAATAGCTAAGCACCTGAACTTAAACAAAATGTAATGCTCTCCATTCATAGATTTAAAAAATGAAAGCCTGGTGTAGCTCAGTTGGTTGGAACATCATTCCTTACATCATAGATCGTGGATTTGATTCCCAGTCAGGCTGCGGTTGGGGTGAGTGTGGGAGGCAACCAATTGATGTTTCCCTCTCATGTTGCTGTTTCTCTCCCTCTCTCTCTAAAATCAAATTTAAAAAATTTAAATACCCTGTGAGAAGAAAGTTTGACTAATTTCTGACACTTTTCTTGAGTTTTAACTCAAAATGACCACAATATATTTCCCATCTGACTAGCCCCAGGTGGTTCAAAGCATTTTCTCTGACACTAGGAGAGAGTCTAACGAAACTACTGAAATAGATGGAATACTCCGGCCTTGGAAAGGCAAAGATAAATGTGACAGTGAGCCGTTTCTACTCATAACACTTCTGACACCAAACCAGAGGGTCCCCCCCCCGCCCTTACAGCAACTGATTCTCTGATGCTCCAGACACCAACTGGTTGTCCAACAATTTAATTTAATTCTGACACTAACTGCCCAGAGTTAGGGATAAGTCCCAGAGGTTAGGGAGAAGTCCCAGGGGACTGACCCATTGACTTCAGATGGCAGCTGCAAGTCCCATCCTTCCTTACTTCTGACCAAATGGCTATCCATTGGGATTTCCCACAACCCCCTCCTCAGATTTGATAATTTGCTAGACTGGCTCACAGAACTCAGGAATACACTTTAATTATATTTGCCAGTTTATTATAAAGAACACAACTCAGGAACCACCAAATGGGACAGATGTATAGGAGAAGGCATTGGAGGGTGTGCCACCCTCCAGCACATCGATGTGTTCACTAACCCAGCAGTTCCCTGAATCATTTAGGGGTTTTTAAGAGCTTTCCTTACATAGGCAAGGTTAATGAAAGTATTGACCATTGGTGATTAACTTGATCTCTAGCTCCTTTCTCCTGCCTGTATATTAGAAAGTGAGGCTGAAAATTACAAGCTTCAATTAAAATTGATGGCTTTGTTTTCTGGTGACCAGCTCCCATCCTGAAACCAACTACAGGTCTGCCAAGAGTCACCTCCTTAGAAAATAGAGATGCTCCCATCAGCCTTGTCACTTGGAAAATCCCAACATTTTTAAAAGTTCTTTGCCAAGGTTTTTAAAAGTTCTAGGAACAAAGACCAAATATCTTTCTAGGATATCACATGCAGGGTCTATAGTCCTGGAGAGTTATGCAGTCAAGTTGTGGAGGTAAGACATAAACATAATAATATAATGAACAATACAATAATGCATCATCTTTGAGGGTTATAGACTAAAAGTGGTACAGGCATTTAGGAAAGAGGATTCAATCACCAAGGACTAGATTTGCCTGCGTCAACCCAATCTCCAAAATGAGTGTGGAGATTATTATACTAGTACTTACTCCACATCAGGCTCAGAACAGATGGAAACACACACACACACACACACACACACACACACACACACACACACACACACCCTAAAGCTCAGTTCTTCTGATCTGAGGGATAGTGGGGCAAAGGAGAGAGTGAAATTAGAAATGGAACCCACATCTGGATTTCATCCTTCCTATCTTCAGTCTGTGCCCCAATCTTGTGAGGAGAGAGGAGGTGACAGGGAGGTAGGGGGAAAGAAACTTTAGAAACATTAGGTGAGTGACATTGAGAGGTACTGGCCTGCCTCCTAGTCACCGTGGAGAGTAGCCTATAACACCTTAGGAACCCACACCTACAATTTGCAGCAAGACCAATGTAATATAGAAGTGATAACATTGGGAAAAGCTGCAGGAGGAAAGAGGACACACAAGCACTTCAGCCCACTACATTTTGCATGGGATGTGAAGGAACCCAAGAAATCCTTCTGTTGTCCATGAGGAGACACAAAGGTCCTGAGCAAAGGCTCAGGGAAGGATGGAGATGCCATTGTTGGCAGGAAATTAAAGTGGCAGCGAGCAGACTTTGTATATTAGAAGACTCCTCATAGTCAGACCAAACCAGTCAGACCTTAGCAGGGATCGTTCAAATGGGCAGAACAGTCTGGCCACACCTGCGGCAGAAGCCAGCAAAAATCCAAAGGTTGCACCACATGTGTAGGTAGGCCAGGTAATGTCAAGAAGTTCAGAGAAAAATATAGGAGTGTTCTATGCTGCTAAAAGAAAATGTTGTTGGGTGTGTAGATAAGAGATCTGTGTGCATAAAAGTAAAAATTGAACCCATGCTAGTGAATGAAGTCTGTGAAGTGTAGTGTAAGATGAGCCAATCACATGGGGAGAAGGAGCGTGGCTATCGAAGACAGAGAGGAGACCCCAGTAAATGTTCACCTGTCCCTGTTGGAGGCAGGGCTCAAAGGCAGAGATGGCAGTTTGTGATTTATAAAGATGTTGTTGAAAGAGATTTCCATTGCTGCCCAAAACCTGTTGCCAATTCACTATTCACACATCAGATGCTGGGAGAGGTGTTATCCACACCATGTGGCAAGAAAATTCAGTTGAAAGAAAACAACAACTTCTGAATGTTATCAATTAACAATTATTAAAGAGAGACAGCAGAGCAGCTTCAGAGGTAGGGGATTGTATACCTGGCAGGCAAGGAAGAAGAGAGCCTTAGGAAAAGCAAATGACCAAAAATGCTGAATGTCCAGTGAAGCCTGAAGTCAAAGTGAGGCCAGAATAAAGAGTGGGGGTGGGGAAGGAAAGCAGGAAGAAAACAATTCTACTCATATGAGAAATTTTGCAGTAAAAAAAAAAGTGTGCATTTCAACATTTATAGAATAGTTTTTGAGTCATCAGTCATTTCATATCTATTTTGGAGATGCCTGCTATGTTAGGAAAATCTGAGCCCTATTTATAGACAAAGAAGAAATTACAGGAGGTACAATAAAGGATGTAAGAGAAAGAGGGGTTACATGGGATGGAGTGAGGGAGATGTGTGCTGGAGTGAAGACCTGAAGGGAGAAGGAAGGGCTCAGGAGGTGGGTAGAGTGTGAGGGGATCTCTTCTTTTTTAAAGAGCTGAAGTAAAGAACAGCATGATGGAATTCCAGACCATGAACGGGGGGCAAAGAAAGGAGGCAGTCATTGCTTACAGCAAGGCTTCTCAACCTCAGCACTGTTAACATGTTGGCTAGGTCATTCTCTGTAGGGGATGGTGATTCCTGTACAGGGTGTCTAGCAGCATCCCTGACCTCTACCCACTGGATGCCAGAACAAACCTCCAGATGTGACAGCCAAAAGGTCTCCAGACATTACTGATGTCTTCTGGGGAGACTGGGGCAAAATTGCCCTTGGTTGAGAACCACTGGGTTAGAGAGACTGGTGGAAGGCACCAAGATGAGGAAGCTGCTCCCATATTCCAGAGGGCCTCAAGTAGGTGAGTCCATATGGGAGAATGGGAATGTGTGTGTGCAGGACACAGGTGTAAACACTGAGGCAGGGATATAAAAGATGGGGAAGGGGCTAAATCCCACTAGGAAAACATCTCTCCCTTTGTAGTTGACACACCTCAGCTTTTGGAAAAATGATATAATCTATTTGTTAGGTTTAAAAACCTTGTGAGGTATTTATAATATATTATTGCAGCCACTGACTGTTAAAACTTCACCAGAATGGACTAGAGGGGGGACCACCCTGTCACACAGGGTATCCTCATAGCCTCTTCAGAACCCCAACGCCACTAGAAATATGGCAGGCTATGGGCAAGTCTGATTAGTCTCCTATTCCCAAGGAAATTCTATGGAATAGAGATGGGCAGACTTAAATAAACCAGAGATTCTAGAATCTCTTGCTTCTGAATCAAACTGGTAAGAATAGTAAGTTTACCATTTACAGGTAGAAGCTTAGGGATACAAATTACCCCTAATCTCTAGTCCCCCGCTGCACAATGATTGGTAGCAGAACTATGAGGCACTCACATCTTCCATATTAGGCATCTTCAGTAGCAAAGCTACAAATAGTTCCCCTATCTCAATAATATATACAGGAATGGACCAAAGTAGGTTTACAGTTGTGAGTATGCAAAACAGAGTTTTGTTTAATCTTATTTATTAACTAGAGGCCTGGTGCATGGATTTGTGCACCAGTGGGGTCCCTTGGCCTGGCCTGCGGGGATCAGGCCGAAACCAGCTCTCTGACATCCCCCAAGGGGTCCTGGATTGCAAGAGGGTGCAGGCCAGGCTGAGGGACCCACCAGTGCACAAATCTGTGCACTGGGCCTCTAGTATGCATATAAGATCTTTGTTTAATCTCCTCCCGCCCTCTCCCCTCCCCTCTTCTCTCTGAGATTCATCAGTCTGTTCCATGTTTCCATGCCGGTGATTTCTGCTCCTGCATCAAGCGACTGCCCCCTGGGGGTTAGTGCTTGTCATAGCTACTTGTCGGACAGTGGAATGGTCAAACGGTCGGCCAGTTGGCCAGTCACTTAGGCATATATATATATATATATATATATATATATATATATATATAATTTTGTTATTTATTTACATTACAACTGTAAACCTACTTTTGGCCATTCCTGTAAAATAGGATTAGGAACCTTTCCCAGGCCCTGGACAAAGCCATAGATGCTGTGTAGGTAGATATATGATTGATTATACGTTGCTGATCAAGACAGTGGCATAAGTTGGTAGACATACATTAAGAAAATTGAGAAGAGCAAAAACTCCCCTCATCTGTTGTTTCTGGCCAAGAGAAGTTTTCCTGTCTACTTTTATGGAGGAAAATATCTCTATTTGTTCCAGAGGGAAAATGCCTCTCACCTTCCATCAGGCTTATCCGAACTGCTTCTCGGGAAGATCATGTATATTTCCTGCATCCTCACTGCATTCTCCTTCTCACAACTTGAAAATAACCTCTTCTAATACTGTGAGAAAGAGTGCCATAGGAGAAACAACCCTGGATTCACTCATTCTCCCATCCATCCATTCATTCATTTATCTGACCCAGAATGATGGAGCACCTGGCACTGTTGTCAGCTCTGTGGATGGATAATGAATAAGATCTGAATGCTCCCGCCCTACTGGATTGTAATGAGCAAGTGTGGTGCTGATCACCACTCTACTTCCAAAAGCTGTTGGTCACTAGGCTTCTTTCATCATAAGACAAAGGGCAAGAACATCTAGTCTTTAATATCCACAATTGGTAAGTCAGTCTAGAGTAGTGGAACAAAACTTTTGGTCTATGCTATAAACTGAATTATGCCACTCTTCCTCCCCAAAGAAAAGTCCTATTGAAGTTCTAACTCTCAATACATCAGCACATGACCATATTTGGAAACAGAGTCTTTATAGATGTGATTAAATTAAAACGAGGCTACTAGGGTGAACCCTAAGCCAGCCTGACTGGTGTACTTATAAAAAGAATGCTGGATACAGACAAGTACAGAAAGAAGACCATGTAAAGACACAAGGAAAACATGGCCATGAACAAGCCAAGGAAAGAAGGAAGCCTCAGAAGGAACTAATCCTGCCAACACCTTGATCCCGACTTATAGCCTCCAGACCTGTGGGAAAATAAAATTCTATTGTTTAAGCCACCCAGTCTGTGGGATTCTGTTATGGCAGCCTTAGGGAACAAATGCAGTCTATATAAAGACACACGCAGAAACACTTATTTAAAGGTAAGTCCTAACCCTGAATGAGAATGTCCAGGTATTAAGGCCCAACTATAAGCATATATAAAAAATAAAAAATAATAAAAAAACGGAAAGAGGGCTGGTGATATATCTGATATCAACAAAGTCGGAAATCCACTCGCTTTCCCAAGATGTCCATTGTCACAAGTCATTTGCCCTGTTCATATCTTACTAGGTTTCCTTCTGAAAAAGGCAGAAAAATAGGGCACTGCTTGCTTCACAGAGGTGTTTTGAATTTAATTACTAAATGCTTGTTAAAGCTCTCCATGAAGCCTTTTGATAAAACAAACTCTCTTTAATTACCAAGTATTGTTTAATATGGAGGTGCAGCCTGGAGGCACTGCAGGCTCCAGCAAGGCCTAGCTCATTTTTATGCAAATTAAGCACCTTAATCTACCTGGCAAATTACTGAGCCAGCAGCAAGCTTTAGTCAGGGGCTCTGTGGGTGTCCTTGCTACTTCCTTCCAAGTCCTCTCCATTTTTTCACCTCAGTCAGTTTAGTGTGCTTCCATCAGAAAATCCACTAGCGCAGTGGTGGGCAAACTCATTAGTCAACAGAGCCAAATATCAACAGTACAACGATTGAAATTTCTTTTGAGAGCCAAATTTTTTAAACTTAAACTTCTTCTAACACCACTTCTTCAAAATAGACTTGCCCAGGCCATGGTATTTTGTGGAAGAGCCACACTCAAGGGGCCAAAGAGCCGCATGTAGCTCGAGAGCCGCGGTTTGCTGACCACCGCACTAGCGTAATTTCCACATTAATGACCTTCTTGACAACTTGTGTTATTCTTCTGGGATAATCCTGTGCTGACTTAAACATTGGTGTGCCTGAACTCATTGGCTTTATCACTGTTGTACTCACTGTAATGTTCTTGGAGTAGAGCGCTGAAAGAGTGTGCATGGGAGGGTGGCTGTGTAAAGTTGAAAGGAGGTGGAGAAAGGTATCTATCTAGAAGCCCGAATTACCTAGAAGCCTTGAGTTATCTAGAAGCCACAAGGAGAGAACCAGGCAGAGAAAGGGGGGTAGTAGGAAGTCGGAAAGGAGGAGGCTCCAAGAAAATTTAGCCAAAAGCCCTCCTTATCTTTGAGGTTATTTGCATTTCCCATTGATGTTCTTAAAAGAGAGAATGTAAGCACCAGAGATAGGATTAAATCACAGCTTTCCAACAGATGTGTAGAAAATGGTTTACAGTTATGCTGAAATGTGTAGCTATTGATTCTCTTTAGTCCTTGGAGCAGCCTACTGATCTGGAAGAAGTGGTCCCCAGGCCTGTCCCCTCCAACAGCTGGGAGCCTAATCAGGGGCTTTAAATTCCCTCCAGTTTACACAATATGTAGAAAAACATCACTTCTTTTTCATGTGTTTCACAATGGGGGGAAATTTTGGAACAACTGGATTAATGAGTTTCCATGGCTTCCTTTATTTTCCCTGCTCTCTCTCACCATTTCAGATTAATCTCTACACAACTACCAGGTGGATCCTGATAAAATGCCCTGCCTTGGTTCAAATCCTTCTAATATTGCCCATTATTTTAAGAATAAATCCCTTAATGTGGCTAATAAAGCCCTTCACAATCTGCCTCTATGTACATTTTAGGCCACGTAATTCACTTCTGCCTCATTCTCTGCTCTAACCAACTCAACTGTTTTCAGTTCCCCCAACAAGTCATTCAGACTCTCAGTTTCAGGTTTTTACACATGATGCTGCCTCTGTATGGAATACCACTCTCAACACATACACACTATCTGGCAACTCCAACTTATTCATAAGGGAAGGAATCATATCTGTTTTGCTCACCATTGGTATATAATTGGCCATGTACACTGTTTCACATAGAGTAATATTTGTTGTATGGGTGAGTAGATGAATGGATGAGTTTTTCATACTGGAGAGTCAATAGTTTTGTTGCTTTTAACTTTAGTATCTTTTTGTTTTGTTTTTAATTCTAAATCAGTACTAGAAATAAAATAACGTTCTCCTCACCAAATCTCCTCAAAGGGGTATCACCATCTCTGACCACATTGTAGGCATAAACTTGAACAAAATCAGGGCTTTATTAGCAAAGAAGAGGATCGGGAAATAAATATTGGATAAGAAACTACTAATGTTTTCTGTAGACTTCAAGAGATGGAAAAAAAAAACATAGGGGGAGGAAGTAATGAAGCAAGGACTACAATTCAACAAATACTGACTTCCTATAATGCAATGAGGATAGAGCTAAGTACTAGGGAAAGGGTGGTATACAGGCAGACAGCTTGGATCTTGGATTCTAGCAGATAATTCATAACTCGGAGAAGCCATCTCATTTTGAAGAGGATATTATGACTAGAAGCATAGTTGCCATAAACAAGTATAGTGAACCCATATAACCTAATCTAGAGGGTAACTTAACACTTCCTTGAGGAAGGGACACCTAAGTTGATATTTGAAAGATGGCTACTTGTACAGAAAAGTGTAAAGAAGAGTGTTCTAGGCTGCATGCCAAAGGTCTTGCCTCCAGAGAAAGAATGATGGTCTCAAAAAGCTGACAGAATATCGGTGTGATGAGAGTGTAGACAGCGAAAGGTGTGCTCTGAAGTAAGTGTAAAGAAACACACAGTCCATGACACAGCCTTGCAGACCACATTCGATTTGGAGCTTTATTCCAAGGGCAAGTGAAAACAAGTGCTTCTCACTGAGGAGAGACATGATCAGATTTGTTTTATAAAATCACCTGGTGCATGGTGCAGAGAATGTTTGAGAGAGACAAGTGGGAATAGAATCTAGGACCCCATACAGAAGGTGATGGTGCCTAAATGAAGGTGGCAACAGCGGGGCTGAAGAATGGTAGATGGATTGAAGAGAGGCTTAGTAAATAGAAGCAGCAGGGCTTGATGATTTAGCTAGCTCAGGAGGGAGAGTGAAAGAGAAGAGAAAAGGAAGACTTTGAGGCTTTTTGCTAGAAAAAGTAGGTGAAATGTGCTTCCATTTATTATAGTGGGGGAAAAGAGGGGAGTTTGGTAGGGAGTGGATAATGAGTTCAGTGCTCCATACTTGGTTTTGAGATGACTAAAGTACCGATATTGAGGAGTCATAGTATTTGTTATAACAGTGGTTCTCAAAGTGTGGTTACAGAGACAGCAGTTTTAATATCATGGAAGAATTTGTTAGAACTTCACATTTTCAGGCTTCATCTCAGACCTACTGAAGCAGCAGCTCTCAGAGTGAGGCCCCCGCTCTGCATCTTAGCATTCTACTTAAAATCCACTCCTTATCACACACTGCTTTTTATGAGCACTAGGATGTAGTGACATGTCACAGAAATAACAGCACCTGGGATTCAGGAGTTGTGGGTTTGAGTCACAGCGCCCTCCTTTATCAAGGCTTCCAGGTGATTCTGATGCACTCTCAAGGTGAAGACCCACTAGACCGGTGGTTCTCATCCTTTCTAATGCCGCAACCCTTTAATACAGAACCGCGGCTCTACAGGAGCAGTTCTCAACCTGTGGGTCCCGGATATTTACATTACGATTCATTAACAGTAGCAAAATTACAGTTATGAAGTAGCAACGAAAATAATTTTATGGTTGGGGGTCACCTCAACATGAGGAACTGTATTAAAGGGTCACGGCATTAGAAAGGATGAGAACCACTGCATTAGACTATAGCTAATCTATGAGGAATAAGAAGAAGAAAGGGTTGGACGAAAGGAGAGAAAACAGGAAAAAGAACATACTGGACCAGCACTACTTTGGTGGGAAATTATTCTACTTCCTCCTAGTTTGCTGACCAAACTGGATCGATTGTTTTAATTTATCGTCTCTAACTGTCCTGTATAGCATCTCAATAAAGGTTCTTTCTTTCATCAGTCTCCCTCCAATTTCCCTGGCACCAATTTCAGATGGCTGCTAGAGACATCTTAACAAATACAGCTCTGACCATAACTGTTGTCAGGTTAAAAAGCTTCATAGGTCACAGGAACCTACTCAACAAATCTAGCTTCCTTGGCTGGAAGTTAAGGCTGTCTGCATTCTAGACCTGAGTAACAATTTACCCACCATGAACACTCTGTACTTAACACCAACTGAGCTGGCCATCATTTCCAGAACATGCTTGGCACTTTTTCCAGTCTTTTGATGTGTCCCTTGTTCTTTCTCCTCCACCCATATTCTATTTTCACCTGCTGATATCCTACCCATAGCCTGAAAGTCTTCAGTGACACTCTTAGGCAGTGATGTGTGGGGGATGGCTTATTCATACCTCTTCCCAACTCATCATTCAGTGATTTCATGCTGGTAGCTTGAAATCAGCCATGTTGAGAATATTTACATCACAGACATTGGCAAACATTACGTATCAGGCTTGTATCCCCCCCAGAGATCCAGTTGGTAAATATTTACCAGTACACCACTGTCCTTCTATGATCCTCCAACAAAGCTAGACAAAGTATGGGACAAATCTGAACTGCTGCCTGTTTTTTGTATATAAAGTATTGTTGGCACACAGCCACACGCATTCATTGATGTGTCATCGACAGATTCCTTCACACTATGGTGACAGAATAAAGTAGTTGCAACAGAGACCCTATAGTCTGCAAAGCCTAAGATACTTACTATCTGCACCTTTAAGAAAAACTTTGACAACCCCCATCCTTGGCACAATATTGTATATTCACTACGTACCACACACTGCATTTTGAGAATGCTAGGATGCAATGAAATATCATGGAAATAACACTTGGAATTCAGAAGACATGGTTCACATCTCTACTTGCTAGCTGTGAGTCTTTTTTACTTAACCGTGCTGAATTTGAATTTCCTCATCTAAAAAAGAATGGCCTACCTGAGAGCAATGTGCTGAAATCAAACATGTGAAAACACTTTGTAAATTATAAAGTATTATGCAAATACAAGACCGTGCCATTGTAATTTATGTGCAGATCTTTCCCACCAGACTCTCCCAGGGCAGTTTCATAGCTCTGTTGTGTTTGCCTCCATCACAGCATCTTGTATGCAGGCGGCATTCAATAGGTCACTGTGGGATGAAGGATGAATGGTGGGGATTTTCTGTTACATTCCCTCAGAGCTGACTTGGTTTCTCAGCAATGAGGGCAAGATTAGCCTAGGGAGAAAACCGTGAAATGATCCTGTGTCCCATTGCTTCCCTGACTGCCCCATTCCCTACCTTGTCCTTGCTGATGCGATTCTTCCTAATGGAACCTCCTTCCTTCCGGGACCCACCTTGTGCCCATTACGTGACTGTGTGCTGATAAAAATAAGTAAACAGTTTTTTGAACAGTCTCAACTCCTTGGGATATCAACATGTGACATCTTTTTTTTTTTTTTCAAACAACTGCCCACCAAATTTGCTTTGTTGAGCCTCGTTTCCCCATCTAACCTATCCTTTGTCAGTCCAGTCAATCTGAAAACGGTTTACACATTCTTGCCATGCTATGAGGTAGGAGTACAGGCTGCTTGGTCTCTCTCTCTCTCCTCTTGGCCCACAGTCGCTCTCCAATTCCTTTTCTCCACTTCCCCTAGTTACGCAGTTACCTAATGGGTTAACGAAATGGCAGCACCCCCAGTTTAACTGGTGATTCTCTGGAGACCTTCCTGCATGGGCTTCAGGGAAGCCAAGGCCCCCAGGTCACTGGCACGATGTAAAAGAACACTATACTTCCTAAGAGTGGCCAGGCTCTCTCCACCCCATTCCCCTTCCTGTCGTGATCAGGTGGGGAGAAGGAATGTGATTGGATTGACAGAGCTGATTTGGGGCCTCTTGATAAACCTTTGGGGCTGGGAGAACACCTCTAAATGCTGGCAGCTCTCTAGACTTCATAAATTGGGTTGTTGGTGATTTTGGTATCCACTTTTGGCCTTAGCCATAATTCTGTGACCGCGAGAAAAGCATTTCTACAGCCTGTTATAATTAAACAGTAATATCTTTCAATTCTTCAAGACGTTAAAGCAAAAGTAGTTATGGATGGCAGAGGGGTGGGGGGGGGGTGGAGGTTTAGGAGACCCCATGAGAAGCAGCCATCTCCACCTCTGTACAAGTGCCCTCTACTGCAACCAGACGAAATAAGAAGAGTCTGTTTCTCAAGTCCTAAGGTTATCTCAGTATTGCCCTTCAAACCCAGTCTACTCTTGTCCATGAAGGTCTAAACGTGCTGTATCAGGGAGTTGGAATCTAGGGAGACTGTGGGAGGGCTAAGGAATAGGGAGCGGATGGAAGCAAAGCAATGCCAACTAAGGTTCAGATCATTAAGATGGGCTTGCAGGAGTGAAACAAGATTTCCCTGGAGAAAGACTATATTGAGTCTGAGTCATGAGCCCTGGTAATCCAGCATCTTTGTAAAATTGAATACAGTGACTGTTTATAACTTTTAATGAGAACTACTTGAAATTCTTTAAATTGGAGAGATTATTTTTCATTGTGTTTATCTTCCTTCCAATGAGAGAAATCTCAAATAATGTTTAATTGCTGTTTTCTGATAGTACGAGTACATATATTTCTTTCTCACAAACAGCCTCTGCCAGGAAAATCAGTGAACAATCTGTAAGTGCTCTCAACCAATAAAGAGGGATGGGAATGGAAAAGTAATTGCACGTGTTGCACCTGCCTCCAGAAATGCGCTCACAGCTTATGGTTCTCTGAAATCCTCTTTGAGGAGTTTGAAGACAATGGTTCTGCTTCCTCCTGTGCTTTACGGTGCCAGCACTTCGGTGGCAGACACGAAGGAAAAGCACCTGTTTTTGCTTCCAGGGGCCATACCAACCTGAAACTAGCAAATTAACTAATGCATGAAGCAAAGAGAACTCTGAAAACTGATTGTACTTTTAAACTAATTTTGTAAGCAGGAATCTTTAATTAGTAGCTTCTTCATTGCTATAACTTATTTTGAAGAAACACTTCAATTGCTTACAAAGAAATGTCAAACAAAATGAGCTGTTTAGGTGCACACACAGGAGATTCTTTCTCCTTTTATATCTCACTGCATGCCCTGGCTCCATCAATGGCTCCTCTGGCTTAGCACTGTTTTGATGAGACTTCTGCAGAATGCTTCATTCAATCTATTCCCCACCATCATCTGCAAAGTTTTCATCGCAACATTTTCACAAAAGAGGACTCTTCCCTCTTCCACTTACTTCCTGTGTGTTTGTTTTTGTTACAGTTGTGAATGATTATATCTGGAAGAGAAAATGCCAATCGTTGCTATCATTTGTTGAGCACCCATTGTGCAGTGCTGTGCTACATTATCAATACTTTTCACAGCAATACAAGAAAAAACTCTGTTTTAGCTCATTTTATAGTGGGGAACTGAGGCTCAGAGAATTTATGCCTGGCCAAAGTCCACCTGTCTCTTTAGTCAGAGGTTTTGTCTCAACAAAAATGGTAAAAGGGTCATAACTTCAGCCATGGTAAGAGTTCTGAGGGGTCAGACTAGTTTATATATTTCAAGAGTTCAAATAAATCTGGTCAATTCATCAGAAGTTAGTTTAGATGCCAGTGTGCCAGGTGCGGAGAGGGATAAAGAGCGAGTACATGATGATATCCTCCTGCCCTCGGGAATACACATTTCACCTACTAGACAAGATTAGCTTGGGATAAAAAGAATCAGAGACTATAGTCAAGACAGTATATTTATAAACTGAAAAACCATGTGGCAGACAAAGAATTCAAGAGGCCAGAGCAGTGGCTTCAATTTCAGCAATGAAGCAGACACTCAGAGGAGCCTGTAAAACTCATTGTGATTTCAATAAAAGGAGGAGAGCAAGGGTTTTTTCAGACCAAATTTCAACCAGTTGCTGCTTAATCAAATCCCAGTCTCCTATTCCTGCCCACGGAGAAATCTACCTTGTTCTCACGTTGTGCGGAGAGCTGATCCAGGCTGCAAGCTCAGGAAGCTGATCCAGGCTGCTCTGTCAGCTCCCGAACCCAAGGAGTCACTCCCGTGAGCTGCTGCTAATTGAGCTCAGCTCTCATTAATTGACGAGATACTGGGTGTTAAGTTGCTATCAGTTCTACCTGGCATGAGTTTTGTCTGTCTTTCACATTCAAAACAGAAAATAAGCAGGAGGAGTCAGCCTCCTTAACTACTCACAGTCCTCCTGAAACCTCTCAAGAGTCATCTTTCCGTCAGAAAAATGTTTCTCTGGGAGCCACACTTGTCACTAAGTATCATCCACCCCAAGCAGGCTCCTCTGAGATGTTTTTGTATGATGCTTTCAAATGCTTGGGTAGAGTACATATGTCAACTATTCTTGCATTTTCTAAACTTACACATTTTATAAAAGTTCTGCTCTCTTTTTGCCCTACCTGTAGATATTTTTAGAATTAAATATTATTAAAAAGTGTTCAGCTTAGTCTCTGATAAGTAGTGGATATCTCATCATCATTAATCACTTTTTTTATGTCTCTTGCAATTACAGATAAAGACACTGAAGCTCATAGAGATTAAGAGTCGCACCAAAGTCACAGATCTAAAAGTATTGGTCTGAGGAGATGCATTTAGGACTATGGGAAGCCTAAGCTCCGTTTTTTTCTACTGGTTCAAAAAATATAACCAGAAGTTTAGTTTATCTGTGATATATGGTTTAGACAACCTCTTCATTCTCTCTCTCTCTTGTTTTCATTTCGGTTTTGGTTAAGTTATACAACCAACAACACAATGAAAATACAGAATTTGTCCTTACTCTAGTCTTTCCATGCCCCTTTTTAGTTAATCCCTTCCCCCAGCTCTCAGGCCTTGGGATTTGATTTCTGTTACTATGAAAAGATTTTTGTCTTTTATAGCGCATCATATAAATAAAATCATATAGTGTATAGCATTTTAAAAAAATTAATACCTATCTAATTCACATACCCTAAAATTCATCCCTTTTAAGTGTATACTTCAGTGGTGTTTAGTACATATGGAACATTGTGCTACTATCACAAATGACAGACTCCAGAATGTATTCACCTGTTTAAAAACAAAACAACAAATAAACCCATGCCTATTAACAGTCCCTTTTCATTCCCCACCCCTCCTAGACCCTAGAAAACACTAATCTACTTTGTATCCCTGTTCATTTGCCTATTCTGGACATTTCTTATACATGGAATCATACAATGTGTGACCTTTTGTATCAGCTTCTTTCATTTAGCACATTGTTTTCAAGGCTTCTCCATGTGGTAACATGTGTCAGTACTCCATTCCTGTACTATGGCTGAATAACATTCCACTGTATGTTCATTCCACAATTTGTTCACTCACTGATCAGTTGATGAACATTTGAGTTGTTTCTACTTTTTGACTATTGCGAATAATGCTACTATGAATGTTCATGTAAAAGTTTTTGTGTGAACATATGTTTTAAATTTCTGTGGGTCTCTATACCTACAAGTGGACTTTCTGGCTCATATGGAAACTATGTTTTACCTTCTTGAGTAACTGATACACAATTTTTCAAAGTGGCCACACCATTCATTTACATTTCAATTGGATTGTCTATTTAATAGTGTTTTATCTGACTTCTTTCATGTAGTATAATGCTTTGAATGTTCCTTCATGTTGTTGCATTCCTGTTTATTGTTGAGTAGTATTCCATTGTATTGATAGACTATAATTTATCTATTCACTAGATAATGAACATCTGGGTTGTTTCCAGTTTGGGGCAATTATGAATAACACTACTATAAACATTCTTGTACATATGTTTTCAATTATCTTGGGTAAATAGAAGTCAGATTATTGTACCATATGGTGGTATATGTTGACTTTTATAAGAACCTGGTTTTCGAAGTAGCTGTACCATTTTGCACTCCCACCAGCAAAGTACGAATGTATGAGATAATTTATGTCTTGATAGCTCCTTGTCAGCACTAGGCATTTTTAGCTTTTTAAAATGTAGCCATTCTGGTAAATATATAATAGTCTCTCATTGTGGTTTTAAATTCTGTATTTAATTTGTGGTGTCTAATAACATTGACCTTTCCATTTTCATTTTTTAAAATTTTATGGGAGTATTTTATTTGTTGTTTTTAATTAAGAGGGCATTTTGTTGTTGTTGTTGTTGTTAATCCTCACTCCAAGGATATTTTCTTCACTGAATTTTAGAGAGTGTGGAAGGGAGGAAGGAGGGGGGCAGAAAGAGAGAGAGAAAGATAAGCATCAATGTGAGAGAGACATCGATTGGTTGCCATCCACACATGCCCCCAATAGTGCTAGGAATCAAACCTACAACCCAGATACATGCTCTCAACCAGGAATCGAACCCCTAACGCTTGGGTTTGCATACTGATGCTCTAACTATTGAGCACCACCAGCAAAACGGTGCTCTACTTTTTATTGTTTCTTTTCTGCTGCTTGGGTTATCTTTAATTTGCTCTTGTTTTTCTAGTTTCCTATGGTAAAAGCTTAGATTATTGATTTTAAATTTTTTTCTAATATATGCATGCATTTCCATAAATGTCCCTTTAAACACTGCTTTCTTTCTTAATCCCACATATTTTGAAGGATTATACAAAACTCATTTATACACATATGAGAGAGATAGAGAGATAGAGGAGAGAGAGAGAGAGAGAGAGAGAGAGAGAGAGAGAGAGAGAGAGAGAGAGAGGAATAATTTCTGCTATTTCAACAAGGATGCCTCTTTATAGAAAATTTTTTAATTTACAGTCTTGGCTGGGAAGGGGGACATTTTCAGGGGCTTCCAAGGTCAAATAATAAATGTGAAGTTTTTTCAGTTGCTCAGTATGTCCACCCTGATTATGCATTTGGGAAATGGAGTACCACCAGGTAGATCTATGGATTCAATAGGTGTACTGTAAAATAGACCTGGGTGAGGATTCTGCTTCTCATCTCCCAATTGCCTCCACTTCATTGCGTTACTGGGTCTAGTAGGGCACCTGCGGTTATCACTGGGTAAGCTTATGAATGGAAAAGAGAGTTTTATACTCTGAACTCATAATGCTATCTTGACTGGAGGCTTAAAGGTCCTAATGCTTTGATCTTTATAATGTATCATTTTATCCATCAGAGATTGACAGTTATCACATGCGCATATTTAAATGGTGTAAAGTTTTGTTTTTTTCTTATCTCCCCTATAAGTTTGTAAGTTCTTTGACACTGTCCTATGTATTGTTTGTTGTTCACACAAAGCCTTAATACTGATCATGGGTCAATAAATGTTTGCTAAAGGAACAATCATACCCTTTATAGGTTTTCTATACTTATGACTCTATAAATGATTCACAGTCGTTTTCCAATAACAGTAAGTGGAAGTGATTTTATAATACCCTTGTGGGATCTGACACTCCATAACTGTAAGATATTAGCCCCCAAATTTGGACATAATGTGGTTTGTCTGTGCACCATTAAAAACACAGTTGATCCCAAACATAAAGTATTGGCTCAACCTGTCACCACATGTTGGCTTTAATCTCTCTTACCAGAGCCTGCTTTTCTGCAAAGAGCTGAAAGACATGGACATCGACTGCACCCAAGCTGTACAGTTGACAACCTCCACCACCTGACAGAAGCTGATCTATGCTCACTCTCAAGAAATCCAGAAGTCTCTGGTTTATCAGTTTCAGATCGGTGCACAAGGGCAGGGAATTTAACCTCTCAAACCTCAGGATCTCAGGGCAGAGGAGTGGACACATGTCAAAATATGGAGGCTCCTTCTGACTCACTAGTATGAAGAAGAGGCATTTCTAAAAGATGTGACAATCCTGACATGACTAGAAAACAGGTGCCCATCATCTCCAGTAATAAATGAAAAATAAAATAAAATAAAGTAAGTGTATTTGTTTCTCTTAACAAAAAAATCAAATAGCTTAAACATTAAAAGATTGGATACTTTATTATGCCTTCACTTTTTGAAAAATTTTGTGTTTACATAAACTTCTTTTAATAAAGGAATTAAAATATTTTCTTTTCTTTCTTTCTTTTTTTTTTTTTTTGGTACTTTTAGGCAGCAAAGCCATTGGCTCACTAATAATCCAAGGCAGTCGCTCAGCCATTGCAGTAGTTACAGCTTTTTGACAGCAGGATCGGGGTGAGATAAATTGACTTCAACATTTTTGTTAAAAATAAAAGCCCCACAAATCTGGCCCATCATTTTAAACTGGCAGGAATATAAATAGTTGATGGACTTTACTCTGCATAAAGCCAAACAAAGGCCAGGAAGATGTCATTTGAAGGTGATTAAAGCCTGTGTGTTTATGGGAGCAAGATGTGGCCACCCTCTGGCTTAGGGTCCATCTGATTTGGTCTGTTTATAAATAGAATTCCGAAGTGAATCAACCCACTTCCTGTTAGTCTCTCAATCTCATGGGTTTTTTTTGTTGTTGTTGTTTTGTTGTTTTCCCCCCTCTGACGTCTGAATTTGATGTCTTTCACTGTTTGGAAGGGAAAAATGCTGTCTGTCATTTATCAAAACCTAAACAGCTGTAATAAAACAATGTTCATTTAATTTTAATACTAAGTAAATATATGTGAGCAATGACTATAGTATGGAAACATGGGGCGCTGTGGTTCAAATTGAATGAATTTTACTTCCAATTCAGATTCACAAGTTTTCAGATTTTCTTGAGCTCCCTTCAGGTTCCCCAACATTGCTAGATGAGCAGGGACAGCATACTCTGCAGAAATAGCTTCTTAATTCACTCCCACACCATAGTACTAAGCTTGTTTAGATTTGAGGAGTCTTCTGTTTGTTTATTTTTACTTTACCCCCTGGCAATGGGCATGGAGACTCCTGATTGGTGGTGTTGCTCTTATATCAGTGAGGGGTGAAGCAGATGTACAGTCCCTAATTCATCCTAGCCTGATGCCTGGGTTGGTGGCCAGAGCTGTTTCATGCCTGGGGCACATAAAAAAATAATTTACTTTGAGAGCAAGAGTGGGTGATTTGAAAATGTGTTGGCTTGAAAACCATGGAGCAATGAAAGACATCATTATGCTTTCCAGATCAGGTGTAAAATAGACAGGAAAAACATGTGCATTTCTCTGAATTCTACCCATATGACTCATCCCTAACCCATAGTAATTGTGCACGTAAGAATTGCTTTAGTCATTAGTCAGCCATTTCAATGTTCTTGTACTTTGGATCAAACTCTGTATCATTTCAGTGTTTCATACAATCAAGGTGATTAAAGCCATCAGTAAACAATATTTATTATGAACCTGTGGTGTACCATTTCCAACTTACATCCTTCAAAAAGCAAAGGTAGTCTGCCTTGAGACACTTGAAGGGTGTTTGCAGTAAACTGCATGATGCGAGAGCCTGAATTAATAATGGTTTTTTAGAACCAAGCTAACATTAAACTCTATTGAGACTAATTTGAAAATTAAAGTTGTATTTTTCCGTTAAAGCATATGTAAATACAGAACTAATTTGGAATAGCACCTATGCTAACATAAAATATGCTCCCAGCTAAGAGTATTTTAATCAAAGGAATTTCTAAGGTTGATTAGAGCAGCTATATAACTACTGGTCATTATTAATTTTTTTTATTAATTCCCTAGAACACTGACCATGGCAACTGGTCTGAACCTCCATTAGTCTTCTCTGTTTCTGTGCCCCTGCTCTCAGCAGGCCAGAAGGAAGTAAAACTTTTCTTTTATCTTATTAATTGACCATGAGGAGCTAAATCAAGACATGATATAGAAAACCACCTTCTACCAGAGACAGTGAACTTCAAGCCCCATGCATTAACTGCATGAGACTTCCTTGAAAGTAGTATATTCCATGCAAAATAGAGGAATGGGAGTACTAGAAAGAAAAGGGTGGTGAATCCAGGGATGTGCACTCAGATGCTCCATCAATATCAAAGAAGATCCACTGTCCAGCTATCTAGTGGATAGCCCCTGGCTGTCCAGCTCCACCAGGCTTTGCCTCGGTTGCAGAGAACTTCCTCCTTGGGCAGTTCATATGCAGTGAGTGATTGCATTGGAAGTGTATAGTCCCAGACATTTCAGACCAGTGCAGACACCCCTAAATGCCCCTCAAGCTCTGAGCCTTTTCAGGCTCAATCACAATTTTTCCCCTCTAAACAATGAGGTTTCAGCCTCCTCTCTTCCACGGGAGCTAATCTTTAATAAATATACTATGTGCCAAACTCCATCACAGGGTATGCTTTCAGAGACAGGCTTTCAACAGAATGATATAAAGAAGAGCAGATATCAATGGGGAAAAAATAGATTAAAAAAACTAAAAATTGGTTCTTTGAAAGATCAAAAACATTAATAAACACCTAGCAAGATGCATTAAGCAAAACAGAACAAAATGAAACACTTAGAAAAAAAATGTTTGATGTTGATAGAATCAAGATATAGAATATTTCTATCACCACAAGTATCCCCTATATTGCCCTTTCATAGCTGTAACCACCCCCCTCTCCTCACACCCTAATCCCTGGAAATCACTAATCTGTTTTCCCTTCTATTTTATCTTTTCAAGAATAATATATAGTATGATTTCAAGAAATCACATAGTGTGATTTTTATTATTAGATATTTCACTCAATATAATTCCCTGGAGATTTATCCAAGTTGTCACGTATATGAATAATTCATTTCTTTTTATTGCTGAACTAGAGGCCCAGTGCATGAAATTTGTACCCGGGGGTTCGGGGGGCGGTGTGTGTCCCTCAGCCCAGCCTGCACCCTCTCTAATCTGGGACCCCTCAAGGGATGTCCGGCTGCCTGTTTAGGCCCAATTCCTCTCACAATCCAGGACTGCTGGCTCCCAACTGCTTGCCTGCCTGCCTGCCTGATTGCCCCTAACTGCTTCTGCCTGCCAGCCTGATCACACCCTAACCACTCCCCAGCCAGCCTGATCAATGCCTAACTGCTCCCCTGCTGGCCCAATTGCCCCTAACTGCCCTCCCCTGCCAGCCTGGTCACCCCTAACTGCCCTCCCCTGTAGGCCTGGTTGCCCCAACTGCCCTCCCCTGCAGGCCTGGTCCCCCCTACCTGCCCTCCCCTGAAGGCCTGGTCCCTCCCAACTGTCCTCCCCTGCAGGCTTGGTCCCCTCCAACTGCCCTCCCCTGCAGGCCTGGGTCCCCCCTAACTGCCTTCCTCTGCAGGCCTGGTCCCCCCCAACTGATCTCCCCTGCAGGCCTGGTCCCCCCCAACTGTCCTCTCCTGAAGGCCTGGTCAGCCCCAACTACCCTCCTCTGCAGGCCTAATCACCCCTAACTGCCCTCCCCTGCAGGCCTGATCACCCCCAACTGCCCTCCCTTGCAGGCCTGATTGCCCACAACTGCCCTCCCCTGCTGGCCATCTTGTGGCAGCCATCTTGTGTCCACATGGGGGTGGCCATCTTTGACCACATGGGGGTGGCCATCTTGTGTGTTGGAGTGATGGTCAATTTGCATATTACCTCTTTATTATATAGGATAGTATTCTATGGTATGGGTTGTGCCAGTTTGTTTAACCATTTGCTCTTTGAAGGACACCTGAGTTAATTCCAGTGATTAGCTAGTAGGAATATAGCTAAACCCTGGAACATTTATATATATAATTTTTTAAAGACAAATCTTACTTTTTCTAGGATGAATGCTTATATGCAATTGTTTGGTTATATGGTCATGGCATGGTGCGTCAGACTGAATTGTGTCTTCCCAAAATTCATGTTTTGAAGCCTCAATCCCCAGTACTTCAGAAATAGGGTGGTAACTACAGTAAAATGAGGTCATATGATTAGGCCTTAATCCCTTATGGCTGTTGTCTATATAAGATGATGGGATTAAAATACAGACAACTCACAGACCAAGAGGCTACCATGTGAAGACACATTGAGAAGGCAGCCATCTGCAAGCCAAGGGGAGAGGCCTCAAAATAAGGCTAGCTAATGCTTTGATCTTGGATTTCTAGCCTCCAGGACTACTAAAAAATAAATTTCTGTTGTTTAAGCCACCCAGTCTGTGGTCATTTGTTATGGCAGCCCTAGCAAACTGATGCACATTGGCTAGTTTTATAAGAAACTGCCAAACTGTTTTCCGGAGCTGCAGTGCCATTCCTGCCAGCAATGTATGAGTGATCAGTTTCTCTGCACCTCTTTTAGCATTTGGTAGTGTCATTACCTTTTATTTACCGTAAATACCTTTTCTTGTGCTTATTTTCCATCTATACATCCTTTTCATGTCGTTTGCCCATTTAGATTTTTGTTTTTTATTGTTAAACTTTGTGAGTCCTTTATATATTCTAGATAGTAGTCTTTTGTTGAAATTGTGGCTTGTAAATGTTTTCTCCCTGTCTGTAGCTTGTCTTCTCATTTTCTTAACAGGGAATCTTGCAGAGTAAATTTTAAAAAAATTTTCATGAGTTCCAGTTTATCATTTGTTTTCTAATTTATCATGCTTTCATGCCTGTTTTGTGAAATTATGAGTACTTCCAAGGCTAGTCTTGCTTTACCTGGAATTGGTATTACTATGCCACTTGGCCAAGGGACAAAAAGTGAGCTGAATATTTGATCATAGAATATAGACCGAGGGAAGCATTAGTTATTTTTCTTTTTCTAGATTTTTTTAAATTTTATTTTATTGTTTAAAGTATTACAAATAGTAACACATATGTCTCCTTTTATTTTGGTCAATGAGTCATTAGTTCTGTTCACCAAATATTTCTTCTCTTTTTTGGCATATAAATTGTACTACAATGTCTCTTTGGAGTTCAGAAAACCATGTGACTTGCTTGGAGCAATAAAATATAAGCTGAAGTAATGTTTTGCATTTCCTGATTGAAGCCTTTAATAACTAGAGTGCTGCACCATTGCCTCCCTGTAAGATTCGTGATGCTCCAGATGGTAGAGGCTCCATCATCCTGCAAACCTAAGTAAAATGATGTGAGACAGAGCTCTGGAAACCCAAATACACATGTAGCATGAGTGAGAAATAAATCCCATTGTTTTAAACCACTAATTTTGTTTGTTTATTGCTGCTGCATAATTGCATCCATCTTTACTGATATAATACCAACTAGAGGCCTGGTGCACAAAATTCGTGCACTGGAGGGGGGGTCCCCTCAGCCCAGCCTGCCCCCTCTCACAGTCTGGGTGCCTTCAGGGGATGTCCTACTGATGGCTTAGGCCCGCTCCCCACAGTCTGGCCTCCCTCTGTGGGAGGTGACCAGCTGATCAGGGGGAGGCGCCACCCCCATTACCCAGCTGCTGCTGCCACTGCTGGCCGCTGCAGCCACCAAGGTGTTTTCATCAACACGGACTCCAGTCCCTTCACCACGAAAAAATGACACATTTTTTTAAATTTTTTTAAATAACTCTTTATTGTTCAGATTATTACATATGTTCCTCTTTTCCCCCCATAGCTCCCCTCCACCTGATTCCCCACCCCACCCCATGCCCTTACCCCCCACCACTGTCTTCATCCATAGGTGTAAGATTTTTGTCTAATCTCTTCCCACACCCCTCACACCCCCGAGAATTGTCAGTCCACTCCCTTTCTATGCCCCTGATTCTATTATATTCACCAGTTTATTCTGTTCATCAGATTTTTTATTCACTTGAGTTTTGATTCACTTGTTAATAGGTATGTATTTGTTGTCATTTTGTTGTTCATAATTTTTATCTTTACCTTTTTCTTCTTCTTCCTCTTCTTAAAGAATACCCTTCAGCATTTCATATAATCCTGGTTTGGTGGTGCTGACCTCCTTTGGCTTTTTCTTGTCTGTGAAGCTCTTTATCTGACCTTCAATTCTAAATGATAGCTTTGCTGGGTAGAGTAATCCTGGTTGTAGGTCCTTGCTGTTCATCACTTTGAATATTTCTTGCCACTCCCGTCTGGCCTTCATAGTTTCTGTTGAGAAATCAGCTGACAGTCGTATGGGTACTCCCTTGTAGGTAACTGTTTTTCTCTTGCTGCTTTCAAGATTCTCTCTTTGTCTTTTGTCCTTGGCATTTTAATTATGATGTGTCTTGGTGTGGTCCTCTTTGGATTCCTCTTGTTTGGGGTTCTCTGCACTTCCTGGACTTGTAAGTCTATTTCTTTCACCAGGCAGGGAAAGTTTTCTGTCAATATTTCTTCTAATAGGTTTTCAATATTTTGCTCTCTCTGGCACCCCAAAAATTTGGATGTTGGTACGCTTATAGTTGTCCCAGAGGCTCCTTACACTATCTTCATATTTTTGGATTCTTTTTTCTTTTTGTTTTTCTGGTTGGGTGTTTTTTGTTTCCTCATGTTTCAAATCTTTGGCTTGATTCTTGGGGTCCTTTGATCTACTGTTGAATTTCTGTATATTCTTTATTTCAGACAGTGTATGCTTAATTTCTGACTGGTCCTTTTTCATTTTTTTGGCATTCTCATTAAGATCTTTAAAGGTCTCATTAAGTTCCTCAGAGGTTTCTAGAAGATTCTTGAGTAACCTAATAAATGTGGTTTTGAACTCTATGTCCAGTAGTTTGCTTTCCTCCATTTCTTTCATTCGTGACATGTTTCTTTGTCTCCACATTTTGCTGCTTCCCTGTGTTGATGGAGTGGCTTTGTGTGGTAGGTGACCTATAGGGCCCAGTGCTTCAGCCTCCCCAATCACCTGAGGTGGATACTCTTGGTGAACCCCTTTGTAGGCTGAGTGCACAGTCTTGTAGTTAAGCCTTGATTGCTGTTGGTATACTGGGAGGAATTTACCTCCAGGCCAATTGGCTGTGAGGATCTGCTGTGTCTATAATGGAAGAACTGCTGTGCTGGAGACACCCTTATGGGGCAGGACTTTGGTGCTCACTGAGTCTGCCTCTTTATGTGTCACTTATGGATGTGAGAAGTTGAAATCTGGTGTCGTCTCACACTGACCACTAGGTACACTGGCTTCTGGATCTCCAATGGCGTGCAGGTCAGCTACTGTCTGAGGCCACCCAGCAGGAGCTACAGCGAGGTCTGCAGATTTCTCCTGTTCTGACCAGAGTTGCAGTTTGTTAGGTTAAGCTGCGAAAGGGCAGGCCATTTATATGTAAAAGCCGCTGTGCTCAGTTTGGGTGGGTTTGTAAATTGGACAGGTCGGGGTCTCAGGGAGTCACTAGGGCGTGGCAAACAGTGATGGCTGCCAGTCAGCCATCTCTGTGTCTCTGCGTTTCCAAGTCCCTGCGTCCCGCACCCCAGCACAGTAAACAATGATTCCTGCGTGTAGCTCTGCAAGAAAGCCACCCTCATTTTCCGACCCAATGGCAGACAGTCCACCTTCTCCCCGTAGGGGTCTGGGTCCCCAGAGTCTCACAGGAAACTGGAGTTCAGAGTAATGGGGAGCTGTGTCTCCCTCCGGGTTGAAAGAAACAGCACACCCAGTTGCCAACCACCAGCCCAATCGCGCACCTGCGTACCTCAGCTTTTCTGCACTTGTCTCAGTGCTCTTTTCTCTTTCCTTCTAGTTGTAGAACTTCTGCTCAGCCAGCTTTCCCGTGGTTCTGGGTGATAGACGTTTTGTCTTTTAGTTGTAGCTTTGGTGTGGTTGTGAGAGGCAGCAAGTATAGGTGTATACCTTATGCCGCCATATTGGTTTCTCCATGACAAATTTCTTTTTGGCATTTTCAAGATTTCTCTTTCATAGGCTATGACATTTCTTTCTTTCTTTCTTTTTTTTTTTTTTTATCCTCACCTGAGGATATTTTTCCATTGATTTTTAGAGAACATGGAAGAGAGAAAGACAGAGAGAAACATCAGTGTGAGAGACGACACTTCAATTGGTTGCCTCCTGCATGAGCTCTGACCTGGCCCCAGCCAGGGAGGAGCCTGCAACCTAGGTACATGCCCTTGATCAGAATCGAACCTGGACCCTGCAGTCCACAGGCTGAGGCTCTATCCACTGAGCCAAACCAGCTAGTGCAGGATATGACATTTCTTAGCCCCTCCAGCAGCAGACCTTCGTTTTTTCCTCCAGGAGTGAGGTGGAAAAACCTAGATCACCTTCTCGGATTCTTATTACCCAAATTACCAACAACACTGCGAGTGGTGTACCGGGAGCTTAGCCAATGAGCAATCAGCAAAGGTGTTTCCTCTGCAACTCAAGCTCAGAGGCGTGACTGCTGGTACGCTGCGGCTGGAGCATGCCCCCCTGCCTGTGTCTGCTCCGGGGCTGCCCGAGCTAGCGTGGCGGCTAGGGCAGGCCCCCCTGTCTCTGTTTCCGTCTCCGCTCTGGGCCTCACCTGCGTGTGCAGCCTCCTCCTGACCGGTTGTGACTATTACAGTTTCATGGCCTAATTTGCATATTACCTCCCTCCTCTCTCTCTCTCTCTCTCTCTCTCTCTCTCTCTCTCTCTCTATATATATATATATATATATATATATATATATATATATGGCATTATCTGTGTTTAATTATCTGTGAACATTCATTAAATGGAAATCCAAATTTGAATTGATCTTCATATCTTTGTAAGTCTAATTATAGAAATAAATTTGCTAAATGAAAAAAGTATGGTCACACCATGTTCCCGAATAAAACTTATGAAAACACAGTTTCTATATGTAGATCAGCAACAGCAGTCCATGGGTCAAGATACAATCACACCAAAATTCATTCCTGGCACTGAGCCAATATTTAATATTTTTTAATATAATTCACAAGAGAGAGATGAAGCAATTAAAGGGTAAAATGCTGAGCAGAAATAGCTAAGTAAATATTTCAAAGGTTTGACAACAGCTTAACAACAAATAATTTAACTAAAATTTATACTCACTGAGCAAGGTGCTGGGTGAATAAAAGAAAAACACCACCTTTGTACTTTAGTCTGTGGATGAGGGAGGTACTAAAGAAATTATGACAGTAGACATGTGTCCCAGGTCCCGAGAAATCACAGGAGGGGTAAATGCTATGGTATCCAAGTTTATGCATTATGATGAAAACCCATTTTCAGCTCCCACCCACATGGGAAGGTTGCAGTCTTGATTAACTGAGCAAAATTTAATCCAGACACATAAGGGTAGAATCCAAGAGAAGCCAGCCAGAGAACAGGGTGTAGTCAGATGAAAGAGCCAGAGAAGTACAAGGTCCCTCAGCAAAGACAAGAAGTCACACCTCAGTAAAAAGTAATTAGAGAGAGGCATTTCACACAGTGTGGGAAGAAAATAGGAATAAGTCCCTCTGGGCAAGAAAAGATTAGGTGTATTTTGGGTTTGTTGCATATGTGTATACGTGCATGATATTTCCCCTGAAACTTGAAATGTTTTAAATGGTAACTAATAGTCTTGATAAATTTAGACTTAAACATATTCTTTTTGAATAATCTTATACTTACTTGACTCAGTGTAAGAAAAAGTAACAATAGCATGGTCAGTGTGGCTTAATGGTTGAGCATTGACTCATGAACCAAGAGGTCACTGGTTCAATTCCCAGTCAGGGCACATGCCCGGGTTACAGGTTTGATCTCCTCATGCAGGAGGCAGCCTATCGATGATGTTTCTCTCTCATCAATGTTTCTTTCTCTCTATCCCTCTCTCTTCCTCTCTCTCTCTCTAAAGATCAATAAAACATATTTTTTAAAAGTAACAATAAAGAGGGTTTTCTGCATCAAAAGAGGTTGGGAGTTAAAGCCCAAGTGCCCAGATCACAACTTCTAGAAACTTTCTGAACTTCCTCAGTCATCAGCAAGTAATGATGGTGACTAAGCTTGCTGCCCACACCCTCCCCCATAGCATTCTTAATGTCAAGCCCAGGTCCAATTAACAAAATTTCACTGAAGAAGAAACTGAAGAAGATACAAATAAGTGGAAGCATATACTATATTCAAGGATAGGAAGAATTAACATCATTAAAATGTCCATAATACACAAAGCAACCTATAGAAAACATAATTACTTTCAAGACACCAATGCCATGTTTCACAGAACTACAACAAATAATTCAAAAATTTATTTGGAACCATAAAAGACCTCTTATAACCATAGCAATCTTGAGAAAGAAGAACAAAGTTGGAGGAATCACACTACTCAATATCAAACTATATTACAAGGCTATGGAAATCAAAACACTATAGTACTAGAATAAAAGCAGACACAAAGATCAGTGGAACAGAATAGAGCACCCAGAAATAAATCCACGCCTTTATGGCTAATTAATATTTTGACAAAGGAGGCAAAAACATACAATGGGTCAAAGACAATCTATTCAATAAATTCTGTTGAGAAAATTGGACAGACACATGCAAAAAAAAAAAAAAAAAAGGAAACTAGACTACCTTCTTACACCTCACACATAAATAAACTCAAAATGGATTAAACACTTAAATGTAAGTCTTAAAACCATGAAAATCCTACAAGAAAAAATAAGCTGAAAGTCTTGAACATTTCTCATAGCAATATTTTTTTTCTGATTTATCTCTGTGGGCAAGGGAAACAAAAGAAAAATAAACAAATGGAACTAAAAAGTTTTTGCACAGCAAAGGAAACCATCAACAAAATGAAAAGACAACCCACTGAATGTGAGAACATATTAATCAATGATACATCTGATAAGGGGTTAATATCCAAAATTTATGAATACCATATATAACGCAACACAAAAAAATCAACAATCCAATTAAAAGAAACTGAACAGACATTTCTCTAAAGAGGACATGCAGTTGGCCAACAGACATAAAAAGATGCTCAAGTCACTAATCATCAGAGAGATACAAATTAAAACCACAATGAGATATCAACTCACTCCTGTCAAAATGGCTATCATCAACAAATCAACAAACAAGTGTTGGAGAGAATAAAGAGAAAAGAGAACTGTCATGCATTGTTAACAGGAATGCAGACTGATGCATTCACTGTGGAAAACAGTTTGGAGTTTCTTCAAAAATTAAAAATGGAACTGCCTTATGACTCAGTGATTCCACTTCTAGAAATATATTTGAAGGAACCTGAAACACTAATTCGAAAGAATTTATGTACCCCTCTGTTCATTGCAGTGCTATTTACAATGGCCAAGATTTGGAAGCAGCCCAAGTGCCAATCAGTAGGGGAGTGGATAAAAAAGCTGTGGTACATTTACACAATTGAATACTATCCATTGGAGGGTAAGAAGGAGATCTTACCTTTGGCGACAGTCTGGATGGACCTGGAGCATGCTACGCTAAATGAAATAAGCCAGTCAGAGAAAGACAAATACCGTATGATTTCACTTACATGTGGAATCTAATAAATAAAATAAACTAGCAAACAAAATAGAAATAGACTCTTGATATAGAGAACATATATATATTCTCAGAAGGGAGGGATTGGGGGGGGAGGGGCTGATGAAAAAGGTGAAGGGATTAAGAAAAATAAAAAAAAGCCCTCATAACACCTCATAGACACAAACAATAGTGTGATTACCAGAGGGAAAGGTGATGGAGGGAGGTAGAAGAGGGTGATAAGGGGGATAAATGATGATGGAAGGAGACTTGACTTGAGGTGGTGAACACACAATACAATATACAGATGTTGTATTTTAGAATTGTACACTTGAAACCTTTATAATTTTATTAACCAAGGCCACCCAAATAAATCAATAAAACAAACAAATAAACAAAAATTTATTTCACCTGTTTATTCAACACCCTTCCCAGCCACTTCTCAGCTCCTCCATGCCATCCCTGTTCTTTGACCTAAAGAAGATACAATCTATGTCTTTATGACTACTTTTAGTTACCAGCCATGTTTTCAAAACACCTGAAGTATACATGAAGAAAGAAGAGAGAGACTAGATAAATGATTGGACAGATGTAGGTGGATAGTTGGACAATCAGGTTGATTGTGAACAATAAAAATTCCAACTGTGCCCTCAAGGAGTTTACAGTCCAGCAGGAGCCAGGTGTGCAAATCAGAACAATATACACTGCATCAGTGCAGACACACAATGGGGGCGAAGGAGCACCTAAGTCAGCCAGGGTGAGATGGAGAAAGCATCACAGAAACCCTTGAGCTAAACATGGAAAGACTAAGTAGAAATGTTTTGAGCAGGCTGGGGGAGGCACTCCAGGCAGAATACGTGTGTTAGAAAGTGTGAGAGCTTACAGAGAATCTGATACTGCTATGAGGGTGGCTGGGGGAAGAGAGGTGGGGCATGAAGCCACTTCATAATGGATCAGGAAGAAAAAGTCATAATGGTGGTAAAAGCTATTGAAAAAAACTAAAACATATTCACATTAGTCATAAAGGTAAGGCATTCTTCATTTTTTAAAAAAAGAGTCTGTTTTATTATTTATATTTATACATTTTTACTTTGGTTTTAATGTGTACTGAATACTAAGTAGTGACTAGATAAAAGGAATATGTAAAGTAGGAGTAGTTATAAATCATGACAAAACAAATACTACTCCTTTACCTGGTTGAAGAAGAAGAAAGTTACTATCACCTGGAAAGCCCCTCCCAGGGTCATGCCCATGCCTTCCTGCTCAGATATCACCTTTAAAGGGCTGAGCCCAGGCTAAGCCCACATTCTCCCCCCTCCCTGTTTCCCTATGAATATTGAACCAACCTCTCCCTTCCTATCCTAATCTCATACCCTGAATATAAAAATAAATGCTTTTAAAAAAAACAACAAAAAAAACCAGGAAACAATGCCTGATTTTTCTCCCCTAACACCTTTATTGTTTTATCTTTATTGTTGAAAGTATTAGATGTCCCTCCTTTTCCCCCCATTCTTACACCCCACTACACCCCACTCCTGCCCCAGGCCTTCACTGCACTATTGTCTGTGTCCATGGGTTATGCATACATGAATATAAATTCTGGGGTTAATCCCCACCCCGCCACCCCCTGTATACCAGAAAGCTGAGGCGCAGGCAAGTAATATCCAGTTAATTAGTGGTAAATGCAGAACTAGCACCAAGAGCTCCAAATTCCATTTTAGTTTGAGTCAGAAAAACCAACTCTAATTTTACCTCTAGTTTGCTTACTCTTCCACCTTGCATGACATCTCACTTCCTTGGAATTTTATAGTTTGGATCATAGGGAGACTCAGGTTAAAAAGCCACAAGCAGATGACAGAGAGCAAAGCATTGTAACTTGTCCCTGTATTTGGGAAACTTTAGGCAATTATCATAATAAATTACATCTTCACCACTGCAATATTTATTTTGAAGGCTTGAGGGTATATAGTTTCTTAATGTTTAGTGGACTAATCATCTGTAGTCTGAGCCAAGAGGTGTGTCAAATTAAAGTTTGAGTCACTGGGAGCTTCAATTTAAAATTCAAGAATCCTCTTGGCTCTAGATCAAGGACGTCATGTCAAGCAACATTAACATGAGAAACATTAAAAGTTAACTTTTGTCCTTGCTACAGAACCAAAAAATGACCACAAAAAAATAAAACATTATAAATAAGTACCCTGGGGCTCTGCTCTTACCTGCTGGGCACAGGCATCGTAAGTGTTTGAATGCTGTCTGCAGATGTCTATTGACAGACTCATTAGGGAAGGTGGCTTTGTAAAGGCTTTGCATCCTAGGTATGAAAATCATTATGCAGCCAGGAACTTCCAAGCTTCAAATCATTAGCTATTCTTCCCTCATCTGGGTCTTATCTGTTTGTCCTTTAGAATAAAGCAACCATAAGGGCTGGCACGAACATCCAAAGGCCATTTAACTTTTGAATGTTGATGGGAAGGGACTTCAAAGATGGCTTAATCTAACTCCCTCTGTTTACAAAAAAGGGAACCTGGGACCCAGAAAGTATCAATATCTGCTGAAGGTCATGGAAAGGCAGGACTTGGGACATGGTTAATTTTTCTTTCCACTCGCTCAGTCATTGTATCAAGCAGCAGTAGACTGCACTTCTTACACAGGACGTCTGCCCCTGCAGGGAGGTAGTGTTGGCTGAGCCTGTCAGAGAAGGGAGACACAGCCCTTGACCTCCCTCTTTGACTCTATGCCTTTGCTCAGAAAGAGCCAGGCATCTGTGCTTCATCCCAGGAAAGCTGTCTGGAAGGACTTCCTGGCAGCCCACAGTGACAGCCAAGGCTTCCAGAGTGAGCCTTGTTACATCATCAGTCCTGTAGGTGGATCCTGCGGTGAGTGGGTAGGTGGAGTGGGATTCTGTTAGGAAATATACTTGGGCACATTAGCCTGTCAGTGCAGTAAATAGGCTGCCTGACTTTGTTGAACCCAGCATTAGCTCCACCTAGTTTGACCAGTTTCCCCTCGCCTTTATTCTTCTTTCTATTTGCCCGTTATTATTCCAGAGTTACATTCAATGGATTGCGCCTTGGGAATCCTGCACCAAGGAATGTCTTCTGCCCACCTCACTGCCTCAGTTCAGCTTTCCAGAAAGGGCCCATGCTCTGCTTAGGCACAGGTAAGCAGAGCTCTATTGCTGGGGGTGGTTTGATTTCATCACTTCATGGTAGAGCGTTCAGAGTATTGTTTCTGTCACACATGACAAAGTCAACATTATAAGACTTGCTGCTAAGCTTCTTCTACAAGGCTGTGATAGAGTAAAACATAAGATCCATATTTCCATTCCTGAAAAAAAATCTTCTCAAACTCTATGCCAATTTTTTTTTTTAGGCAACAAACACACATTTTTCACATTGGATCATATATCAAACATAATTTAACTGACCCTTACAAATATCAATGTGTATAGGTGAATTTAAATCCCTTTTTATGGTCAAATTCCTTTCTGAAAGAAAGTTCTTTTGTTCACTTATATTCACTAAACAATATTTATTTAGCACCTACTATATGGCAGATATTTTTTTTATTTTTTTTATTGTTTAAAGTATTACATATAGCCTCCCCTATCCCCTGCCGCATGTATATGCCAGATATTTTATATGACTATGAACAAAACAGACCAAGATACCTACTAGTACATGCAATGCTTAGGTGCTAGTAGTAGAAACAATCAATCAAGTAATCAACAAACATACAAATAAATAAATATAAAATTATTATTATTATGTGTACATATGTAGTATGTAGTAAAACATATATGATCCTAAATGTTAGTGGTAGGAAAGGTGTCAATCACTTGTTTGTAAAAGAACTAGAAGTTTCCTTTACCTTCTGACTATCATCTCATCCTAAATGTAATTCCCTGAAGTTCTCTGGGAAGCAGGAAGGCTGGAAAAGCAGAGGAAGATGGCTGTCTCAGGCGGCAGCCTTATGCCAATAGCTACCTTTATCCATTCTGCTGTGGTGACATCTGTCCAGGTTGGATAGTCTATGCAGTCACCTGCCTGCCTTCAGCAGGGGTTCAACAGAACATGTATTTTGAGATTACACTGACATGCCCACTCCCTCCTCTCATTCCAGAGTTGCCTGAAGGTGGGAGGCCAATCTAGAAGTATGGGAGGTGATTTGGATGCCATGCAAATGCTTGCAGAAGATTCAGAAATTGTGCCTTAAATAACATTATTTTCTTCTCGTTTTCTCCTAATCTTTCTGATTCCTTCCAGGAGAGTCTCAGCAACAATCCCTGACACTCTCCTCTAACACTACTAGCTTTCTTTTTTTTAACAGGAAGAACACAGAACTGAGGCAGAACCCTAGACAATAACAATATGTAGCCAGAACTTAATGACATTGATTTACTTTCACTGTATCTAACATTGCTTCAAACAAGTGTATTTAAGCAAAAGTGAGTCGATTTAAATAAAATACTTATTAAGTAGCAGTCCAGGTGTTTTTAGATGTTTCACAAATTGGGAAAATGGAACATGAGTGACTGAAGTTAGGAAAACACTATTCTTGCCTCAAAAAAGCCAACAGCAAACTTCTGAATTTCCCTCTTGCTCTTAGAGTTACATATCACTAGATAGCTCAAAAAGCCAGTTACTGGGGATTTTTAGCTCCATATTTCTGCCCATGTCTAAATACTTCCCTAATGATAATAATGTCCTATCAATAACCAATGTGTGATTTCAGTCCTCTTCCAATCCGTAAGCTTCTTTTAATCCCTTGGAAATCTTCTTGCCCGTGGGTTTGGGAAAAACTAAATGATCATGAGCACACTGTACCTCCCGGATTACCCGATGACTGCTGCAAGTATTTCTGTCCACACTGGAAATTAGAGTGCAAAGAGCCTCCAAGGTGACTGGAGGATGATATTGCAATTTTTCACTAAATGACTAGAATTAATATAAAAAGCCTGACACCAGTCATTAGTATCCTGGAAGGAGATAAAAATTCACCCCAAAGCAGGGATATTTCAGCTGGATCAACTGTGCCAACTGAACCAGTTTCTCTAAGTACACATCCATCCCTCATGTCTCATGTCCACAGATGGGATACAGAATGTACCGATGTGGCAATGGTGTTAAAAATAAAATATCTTCTCATAAGTTTAAGCATGGTCGAAAGTAACACTCATGTAACACCTGGACTTTTCTATTCACCCCCTTTCCCTCCGCAGTCACCCACATGTTCTTCCCTGCCAACCTGTCTGCTGACAGAAGGGCTGGACAGCCTGAAAAATATATTTTTAGCACAAATCATCTTGTTTTAAATCAGTCAGCATAGCAAGAGAACATTTTATTCCTTCTCTCATACACACACACACCCCCTTTGCTTTTTCCACAACGTAAATCCTCATGTGAATGTATCCTTCAAAGCTCTTGCATTATAATTTAAAACTTTGGATTATTTCTTTCCAAGAAACCAGGGAATACAAATGATACACACAATATTCTTTGATTCTTAATCGCTTTGTTCCTTGAAAAACAGAATTTAAAATTCAGCTTTACACAATCTCCCCATTCTCTAAAAGTACATAGCTGCCTACACTTGTTGATTGTCATTAAAGCCATTTCAACATAGTTCACTCCTGAGATTGCCTTTCTATGTAACTGTCCAAAAACTAGACAAAATTGGTTGAGTCTATAAATCTTTCTAATATATTCCCAATGAGGCCGTGCTCGGTTAACTTTCCTATGCAAGCACAGTGAGTCTGCTGCAGGAACACGTTATAAATGGATATCTGAGAAGCAGAGAATGGGTTATTCTGCTGATCTCTATGTCCTCTGCCTTCTGCTCACAAGGCCAGGCAGGGTAAAGTGATGCACACCAAGGCCAACGGGGCTTCAAGAACTTACGTTGACTTCTTTCTTCTGAGCACACATGGGCTAGGGCTGGCTTCCTTTTAATTTTTAAATTTTATGTGTGTGCTGGCAACTGCAGCTCATCCCCAAGACATAATCGAAACAGAGAAACTATAGAGTTTTCCAATTGGCTTCACATGGAGTATCTACAAAGGCATATAGTGTACCTTGGATGACTTTCAAATTTTTTCAAAGCCATCTGGAGTTTTTTAAAGTTGTCATTCTTTAAAGAACCTGCAGAAAGAGTGGAGAGCATTGGGGTCTCAGGAAGAAATAAGATTTAAGATAGCCAACAGCTGTGAGAAATCCAGGTACAGTCCCCTCCAAGTGCTTCAGCTCTTACCTGCACTTCCCCTGCTGACTCAGCTGCACTCTCCTGAAGCGGTTCTTTCTCCCTGAACACCACCTGCCTCGATGCAGAGAAAGTGACAGTCTGCTTTGCCTTGTCTGTGAAAAGCCTGGGGTCTTCTCATTCCCGGTGATTCTATCTTGTCATTTAACTCTACACAACAACAGCTGTTTCTCCTTTATTTCCCTCCTACTGTTTTAAGCATAAATTGCCAAACCTAGTTCTGAATTTGCAACCAAATAATCCTTATTCTTCCTAGTTTCTCTTCCTAAATCATGACACATCAACATTGCACTAATGGTAATTTCTTTATTCCTCGTGTTTGGCACATTTATGCTTTTGATCCCTTCCCTACATGGAGAGGTTCCTTTGCTTCTATTTCTTCTGCGTCCTATTTCCACAAGGTCTGGATTTGAGTCTAACCATTACTTTCCTTCTGTCTCCCTCTTCAGCATCCACCTGCCATATTTATTACTTTTCACTCCCTGAATCCCATCTCTTAGGTCATGATGTCAATATCTACCAATGTAGGTTATGACTTCATGGGGCTTTTTTAAGCCTTAATGAACTTCCATCTCTGTCTCACTCTTGCTACTCAAATAAATTTCAAAGATCCATGCTAGCAAAAATAAATCTTTATGACACTAGACTTTAACTATATTTCCCTTAAAAAGCACAAAGTAAAAGCACAAGTCAAAGAAAAGTTGACCCAAACTGATTCAATAATATTCCTCAGTGAACTCAAATAAGGGTGATTTACTATCCATGCATCTAGCCAGGATTATATCCTGTCTGTGTCATGGAAACCCCTCAAGTGCTGTGCAGGAATAAAAGTTACACGCAGTTTACACTCTTCCTGTTTAGATAACATGGTCTTAATCAGCAGAAGCTAAAAATAGAGATCACTGGTTTCTGGAAAGAATTGACTCCAAATTCTCTTTCTAAGGAATTGGAAATGAGAAGTCAAAGGGTCTTTACTTCTTAGGAACAACAACAAAAATTAAAAACACATTTCCTCTGCTAGTATTTTCTAAACATTGAGGTTGACGAGTATATTTAGTCTTTGAAAACACTTTCCTAGGCAATGTATAAGCTAGAGAAATATATAGTTTTTGCTATGGAATTGAATATATTTATGAGCCTTGAACTCTTAGATAAAAGTCAGTCCTAAGTCTATAAAATGCAATTTTCCAAAATGTAAAGTTTAACTATGAAAAGTAATTTTTTAACTCCTTTCTGCCTTGAGAGTCACTAGAAGTATTTAGGCACATTACCTATCTGTCTACCTATAATGTTTTTTAAAATGATTATTGGGATGATCGATCTGGCCACTACATTATAAATTAATGATCCCAAACATGCTCATCTGCATGAGCAGATCAATTGTAAACAAATTACATTCTGTGCCTTAGTTTACAACTGATTTTAATTATGTTCCATTCTTCTCTGTTTGGACATATAAAGTTAAGAAAATTGAAGTTCTGAGTAGGCCTGACTTATGTGGAGAGGTGAGTTTAGGGTAGCGTTAGAAGTCATTTCAGGTCCTCCAACACAGCGATACCTAGAGATGAATAAATCTCAGTAAACACTATTTATGCTCGTTCCCTCCCACCTGGACCTGAATGAATCATCCAGAGTGACCACCCACAAGGTCTTGTTTGTACTTATTGATTACTCCACGCTATTGTGACCATGTACAAATTACAGTATTTCAGAGCACTCAGAGTTCTAACTGAGCATTACAAAACCCAAATATATGTTACCTTTTATTATTCCTTTTTCTACAAAATGTCCTTGTGCAGAATAATGCATCCTCACTTTTATCAAAGCTTACAAACAATAAATACCTATGATTACAAGGTTGAACCAATTTCCCTGAGAATGGGGAGAGGTATTTTCTATTTGTTATATTGATATTCCATTGAGTAATTTTTCTTCTAAAGGCTAAATTACTTCTTGGAAGTAAATCCAGAGCAATAAAAAATTTGATATAAATCTTCTGGGCTACTTAGGGCTAGATTATTGTTAAATTGTCTCTTAGGAAATCAATTTGTATTTTCAATCAATTAGCAGCATTTGTTCATCAACACAGAATACAAACTGATAGTTTTAAATCTATCTCTGAATATAATAGGAAGAGTAATAAATTACGTTTATTTGTGAGGGATAAAGACATAAGCTATCTAATATGCTGTTTAGAAAAGAATCAACAGGAATCAATAGAGTACTGCTGGCACAAAAAAATCACATCTCACTCACCCATCTTCTCTGTTTTGCCAAGTGAGAGAAGACCACATGATTTGAACAGCTAAAAGTAAGATGATGCCTTTGCCTGGGTTTTTCAAGGACAAAGAGGCAAGCTAGGGTGTTCACTATGCAAGTCCCTTTCTTGTAATACTGCTGTGTAAATGTCAACATCTTCCAATAAGTGGCAGGTCACTAAAAAGCTAATAATTAAGTCCCAGTGTTTGGGCTACAAATAAAAAAGAAGAACATAACTAACATACAGAAGTCATCACGATTTAACTGTAGGAATAAAATGTCTACTTCTAGAAACACTTCATTTGCAAATTTCTGAGAAATAAATTATTTTTGTATTTGGATTAGTCTTTTAAGAGATGAAATATAAATTGTAAATATGAATTACAAAATCCCAAAATTCAGGTAATAATTTGGGGGGGGGGTGTAAATTAGTCTGCTGTCAAAGAATGAGTCAGGCCGGGCCAAAGTGGCTCAGTGATTGAGCATCGACCTATGAGCCAGGAGATCACAGTTTGATTCCCAGTTAGGGCACATGCCCGGGTTCCCAGTATGGGTCATGCAGGAGTCAGCCCATCAATGATTATCTCTCATCATTGATGTTTCTATCTCTCTCTCCCTCTCTGGAATCTATCTATCTATCTATCTATCTATCTATCTATCTATCTATCTATCTATCTATATGGAATGAGTCAGTAATTAGATATGAAAACATTTGAAAGGTTGTCCCAACCTTTTGAAAGAATGCATTCAATTGAACAATGACTGCCATGGAACACCTTCTCTTATTCCAAAAACTTTTAGGGTAGAATATATACAATATATTCTGAGCCCAATGAAGCAAATGTATGGGAAATAAGAGCACCAGAAAAAAAAAAAAAGATGCTAAAAGTAAAAAATGTTAGCCTTTCAGTGGCAAGATGACAATGACTTTCTCCTACTTTTCTATATTTTTTAGTACCTCCTTATCTTCTAAATTGGGCATTTATAACTTTTATAATCACAAACGAAAAGGAGGAAGGAAGCCTACACTCATTTACTCATTTGTATGCCAAACATTTGGGGAGTGCCATGCTTGATGATAAAGGAGCTATAGCACATTTCTCAATTGGATCCCAGAACCTCCTACATCTTCTGGGAAGCCATGGATTTCCAGAGACCACTTTAGACCAAGGTGACACTTCTCCTCTGAAGTGGGGCTCAGGAAGCTGCATATCTGAATCAGCCACAGGGTATTCTTTTGCATACTAGTTTGAGAAACTCTGGTACTGAGACACATTGAAGGAACCTCTACACCTGATTATGGAAGGCTTCCCTAGGCTGAGACTTGGACAAGTGATGAGACTGGTGGAGAAGAGGAACAAGGGAAGAAGAACAGGATGACCCTAACATCTGATCCCTCTAGCTCAGTGTTTTGCAGTTCTGGCAGTCCATTTTAATCATTTGGGACTTTGCTCCTCAAGGATGCTGAGCACTGGCATCAGTTGAGAGCTTGTTCAAAGTGCAAATATTCAAGTCACAGTCTGGACCTTCTGATTGTGAATCTACATTTTAACACAGTTCCTGGAAATCTACATGTCTGTTAAATTTGGAGAACCACTTTTGAGAAGCCTAGATTAGGGCTTCTGAAATGGATAACTTTCATTAACTTCACTCTTACAGGTGTATATGTATTGAGTAGAATTTGTTTTTCTTTGCTTTGAATGATGCCTAAATGCACCATAATCTTACCACTTAAACAATTATATAGAACTAGAGGCCCAATGCACGAAGATTCATGCAAGAATAGGCCTTCCTTCCCCTGGCTGCTGGCACCGGTTTCCCTCTGGCACCCAGGACCCGGGCCTTGGCTCTGGCCACCGCCTCCCACCTTCACTCCGGGCAGGCTGTCATCTTTGTCGCATTAATTTGCATATTCCTTCCTTATTGGCTGTGGGCACCTCCATCTTTGTCATGAAGTGATGGTCAATTTGCATATTACTCTTTTATTAGCTAGGATAGTAAATGAAAATACCTCTTTCTCCAGGGTAATTGGTATTGACAATATGATATAAAGAAGCTTTCTTGATCTTTCTCCTAAAATTATGAAAAATATACTCTAATTACTTTTCATATTGGGGCCTTTGCACACACTATTCCCCATTTGTGAAAGAGTCTTATCTCACTTTTCATTTAAGCTCTAACTCATCCTTCAGATCTCATGTTAAAAAGTCACTTTCTCAGATGAAATCTAAATGCAGACTAGGTCCTTGGTATATGCTATTTTTTAAAAGAAAAATTTTATTTTACTCTATGGCTATAATTTTAGATTTCCTACAATAATTGTGACCAAAGGGGGGAGGGCATATTTTTAAGGATCCTTAGAAATACCATACAGTGAAACAGTTATTGATAATTCACACTGCATTTAAACTTACCTGAAGCATTGTTTGTTATACATAGAAATTTACTGCATAACTAAAAAAGTGAATGAATTTCATGTCAGATCGAGGATTAGTGTATCAAATTATAAATTAGGAACTCACTTTCTATTAGATGAGAAATCATTTCTAACTCAACTTTTTTGGTAATTAAAAAATTCCTTGTAAAATTGTTCCTTCTCTGTAAAGTAGTTTCTTTGGAGTCATGAATTTTTCTTCTGTATAATTTCAGAACTGCTTTTGTGAACGATGTTTATTGTATTTATCATCCAACAAATGTGTTGGTACTTAACATTGCCAATGAAAATGACATTCTGTGGTCTAAAATTCATTGGTTATTATCACAGTAGTGTTTAACTTGAATCACGGAAGTCTATACCAAATGCTTAGTATTACTTTATGTTTGCCTTATCTCTTCTTTCTACATTTTATTATGAAACTGAATCAAATTAATTTAGAAACTATTTTACTCATTCTACAGCCATTACAAAAATATGCAAGTCAACAAGCCAAATATTTCTTACTTGGCATAGTTTTAAATATATATAAGTGCATATTATGTAAAATGTTAAAATTTCTATAAAAATGGATGCTGCCAAATCAGTTAAGTGCTGCAGTGATTACTGAAATTATTCTCTTGTGAATGGTTTATAATTTTCATGCTGTTTTCTCATTTTTCCACAACCTTTAAATGTTTGATCTTAAAATGTTTCTTTTCTCTCCCTCCTTCCTAAGATTTTGTAAAGTCTCAGATTTTTTTTTTTTTTTTTTTTTTTTTTACTTTTTCTGCATGTAGCCACTAAACTTTAAAGCTTATTAATTTTTACCATTTTTTTACATTTGAAGTGAGTGACCAGTTAATGTTATGGTCAGAACTCACTTCTGGTAGTGACTGATTATGACTGGGTGCAGAGTACACTTTAAGATACTCATTCTCCTCAAGAGAGTGTGTGGTGCCCTAGCTGGTTTGGCTAAGTGGATTGAGCGTCAACTATGACCTCAGCTCGATTCGCAGTGTGGAGTATGCAGGAGGCAGCCAATCAATGATTCTCTCTCATCATTGATGTTTCTCTCTCTCTCCCTCTCCTTTCCTCTCTGAAATCAATAAAAAACATATATATATATATATATATATATATATATATATATATATATATATATATATTAAAAGCGAGAGTGTGTGGTCTGAGGCAGTGGTAAGAAAGGAAATACTTTTATTGCATTATATTCTGCCAGAAGCCAATTCCAGCATGTCATAATTGCAAGAGTTTCATCGAAAGGTTGATGGAACTTGGGGACTCAACAAGGGCTGAGTCACATATGTTATCGCCTGTTGGGAATGGCTAAAGGCATTTACCCAAACCTGAAAAGGATGATTGCTTGCTGCCAGACAGCTTAGGGCATCTTAATCTACATGTTATTGCCTCCTGTTGGCCAAACACCTGAACAGCCGAAGGCAATTCCCCATTCTGACAATGGATTCTGTACAAAACCCTACCCTTTTATGTGTCTGTCTCCACCTCGCCTTAGGACAAATTGTGTTAATAAAAAGCAAGGGGTCCTGAGATAAGGAGAACTTGGTTTCTTCAGCCAAGCTCCTTTGCCTGCCCCTCCCCCCCATATGCCTTTCAAAATTATGTTTCGTCTCTGGACTCATTTAATTTACGCACAGCCCCTTCTCCAGGTTTCCTGAACCCTTCTAAATGCCGGATCAAGACTACCAGCCATTAATATTCCACAACCCACAAATTTGATGATGTTAAAAGTCATCAGTGCTAGCAGGGGCTAACTAAGCATTCGTTACATTAATTTTCTGCTGCTAGAGACATAATGCAGGATACATCTATAAACCAACTTTGTTAATTATATCATTCAGTTCGTCTATCTCCTTTATAAAAATTTTAATTATTGACAGTATTATAGATGTCCCCCATTTTTTCCCCTTTGCCCCCTCCATCCAGCCCCCACACCAACCCAGGCCTTTACCACACTATGGTCTGTGTCCATGGGCTATGCATATATGCATATAAATTCTTTGGCTAATCTCCCCCCACCCTCCAACACCCCACACATACCCCTTCCCTCTGAGATCTGTCAGTCTGTTCTATGCGTACATGTTTTTGGATCTATTTTGGTCATCAGTTTATCCTCTATCTCTTTTTATTTTGTTTGATTTTTGGCTATGTAATCAAAGGCTGAGTTAAAGTCTTTCACTACAGCTGCGTTCCATTGTGTTTGGCAGCTTCACCTTAATCTCTACAATGTTCCTGCCTTTGTGAAGCTTACATTCCAATCAGGCTGCCTGTCAAGAAAACAAACAAACAAATACACAAAAATGTATTTGTCAGCAGTGTTTATTTTCATCATAAATTTTATCATCAACCAATATAAAAAATATAATCTTTTTAGTTTTTTATAATACTTTCTACTTAAATATTTTTTTGTTAATGCTAGCATGGCAATTCCTAATTATAATTGTTAACATTTATTTTTATTTCTTTTACTAGAGGCCCAGTGCATGAAATTTGTGCATGGGGGTGTCCCTCAGCCCAACCTGGACCCTCTCCAATCTGGGACCCCTCAAGGGATGTCCAACTGCCGGTTTAGGCCCGATCCTAAACCGGCAGTTGGACATCCCTCTCACAATCTGGGACTGCTGGTTCCCAACCACTTGCCTGCCTGCCAGCCTGATCACCCCCTAACCACTCCCCTGCCAGCCTGATCGACTCCTAACTGCTCCCCTGCTGACCTGGTCACCTCTAAGTGCCCTCCCCTGCCAGCCTGGTCACCCCTACGTGCCCTCCCCTGCCGAAATGATTGCCCCTAATAGCCTCTGCCTTGGCCCCCACCACCATGGCTTTGTCTGGAAGGATGTCCGGATGGATGTCCAAAAGATGTCTGGTCTAATTAGCATATTACCCTTTTATTAGTATAGATAACATATATACCCCTAAAAAGTTATATTATGCCTTAACCGGTTTGGCTCATTGGATAGAGCATCGGCCTGCAGACTGAAGGGTCCCAGGTTCGATTCCGGTCAAGGGCATGTACCTTGGTTGTGGGCACATCCCCAGTAGGGGGTGTGCAGGAGGCAGCTGATCAATGTTTCTCTCTCATCAATGTTTCTAACTCTCTATCTCTCTCCCTTCCTCTCTGTAAAAAATCAATAATCAATAAAATATATTTAAAAAGGTTATATTATTTTACATGCTTTAAATTATACAGTACATATTCAACCTCTTTTACCCTGTTTTTGTGTGGTTTTTTTTTTTCTAAATATATCTTATTGATTTTTTTCATGGAGAGGAAGGGAGAGGAATAGAGAGTTATAAACATTGATGAGAAGGAACATCAATCAGCTGCCTCCTGCACACCCCCAACTGGGGATGTGCCCGCAACCACGGTACATGTCCTTGACCGGAATCGAACCTTGGACCCTTCATTCCGCAGGCCGATGCTCTATCCACTGAGCCAAACTGGTTAGGGGCCCCCCACCACAACTTTTTTTTTTCTTTTTAGATTATCCACATTTGTAGATATGGCATTAATTCATTTTTCCATTGATTTTTAGAGAGAGTGGAAGGGAGAGGGATAGAGAGAGAGAAACATCAATGTAAGAAAAATCCCTTCAATTGCCTTCCTTAGGAGCCCTGACCAGGAATCCAACTTGAAACCCAGGTATGTGCCAGGTATGTTCCTGACCTGGAATCGAACCTGCAACCTTTTGGTGCACAGGACCATGCTCACGCTCAACCAATCTATCCACTTCAGCCTGGCTGTTATACAATTTCTGGAATTTTATTTCAATTAATTCTCACAAAGTCTGTGGTTTAGGTAATATTCACATTTTGCTGATGAGAAAAAAAGCACACCAACCTCTTGGTTTTGAGACATTATTCTTCCCTCATTGCTGCGTTTTCCTGCCAGCCCTAGAAAGGCTCTTGACAGCAGTTTCACTGGGTATCCAGATTCAGAAGCATTCTTCTCACCACTACCCTCTCCAAAGCCTCCTCTGCACTGGTACTGAAGCTGTCCTGGAGGGCACAGAGGCTAGGTAACAGAGACAACATCAGGATTTGGACCACTGGAGCCACCGTATCCGCCTCTCCTCTCTCAGCCTTTCTCCACCCTGCTGGAGAAGGCAGGGCCAGCAACTTCCAGCAGCACCGAACTTCTGGATAGGCCAAGGTTTGCGGGGTTAGCTCTTTGGACACCAGAAGTGCTGCAGGTGATGGAACTGCTATCTTTAGATACTTTTAAACACCCAAGCACTGAGGTAAGACTTCGCTTCTTGATTCTGACTCTACTTCTCGACTGTGGGACATGTACAAAAAATCCTTAGGCATGCTTTGACTTTCCCTCCTGCTGGTGGCCTTAAATTCTGCATGTACACACCCCCTCCCCTGAGCTGGGTATGGGCACCACATCTGCGGGAGAGAATCGGTGGCCAGGAAATTTCTCTGTGTCATCTTAGGCTCCTGAGTCTTTGGTTTAGTTGACTGTTCTGATTGCTTTCTCCCTTGCTCCCTTACCCCCGTCAACTTTGGGCCTTGAAAATATCTTGGTTCTCAGGTTTAGCTCAGGTGGTGTTTGGGAGGGTCTCAGACTGCCTGTGTTTTACAGCAGTTCCGGAGACCGAGCAGGTCACGATGGCTTCTTGATTCCTAAATCCCTCCTCCCAGGTCCTTTTTCTAATGGGAGTTAGGTTGCCCAGATGTGACACACATTCGGTTTAGGATTCACCCATAAGGACATGACATATTTGCACAGAACAGCTTTTGTGTGGAGGATACCTGCCAGGAGGGGAATCAGCGGTGAAAGAAACCAATGGCGGATTTGGAACCCCCCATATCTCCCCAATGCACTCCCTGCATGTCTCCCTCAGTGGCCAGCCTGGGCGTGCAGGAAGCTTGGCTTCCTTTGTCACTTGGCAACGAAGGAAGCGAAGCCTCCTGCCCACTCCACTGGCTCCGTGGCTCCGGCCCACACTGCCATCTTTGTGGCTATGGGTGCCGCCATATTTGTGGCTATGGGTGCCGCCATATTTGTCATGGAGTGATGGTTAATTTGCATATTACCCTTTTATTAGATAGGATTCCCTTTATTTTTAATGTTTTTGTTATATTTTATTTTGGGAATCTGTCTTTTAATAGGAGAGTTTATTCCATTCATATTTGTTATGACAAATAGCATTTGGACATATTATATCATGAAGATTCCGGGGTGTTTTATATTGCTGATTTATTTGGGGGGAAACTAGGACATTTACTGGTAAGAAATACGTAGATTAAAGTAGCCTGAATAGGGGATTACAAATGAAGGAATAGGATACGAAGGAACCAAAGAAAAAGCATTTAGTCAAAAGATGAAAGATGGTCAATAAGCTCAAAAAGCTCCAGAGAGACCCAGCTGGTGTTGCTCAACCTATGAATCTGGAGGTCTCCTTTGGATTCCTGGTTGGGGTACATGCCCAGGTTGAGGGCTCAACACCCAGTGGGGGGTGTGCAGGAGGCAGGCGATCAATGATTCTCTCTTCCCTCTCATCATTGATGTTTTTGTCTCTCTATCCTGCTTCCTCCCTTCCCCTCTGAAATCAATAAAAATATTTTTTTAAAAAAGCTCCAGAGAAATCAAAGTGGTGATTGAGTTTGACAGCTTGTACATTAACAATGGCCTTGCATTTTCAGCAAGTTGAGAAAGGATGGGAGGTAAACTCAAATAATGCATATAATCTCCTCTGAGAAGTCTTCTCTCCTCTTTTTCAATTCATAGTTCCTCTCGGTTCATTTTCTTTCTCTCTTCCTCCACCCAATCTTCCTACACGCAATTACCAATAATCAAACTAAGAGAATCCTGGGCATATAATAAACATTCATTCTCCATAAAACATCTATGGCTGTACTGATTATCTGTGGAAATCCTGTAGAACCGCATTCACTGCACACACCACTGTTATTCAACCCAAAATACCAATCATTGCAGTTACAGCCTGAGTAGTTATGCCATCTCTCTCAGAAGCTAATTTTCCAAACTCAAAGGCATTTATTCCAGGTTTTGTATACTGCATCCCACGACTTGTTAACTTTTTTTTTTTTTTTTTTTTTTTTTTTAGTGTCATGGACTCTTCTATGTTCTTGTTTGCTTCTTTGCTACTAATTCATTGCTATAGGAATTTAGCCTTCAGGGGAAGACTTTCTTGAATAGACAATTAATGGGATTCTTTGACTATAGCCAAAAAATTAAACTTAAATCTCCCTCACTGCAAAGAAACAGTTAAGTAATACTTTTCACTGTTTGGATCTCTTTTGAAGGAACAGTGACATTTACTACTTAGAAATTGCATTAATATCTAATGTTGCCTGCCTACCTGTGGCTATGCTAAGTTTGTGTAGTAGTACAAGCAAGATGGATAAAGATCCAGATAATTTACATCAGGTCCAAATTTTATGTCTTCCTGTCAAGTAAACTTGGGCACATCGCTCAATTCTCTGGACTTTGGTTTCTTAATTTCTCAACCATAAAACAGAATACCCTCAGAAGGATTGCTATTGAATTAACTGAGATAGTGACATACTTGTTTACTGAGAACAGATGAAGAAATACTCTACATTATTAGAATAAGCTGTGTTATTTTTCATTGGCATTCTTTTATTATAAACCTAGATATATTAAAATCCTGAAATGAAGTCATTTTATAGTCATATTAAAGAAGAAATCACTCTTCTTTACTGATATGTGGTTTATTATATCCCATTCACCTCGTGGGTTTTAGGAGAAAATGTGGAAACAGATGTTCAAGTGCTTGAAACGAACTGCACAAGTCAACACAATAGCCATGGAAAATGTACAGTCAGTCAGTGTAACTAAAACTCCGCCTGAATTTCAGTCCCAGCATCTGCTCTTACCAGACCATCTCAAGTCAAGATCACCTCCTCCCCACCTTCATTTTTTTAAATATTTTTATTCATTTCAGAGAGGAAGGGAGAGGGAGAGAGAGATAGAAACATCAATGATGAGAGAATCATTGATTAGCTGCCTCCTGCACGCCCCCTCCTGGGGATTGAGCTCGCAACCCAGGCATGTGCCCTTGACTGGAATCGAACCTGGGACCATTCAGTCTGTAGGCCGACGCTCTATCCACTGAGCCAAAACAGCTAGGACACCCCCTCCCTCCTTTCAAACATTTATCTCTAAAATCCACAGAAGGGGTCAAATCATCTCTCTTCATAATTCTAAAATTATAATCATATGTTTGATTCTAAATGTTGGCCTGGATCTCTCATTCCAAATGAAATTAATTTTCTAAAGCAAATCTAAATCAGAGATAACCATATGCTCTCATCCCAGTAACAGGCACATAAAGCTATTTCTAGGATGTTATTTCTTTATATAATCATCAGTAATTCCACATCTAGGGTTTTCTCTTGTACTATACTGACCTCGGGAAAATCTAGGTTAGTAAGCATGACATGACATACAACTCCCGGACAAATTATATCAGCAACACCTGCAGATCATATATAAAATCCCCAGGACAGGAGCTAGAAAGGGCACTTGGAGCCCAGCCAAACTCTAGTCTCAGAGGCCGCATCTAGCACAGGACAAGCAGCACGGAAATGAGTGCCTGTGACGGATGGGTCCGGAGGCTCTGCCATGCCATCAGTCAGAATCATCGCTATTTGGAGGTGCCTCCAGGCATGACTGTGGGGTGAGGGGGAAAGGGGAAATTCCCAAGGCACTACAACCTATCAGGAGCTCTGTTTATTAAACTAGTTTACGTTCTTCTTAATGTTAAACCACGTACCACAAATATCACAGCCGCCTCTGTACAGACATGAGAAAAGCCTCTATCAAGCAGAGCCCTTTGTGAAAAGGAAAAGTACAAATAGACAGCCAGACGAGGAAGCCAAACAATGCAGCCAGGAGGACAAGCAGTGCTGAGAAGGAGATGTCTTTATTTGAAGAAGGTGACAGCTGTGGAGGGAATTACCTGGCTAGATTCTAATAAGAAATAGCATACTCAGAGAGGCTCAAGATTTATTCAGCTCAGTATTTTGTCTTATACAGTGGCCCTAAGCAATTTTTTTTCTGGAAGGATCTGATTTCTATCATTGCCAGTAACTTAAATTTAAAAAAAAGAAAAGAAAAGAAAAAAAGCTAGATGGGTACCTAGACTTCCTTAGAATGTTCGAATGGATGCTCATAGTGAATCACAGTGGGTGGGATGGTTCTTTTGCTGCCTGTACTATATTCCCAATGGGAAAGAGGGTCTGTCCTGGAAAGGAGGGATCCTTAATATTATAGCTCATGGTGAGTCAGAAAATGGAATGTGGAGCATATCAATGACAGGAATAAAAAGAAAGTAGACGCCCCAGTGTCGCCATTTTTCATTATTCAAAAACATCAGGAACCTGGAATAATTTTACATTTTGTTATGTCCTCAGTGTGTTATTTAGAATTTACCCTATATGACAGAGTATCTAAAATATGAGTATAAAATAAGGAGGGAATGAAATATTAAAATCAATGATTTAATATGCTACAGAGGGAAACGTCCTTTATCTCCTAAAGCGTAGCTATAGAAAGCCAATCCTATATAATAAAAGGCTAATATGCAAATCAATCGAACAGTGGAATGACTGGTCACTATGACACGCACTGACTACCGGGGGCAGACACTCAATGCAGGCGCTGCCCCCTGGTGGTCAGTGTGCTCCCACAGGGGGAGTGCCGCTCAGCCAGAAGCCAGGCTCACCGCTGGTGAGCTCAGTGGTGGTGGCAGGAGCCTCTCCCACCTCTGTGGCAGCGCTAAGGATGTCAGTCGGACATCCCCTGAGGGCTCCTGAACTGTGAGAGGTTGCAGGCCGGGCTGAGGGATTTCCTACTCCCCGGAGTGCACGAATTTCATGCACTGGGCCTGTAGTATCATATATAATGATGAAAAGTTGGGCATTTTCCTTTTGATGTTAGGAATATGACAAAGTTGCCTGCTGTCTCTACTTCTATGCAATGTTTAACATTTGGAAGAACTGACAAACTGTTTTCTATAGTGGCTATATCATTTTACATTCCCACCAGCAATATAAGAAGTTTTCAATTTCTTAGCCCTTGTTATTGCCTGTCTTTTTTATTTTTTTTATTTTAGCATCTTCGTGATTGTGAAGTGGTTTCCCAAGGTGGTTTAGATTTGCATTTTTGTAATGACTAATGATGTTGACCATATTTTCAAGTGCTTAATGGCCATTTATTAAATCTTCTCTAGACAACTGTCTTATTAAAATCCTTTGCTGGTATTTTTTTAATATATTTTATTAATTTTTTTACAGAGAGGAAGAGAGAGGAGAGGAATAGAGAGCTAGAAACATCGATGAGAGAGAAACATTGATCAGCTGCCTCCTGCACACCTCCTACTGGGGATGTGCCCGCAACCAAAGTATGTGCCCTTGACCGGAATCGTACCTGGGACCTTTCAGTCCGCAGGCCGACACTCTATCCACTGAGCCAAACCGGTTTCAGCCCTTTGCTGGCATTTTTTAATTGGGCTTTTTTTTCATTGTTGACTTGTATGAGTCTTTTATGTATCTGGATAAAAGTGTCATGTCAAATACATAATTTGCAAAGATTTTCTCCCATTCTCTGTATTGTCTTTTTACTTTCATTATGGTGTTTTTTGAAGCACAAAAGTCTTTAATTTTGATGAAGTACAATTTATCTTTTTTTGTGTGTGTCATTTGTGCTTTTGGTGTTGTATCTAAGAAACCATTGCCTAACCTAAGGTTACAAATTTTTACTCTCACGCTTTCTTCTGATACTTTTATAGCTTTAGCTCTTACACTTAGAACTACTAGTATGATTTATCTTGAGTCATTTTTGTATATGGTCTCAGGTAGAAATTCAAATTCATTCCTTTTTTATTTACTAAAACCATTGTAGCTTTAATAGGATTCTTAAGATAAATAGTAATGAATTATTAATTTCCAAAGATTTAACCATATTCTAAACTTGATGAGAATTACTAGGTGTACTGGCTAATAATGTGGATTTTTTTTCAATAGATGGAGTTACACATATGTTGATATATATATGCGATTTGACATGTATGCTATTTTGTTGTATTGACAACAAGCCTCAAAACTTCATATGTCAAATTTTCTGAAGGTGTTAACATCATAGATATTTTTACACTTAAAAATGTCAAATTTTGTGCCAAAAAAAAAGAGCATTTATGGGAAGTTCTAACTCATTACTTTATTTTGAAGAAAAATGCTGCTGAATACTTCAGGAAGCTTATGATGAAAATACTCCATTTCAAGATACTTGTGAACACTGGTTTAAATGCCTTAAAAGTGATGATTTCAATCTGAAAGACAAAGAACATCCAGGTCAACCAAAAAAAATGTGAAGACCAACAATTACAAGCATTATTGGATGAAGATGTGTGTCAAACTCAAAAACAACTTGCAGAAAGATTAAACATTGCTCAGCAAACAATTTCCGATTGTTTACAAGCAATGGGAAAGAATTTAAAGGAAGGAAAATGGGTGCCACATCAACTGAATGAAAGACAAATGGAAAACCAAAAAGTCATTAGTAAAATGTTGCTTCAATGGCATGAAAGAAAGTCTTTTTTGCATCGAATTGTGACTGGTGATGAAAAGTGGATTTATTTTGAGAATCCCAAATGCACAAAATTATGGATTGATTCAGGTCAACCATCAACATTGACTGCAAGGCCAAATCGCTTCAGAAAGAAGAGAATGATCTGCATTTGGTGGGATCAGGAAGGTTTGGTATTATGAACTTCTAAAACCAGGTGAAACCATTAATACTGATCACTACAAACAACAAATAATCAATTTGAACCACGCTTTGATCATGAAATGACCAGAATGTGCCAGAAGACATGGCAAAGTAATTTTGCTTCATGATGATGCACCACCACACACTTCAAAACCAGTTAAAGACACGTTAAAAGATCTTGCCTGGGAAGTATTAACTCACCCGCTGTATTCACCAGACCTTGCTCCTTCAGATTACTACTTGTTGCGATCAATGGCACACACACTTTCTGAGCAGCACTTCAAAACGTATGAAAAAATGGAATATTGGGTCTCTGAATGGTTTGCCTCAAACAAGAAAAGTTCTATTGGAACAGTATCCACAAATTACCTGAAGGATGGGGGAAATGTGTAGCTAGCGATGGACATTACTTTGAATAAAGCACTTTTGATGTTTCTCTTTAAATTATTGTGTTTTCTCTGATTACAAAGTCCTCTATTATTAACCAGTATACCTGGTAGAAGCTTGGAAAAGTCTCAGTGATTATAAGTACTCAGTGGGGCAAATTGTAGTTTCCCATCTCTTCTGTTTAAATATGCAAACCCTTGAGCTAAATCCTGGACTTTTTTGAAGACTTCTCTGACTGCTGCTTTCCTCTCCATCACATAGTTCACCAGATTAAAAGCCAGGCCTTGCGAAGCCGGTGTGGCTCAGTGGTTGAGCACTGACCCATGCACCAAGAGGTTGCTGGCTGGATTCCCAGTCAGGGCACATGCCCGGGTTGCTGGCTCTATCCCCAGTAGGGAGTGTGCAGGAGGCAGCCGATCAATGTTGATGTTTTTTATCCATGTTTCTATCTCTCTCTCCATATCCCCTCCTCTCTCCCAAACATCAATAAAAACATATTAAAATAAACAAAAACACAAATAAAAATGTGTCCTCCCTAAACATCCTTCCATCAAGACTTTGAATGTTATTTATTTTGAATGTGGATATTCAATTTCCTGACACTATTTGTTGAAAAGACTGTTCTTTCCCCATTTATTGGTCTTGGCACCTTGGTTAAAATCAATTGACCATAAATGTAAGAATTTATTTCTACATTCTCAACTTTATTCCAGTGATCCATGTACCTATTCTTATGGCAATACTATACTGTCTCAATTATTGTAACTTTGTAGCAACTTTTGAAATTGGAAAGTGTGAGACCTCCACCTATGTTCTTTTGTCTCAAGATTGTTTGGCTGTTCTGGGTTCCTTGAAATTCCATATGAATATTTTTCTTTTAATATATTTTTATTGATTTCAGAGAGAAAGGGAGAGGGAGAGAGAGATAGAAACATCAATGATGATAGAGAATCATTGGTTGGCTGCCTCCTGCATGCCCCTTACTGGGGATCGGGCCCACAACCTGGGCATGTGCCCTTGACTGGAATTGAACTCAGGACACTTCAGTCTGCAGGCTGAAGCTCTATCTAATGAGCCAAACTGGCTAGGGCTCCATATGAATTTTAGAATAAGCTTACCAATTAATGTTAAAAATGAAACTTGGATTTTGATAGGGATTGTATTGAATGTGTAGATTATTTTGAAAAGTATAGCCATCTTAACAGTAGTAAGCCTTTCAATCCATGTACATGGAATATTTTTCTATTTATTTATGTCTTGCTTAAGTTATTTAAATAAAGTTTTGTTGTTGTATGTGTTGTCCTTTTTAAAATTCTATTACTCAACATTTTACTTTTATAGTTGGTGCTATTGAGAGTGGAATTATTTTCTTAATTTTATGTTCAGACTAGAGGCCCAGTGCATGAAAATTCATGCCCTGGAGGGGGGGATCCCTCAGCCCAGCCTGCCACCTCTCACAGTCTGGGAGCTCTCAGGGGTGGGAGGCAACCAGGCAATCAGGGGAAGGCAATGCCCCCATCACACCTCTGCTACCTCTGCTGCTGCCACTACCAGGAGCACAAGCCTCAGCTGGCCCTGATTACCTAAGCCTCGGGCAGCCCCGGGCAGCTGGGAAGCTGCCATGGGTGGCTTGACTGGCCCTCGGGCCAGCCCTGGGCGGCTGGGCAGCTGACATCCGAGGCTTGCCTGTGCCTTGGGTGTTGGCTGGGCAGCCGACATCTGAGGCTTGCCTGCACCTCGGGCCAGCCCTGGGTGGCTGGGCAGCTGACATCCGAGGCTTGCCTGTGCCTTGGGTGTTGGCTGGCCAGCTGACATCTGAGGCTTGCCTGCACCTCAGGCCAGCCCTGGGAGAGTGGGGGCTGAGGGGACTAGTGGACTCCAGAGGCAGGTGTGTGGAGCAGCTGGACCTGTCTCAGGGCGGGCCCAGCCGTGCCGCACGTCTGCCCCCCATGGCGGGGCTGAGGGGACTGGGTGCCACCATCTTGTGGCTGAGGGCGCTGCCATCTTTGAGGGTGTGGCAGTCAATTAGCATATTCCCTCCTTATTGGCTATGGGCACTACCATCTTTGTGAGGGTGTGATGGTCAATTAGCATATTTCCTCTTTATTATATAGGATTGTTTAATAGGTTAACATTATTTTTATATATTGATCTTCTGTCTTGCAACTCAGTAGAAAAATGAGCAAATAATTTATAGGCACATCACAAAAGAAGAAACTCAAATAGCCAGTCACACAAAGAAAAGCGGTGGTACATTGGAAAAATAAAAAGTACAGTCGTGAGGAGATGCCACTACTCACCCGTTAAACTGGGAAAAAATAGAAGTCTGACAATGCTTAATGTAGGCAATTATGTAAGTATCAGAAACTACTCCACTGGTAGGAGTGAAAATTTTTATGACAATGTTAGAAAATTGTGTGTCATTATCTGGTAAAATGAAATATATGCAAACACAATAATCCAGTTATCCCACTCCTATACATATTGTACCTTAAAGACATATTTGCTTATGTGTACCAAGATTATCATTTTAAAACGTTCATAACAATATTTCTCATAATTACAAACTTTTTGAAAGAATCCACATGCTCACTATTAGAACGAATATATAAAATGTTTTATGTTCTTACAGTGAGATACTACATTAAAATAGATTTGAATAAATTACAGATATGTAGATAAACTTACAAATGTGTGTGCAGGAAAAAGAAAGTCATAAAATAGTAATTTCAGTCTTTTTCTATTTACATACAGTTCAAGAACAGGCAGTACTAATCTAATTTTTAAGAATGCATATACCAGTATAAAAATCTAAAGAAAAAAATGAGAGATAGAAAAGGTCAGAGTTGCCTTAAATGCCCTAAGTTACTTTATAATAACGTAGTGATGACAGAGTAGTAATAAATGTACGAGAAATTCTGTGATTCCTTAATGTTCTATTTCATGACTTGGTAGAGTTATATGGGTGTTTGCTTTACAGACAAATGTTAAAATGTACCTACAATTAATTAAGCAATTTTCTGAATATCACATCTTATAAGAAAAACTAGAGGCCTGGCGCACGAAAATCGTGTGCAGGTATGGTCCCTAGGCCTGGCCTGTGACCAACCCAGGTTCTCTGTTCACCATCAGGGGATCAAAGCCTGCCAGCCATGCGGGAGGGACCAGGAGGTGGTCAGTGTGCCTCATAACGACTGGTCGAGTGGTCATTCCAGTTGTTCTGCTGTTACTCTTTATATATATAGATATTTGAACCAGTAAACAAATACATTGTTTTTCCTTGATTAGCTTACATCTACTCATGATTTAGTTAACCCTGCCTCTTATCAGAGAGAGATATTTGCAATATTTAAAGTTTTTGTTGCAAACGGGAATTTTATGCTGCAATTCAACAAAGGAAAACAGATCAAACCTCGGGGCTCTGTTTGAAGTGGGGGATGGGAGGCCTGGATGATGGTTCACTCAAAGCTCTCCCTTGGACATCTTTCTCTCAATCCAGTAACACCTTTATGAAATCCTGGAACTCCAGGCATGAACAGTTTGGAAACCACTGTTAGAGGCTGTTGGAGCAGGAAAAACCTTGGATTTCACCTCACTTAAGCTCCTCATCTTACAGAGAAGGCTTTATGACATGTCCAAGGTCATCCAGCTAGTTAATGGCAGAGTTGGCTTAAAACCCAGGATTGATTTTTAGCAGTGTATTTATTTTCACAGCTTAGTTTTTCAATGAATGTAGCATTGAAAATCACTCATCTGTAGTTTCTATATGTCTTCCAGAATTTTTTTATGGCAATTAGCTCTATTAGCAATGCATTAGCAATAAAGTAAAGCATAGCCAAAAAATTCTCTGGGGAAAAATATATGTGTGTATTAATAAATACATATCTATACTCTATATTATAGATATACTAATAACTATACTATATATATATATATATATATATATATACATATATATATATATATATATATATCCTAAAAAATGAGGCCACTATATAAAGTTAAAATCAGTTGGGCTACTTTAACCTCAACGAAAAAAAGCAAGCAAAAGGAAGCATTTATTACAGGGAAGGTGAAAATCGGCTGTGTCTCTTCCCCACTAAGTCAAGCCAGATGAAATGGGTTGAACAGAGAACAGCAAGAGATTTAAGACATTATCTTTCAGAAGAATTTCCTCATACCATGAGTGCTAAATGTAGACGAAAAATGATCACCTCTTTAAAATAAAAAACATTCTAAAATTATTTTCTCTAATAGTTTGTAAAACAGGATAGCTCGCTATGGGACTTTTATAGTAATTGGAAGGACTAACCACTCTTCAGTGGCATTTTATGCATAACAACAGGATTCAGGCTGTCCTGGGGGTGTGGCCACAGGGTCAGCCTCACCCTACTCCCAGCCTTGTGTGGCAGCCAAGGAGGCGTGCTGTCCATATCTGCCTTCAAGAAAGAACTTGCCCCTTAGCTGCGATCAGCAATGTTTGAGCCAAGGTTACACTCTTCCTGGGCAGTTTCTAGCCAATGCCTCAGCCCAACAGAGGTACTAGGGCACCATTTCTGACAATATGGAATGCCTCTATGGACAATTTTTCTGCCCCAGCACCTAATGGACTGGCCTGCAGAGCTGCACTACTGTCTGAAGCACTTGCTTCCTGCAACTCTTTACCTTCTCTTCTCCTTTTATCGACAGCATACCTACATCATGATCTAAAGCTTTTTCTTGTTTATTCTAGCTTCTTCTTCATTTTATTTTTCATGAGCATTACCCTCAATATATCTCTGACACCCTGAATTCTATCTTGGTGCCCAGAGGACCCAAAAGGACACAGAAGCTCTGATCACTTCAGCCTGTGCTCTTTCTTTTCCTAAGGAGACCAAGTTATGCAGTTACAGAAAAGAAGAAAGCTGTTTTACTCCATTATAGTAAATGCATTTAGGAAGAAACAAACTAGAAAAATTAACATACTGGTCTAGGAAAATTTAACTTGCTCACAAATGGTTCCTTGCCAGGAAACTTTTGAAAGGGTTCCTTTCACTCCACCCCATTCCTTCCTTCCTTCTTCTGTATAAGATTAGAGAAAAAAGAAGGAATAAGAAGGGCAGAAGACCTGAAGAATCTCTCTCACCCTCCATCACAGGCTGAATGATCACGGCCTGCTCACCCATGTCTACTCTTGGTTCTCTTTGCAGACATCTTGATCTCAGAATTAGCCCCAACTGTGGCTTTGGGGCCCATGGAGAACAACAATGCAATCATTACATCTTATTTTTTGGGGGAATAGATTTACAAAATTCTCTATTCCTGTGGTTCTTTAGACCTCCCTAGACCCCCATCCTCCAATATATCACACATGTACACATGTGTACACACACACACACACTCACACACACACACACACACACACACACACACACACACGAACACTCTACTCTTGGCATCCCCATATCCACACCTCTATGACTCATATTGTATTATTATTCTTCCTACATTAAATAAAACATTTTAGTTTGGCTATTTTGGTTTTGTATGCCTTATGCATCTTTGTACCCAGACAGAATCATGGCAGGCATAAGCAATTCAAGGAGAAAGGAAGAGCGGGAAGGATTAAATGAATATTGGGGCCATTTAAGTTTAAAATCTATCTAGCCAAGTTAATGTGGACAAGAAATTTGTTTCTAAGCCTCAGTTTTCTCATCTGTAAAAGTGGAATGTAATAATGCCTTTAGAATATTCATCTAGTGAATATAATTTATATAATATCTACAATTAGAATTGCTCTTAAATCCAGAAAGAATTTGTGTTCACGCAAAGTAGCTAATGTTCCTACATTTTTAAAAAGAAAATATTAAATAGAAATTTGTTAAGAGTAATCCATTTAGTTTTAAATTTTTATGCTGTGAGATTAATGTGCTACAGTAAAATTTTATTTAAGTCTCTCCCTCACCCCTTAACCACTCTTTTCAGCTGCACATTTTATTTATATACTACATGTGCTCACTTATGTTCATCAAGAGAGCCTGACTTTTCTCAGCTATTCGTCCAGGTTGACTTAAAATACATCCAGATATTTTTTTGGATGAAGTAATTGCACTAACATCATAAAGTAAAACCGTCCAGAAAGAAATTGTTTAGACTTGCATAGGTGACCTATTTGTTGAATTCTCCTGGAAGGCTTTATGCCAGGAAGAATAATTCCTTCTCCCTATAGATTAAATCGAATATATATTGCCAACACTCAGACACCCGGAGCCACCATTCAATAAGTTGACTCACTTGAATTTATAGTTATGATAAAGTCATTTGCAAAAACAAACCCAAGCTGTTAACCAGTCAGAACTAATCCCAGAATCAAAATCCAGTCCACAAATGGGGCTGTACCACTGTGGCCATGAACATTGGCTCCTGCAAATGCTCTGAAGGCTCTGAATGACAAGCCTGATGGAAAGGAAGGGGGACTATTGGGCCTACGACATTGTTCACCAAATGTGGTGACTAAAGAGAACAAGAAATTCCGTCTGGGACCCAGAGTATTTGGCAGCAATCGAGGCAGCTTTGCCTTTGGTGGCAAAACAAAGTTTTTTTGTGTGTTTTTTTTTCCTCCCTCTTGTCTTTCACAAGGGGAAAAGTGTAATCATTTTTTAATATTGGCTCCTTTATTAAAGTCTGTTAGCACACATTTCCAGATTCACTTCAGAAAGGAAACAAAATAAAAGTGTGGATGCATGCTAATTACTCAAAAAACATGGTGCACCAGATGGCGACCCAGGTCTGCTTCAGTCTAGTAGGTAAATAATGCTTCCCAAGCTCTTTGTACCCTTTGAAAACCAAATTTTGAATTATTTTCCTGGAAAATACTGTTAGTGCAGGAAATAGCCAACAGGAAAGCCACATTTACTAGTAGACCATAGTGGGTGAAGGTAGACATTTTTCCTCCACATGCTAAATTCTGCAGAATTATTGGGCTCAGAAAAAAGTCAAGAAAAGTTCTCATAATAGCTAAAAGCATGAAGTCGGCTTTCAGTCAAAACACAAACACCAGAGAGAACGGATTTATTTTCAAAGCATGTGTAATGTTTCAGGCCTTGTCTGCCTGTTTGATATGGGTGTGACAATTTTGACTTCAAGGTTCCCCTCAATAAGTTGTGTAATGAGCCCTCTTGCATTACTTATAAGAAATTTTAAAATTCAGTGTCAGTACTATATACAGTCATGGTCCATTCTAAGAAAATCACAACTAGCGCTTTTCAAATATCTTTCTGCTGAGTGGAATATACACAATAAATTCTGCATGACATTTCATTCTCTACATATCACCGCAGTGTGCTCCATGGTTGAAAGCACTGCCTTGCATAATTTATCTGTAAACTCGAGGGGCAGAGCAGTGCATTTGAGATACTGGCCTTTGGTTCCTTCCTCTCAAGTGGTTTCTTTCCTTTTTTCCTTACCAAGTAAGTAACTGGCTATGATCATTGCTACAGATGAGGGATGTGACAAGTGGGAGAGTGAAAATAACCCACAAGAGCAATTAGTGGCTTGGGATACAGACCAAATAGCTGGGAGAACCTGGGAAACAGGGAAGAAAGCATAGATTCCCTGTCCTAGGGAAGGAATCACAAGTCCTGGCACCCAGGCAATTAGGGGAAACATCAGATAAGATAGGACCACACACAGGACCACAGTGGGACTAGTGATGATGGATGATCAGGACCAAAGCAGAAAAGGGATGTAGCAGTCAGTTCTTGCATTGTTCAGTCTCACATCTCTCTCTTTCTCTCTCTCTCTCTCTCTCTCTCTCTTTTTCTCTTTCTCTCTCTCTAAAAAAAAAAAAAAATCAATACAAATCTTTGAAGAAAAAAAAAACACAAATGTCCCTCCTTGCCAAGCTTTGGCATCATGTATGTTTCACACATCCTATCTAATAAAAGAGTAATATGCAAATTGACCATACATCCGCTACACCCATAAGCCATGCCTACCAGCCAATCAGAAGCGAGTATGCAAATTAACCCAACCAAGATGGCTGTGGCCACAGAGTGAACAGGAGGCTTGGGTTTCCCTGTCAATGGAGGAAGCCAAGCTTCCTGCACACCCTGGCTGGCCCAGGCCTCTGCTCAAGGCTACAAAGTTTCAATTATAGAAGATAAATAAATCCCAGATACCAGGACCTCCACTTGGGTTGCCGGGGGGCGTGGCCGGCCTGCAAACCACCACAGGCCCCTCGCCCAGGCCACCCCACACCCCAAGGGAACCCCCACCCTGATCCGGGTCACCCTTCAGGGCAAACCAGCTAGCCCCCACCTGTGCACCAGGCCTCTATCCTATCTAATAAAAGAGTAATATGCAAATTGACCATCACTCCAACATACAAGATGGCTGCCCCCATGTGGACACAAGATGGCCACCACAAGATGGCCAGCAGGGGAGTGCAGTTGGGAGGGACCAGGCCTGCAAGGGAGGGCAGTTGTGGGCGATCAGGCCAGCAGGGGAGGGCAGTTGTGAGGGATCAGGCCAGCAGGGGAGGGCAGTTGGGAGGGACCAGGCCTGCAAGGGAGGGCAGTTGTGGGCGATCAGGCCAGCAGGGGAGGGCAGTTGTGAGGGATCAGGCCAGCAGGGGAGGGCAGTTGGGAGGGACCAGGCCTGCAAGGGAGGGCAGTTAGAGGCAATCAGGCTAGCAGGGGAGCAGTTAGGCATCAATCAGGCTGGCAGGAAAGTGGTTAGGGGGTGATCAGGCTGGCAGGCAGAAGCAGTTAGGGGCAATCAGGAAGGCAGGCAGGCGAGCAGTTGGGAGCCAGCAGTCCTGGATTGTGAGAGGGATGTCTGACTGCCCGTTTAGGCCCGATCCTACCAGGATCGGGCCTAAACGGGCAGTTGGACAGCCCTTGAGAGGTCCCAGATTGGAGAGGGTACAGGTTGGGCTGTGGGACACCCCCCCCCCCCCCGTGCACGAATTTTGTGCACGCACCTGTATTTTACATATAACTCTCGGGAAAGGATGGGGAGAAGGCAGAGATATCCTCAAAATGATGGGCATTGTTACTACCCTCTCTAGCAAAATAAAGTCTCAAAAATCAGGTTGAGCTTTAAAAAAAAATTAGAAAATTTATTTTTCATAAGTCAGTTTGCTGATTGAGGGTCATGCCTGTAATGTTTATATGGATAATTTGAAGTTTGGGGGAAAGCATATTAGGGAGAACAAAAAGATATTTCCTAAGGAAATTTTGGAAAGGTAAAAATGAACAAATTAACAATTATACTGAGGGAATTCTCATGTTTCAGAACATTGGCCATGCTATATATGAGAGTTTCCGGTATGCCAAGTGCTTTACCTAAATTAACTTATCCACTCCTCTTAACAGCCTTAGGAGGATGGTGGGACTATTATCTTCAATTCACAGATTCAGAAAGGGATGTGTTCATAGCAATAAATGACTTGCCTGGGATTCAAAACTAGGCTAGTAGGAAGTTACAGGTGCAAAATACAGGACCATGAGCTTGGTGCTCTGTTGCACCCTGAATGTGCAGAACTGATGCAAAGTAGGGGGTGCTTTTTAAAGCATCCTCTTCTTACTTTCTCAACAGCCTTGGCTAAGAATCAAAGCAGAATGTGGACCTAGGTCTCTTGCCCTTCAGAACACCATCTGAAACTACAAAGTCTTCCCGATCCATTTACTTCTTTAATTTCCCAGTCTCTCCATGGTGTGACTAGGGTTAATGACTTTATTTCCCAATAAAAGTAGCATTTTAACACCTTAAAAGGTAAAATACTATCTAATTGAAAAAATAGAATTAAACATATTTCTCTCTTTGGAAAATTTCCACGTATATGAAATGAAGTGGTATCCTATATAATAAAAGGCTAATATGCAAATCAACTGAACAGCAGAACGACCGGTCACTATGACGCGCACTGACCACTAGGGGGCAGACACATAATGTACAAGCTGCCCCTTGATGGTCAGTGTGCTCCCACAGGGGGAACGCCGCTCACCCAGGAGCCCTGAAATGGGCTCACAGGTGGTGAATTCAGCAGCGAAGGCGGGAGCCTCTCCCGCCTCCGCAGCAGCGCTAAGGATGTCCAGCTGCCATCATCCGACATCCCCCGAGGGCTCCCAGACATCCCCCGAGAGCTCCCAGACTGCGAGAGAGTGCAAGACAGACTGAGGGACCCCCCACCCCAGTGCAAGTATTTCTTGCACCAGGCCACTAGTAGCCTATCTAATAAGAGAGTAATATGCAAATTGACTACCACTCCAAGACACAAGATGGCCGCCCCCATGTAGTCAAAGATGGCTGCCCCCATGTGGACACAAGATGGCCTGCAGGGGAGGGCAGTTGTTGGCAGTTAGGGGTGACCAGGCCGGCAGAGGAGGGCAGTTGGGGAGGACCAAGCCTGCATGGGAGGGCAGTTGGGGGGGCCAGGCCTGCAGGGGAGGGCAGTTAGGGGTGACCAGGCCAGTAGGGGAGGGCAGTTAGGGGTGACTGGGTCAGCAGGGGAGGGCAGTTGGGTGTGACCAGGCCTGCAGGGGAGGGCAGTTAGTGGCGACCAGACTGGCAGGGGAGGGCAGTTAGGGGTGACCAGGCCGGCAGGGGAGGGCAGTTAGGGGCAATCGGGTTGGCTGGGGAGTGGTTAGGCGTCAATCAGGCTAGCAGGGGAGTGGATAGGGGTGATCAGGCTGGCAAGCAGAAGCAGTTATGGGCAATCAGGCAGAGGTAGGCGAGCAGTTGCGAGCGAGCAGTCCTGGATTGTGAGAGGGATGCCCAACTGCCCGTTTAGGCCTGATCTTGGTGAGCTCGGGCCTAAATGGGTGGTCGGACATCCCTCAAGGGGTCCCAGATTGGAGAGGGTGCAGGCTGGGCTGAGGGACACCCCCCCACATGCACGAATTTCGTGCACCGGGCCTCTAGTATATATATATATATATTTTACAAGGAAGATGTGTCTCTTTTTTATGAGGTAGGACAATTATCATTATTTCCAAATATAGGGGGGAAATTGCCAGCTTATATAAAAAAGAAAATTAGGATGACAGATATTTTTCTATGGAATTGTGATTCAAGAAAATAAAATATATTTTTGTTAAAAAATTAAAGGTTATACATTGGCCAGAACTATGAGTAAGCAGAATGAAATTTCCTTTCTTTGTACCTTTTTTATTTTCTCTCTGATATCAGTGATAATTTTTTCATTTTACATAAATTTACTCAGTTTTAAGTAACACCTCTTTATAGACAGAGAATCTCCTAAGAAATATGGATTCAACTTCCAGATGACCAACCGACTGACCCAGTTTCCAGGACAGAAGCCAAGACTTGATTTGAATTAAAGGACCAGATAGTTTCTCAAAAAAGCTTATTGCCTGATTATCCAAAGAGCCTGCTCAAGTCTCCAGTTCAGTTTATCCAAGGTATTCTTTGTAGTTTTCCATTCATTACAGCTTGTAACAACATGCCATAGTGTTTACCTCTTCCTTTGAATGCAAGCTCACCTTGCTCAGATGGGAAGTTTCTCTCCTGCTTTGCTGACTCACCCTTCAAAGGCTCCTTTGCTGATTCTTTTCCTTCTACTTGATCTTGAACAATTGGAATTCCTCAAAGTTCAACCCTTGGCCCTCTTTTACCCAACAATCTCTCTCCAAATGATTTCTTCTGCTCCTATAGCTTTTGTTACTGTCACAATGCAAGAGCTGCTAAAGGCACATCTTGACTAGAACTCTCTCCGAGCTCCAGGTCCCATGCCTATGTCTACAGACAGCTAATATTTATTGACTAGTCAGCAACTGCTGTACCAAGAGGTGTGCATGTATATTTTCAATTTGGTCTTTCATATATTTTCATATTTAATTCTTTTGTTTTTTTCATATATATATATATATATATATATATATATATATATATATATATATATATATACATTCTTTTAAAAATTAAATGACAAATGATGAAGAGTCACCTCAGGCTATCTACTGTTCCTCTTCCTATATGACCTCATCTCATGCCCACCCCAAAGTGTCTACTGTTAGTTTGATGTGTGTTCTCACTGAATCTTCACAATAACTTAGTACAGGTACTGTTATTGTCCTCTCCATTTTACTGATGAGGAAATTGATGCATAACCAGATTTAAGAACTTGTCCAAGGTCTCATGGATCCTAAGTGGCAGAATAGGGATTACATATTTAGGTTCACCTCACTTTAGCCCTTCCACTCTTCCATTTTCATTCTGTCACTTCACCTGGGTGTCTCTAAGAGGTACCTCAAATTCAACTGTTCAAATTTAAGCTCGCAATTTTCCTGCCTTATACCTACTCACCAAGCCTGGCCCTTCTTTTGGGTCTTAATGTCAACAAAAGACGCAACCCAAAAACCATTTGTTCATTGAGAAAACTTGGGTTTATCCTTAATACCACTTCCTCTTTTTTATTAATATAATGAAAAAGTACCTTTATTTTACAAAAATATCATTTATACTTAATTCTTCAAGGATTGGTATAATGATATATACGTGGAAGGACCAAAATTTCCACTTCTCACAATTCTAAGTTACTAGGAAAAAGAATCCAATCAAACAGTCCATTTAATGTCTTTCATAACTTCATTTTCTTTATAAAGTTAGTTATACTAAGTTGAGTTAGTAACAGCAGCTAGATCTCTTGACTTTATACAGATAACCACATTTTGTACATGTATGCCTATGGCAAATATATCCAATCCACTTCCTCTTTAATAATTAATATCTAATTGGTCACCAAATCTTGCTGATGTGATTCTTAAATCTCTATAGGTTCTGTGAGATTCTCTCTATCATCACTGGCACCAGCACTTCTTGACTAAATCTGCTTTCAGACTTGCCATCTTCCAAATCAACCAACACACAGTCACCATATGGATTTTTAAATATGCTCACATTGGAGCATGCCACTCCCCTCTTTAAAATCTCTAGTTTCCCATTTCTCTTAGAATAAAGGGAAATATAATTAGTATTGCTTATAAGGCTCTCTTCATTCCATTTCTTGCTCATTTCCAGGTCTCCTGGCCTCAGTCTCTGTGTTCCAATCAAACTGACTTTCTCTCCGTTCCTCAAACAAGTCACACCTCTTTCAGCCACAGAATCTCACACATGCTGTTCCCCTTATTGGAGCTCTTTTCCCCTCCTTCTTAACCTACATAACTGTTCAGCAGGCAAAACTTAGGTTGCCCAGAAGAACCCTTACTGACACCCTAATCTATTTCTGGCTACACTTCTATATGCTTATATCACTCTTTATTTTGCATTTATTACACTTACCACTCTATATTTAATTCATTCATTTAATCTATGTTTCCTTTGCTAGACCATAAGCTCCAGGAGGGCAAAAACAGTGTCTCTCCCTCACTCACTCCTGTGCCTGGAACACAGCAAGCTTATAATAACTTGTGAAATGAAATTCAGTATGAGCGCTGGTATGTAGCATACTTAATTGGCTGTCAAGTTTCCATTCCCGGAAAGGAGAAATGGTAGCATGAGCTTAGAGTTACATTACCTCTTTCAGGTGACTTGGATTCGTGCCTGGCAAGCCTGGTTTCTGGTAAAAGTATTTAGAGACAGTTTCAATAGTTCAAGGAGTTAAGGATGTTCTGTAGTGGATGACCCTAGGGAACAGAAATGGGGCACTTTCAATCTTGGTCTTCTCCCCTCTTTCTCCTCTTCAACCCAAGAGTCACCAGAGGAACTCTAAACATCACAAAGCAAGATTACTGGAAAATCTTTTGCAAACACACTTCTCTGTATATTTCCAAACAGTACTATTTTAATTGATTCAAGTTTGCAAAATTGGATTCTAATTTCAAGACAACTCCCCAAACAATTCACCACAGAACAGAACATTAGAATTATGGTAGGTATAATTAAAACACCAGTGCATTCTAATATTGTCACTTCTTCCATTGCTCCCACTCACAATTGGGTTTTCATACCAACAAAGAAACAGCTGTACGATCAGTGGGCTTCCATCTGTGAGCCTCCATCTGCAGACTCTTCTACACTTGTACCAAGCGGATCTGGAAAAGCAAAGCACATTCTATTCTTGATTTTACTCTTTTCTATTATTTCACATGTGCAAAAACAAAAGCTGAGAGATCCATTGGGGCTTTCCTTAAATTAGAAGTTCCCAGTTTATTTCTGATATTCCTTGGGTCTTCTGGTTAATGCTATTGTGGAGAATTCTGAAGCAGTTGAGGAGGGGTGAGGGACAAAAGAACGAGAATCCTTATCAAGGTAATAGCACTGCTGTGGTTGTGCCTCACTCAACATAAAATGAAAGAAAATCTGAAAAAAAATGAAAATCATGAGGCACCTACTACTTCAGAATAGTTGTCAAACTTCTTCACTCCCAATGCTTCCATCATTCCCCACCATCAACTCCCATCCATATTCATAAAACAGGTTACCTACTTGTCATTTCAGCAGATTTTAAAGCCTAGGAAATATGTTATGTGCAGGCAGTTGTAATGTTCTAATTCTGATCACTTGGCTATTGCTTCTACCAACTTTTTGGGTATCTGTTCTTTTCAGCAGTTTCTTGAGCCACTGCTGCCATAGGCTCCATATTTATTTAACATGCTTTTAAGAAATATACTGGTGCCTGGCTAGTGTGGCTCAGTGATTGAGTGTAGACCTATGAACCAGGAAGTCATGGGTTCAATTTCCAGTCAGGCACATGCTCAGGTTGCGGGCTAGATCCTCAGTGTGGGGCATGCAGGAGGCAGCCGATCAATGATTCTCTCTCATCACTGATGTTTCTCTCTCTCTCTCCCTCTCTCTTCCTCTGTGAAATCAATAAAAATATATTTTAAAAAAAGAAACCGGCAATCTCTTACACATCCTTCAGTACTCAGTTCATTCAAGTGCACCTCTTCATATTGTCTTTCCAGATATCTTCAGGAAGAGTAAAATGCGTAAGTAGTCATTCTATTTTTTTATTGTTGAATATTCATATCAATTATATCTCTGATTACAAAGCTATAACTTTTATTTACATATCCAGCTCCTTAATTAACTGGTTCTTATTTTCCTATTTTTGTTTATGCCTTCAGACACTAAAATATAAATAAATCAATGAATGAAATTAGCTTCTTGATTTTTATTAACTCATATATTGTCCAGCAAAATGCACCAAACAAGCAAAAACTCTATGAAGTACAGTAAGACATCCATTGTTTAAAATACTCTCTATAATCCATGGACATGGACAGAGAGTATTTCTTTGGAGAAATCAACTACAAAGATAAATTCAAATTCTCATTTTAGCTCCTCATTATTACCTTCTATCCAACCATATTTCTGCCATTTTTAAATATAAAGTATAAGAAACTACTTCCAATTATGTAACTGATAGCTTGCTTTACCTTGCCAAACTTCAATTTCCCCAATCAAGGCTTATAAGGTTGGTATAAGGATTTAATGGAGTGATGCACAGTGCATGTAACAAAACTTTTTATAGTGCTGGGCAGATAGTGAAGAGTGAATAGAACTCCACTATCATTTTTTTATGAATATTCGGAACTTAACATCTGTTTTGATGTCTTCCTATTCTCACTATACAAAGCCATTGACAAAGCCATTAGCCATAAAAAAAGATGATCAAAAAATAGGAAATGACAGGCAAAATGTGAAATAAAACCCATAAAATCTATCTTTGAAGAGTAACAATATATTTTGTTTATATCAAATCCACAGGTACTCTATCTGAAGGGATCTGCTCTGTCCACAGGTCACTTCTTTGATAACTAATGGTTTGCCATATCTTTTGGCTCAACAGGCTTACCACCCTATGTTGCAAGAACTAAGATGAGTGTGGATAGCTTCTGCAAAAGCCACTCTGCTGATGAACTTTATTTAATTAGCTACTTTCAGACATTAGCAAACTGACATGTATATCATATTTTATGTCACATATACATCACACATATATACCAAAGGCACTAAAGCACTAGTTTCATAATTATAGTATTCTAGTTAAAATTAATAGACAAAAGAATAACATATCAAAGGATAACCACACTTATTTCTGCTTTCTATTGACTCAAATGGTCCTCTTTTGATATAATAAAAATAATAAACTGGGTATCAGTTAAAGGTCATGTGTACTCAGGATCTCTCATTTTCCGTCCAAGTAGGCACACAATCAATCAATAAGTCGATCAATAAACTCACACTGAGGTCCCTGGAGATACCAGGTTCTCTGCTGTTAGTTGAGGATTTTTAGTTCAATAAAATACAGTCCCTGCTTTCAAGAGACTTATGTTCTAGTAGATTATACAGTCTAATAAATTAAAATTGTCACATGTGGTAACAAGTATTATAAAGTTAACAATCTGGCACTTGTTGAGACAGAGCCCAAAGGAGACAGAAAATTATGGAAGCTTCCTAAAAAAAGTGGCATAAGCTGAATTTTAAGGCATAGTAGGAGATATTAATCACAGAAAGAGAAAAGAGGCAACCAAGAGGAGGCTGCATGTGCAAAGCTGTGAAGGATAACTTGTCCAAGGAGCTGCAACAAAATCACCATGGTGCTAACTGGAGTAATCTGGAGGCTGTGGAATGAGACAGGATGAAAAATACCTAAAGGTAAGATCTTGAAGGGCCTTGGATATAAGGAATTTAGGCTTTTTCATGAAAGCCATTGAGAGCCATCCTATATAATAAAAGCCTAGGCGGCACAATGCCCTCGCGCGATGGCCGCCACAAAATGGCCGACCTCATGTCGTCATAAGATGGCCACCACAAGATGGCTGGCAGGGGAAGGCAGTTGCGGGCGATTGGGCCAGCAGGGGAGTGCAGTTGGGGGCCTTCAGGCCAGCAGGGGAGTGCAGTTGGGGGCAAACGGGCTGGCAGGGGAGGGCAGTTGGGGGCGATCAGGCCAGCAAGGGAGGGCAGTTGGGGGTGATCAGGCCAGCAGGGGAGCAGTTAGGTATCAATCAGGCTGGCAGGGGAGCGGTTAGGGGGCAATCAGGCTAGCAGGCAGAAGCAGCTGGGGGCACACAGGCAGCCAGGCGAGTGGTTAGGAGCCAGCAGTCCCAGATTGTGAGAGGGATGTCTGACTGCCGGTTTAGGCCCGATCCCCAGGGATCGGGCCTAAACCGGCAGTCAGACATCCCCCGAGGGGTCCCAGATAGGAGAGGGTTCAGGCCAGACTGAGGGACACCCCCCCCCATGCACAAATTTTGTGCACTGGGCCTCTAGTTAAAGAATAAATGGGAAAGTGACATAACCAAATTGGCATCACAGTAGATGACTCTGGCTGAAGTGTAGAGAATGAACCATATGCAGAGATACAACAAACTTTGTCACCCATTGTAAACACTCTGACATAGCAACCTAGTGCACTTAAACATAGAAATAGAACTAAAGAATAGCTTCACATAGCAACCTAGTACACTTAAACACAGAAATAGAACTAAAGAATAGCTTCACAAAACAACATAACGTTGTACTAAATGTGATACACTGATATTTTCTATTCTGTGTCATTTTTAAAAATTCTGGTCTTGGTCCACTAAATTTATTTTACAACCCTCTATTGGGATGTGACCCATGGTTTGAAAACCCCTGGATAAGAAGAAACAGACTGGAATCAGGGAGATCAGATAGGACGATGTTGCTGTAATTCAAACAAGAAGAGATGTGGACCTCAGCTAGGGCATTATAATGAAAAGGATCTGGTATCTCTTGTCTTATTACTAAAGCTCTATTTCTTTCACATGCTATAACCTAGTTAAGTAAACTTGGCAGTGTTAGTGCACTTCTGAGATAATCATCATTTGAGTGCCTGCCATGTTTCACACCGTGCAAAGAACTCTACACCTATATTAGCTCTAATTCTGACTACAACACTGCAGGGCAGTTATTATTACCTCCACTTTACAGACAGGAACACCAATAGCCCAGGGACATTAAATAGATTTGCCAAGTTCACACAGATAGAAATTAACAGAGAGGTACACAGCCAATCTGTTTAGCTCTAGTTAATTCATATTAACCATTGTATGCTAGCCTATTGAATGAATACATCGCAGTACCTGTTGAAGATTCTTTAGCTTATTTCCAGCTCTTTGGTGTTATAAACAATGCTGCCTATGTGCAAGAGTTTTGTTAGAGTGGAATTCCTGGATCATAAAGTGGTCTTTGTTATAAATATATTTTATCCTTATTAAGGAATATCAATTAATTTCATTTTATTTACTTATTTAATCAATAGAGTTAGTTATTTTTTTCCTAGTGGCTTATAAACAGCATTGTTAGGCTATAATATTTTAAATATTATTTATATGTGGTAAATTTTTTCTAGCAATATGATTTTGTCACATGTTTGGGAAAAAAAGGTAAGATAAATCCTGGGTAAGATTTGTTACAAAATAACAGAAGTGTTTTCTGTAATATATTAAGTTTAGTATAAAAGATGATGGATATCTCCTACAGATTACTCATTTATCCAGAAACATTGTACTGTGAATGTATAAGTGGATTTTTAAAAAATTAAATTTACTGGGGTAACATTGGTTAATAACATCATCTAAGTTCCGAGTGCACACATCTATAATACATCACCTGAACATAAGTATTCTGTGCTTACCACCCAATGTCTAGTCTCCTTTCATCATCTTATATTTGTTCACCTTAACCTTCCCCATCCTTCTACAACCCTACTCCCCTCTGCTAATCACATACTGCTGTCTGTGTCTGAGTTTGTTTTGCTCATTTGTTGCTTTGTTTTACATCGCCCATATAAGTGGAATCCTATGGTTCTTGTCAACTTGACCCCAAAGGCAAAGGAAGCAAAAGCAAAAATTAATGAATGGGACTCTTATCAAACTAAAAAGCTTCTGCACAGCAAAAGAAACCATCAGAAAAACAAACAGGCCAACAACTGAACGGGAGAATATATTTGCAAACAATATCTCTGATAAGGGTCTAATATCCAAAATATATAAAGAACTCACACAACTCAATAACAATAAAAAATCCAATTAAAAAATGAGCAGAGGACCTTAACAGACATACAGATAAACAACAGGTATATGAAAAGAAACTCAACTTCACTAGCTACGAGGAAAATGCAAATCAAAACCACAAAGAAATACCACCTCATTCATGTTAGAATGGCTATTATCAATAAGAAAAGAAGATGTGGAGAAAAGGAAACCCTCATATACTGCTGGTAGGAATGTAAGTTGGAGCAGCCTCTATGAAAACTAGTATAGAGATTCCTCAAAAAAGTAAGCATAGAGCTACCATATAACCCAGCAATCCTTCTTCTGGGTTTCTACCCAAAATTTTGGAAACACTTATTCATAAAGATCTATGTTCTCCTATGTTCATTGCAGCCTTATTCACAAAAGCAAGACCTGGTCCTAATAGATGAGTGTATAAAGAAGATGTGGTATATTTATGTAATGGAATACTACTCGGCCATAAAAAGTGATGAAATATTGCCATTTGAGAGCACATGGATGGATCTTGAAAGTATTATGTTAAGTGAAATAAGTCATCAATTCCATTTTATTAAATGTTTTGAACACTGTTAGTTGTTGATTTTTTTCCTAGGCCTTTTCTGCATCCTTGGAAATGATCTTATAAAATGTAACACTAATAGCATGATAAATTTTAATGTATTTTTTAATATTAAACCATATTTGAATTACTGAAATAAATCCCACTTATATATGTTTCTTTTGTAATGAACCAATGGAGTCTGCTTATCATTAAGTATACTAGAGGCCCAGTATATGAATTCATGCACGGGTAGGGTCCGGCCAGCACAGCCCCAATTGGGCAATCGGGGTCAGGTCTGTCAGGAGGAGGAGAGGGCAAGAGTTTGGCCAGCCGGCCTGCCCCGATCAGGCCGATCAGGGCTGGGCTGACTGGGGGGAGAGGCCGAGGGCGATTGGCCCACAGGCCTTGCCTCCGATTGGGATGGGGGGGCTGACTGGAGGTGGGGCTGGCCATTGGAGGGGCTGTGGGTGGTGGGCCAGCTGGCCCTGCCCCCAAATAGTGTGGGGGGTGATCAGGGGTGGGCGGGCTGGGGGGAGGGGCTGTGGACCAATCAGAGTGGTGGGAGCCCATCGGGGGCAGGGCCAGCCGGGGGAGGGGCTGCAGGAGGTTGGCCAGTTCCATCCCCTAATTGGGGTGGTTCGCTGGCCGCAGTGGGCATCATAGCGACTGGTCGTTCAGGTTGTTTTGGCATTCTGGTCACTGGCTTTTTATATATGTACTAGAGGCCCGGTGCACGAAATTTGTGCACTGGGGGGGGTTTGTCCCTCAGCCCAGCCTGCACCTTCTTCATTGTGGGACCCCTCGAGGGATGTCCGACTGCCCGTGTGGGATTGGGCCTAAACAGGCAGTCGGACATCCCTCTCACAATCCAGGACTGCTGGCTCCCAACTGCTCGCCTGCCTGCCTTCCTGATTGCCCCTAACTGCTTCTGCCTGTCGGCCTGATCACCCCCTAACCACTCCCCTGCCAGCTGGATTGATACCTAACTGCTCCTCTGCCAGCCTGTTTTCCCCTAACTGCCCTCCCCTGCAGGCCTGGTCACCCCTAACTGCCCTCCCCTGCAGGCCTGGGTCCCTCCCAACTGCCTTTCCCTGCTGGCCTGGTCGCCCACAACTTCCCTCCTCTGCCGGCTTGGTCACCCCTAACTGCCCTCCCCTGCAGGCTTGATCGCCCCCAACTGCCCTCCCTTGCAGGCCTGGTGCCTCCCAACTGCCTTCCCTTGCTGGCCTGATCGCCCACAACTGCCCTCCCCTGCTGGCCATCTGGTGGTGGTCATCTTGTGTCCACATGGGGGCAGCCATCTTGTGTGTTGGAGTGATGGTCAATCTGCATATTACTCTTTTATTAGATAGGATAGAGGCCTGGTGCATGGGTGGGGGCCAGCTGGTTTGCCCTGAAGGGTGTCCCGGATCAGGGTGGGGGTTCCCTTGGGGCGTGGGGCGGCCTGAGCGAGGGGTCTGTGGTGGTTTGCAGGCCGGCCACGCCCCCTGGCGACCCAAGGGAGGCCCTGGTATCTGGGGTATATTTATCTTCTACAATTGAAACTTTGTAGCCTGGAGCAGAGCCAAGCCTTCTGCTTGCTCTATGGCAGCAGCCATTTTTGGGGGGATTTATGTATCTTCTATCATTGAAACTTTGTAGCCTTAAGTGGAGGCCTGGGCCGGCCAGGGTGTGTGGAAAGCTTGGCTTTCTCCATTGCCCAGGGCAACCGTAGCCTCCTGCTCTTTCCAGCTCCGTGGCTGCCGCTATTTCTGTTTGGGTTTATGTATCTTCTATCATTGAAACTTTGTAGCCTTGAGTGGAGGCCTAGGCCAGCAAGGGCAGGCGGAAAGCTTGGCTTCCTCCATTGCCAGGGGAAACCCAAGCCTCCCTCCTGCTCTCTGTGGCTGTAGCCATCTTGGTTGGGTTTATTTGCATATTTGTTCTGATTGGCTGGTGGGCGTGGCTGGTGGGTGTAGCGGAGTGATGGTTAATTTGCATATTACTCTTTTATTAGATAGGATAGATAAACATTTCACTTTTTAAAAGACCTTTGTATCAATATTTATAAATAAGATTAATCTGTTTTTTCTTTTCTGGTGTAATCTTGTCTTAGCCTTTAATGCAATACCTACTTCATAAAAATAAACTTTATTATGTACTTAAAGAAAATGAAACTCCTACCAAGTGAGCATTTAAATGTTCTCTTTTCAATTTATGGCTATGACTTATAGAGTTTAATAATATTCTTGTGTACTTTTGCATTTCCACATTTTTTAACATTCTTCAATGTGGAATTGCTCTGTGTGTATTTCAAATTCTGGCATAAATTTTCAAATTGCTCTTCAAAGATGTTGTAAGAATGCTGTATATTCTTCGCCTAGCCCTGCTACTTTTCCCTAAGAGTTAAAAAGCCCCACAAGTACACAGTGCTCCCTGTGGTAGAATGGAAGTGAGTCAAAGGTCAACCCCTTGGCAAGCCTATGATTTTTCTCAGAAATCAATTTGAGGGTCTCTCCAGTTCAGAAAGAGAAAACTGGGCACTTTCAAAATTTGAAATCATAAGCCAAAGCTAAAATAATTTTAACCTGGAAAAAAATGTGATGTTAATATCAGCAAGCATGTATTAGGCCAGACAGTGCCACCTTCTTTCAACTTTAACCTCTCTGTTCAGTGTAGGTTCTCTCCACTATGACCCTCCTTCTATCCTGCTTCTTGTTCAATAGTTAGTAAATAAGTCACACTTCCTTGAAGGGAAAATATTTGAATGACAATATATTCAAAACACAAAACCAGAAAGGAAAAAGGGTTACAACAGAAGATAACAGCAACAAGTAAAGTAAAAACAAATTTAAAACAGAGAAAAGTAAGTAAATATTTAAATGGCAATAGTGTTAAGGTAATGAGACTAAAACAAATTAAGAGATGAAAATAAATTTAAAATTGGAGAAACAGGTAAAGTAGAAGTTTTAACGTATTTGCATATATCAGAGCAAAGATACATATTAAAATATTACTTATTTTCTGCAATAAAACAAAAGTCACCCTTAATATATAACCAAAGAGGACAAATAAAGTGAAAAAGAAGGAAAAACATGTAGCCCTAGGCAGTTCGGCTCAGTGGATAGAGCTTCGGTCCACAGACTGAAGTGTCACAGGTTCGATTCCGGTCAAAGGCATGTGCCTAGGTTGCAGGTTCCATCCTGGCCCAGTCAGGGTGTATGTGGGAGGCAACCAATCAATGGATGTGTCTCTCTCACATTGATGTTTTTCTCTCTCTTCCCCTCCCTTCCACTCTCTCTAAAAATCAATGGAAAAATATCGTCAGGTGAGGATTAACAAAAAAAACAAAAAAAACAAAAAAAAAAGGAGAAGAAAGAAAAGAACGTGGATGCCTCACTGAAGGGAAGCTTCCTGCTGCAGAGTATCTCACTGCAGAACATGGAGACAGCCATTAGGAGCTCGTTCTAATTCTTACCGTTCTACTGATAGGGATTATGCTTTAAAACAGACATCAAATAACATTATGTTCCTGCTGAAGAAAAGAAAACCCTCCTTCACAGCTTCAGCTAAAGGTAAAAAAGTAGAAGTCAACTCACATTATAATACTCATTCTCTATTTCTTTTCAAATATAGTATAGTGATTTTAAATCTCAATCCACACCCTTAGGTAAATAAAATATTATAACTTAATAGTCTAAAACTCAACTGAATTTCTATTTTGAACCTTATCATGTCACATGACAAAAGCTAATTTCCATTACTATACTGTGACCTCGCTTCCTCTCATCTCCAAGTCTAAGTTCTAGGGGCCTGACCACGTCTGAAGGCACGGCAGAGTAAGCAACATTCTTCTTCTGTCCACACGAGTAAGTACTAATCTATGCATTATCATGTTTGATAATCAGTTTGATCCCTGGAATACTTTAGACAGCCCTCAGCTCTGTGCTTGGCTGTTTTAGGACTGAGTCGTCTCGACTACTTCTAAAGAATCTCTACTCTAGGACTCCGGGACCATCCTGGTGCATCTGTGCAGAAGCAGCAGCCTAGAATCTTGTTGAAATGCTGCCATAATGGATACCAAGCTATTTTCTAGTGTCTTCCAAGTCCATCTAGTGTTTCATTACCTTCATGGGACTGTCTGGGAAGTAGGGTCCAGGGCCCCTCTGACCAGGATGCGGAGTCTCTCTTTTTCTTAGCCCAAGGAAATATTTCTATTTTCTAAAAAGAGCTCCACTCTCCTCAAATCCATGCCACCTGTTTCTCTTAAATCTTAGATCTTTAACATTTTCAATCCAAAAAGGATCTAGGAAACAATAAGCTTTGGCTACCAAATTGAATGACAGGAGAGAAAATGTAAAATATTTGGAGAAAAATACTGGATAATAATTTTAGAAATATGTTCCTATTATATAGTCTTTTCCCTTCCTCATTATACCTTACTCATCTCCAAACATTTTGAACTAAATTCAAAAGGTTGCTTTTTATTTTGATTTCTTGTTTTTAAGATTTTTAGAAACACATTTTCCCCTTTTCATTTATAGTAACATTCTTTTTGCATGCTAATATTGCATATTATTAGACTATTAATAGTGTCAGGTTAACACAACACAATTTCATGGGTTAAAAAATATTGCCCCTATCCTTTCTGAGTTTCTGTGCTAAAGTTTGGGGGTTGGGCTTTTAAGCTTAATTTTAAAAGAAAACCTAACTCTACACTTTTGATGAAAATGCATTTTTCATTGTCTCCCTTTGATATTAAAATAATCTTAACTTTTAGAACTTTCTTTTCATCTTGAATTGAAACCAGCTTTAGAAAACTGGTGAGAGGAAGGGGAGGAGAATCTTCTCCTTAGTATCAAGTCTACAGATGTGGAACCAAAGCTTATGTTTATAAGACAATTTCCAACAATATTATATTGTTTAGTTCATGCCTCTCTTTTTTCTCCCACATCTAATGGATGGAAAAGAACTAGGTGTTGCTCACTGACAGCCAATTAAGAGTCTGTTGTGTAAAAACTCCTCAGAGGAGCTGGACAAGGGGGTTTGAAATATTTCTTTTGATGTAGTTTCAGAGGGCAATGGCAGCACTACTTAAAACTGAACATATATAATTTGAAACCTTCATCTCATTTATCATTCTTGACATTTTTTCACATTAACAATCCAGAGCTCCAGTTCATGCAAATCTTCCCAATGATTCTGACTTAAACATTCAAAAAATCATTATAAAGAAATGCAGTCTATGATATATACTTTTGTTCAAGGAGGATTATATATATGCCACCCTAGTAGGAGGAATGTAAATATAATAATAGGTGAAGCATAAGGAAAAAGAAAGTAGGCATTTGGATTTTTCTACATCATCTTATTTCTACAAATCACTCCCAATTTCCCATATTAAGATTCACATACAATACAATTACTAATTGCTCCACTAAAATGACTTGATTAAGTTTTTCCATCTATTTTTTAACACAAAATCTACACATCAAATGAAGGCTCTCATTATATATTCTCATTGACAATAGCATAAAGGGTACATCCATAATGGGTTCCTAGAGAATATAATCAAATTAACTAAACAAGAAAAACAATCATAAAGACTAAAGAAGCTTCAGGAATAGAAAAAAAGAGAGGATGTGAAAGAACAAATTAATAATAAGGCTTCTGAAAATCTCCAGTGTGGGGTTTTTTGTTTTGTTGTTGTTGTTTTACTATATGCTTCCCAAAGTGAGTTAAAATACATCCATTCCAATTAGGAATAGCCAATTATGTAAATTTGTACTCTTAACATAGACTTCTGATTGAGACCATGAGAAAGAACAAGCAGATGGAGAGACCCTTGGGAGAGCTGGTGTAAATAAAAGCTTGTGAGACAAAAAGGATCTTTTCACACAAGGAGAAAATCCAGGCTTTTTCATCAAACAGTGTTCTTATTGTGCATTTAACTATTTTAATAAAGAGTGCAATACAAATGTGCAATAATAAGTTGGGTTTACCAACAATTCAACCTTTCAAAACAATGTCCAAGTCTGCTGTTAATAATTTAGTATGATTGATTATTTTGAAGAAAAGAAGATTCTCCATTCAGAAGGCCACTTTTTACCACCCGCATTCATCTCTGAATTCACAGCTTAAACTTGCTTCAAGCTAGTAGGCCAGAGATTTTAGCCATTTTCTCATGGGCCTTACAAACCACAGCAGCGATGCTCATTTGGACATGAGCATGATGATGGTAATGTACTCACTGCTAATATTCATACCATCATCCTCTAAGAAGTAGAAGGGAAAAACATGAGGTAGGTGAGATTTTATCTTACATATTGTTTTACCATGGATAGTTTTTATCCTGTAGTCTCTCTCTCTTTTTTTTTTTTTTTTTTTTTTTTTTTATCTTTCCTTCTCTCTGCCCTCTCCATCTTTACCCTTTACAATCTCTTCAGTACCTCCTAATGGTGCCTCTCGTGAGCTAATGTAAATAAGCTGGTGGGTATTTTTCCTATGTTTCTTCCTGGCCATTGAAATATTGAAGGGAGATCTTGCGTTATCAGAAGTTTAATCATTCTAGAAAGCTACTGCTAACAAAAGACTATGGTCTTGGCATAGAAATTCACAACTACTAGTAAGTGGAATAAAATAAAGTGTAAAGAAATAAAAGCTAATATAAACTGGAATTTAATACATGATGAAGGTGATCTTTAAATCAGTGGGAAGAGATGGTTACTTCATAAATGGAGCTGAACTGGGTATCCATCTAGAGGAAAATGAAGTTGAGCCCTTAATTCACACCAAATGCAAAAATAAATTTCAGATGAATTAAAGATTTATGTGTAAAAATTAAAATAATGTAATTCTTTTAAAATTTCTATATGTACAATCCTAGAGACAGGGGAGTCTGTTTTACCAATTCTGTGAACCAGACACACAAAAATAAAAATATAGATGTACATAAGTATTTAAAATTAAAAATTTTGTTTGAAAAAGAGACTACACTGATAAAAATATTTACAACACACATGACAGGTAAATGATTAATATCTTTAGCACAAAAATAGCTCTTACAAATTAATAACAAAAATGCAACAACCCTATAATGTTGGAGTAATAGATATAGTCAATTGAAAGCAGAATATCAAAAAAAAATTCAACCTTATTGAAGCAATAGTGAATAATTTATATCCATCAGATTGTCAAAAAATAGTTATAATATCTATATTAGGGGGGATTAAAGAAAAATTCTACTATATTGTTTGTGTAAATGTGAATTAGTAAAGTCTTTTTTGGAAAGCAATCAACAGTATTTATTAAATTAAAAATATGTATACCATAATCCACAGAATTCCACTCCTATTAATTCATTTTATAGAAATAATAGTACTAATCTATAAAAGGATATATTTATAAAGCATTTAAATGCAGAATTATTTAATGAGGAGAAAATATAAATAAAATGAATGTTTATCAAAAGAGGAATTCTTTTATTTATTTATTTATTTATTTATTTATTATTTTAATCCTCACCTGAGGATATTTTTCCATTGATTTTTAGAGAGACTGGCAGAGAGAGGGAAAGACAGAGGAAAATGTCAATGTGAGAGAAACACATCGATTAGTTGCCTTCTGCACGAGCCCCGACCAGGGCCTGGGCTAGGTAGGAGCCTACAACCCAGGTATGTGCCCTTGACCAGAATCGAACCCAGGACTCTTTGGCCCACAAGCTGATGCTCTATCCACTGACCCAAACCAGCTAGGGCAGAATTCTTTTTTAAAAATAATATATTTTTATTTATTTCAGAAAGGGAGAGGGAGTCAGAAATAGAAATATCAATGATGAGAGAGCATCATTGATTGGCTGCCTCCTGCAAGCCCCACACTGCAGATCAACACCGCAACCTGAGCATGTGCCTTGACCGGGAATCAAACTATGACCTCCTGGTTCATAAGTCAATGCTCAACCACTGAGCAACACCAGCCAGGCAAGAATTCTTAAATAAATGTCGTTATATTCATAAAATGAATTTGGCAGTATTAAAAAGAATGCATTAGACATACACCAATTAATTTGGAAGTTTTTCTCTAGTGTATGGTTCAGCAAGGAAATCAAGATTCAGAGAAGCTTATGTGATATGACCGTTTTTTAATGAGAAATATATACTGCATGTGAATGATTGCTTGTCTTTTTCTTTCTTTTAAAAATGACATTGCTATTTACATAATTCACCCTTTCAAAGTGTACAAATCCGCATGTCATTTATTTTTACATTCATCTTAAACGTTCATGGAACACTACCAAAGGCATCCCAGAGCACAGGAGGACGACAGACACAGAGATGCATCAGAAGCTTAGCCTTAAGATCAGACACTAAAAATCAGTGGCTACTGTGCCACGCAGGCGCATTCAGGATTGCCCTGTGCCACGCAGGCGCATTCAGGATTGCCCTGTGCCACGCAGATGCATTCAGGATTGCCCTGTGCCGTGCAGGCGCATTCAGGATTGCCCGGGGGATGTCAGAGAAGCATCTCCAGGGCTCCCAAGAGTCTCCCGAATGGGTTTGAAAACCCAAAGAATACAGTGCTATTGTCAAAATGCATATTCTTCCTAGCCCACTCCCTGAAGAAATTCAGGTAAAGAAAAAGACACTTCTAAAACATTATATTATCAACAAGTAATGCACTGCGCAGCTAAAAAGAGCGTGGAAGTAAAACTCTTCTACCGAATCCTGTGCTTTGCCTTCTCCAGCCTGTTTGCACTTCTCCTTAGTTAGGCATTGGGTCTTGGCTAAACCAATATGTTCTGATTCCCCCCACCCCTATTTCTTTTCAAACCACATTAACTCACACAGGAGCCAAACCTCTTAACTAAAGAATAATTTATGACAAAACAACTAGCATTTTAAACAAAGTTGTTTTGGGGGAGGAGGAAGAAAAGCCAGGAGATGAGGAGTTTATCCCTGAGCACAGCATGCTGGCAGCCTCCTCTCTAGGACTGGCCTGCTGGGATTATCACATTACAGCCAGGGCTTGTGCCAAGGCCAGAAACAATGCCACCCTGATCCTTTTCATCCCCTCCATGGTCTCGCAGAGCCACCGAGCCCACAGAGCAGTGAGACTCGCGGCTCTAAGGACCCTGGGCCTGCAGGAGGGAAAGTTACAGAAATGCAAAAGGCTTGGTTGCCTCAGTGAAGAGAGGCCATGTTGCTGGCATAAGTGATCTTTAGGCACATGATGTGGTTCAATTGAAGGCAATATGGTCCACCAGCAGAAGCTCTAAGTGGTGCTGGGCAAGACAAGGCCCAACCAGCACAGTACAAAAGGATGACTCATCAAACTGCCTACGTACATGCTTAGCATCTCCCTTCCGCTCACAAATCACAAGCAGACGCTGCGGGTCATGACACTGAATTTCACTCCTAGGTCACCTTGTCAGCTGGACAGGTTCAAGGCCAAGGTGTCTGACCCAGATGTAATGAACTCAGAGCTGGCATGCAACCTTGGGCAGTGGGACAAAAAACCAAGCCAACTGGGAAGAACTTGGGGGCGGGGGGGAGAGGGGATTTCCAGATCTGTGTGGTGGATGTCACTGGAGGCAAAGGTTGACCCAGAACGAACAAAAATCCTATTTCTCCTTCTTCTATTATAGGGAAAGTCTCAGATTCTTTGTAGAAAGTGAGAGAATTTAGTAAATGCTCCCTCCCCCCTGGGGTGGGGGGTGGGGACTGGCGATGATTATAGGAATAAACGGTGCATTGGCACCTGCTTGAGCAAGAGGGGATGGTTTGGACGTGTGCACGTGGAGACAGCTGCTCCTGTAGTGGAGAACCCACGTCCCAGGGATGGCCCTTCCTCCTCCTGCCTCTCCAGGGTCACTGACCAGAAACAGCTGTCAGTGTCGGCATGCTCAGTGTCACTGGCTGGTGTGTCTGCAGAGAATCACGCTGCACTGGCTCCGGAATCCTGTAAGCAGATGGTGAGCCTGGGGTCTGTGTGCTGAGGGAGCTGCTGCCATCAACAAATGGGCCTCCCTGGGGACTGACTGAGCTGGCACAGAGGGAGCAGGCTCGTGCAAATGTCCTTGGTGTGGTCAACTGTGGTTTACTTGGCAAGGCTGCCCTGTGCGGTATATGAATCAGATCCGTAAGTGTCAGTCACTCCAGTCAACTCTGCAAATACTTCCAGCAGAATTCCCCCAATGGTTTATTAACTGTACATATTTTGTATTTTAAGAGCCAGTGTTCTCTTGGAAGACAGTGAGGTATATCAATAATTTTATAAGATTCCTCATGTCACATATGCTATTTATTATGACTATAAACTGTATAATATCTAGTGACTTTTCTCCTAGATAAAGTTAATTTAATCCACTCATTTTCCACTTACTGTCTTTTCAGTTTCAATGGGGAAAATAAAAACAAAAGTGGAAAATGAATTATTTTTATTTTATGAGAATTAATATAGCTAAGAAAATATCCCCTTCTAGACCAGTAATGATAGGCCCCTGCCTGGCTCCAGCAGTGGATATTGTTTCAAACATTACAGCATTTTGCTGATGAACATGCCCAACTAAATTCCTAACCATTAATTTTCTAAATTGTACTTTTTAAACTTGACAAGACTTGTTTGGATACGGAATTATATCCTCTTCTAAATTTCTCCCTTCTGAATTTATTTTTCCTTAAAGGAATATTTCCCTGCTTTGTACAGCATTCTTAATAGTCAGGTATTCTCAATTTGCTTTGCAGCCTCCTCTATCTCCATGTGTTAATTTTTGCATCTGAATGATGGATGGTAAAGGCCAGTTTCACAGTCAGAAGGTGTTGCCTTATGAGAGAAGGAAAGGAAATAAGATATCAGATCAGGTCTGACCCAGGCTCTTCATGTTGGCTGGGGCTCCATTCCCCAGATTTTTCTTAAAAAGGACCAGGTCAGATGCAGACCCAAGAACCACAGATACATCTTCCAGACTTGACTGTTTATGCTCTGCAGGTAAGATCTCCCAGTACAGGGCTTGTTGCATCCAACTCCTTGTCAGTCTATATAGAAAACACTTTCCAGGACCAGAAAGAGAAACATTTTTTTTTTAAATATAGGGCTATATGTCAATACTTACTAGAATATATATCATTTTTTATTATCATGTCCCAGATGCCCCAAAATCCCAAAGTTTGTTTCATAGTAAGATTTTGGCTGCTACTAAGAAGACCACAACTTTGGAAAGGAAAGGCCTGCCTCCTTTAATAAAAGTATGAGAGAAAAACAAGGTAAAAAATGATTAAAGGCAACAGAGACCTAAAATGTATCTACTAAAACTGGACATTAATATTTATACTGACCTTCAATATTGAGCTTCAGATGTTTTACCAATTTCTTATTATGAAAAATTCCTGTCATAAAGAAAACAATCACTGAATTCTTTTTGCTTCTATCTCGTGTATTGTTGCTGAAAATCAGTTGGTTCCAAACTTTCATGACCCTTCATATTACCATCTTGAGATTCTTAACTTGGAGTTCACTTAGATGGGAAAAAATAGTAGTGGTATCCATGACTTTGTTAGCAATATAAATTACAGATATATTTTTATATCATGCTATAGCTATATATGATGAATTATTTTATTCTCATCACTGTGTTGAAATCCAATAAATTTTATAAAAATCCACTGGTTGATATTATTTTTAGTGTATTTATGAAGAAGCAAATTTATTACTATATTATAGATTTAAAAAATATTTTATAACTACATGTCAAACTAATTCTATGTATTTTACTTTATTCATTAAAATATTTTCAAAAAAATTAAAATAAATTAATATTATTCTAAGAAAGAATCCACAGACATTGCCAGACTGCTGAAAGAGACTGGCTCATGTGTGCACACACACAACACACATACAAGCTAAAAATCACATACCAAGCCTACATGATTGATGGTATGGCCCAGGTGATATATGAAGAAGTAGTCAAAGAAACTAGAAAAAAAGAAGTGCCATGCTTTGTTATCAATGCTGGCCATGTGTGGGGATGAGAATATACAGGAATATGCACATTGAATTTACTTTCCCAACTCTAACACCTGTGGATGATATTTACATACTTTGGGGGGAGTGGATAGTGAGCTGCAGCATGGTTTAATCATAAAAAAATGCTGATTCCTTTTGAGTTCACTATTACTGATTATTCTATAAGTAACATTATGCAACTCATTACATTTGAGGATACATTTAAAACCTTACAAATAGCTTCACTATTTTGAGGCCAATCCTGGAACAACAATCTGAAACAATCTCTCTCCTCCCATAGAAATGCTAATTTAAGTATTTTTAAATATCTCACCTAAAGCTGTATATTGAGGCTACCTTGTTCTTGGATTAGTGCTTCCAATCTTATCACAGGTATTTGCACTTGCTGCTGCCAGCAATTCTAGTTTCAGTCATTTTAAATATAAAACCTGCTCATGAAGTTGGTTTCAAAATCCTTCTAGTGGAGAAGTCACCTATTAAATCATTTCCTCAGCAGATTGAGTGTTGCCCTGTGTTCTGGAATTAAGTATTTAACATTTCCAACAAGTGGCTAAAGATAATGCAGGTAATTGTACATTGAAAGCATTTTGCTGTATCTCCTGACCCAGCAGAAGCCCATTTTATAAGGCCCTAAAAAAAACCTCAGTAATGTATAGAAAAATGAAAAGGTATAGGTTGGGCAATAGTCTATAATAGAAGAGATTGTCAGCAATTGAGAGCTGGGTCTTATAGAAACGTGAGGCACAAAGAGAAATTACTGAGAAAGTTATAGCAGTAACTTTCTCCATCTTATCCTGTCCTTTGCTGTTCTTTTCTGCTCCCTACTCTGCCCCCTCTTCTGTTTTCTTTATTTTCTCCTTTAAAGTTATAAACCTTCCCTTTCTCTTCCCCTATTTTCCATTTTTCATTTTCTTCTCTCCCTGTCTTTCTATTATTTTCTAGCTCTTTCTCCCATCTCTTCTTTTCTGCTTTTCTCCTTTAATTCCTGTTTTGCCTTCCCCTTTTTGAGCCCTATAAGAAAATCCCACCTGTGTAAGGGAAGTACAGTAGTCATGGGAGCCCTCAAGAGGAAGGGTCTGCATGATCTATTATTTCCCATCCTTTTGCTTTCAAGCTACCTATGTCTTTATATTTGAAGTGCCTCTTGTTAGTAGTGCATATTTGGGTCATGCATGTGTGAGCACAAGTATGTGTTAATCCATTCTGGTAACCTCTTTTAATTGGAATGTTAGACCATTTATATCAAATCTAATTATTGATAAAGTTGGGATTAACTTTATCATTTTGGACACAGACAACAGTGTGGTGAAGAATGGAGGGTAGAAGGGGCAGAATAAGGGACATCTGAGACATAGGAGACAAAGGACATAGGAGATCACATTCAATTCCTAGTCAGGGCACATGCCTGGATTGCAGGCTCTGTCCCCAGTGGGAGGCGTGCAGGAGGCAGCCAATCGATGATTCTCTCTCATTCTTGATGTTTCTATCTCTCTCTCCCTCTCCCTTCCTCTCTGAAATCGACAAAAAATATTTTTTTAAAAATAGTGTCAATAATAAATAAAGAAGTAAAAAAAAAAAAGCGCAAACTAGTTTATTTTGATAAAAAAATCAAAGTCTGGTTACCTTTGGGATTGAGGAGGTGCCTGAGTAGAAGCATAGAAATGATTCTGGGAGAGGTTGGGAATGTGTATATCTTGATCTAATTACAAAAATGTATGAATAAAAGGAAGAGAATGGTTTCATTAAGACTATCAACAATGAAAAAATATATGGTGTTATTCATAGGTAAAAAAAAATAATAACAAAAATCTTCTGTTCCTCTTCAGAGAACATAAACTAAAAAAAAAATTTGTAAATGTCATAAAAATTTAAACTTCTATGTAGAAAAACAGACTTTGGATAATTGACAAGGCAAATCATACACTGCTTTTCAAAAATTGCAAATATCCTTAAGATATAATGATTTTCCCACAAATAAATATAATAATAGAGAAATAGTTATCACCTATGGCCAGAAAATTTAGGAAAAAAATACAAATGACAAACAAATTATGAAAATTGTGTTTATTAAAAAAGGAAAGCATTACAATACATAACACCACAATATTTTTAGCTTATCAAAATGCTAAAGATTCTAAAGAGATAATAGTATATTTAAAAGTGAGGGAATAAAGTTCTCTCATATGTTGTTGGTGAAAGAATAAATTGGTAAAAGGATATTTATTTGCAAATGCTTTGAAAATATTGTTCATTTTAATGTATGAATCCATTTATAAGACTATATCCAAGAAAAAATAAATATATGCATAAATGTTTACTATAGTAAATGTATTGAGTAAAAAAAAAAAGGTAGCAAAGCATTATGTGAAGAAAATTCCATTTTCAGAAAAATAAATATCTAGGCATGGGCATTATGAGTAAGTTATAATTTTCTTCAGTTTTTCTACTTGCACATTTAATTTTTAAAAACAATTTGATTTATTTAAAACTCTATATGACACTTAACTTATATTTTTAAAAATTATAAGTATATTTAAGTAAGCATACATATAAAAAAAGAAAATGATGGAAGTTATCACAATATTTCCTGTAATTTTTACTGCAATGATAGCCTTTGGGATATTAATTTTCCTTAACATTTTTGAGTGTTTCCCTATAATAAATATATATATTTCTTTTTAAATAATATAGAACAATTTCTAAAGTAAATGAGAAATTTAGAGAAGTACTAATAGAAAGCCCACCATTGGGGGCGAGATCAGGCCGGCAGGGGAGGGCAGTTAGATGCCCTCCCCTGCCGGCCTGATCTCACCCCTAACTGCTCTCCCCTGCCAGCCTGATTGCCTCTAACTGCCTCTGCCTGCCTGATTGCCCCTAACTGCCCTCCCCTACCAGCCTGATCTCGACTCCAACTGCCCTCCCCTGCCAGCCTGATCTCACCCCCAACTGCCTTTCCCTGCCGGCCTGATCTCAACCCCAACTGCCTTCCCCTGCTGGCCTAATCACCCCTAACTGCCTCTGCCTTAGCCCCCACCACCATGGCTTTGTCCAGAAGGAAGTCAGACATCCGGAAGATGGCCAGTTGACCTGGTCTAAGTAGCATATTACCCTTTTATTAGTATAGATAGATTATATAGGATAGAATTGCTTAAATCAGGTGGGGGAGAGCCTTTTTCAGCAGGAGGAGATGCTCTTGGCAGACAAAAATACATAATCCCTATATCTGGACTGATAGCCAGCCATATGCACTATACTGCCAAACCGGTCATTAAGAAATTGAACCACTTTCTTACACCTTACACCAAACAGCTGTTGCCCTTAAAATCCCTCCTCAGCGCCTACCTTAGGTTCTGCCTTCTCAGTTCACCCAGACTAGGTTCTGATTGGTCGGTTTCTATGACAGTCAGCGTCTCCAGGCCTATCTCCAGGCCTGATCACAGAGGCGGAGCTGATCAGCAGCCACCCCAGGCTGCTGGTGAGCGGGCTGAACTGCTGACCTCTTGGAGAGAGAGAGGGGGTCAGCTGCTGGCGAGTACTGGAGAGAGAGAGAGAGAGAGAGAGAAGCGCTCTCAGCCCTTGCCTCTCTCTCTCTCTCTCTCTCCGGGCCTCGCCAGCAGCCTGGGGTGACTGCTGATCAGCTACACCTATCTCTCTCTCCAAGAGGTCAGCAGTTCAGCCCGTTCACCAGTCCCCACCCACCCGAGCCTGCTGCACGCACAGCCTGATGTTCGGTCATCCCTTCAGTTGTTTTAGATATTACGGACCCTGGCTCTTTATATATATAGGTATTCTGGCTATTTTATAACCAAATAGGCAAAACTAACCAAATTTTCTGGTTGTACACTAGTGAAAAATGCCTACATTTCTCATGACACATCCTCAATTTTAGGACCCATTTAGAACTCGATGACATTCAGACTGAAAGAACCAATTTGTTTCTTTTCTAACTGTACCTCAATATGAGAAGAAATGTGGTTAAGAGAAATGGCTTATCTAACCTGTGAATGTATGAAAACTATTTGTCAGGTGGTGACTTGAAAGCTGTTTTAAATTTAGAGTATATTTCACAAAGCATTGGTTAGTAAAAGCTCTGCACACAATGGGCCTTTATCTTGTTTCTCTAGATGAATAGTTTTCAAGTATTCACTGCACAGTCCCTGGAGTAGCAGCATTGTTAGAAATGCAAATTCTTGGGCTCCACTGTACTATTGAATCAAAAACTCAGGTGTTGTGGCACAATAATCAATTATGAACAAGCCACCTAATGAATCCAGTGGTTCATACACAGTTTGAGAATGATTGCTCTAGATGGTCTTTTGTGCATGTCCTTTATAATCTACTTAGAGAAGATAGAAGCATTATGGCTTCATCTATAGAAACAATTTTATTTCATGATGAATCTTTTTGAACTTGTACAGCATTATCTATCATTTATTATCTCTGAAAGGTGAAAATCTGACATTAGAATTCTTATGATGAATAAACAACATAGTGACATAATAGAAGCAAATTCATATGTTAATGTGTTCCTATTTAACATGGAATATGGTGAAGACAGCAGATCCTACTGAAAGAACCTAGGTTACATGTTGTCATATAATATCCTTGTGTTCATTAGACTAAAACAACGCCCTGAAATCTCAGAACCCACCAATATTGATAAAATAAGAATATTATCCTATCATTACTATAGATCCTAAAAATAGAATTTAAGATTATCTCTTTTAGCAACTCAGAAATATGTTAGAGGATAGAGGTGAAGAATTTGTGGCACACATTGTCCAAAATAATCGAAGTCTGCAAATTATCAATTTAGCTGTGTTGAATCTATATTCTACAGCAAGAATACTTTCTAGAAAAGAGAAGAGAATCAGAATATATACATTTTGGGGGAAGGGTATGATTTGACAAGAGACTCATGTCCATTTCTAATCATACAAGAAAAATATATCAGCAGGGATGATGAATAAAGCCACTTTTTGTCTCAGAGTAATCTCTGGAATCTTCAGAAAATGTTGAACACATCCTTTCTTTCTTTCATCTTTAATGTTTTATCTATCTGTTGCTGTTATCTATTTATTTCACAATTTTATGTCTGCAATTTGGACAAGACTCTGTGGGGGGATAGTTTGTCTCTACTCCACAAAGCATCAGCTGGGATGGCTTAAAACCTGGGAACTAGAGTGAGTGAAGGCTCATTGACTCAGATGTCTCATGATTGAACCTGGTTGTTGGTTGAGGATTTAGCTGGGATTGCTGGCCAAAGACTTATCCATGTCTTCTTTCCGTTTGGCCTGGGCTTCTAAGGGTGAGCATTCTGAGAGAAACAGGTGGAAAGCCATATATCTTTTGTAGCCCAGCCTCTACAGTCAAAGCTGACAAGATGTCGCCACACTCTTATTAGTCAGAGCACTCACCATCTTCCCCAGAATCAAAGGAAAAGAACACAGACTCCCCCTTATTGATGAGTGAGTGTGAAATTTCTAGAAGAGAATGTAGGAACAGAAATATAGTTATAGCCACTTTTGCAAAATACAGTGTGCCACAGACCTCTGGCCACAACAATTCACATTTCTTCCCTAGAGATAAGAGTGAGCAAGACCTCAGATGTGAGTTTAGCAAAAGAAAGCTAACCCCACTGAGTCCTGCCTAAGTTGCATATTCATGAGCAAAATAAATGTTTTTATTGTAAGCCATTATGTTTGGACTGATTTGTTACACAGCAATCAATAAGTGGAATACAGATCCTCAACTTTTTTCACTGGCTAAACACAGGTAAGAGACACAATGGCATAAGAGACACTATTCAACACAACCAGATATTTAAAATAAGATAGGCTGGTTCTCATACTCTAACTCCTTCTCTTACTCCAGAAAACATTTTGAAATACAAGTAAATGGGAGTTATATCATAGTAATAACCCTGAATTCACTTTTTTTAGACTAAAATAATATTTTACAAATTTTGGTATCTCATCTATTGCTTCTGACACACCACACAACTGTTACAACGAGATGTAGATGAAAAGCCACTGACCTAGACACTCCTAGAGGTAAATGCTGCTTTAAAATAGTTTAACAAATGTCTGCAAAGTTAACAAATTAATGCAAAAACCTGAGTTTAGTTAATTCTGTCTTTCAAGAAGATTAGCCTGCAGTAGTTTGCTTCTGGCTGGACAGGAATGTATAAAAGGAGTGAGAAATGGAAATATTATCAATAAGCAACTTTTTCTGTTCGTGCTGAGAGGTGGTGGAGGAACCACAAGTCACTCTCTATCTCAGACACCTAGCCCATTGGACAAGTTTAATCTTCACAAGTACAGTGGGCATACTTCTCATTGAGCCCAGTAGAGTTCCACCATTCCATCTGATTTCACATTCTTCCCAAACAAAATTTTCTACAATAACTTATGTGGTCATTATACTCATAAGTAAAGTGTTCAGAAAATAACTTATGGGTTTGTGGGATGTATTATGATCTCTGGACAAATTTTTGGAATAATTTCTAAGAGAGGGGATCTGGATAATGTACTTTACATCCAAACAGATAGTCCCAATCTGGAATCAAGACATGAGAATCATGTTTGCCCTGGATTCATCATGTTACACTCTGTTAGCTGTCCTCCTCTTAACAATCTGACTCCTTGCCAGTTGTAACACTACATCTGTTAGTTACAGCTGGGCAGTAAGTAGAATTTTCACTAAAAGCACTCAACATAGTTTTCCAATGGCTTCTACTGGTACTTTAAAGTCAGCTTCTAAGTGTTCTGTAAAATTAATTTGCTTGCTCAGGATTGCATACTTTCTTTATCACAGTATGCAAGGAAGCCATGGGAAGAAAGTCTTTGCCCAAGTTTCTGTTGATTAAGGAACTTTGTCTTCTATCTAGCCCAGTCGTCTTGCAAAAAATATCCCAAATTTAATCAAAACATTTGTATAAGTTTTCTAACAGGAACATTGGCTTTGATAATTAAGTCATCATACTTTAAGCTTTCATACTATGCATTAAAAGCAAAGCCACAGCCCTGGCTGGTGTGGCTCAGTTGGTTGGAACATTGTCCTGTGCAGGAAGGGTTGCAGATTCGATTCCTGGTCAGGGCACACTCAGGTTGTGGATTTGATCTGATGCAGGAGGCAACCGATTGATGTTTTACCCTCACATTGATGTTTCTCTCTCTCTCTCTCTCTCTCTCTCTCTCTCTCTCTCTCTCTCTCTCTCCTCTCTCTCGTTATGATTACTACAATATGGAAAATTTGAAACATTAAAACAAGTAGCCTAGCACATGCTGTTCTTAAAATAAAGCCAAGATCTTTGATTTTAACCTCCAAGGAGCACATACTTTGCACATATGGGAAGACAAGGGGTCCCCAATGCTCTGGGCTAAGCTATAAATAAAGAATGTATCACATGACAGATAAAAGCAGAGCCTGATTTTCCTGTTCTCCCTGAACACCCAAAAGATCAGAGAGTTAATTCTTGTCTCTGAAGTCTAAAAACCATCAATTATGAAAAGTCTCTCAGTTAGGGATTACTTTTATTTTCATCAATCTCCATAAACTTGAAAGCACTAAATGTCCAAGCTCATAAGATGTATTCTCTGACTTGCTCACCAATCTATTGAGTAGATTTATATATAATGTGAGTAGGTATAGATACCTCCATCTCTCAATACTTTATGAAACAAAAACATTTGCTTTTATAAAGGAGCCCCTCTCCCCTTTTAACAAAAACAGGACTTTTTAAACAAAAGGTGCAACATTCCTGTGAGTCAGACCCTTCCCGGTAGCCTACTAGATTCATCATATTAAGTGAACTTCCAACAGAGGGTGCTGACTTTGGGCATTAGTGAGGTGCTCTCCAGGCTTTATAGTCTCCTTGCTCAAGTCCAAAGGACTTACCATAACTGGCCTCTGCCTCGTTACCTAGCTTTAAGGAAGAGATGTCAATTTGGAACATCCTATTAGTCACAGTGACCAAAATGAAAGTTTATAAAAGTAAACAGAGTAAAATGTTTTGGGGTTTGGGCCATAGGCGTTGGGGAAGGTGCTCTGCCTGGTGTGGCCTGTGTTGCCCTGTGTTCTGTTCTGAGTGGATTTAAACCCAAACTCTCCTTGCAGGCAAACCCATGGATTTAACTACAGGGTGCCTGGGATGCTAAACCTGTTCTCCTGGCATTGCAGCTACTCTCAGCTCAGCGTGGGGTGACAACTAGGCAATGGAGGTGAGCATGAGCAAGTTCATAGTGTGAAGGTTCTTCTTAATGTATCTCTGAAAGAAATCTTGCTCACAAAGTTCAAGTTCAGATGACTTTGAGATGAAATACAAGAATCTTAAGCTAAAGAGTTTTCATTGGCTTCATTAATTTCTAACTGTGGAACAGTGAAAGCCATAAAAAATAACTAGCTATGGCGTAGGCAGGCAGAGAGCAAATATGACCATATTGAATGACCATATTGATATCTCTTATCATCCAGATATCAACTGCCTGTCTCTAAACATTCTAGTTCCTAAGTTTAAGCAATGACTATTTCCCAAAGGTTTGGAGCTTCTGCAATGAGCCTCCTAAAAGTTAATACAGTACCTAGCAAAACTTCTGTGAGTATTAAAAGTATAAAGCAATCATAGGCTAGGCTCAGACAATTTAGTGTGTAAACATGCTTTGAGGTCATCCTAATGTTATAGAGCTTGTTTCTTAATTTTATGCTTGTGATACCCTAGTGTGCTTTCAAATGGTAATTATCTAATCAATATTTTATTATCATCTGTAGGGAAACAATTATAGGGTGTTAGGACTACCATCTTCCACCCTCCACCCCTAAGAAAAAGAAATCTCTCCTGCTTATCTTGTCATTCTTAGGACAACAGTAAAGAGTTAAAAATACTTTTCCCCTGAGATAGAAGAATTAAAATATAAGTAGTATCTCCTGCCCAGCAGCTGTGTGGATGAAGGAAAATTCTGCTAAAGAAAAAATAGCACAGAGATAGGAAGGTTCAGTGTGGGTAGATTTTATGTTTCTCTGAAGATTTTGATGAAAAAGGTATTAGAATGAGAAATAAACATCAGCAGTCTGGACAACTGTGAACCATTACAGAGCTAGCTATGCCTTTTCTTTACTGCTGTTTTATTTACAGTATTTACACTGGTCTTTAGAGCATAAACAGTGTCTATCTTACTCTGAATATACTAAATTGACCCAGAAAATACTCTCATACAAATATGTAGAAAATATATTAATATTGGACACCTAAACCCCCCAGATCAGTTTCCATATTTAAAATGAGACTCATATTTAATTAAAAAAAACTCAGCTCCTTAGTGGTTGCCCCATTTCACATACCCTTTGCACACGAGACAGAACTCTGTGTTCTTCACAAGCTAGTTTCAGTTGCGCATGCACTGGGATTGAGTTATCATGCTGACTTAATTTACTGCTGCAACTCTTGCATCAGTCAAGCCAGGAGGGTATAATTAGAAGGAAGATGTTCTTAAGTATTAAAAATGTAATCATGGCAAACCAGGGTGAGGAGAAATGATTACCTGTGTGGACAGCTTCTATCAAGCAGGCATTGGGGTAAATTACGCCAAGCCATTAAGCAGAACTCTTAGATAAACCACTAACATTTACTTTCAGTACTTCCCAGGGAAAGTACAAAATGCACAGGTCCCTAAAATGATCTCAGATTGTCTTCTGAGGTGTTACTCCTGGCTATAATCTATTTGCTCTCTCTCTTGTTGCAGTTTGTATTATTCTTGATTATTTAAAAATTACTCTTTGTGATATATTCAGCTAGGGTTTTTCTTTCACTATAGGTCATTGGTTTTCCTTATATTTATTAAGAAGAAAATTTACTGGCTACATTTTTTTCAATCACACTTTACAAAAGAAGTCCCCTGAATCTTCAAGAGAGTCGTGGCTTTACCCACAGAACCCTCTACTAACCCAGTGCCAAGAAGAGTTAGGGCGATCTTCCTTCTGTTCAACCACACCATGAGACCACAGGGTTGCTAGTGTTCACAGGGATCAGTAACATGGAATACCAGCACTCCAACCTTTACTTCCAACTCCCAACAAAAGCCCAGCGGAGGACTTCCAGCCAAGATGGTGCAGAAAGTTAGCCATGGGCATATTAAAATGCAGCTAAATTCTCTCTAAAAAAATGCATTCAGAAATGCTGAAAGAAAAGGCATGGAAAGTTCTACTGGGCAAATAGCTGCTATGGCAAAAATAATGCAGACAATGTAGAATTTAAGGTAAAATTGTTCACTGTTACTAGAGATAAGGATCAAAGGATCAATAATTTCTTATAATAAAAGAATTACCCCTCCAAGGAATTCTACCAAGTATGAAATTTTTGCTTTAAGTAACAGAGAGAGTCTCAATATAAATGGAATAAAAACAGATAGAATAATAATGAGGAATTAACCAATTCAGAATAACAGAGTAGGATTTTTTAACACTCTTCTATCAGGTAAAGAAAATACCTGAACTATATGAGATTTAAATAAAAAATCATATATATATATATATATATATATATATATATATATATATATATATATCTTTAGAACAATCATGCAACAATGGTAATTTTTTTTCAGTTCATGTGGAAACTCTATAAAAGTTGATTACAAACCAGGCCACAAAGTAAGTCTCCAAAGTGTCACATAATCTGTATAATAAAGACTATAACAGACAATGCAATTTAGATGGAAATCAAGAATTAAAGGTTAATTTATAAATATATTTGAAAACAGAAAATGCTCTCCTAAATAACACCTTGGCTAAAGAGGAAATTAAAGGGGAAAAAAATGACAATAAACATTCCACTCAAAAGTGCAGCTGAATGGTATGTAGAAATTACTAGCTTCTTTCTAAGGACCAGGCTGTCATGAGGTAAAATTTAATGAAGAAAGAATTACAAAAATCTAAAGATTCTAGAAGACTAATAATGACAACTTTTGAACTCCTACACAATGTCTGACATTCTTACATCCACTTTGTGCTGTTTGAGTAAGCATTTCTGTGCTATATTTTTACAGAGCATGAAAGGTTTGTTGGTAAAAAGGTTGATGCTTAAGGAGTCAGATCATGAACACAGAAGTCAGATGGCATGGTCTTGAATTTCTGCTCAATTTCTGCTGTTGAATGACTAAGGGCAAGTTATTAGCTTCTTACACTTCAAATTTTTCATCTAAATTGTTTTAGTTATTATAGATTTTTTTGCTCTTTAAGTTCTAGAATCAACTTGTGTATATGTACATAAAATCCTACTGGGTAGAATTTTTATTAAATCTATAGGTAATTTTGGGAATAGTTGACATCTCTACTGTGTTAAGATTTCTAGTCCATAAACATGGTATGCCTTTCCATTACTTAGGTCTTTATGAAAATTTCTTTTCTCAATATTTTGTAGTTCTAAATATAGAGAACTTATACATATTGTATAAGATTTATACTTAAGTATTTCATATTTTAATTCTATTGTAAAAGGTAATGCATTTAAATTTGGGTTTCAAAATTTTCACTGCTTGTATATAGACATACCATTTATTTTTGTGTGTTGACTTCATATCCTGCAATCTTGCTATACTCACTTATTAGTGTACATTAGAGAGTTTTAAAGGGATTTCATGAATCAACCTAGAGAGATGTCCCCAGAGCAGCCCAAGTCTTAAGTGGAGAAATCTCACTGAGTATTGTTTAGAAATAAAATATTGGAAATTACAAGAGGGACAGGGCTCACTAAGTAGGAATTTTTCTCCCTTATTTCTATATCGTCCCTCCCTTTCTGTTAAATGGCATTTAGTTTTGGAAACAGTCATTTCTACATGCAAACATTGGAATCCAGTCTTACACAATTCCAATGTTTGCATGTAGAAATGACTGTTTCCAAAACTAAATGCCATTTAATAGAAAGGGGGGGGGGGAAACGATATAGAAATAAGGGAGAAAAATTCCTACTTAGTGAGCCTTGTCCCTCTTGTAATTTCCAATGTTGAAATTACAAGGGCCTAGGTTTAGTATAGGCACAGCTCCACTTCCCATATGTGTAGTCCTGCATAATAATATCTGGGTTGATTTTAGTGTTTTTTGTTTTTGTGCTTTATGTAGTTTGAAAATTCTTGAGGTACCTACATCCTATATACTAAAAGCCTAATATGCTAAGTGTCCAGTCATCCAGTCGGCCATTCAACCAATCAAAGTATAATATGCTAATGCTATGCTAAGGTGGCTCAACTGCTCGCTATGACAGGGGGCAGGAAGTCAACCAGTCGACCAGTCTCTATGACATGTACTGACCACCAGGGGGCAGATGCTCCGACTGGTAGGTTAGCTTGCTGCTGGGGTCCTGACGATCGGGACTGAGCAAGACAGGCCAGACATGCCCTGGAGCCCTCCCGCGGTCCCTCCTCAGCTGGCCAACCTCCCGCGTCCCTCCCAGGCCCCGATTGTGCACCAGTGGGGTCCCTTGGCCTGGCCTGTGCCTTCTTGAAATCCAGGACCCCTCAGGGGATGTCAGAGAGCCTGTTTCAGCCCAATCCCACAGGCAAGGCCGAGGGACCCCACTGGTGCACAAATTCGTGCACCGGGCCTCTAGTATTTAAATAAGATTAAATCATTTCTGGGATAGTGTTATTGCTAGCTGTAGTGTATTATATTCAAATTCACATATGAAAATGCTCAGTTAATCAGAATATTCATTTAACTAAAAGTCAGTCCACTAGACATAAACAACCTTTTGCAAAATGAGGCAAACCCACTAGTGCTAAACCATAAAGAATATACAATGAAGTTAACATTACTTTGTCAGCCACATAATTAGAAAAAAATTAATTGGTATCTATGAACCACAAAGAAGTTAGGTTGATGGTTGGTTGCAATTCTTTGTTTTTTTAAAAATATATTTTTATTGATTGCAGAGAGGAAGGGAGAGATAGAGAGAGATAGAAACAGCAATGATGAGAGAGAATCATTGATCATCTGGCTGCCTCCTGCATGCTCCACACTGGGGACCGAGCCACAACCCGGGCATGTGCCCTGACTGGGAATTGAACTGTGACCTTCTGATTCATAGGTTGATGCTCAACTACTGAGTCATGCCAGCTGGGCACAATCCTTAATCTTAATATCCTATACCTTGTTACAGTCCTCAAAGAAAATGTTAAAAACCTCCTAGAAAAAATGACTCAAATAGCTAATACTATCAGTGACCTGTCATTTATCACCCCAATTTTTTTTGAAGGACCTGTATAATAAATGTGCCTTATATTTTCTCTTCCTAAATATAATATAAGTGTCTTGACCCTTCAGACAGTGACACTGACTTTTTTAAAAATCCCATTTATTTTCTATCATTTTGTAGACAGCAATTATTAAGTAATTGTTAAGTAAATCAATTAATGAAGAAATGACTGCAACAAGGACTTACTGTGAACAAAAGCAGTAAAACGAAATGCTAATTAGAGCCAGCATGCCATAGTTTAAGGGCATGTATCTTCCCTCTGGGATGAGCAGATGAGTCTGTGGTCTCCAAGCATCTCATGGACCCATTATCTGGCAATGCACCCCCATCTCGGTGCCCAATTAAAGCATTTCTCTGAAAGGCATCAAAAAGTTAAAGTTGCTTCAAACCAGATGTGCCTGGCATGCAGAAACATTCTGGCCCTAGCAAACTACAGTCTCTTCATCTGGGTGATGTAAGCACTGGCCTTAGCTGTACCCAATTTAGACATCAGAAACTTGTCCATTTGTACTATGCTATTTACCCATTACTCTCATTCAATTTTCCCACATGCCTTTCCCAATTATCTACCAATTTAGTCCATTTAATCTATCTCTACTACAGTAAATATGTTCCCCTTTAGCATTTACTAGCACTTGGGCTGGACTTTCAAGGGCCTCTAACAGGCTTGGTGATTCATTTATTTTTCCTCTTCCCATTCAATTTTGTACTTATGAATCATCACAAAAGTGGATGCTGCTGCTGTAGACAAATGCACTGGCAAGAACCTAACTATACAACTGCCCATTTAGTCCTGAAACTACATGAAACAGAATAATGGCTGCAAAATTGATCTAGGCCACAGGGCAGAAACCATACTTAAACTTCATTCAGCATAGCACCTGCCACAGAGCTGATGCCTGGGTGCCATTTACTGTCCTTTCCATTATTGTTGATAATAACAGTGCTTACAAATGGAACAACATTTCTCCTGCTGCAGATCAAAAGAATCTAGAAAAATAGCCAATTATTTTATTTGAGAGAGGAAGAAAGTAATAATTCAATTTCCTCAGTTTTGCTGGGAGCTTGGCAGCTAATGTTAATTATTATCTCTAGTCATTTGGGCATTAGTATAACTAGCACTTCTAAATTAAATAAAGAGCATTTGTCTATTTTTGTTTTGTAGGTGATTTGGCCCATTCTAACTTTTGGGAAGAGGACCAGTCTGGCTTATCTGACTTATAGGCACTTCTCCCAGGCACTCCTAACTCCTTCAGCACTGATCATTCGGCATTAAGGATCCTGGAGGCTGGTTTGTAATCATGTACATTTGCATCCCGTAAGATCTTTATTAAGGAGGCTTTATTAAGGAGGCTTTTCTGTTTCAATATGTTTCTTTATACTTTAGGAAAGCTCTTTCTCCTATGTGCCAAGAAAAATATCGCAACAATACAGAAGTATACATAGACCCTCAAGAACTCCAGGATTTGCCACTCTGAATATTTTATCATGGGAAGAGAATCAGTTGATATAATCAAAAGATGGTTCAGAAGATTATCAAATTCATAAGAACTTTACAAAGAGACACACTCTTGGAAAACATTGTTTACTTGGCAGTCTTTTTGAAAAGGGTTCCTTCTTTGATGTGGACAGTTTGGGAGGTCAAGGGTTTTCTATGCCTAATGGTTGAATCAACAATTTCCTCCACACACATAAATTAGAAACAAGGAAAAACATAATCACCTAGATTGCAATAGCCACATTAGCCTTCACAAACCTGAGATTCTGAAAAATGGATCTTGGCACAGATGGCCGTTTGACCACCCAGTTTGCATTCCCCTCTCGCATCCTTACTTACAGAATCTGATTTTATTTCGGAGGGCAATGTGCCCAGATAAAAGAGTGTATTTCCTAGTCTTTCTAAAACTAGTAGTGACCAGTGAGACTAAAGTGGAAACAATTGGGTGGGATATCTGGGAAAGCTCTTTAAAGACACCTGACTCCCCAGGCAGCCCTTGCCACCACTACAACCACTTCTTTGTGACTGAGATACACATGTGATGGACAGGAACACTCCAGCAGTCACCATGGACCATTTTGCAGGTGAATGAAAGATGCAAAGGATGATGAAGCAGAAGAAAGAGGAGGCTGGTCGCTGACAACTATGACCCTGATTTGCCAGCTCTGAACTTTCTACCTCTTACAGGAGAGAAAAGGGAAATAGGTGTCTATTTAATGCCACAGTTCTTTGGGATTTCTGTTCAGGGAATTCTGCCAAGACTAATCCTAACTGACAAGCTGAACAAGCAATCATCTAAGCTGATGGAGCACTATCTATGTCTTTAACATTGGATTTGGTGCTTACATTAATACAGTAGATGCTGAAGGGGCTATCCTTGCCCCCTGATTTAAAACTTAGGAAAATAAGACTGAGCACATCAAAGTGTCAACACTTGTGTGTCAGAAATACACATGAACTCATATAACACACTGTACTTCTGTTATGATGCCATTTTCCATACAATTTTTCCTTCTTAATAACACTGAATAATCCTTGAAAGATAAACTGTGCCTAATTTAAAACCTGAGTAATCAATGAGAACATTACAACTATGCACAATGGTAATGATGATATGTGAGTTGTCCTGGCATTCTGCTTCTCTCTCATAGCTAGAGATGATTCCAGCTTGTTCTACCATGTGATTTGCCTCCTCCTCGAATTCAATAAGCTCCTGCTTAATCACTTAAGTGCTTGGACTTGTTAAATAAATTAACCCAGGAGGCCATTAGAGTGGGGTGTCTCATATATGGTAATGGCCTGTTGAGCAAACCCAAACCTAAAAGCCTCAAGGTCACAAAATCAAAACCCAAGGAGAACCAAACCCAATCAGCCATCTAGGCTTTGAGCTCTAGCCAGTCACTAATTTCCTTACTTCACTTCAGTGTTTGCCCCATAAAAATCTCTCCTCCAGCTCCTGTCTGCACACTGCTTCTAATCACTTTTGATTTGATGCTGCCCGATTCAAATAAACTTTGGCTCAAATAAACCCTTAAAAACGTTTAAGTATTCCTTAGTTTTTTATTGAACAGAGTTCTGTGATGGAGAATCAGGAAGAAATGGGAGAATGGGAGTTCAATAAAGCAGGAAATGCACAGTGGTAAAGACTGAAAGAGTCTTGTTTTTCTTAGTGTTCAATAGCTTTTTAACAAAGGTTTAAAAGCCATTTATCTCAGTCATCGAGTAAGTGTATTTTAATTTTTTCAGAAACTGGCAGATTATTTTCCAAAGTGGCTGTTCCATTTTATACTACCACCAGCGATGACAGAGAATCTCAGTTACTGCACATTCTCAGACACACTGTCAGTTTGTTATAGCCTTTCTAATGATATACAGTGGTATTTCACTGTTGTTTTAATTTCCATTTTTCTGATGACTAATGACAGTATCTTTTCATGTCTAATTGGCCATTTATAGATCTTCTTTTGTGAAATGTCTGTTCAAATTTTGCCGGTTTTCAATTGGTTTGCTTAACTTATTGTCATTGAATTATAAAACTCATTTCTCTATTTTAGATACAAGTACTTCATTCTGGATAGTAGCTATTATTGTTCCTTCAAGTTCACTGATCTATTTTTTCTTCATTGTCTAAGATATTAAACCTATCTTGTGAAATTTTTAACTCATATATTTATTTTTTCAGCTCTGGAAGCTACACATGTTTTATATGTTCCATTCCTCACCTCAATATGTTTATGTTTTACTTTAAATTATAGAATATTTAAAAGAGCTCTTTTCAAGTCATTATTCTTTCACACTTGTTAGGTGCTTGCATTAATATAGCAGACATTCCAGGTTTTATTTAATTCCATTATCTCTATCATTTCTGGGTCTATTTTTCATGCCTGAATTGTCTTTTGATTGTTGTTCACATGTTTTTGCTTCTTTTGATTCCTAGTATTTTTAGATTGGATACTGCCTTCTGAATGCTATGTTGCTGTCTAAACTGTACTATCTTCCTTTAAAGAATGTTCTCTTTTGATTTTGGGCAATTGAATGGAAAGGATCAGCTTTTTCTTTTTAAGATTTGTTTCTAGGTGTTGTGAGGGCAGGTCTAATTTAGCCAGGATTCTGAAGTTTGACCTTTTGGGAATCTCTACCCAATGCCTGTGTGTCCCGAATCTGTCCATTCTAGAATGTCTCCCAGACCAATATGATCTCTTGAAATTGTTTGGCTTATAGCTTCTTGTTCACTCTTTGTCCTCTTGGTGTATCACCCTATACCTACACAGTTTAGTTTTCATTAGAATACTTAAGAGACCCCTCTGCCCCCCTGCAGAGTTCTGGGGCTCTGTCTCTGATAAGCTTCCTCTCTTCTGGTACTCTGTCCCACCACTATCAGTTGCCTCCATTTATATGAACTCTGGCCTCTGTCACTTCAATTCAGTGAAACCACCAATGCTCTACTGGAGCCTTTCTCTGGACCAGGGTCCATTGAACACCTACAGGTAGAGGATGAGTTAGAGTTTACCTTGTTTTGTTCCCTTCTCTCCTGGGACACAATCCTGTTTACCAATGGTCTGAAACCAGAGTTGCTTTGTATTTTTTCCAGATTTCTATTTGTTTACAGGAGAAGAGGAAGTTTATTACTGCCATGACCAGAAGCACACTTATCCTAGATCAAGCATGTCAAACTCAAAGGCTAACACGGGTCAAATAAACAAGGTTTAAGTTTATGTGGGCTGCAAAAAAACAAAAGCCTCAATTTTCATAGGAACTTAGGTTTATTTCCATAGAGACATGCTGAATATAAAGGGCTGAAATAAAAGAGTAATTGTTAACATAAAATAATAGAACATTTTAATAAAATTTAATATTTTTCCTTGAACATTAACTTACCAGACACCGAATAACTGCACAAATTAATAAGTGTAATGCAAATAAACCTATTTTTCTTGTTCTCTGAAAGGGAAATATTTCCTGTTGCGCACACCAAACAAGTCAGTACAAGACTAATGACTTGGCAATTGGCTGCTAAAATATTCGCTGCTAGTATTAGTGGAGAGAAATGGTGCGCCTGTGTGTAAGGCGCATAAGGGAAATGAATGCAACACGATTATAGTAATCAGTCATTAGTGAACGTCATTATTCATAATTATGTATAACAGGATGTTGTAAAAATTAAGTTATGAAATTTTTATTAAAATGTTTCTTACATACCATTATACTGGCTGGGCTGCAAAAATATTCATTGTGGGCCACGAGTTTGACATGCTTGTCCTAGATCAGTGGTCGGCAAACTCATTAGTCAACAGAGCCAAATATCAACAGTACGATTGAAATTTCTTTTGAGAGCCAAATTTTTTAAACTTAAACTTCTTCTAATGTCACTTCTTCAAAATAGACTCGCTGTGGTATTTTGTGGAAGAGCCACACTCAAGGGGCCAAAGAGCCTCATGTGGCTCGAGAGCCGCGGTTTGCTGACCACGGTCCTAGATGAATATTTCTGTGTATGGATGTGTAGTGTGATGGTCATTGACAGAGACAATGAAGCAATTGTTATGTATGAGGGCCCTAATATGTATAAGATTTTAATATACGATAATAGGCATTTAAAACAATGCAGATGAGAGAAATTATTCAACAAATAAGAATAGGAAAATGCAACAAATCAACAAATGACAAGTGCTAGTGAGAATGTGGAGAAAAAGGCACCCTAGTATACTGTTGATAGCAATGAAGACTGGTGCAGCCATTATGGAAAACAGTATGGAGTCTCCTCAAAAAATTAAATATGGAACTGCCATTTGACCTAGTGATCCCACTTCTAGGAATATATCCTAAGAAACACTAAATACCAATCAGAAAGAATTTATATACCCCTATGTTCATAGCAGCACAATTTACAACAGCTAAGATCTGGAAACAGCCCAAGTGCCCATCAGTAGATGAGTGGATAAAATAGCTGTGGAATACTATGGAATACTATGAAGCAGTAAAAAAGGATCTCTTACCCTTTGAGACAGCATGGAGGGACCTGGAGAGTATTATGCTAAGATAAATAAGCCAGTCACAGAAAGACAAGTATCACATGATCTCACTTATATGTGGAATCTAATGAACCATGTAAGTTGATGAATAAAATAGATCCAGAGACACAGAAGCATGAAATAGACTAATAAATTTCAGAAGGAAGGTGGGGGTGGGGAGTGATTAACTGGAGAACTTATCCTATCTAATAAAAGAGTAATATGCAAATTGACCATCACTCCAACACACAAGATGGCCACCCCCACGTGGTCAAAGATGGATGCCCCCATGTGGACACAAGATGGCCACCACAAGATGGCTGGCAGAGGAGGGCAGTTGTGGGCAATCAGGCCAGCAGGAGAGGGCAGTTGGGAGGGACCAGGCCTACAAGGGAGGGCAGTTGGGGGTGATCAGGCCTGCAGGGGAGGGCAGTTGGGGGCAACTAGGCCTGCAGGGGAGGGGAGTTAGGGGCTACCAGGCTGGCAAGGGAGGGAAGTTAGGGATGACTGGGCTGGCAGGGGAGGGCAGTTAGGGGCAATCGGGCCAGTAAGGAAGGGAAGTTGGGGGTGACAAGGCCTGCAGGGGAGTGCACTTAGGGGCAATTGGGCCAGTAAGGGAAGGAAGTTGGGGGTGACAAGGCCTGCAGGGGAGGACAGTTAGGGACAACCAGGCCTGCAGGGGAGGGCAGTTAGGGGCGACCAGGCTGGCAGGGGAAGGAATTTAGGGGTGACCAGGCCAGCAGGGGAGGGCAGTTAGGGGCAATTGGGCCAGTAGGGGAGGGAAGTTGGGGGTGACAAGGTCTGCAGGGGAGGACAGTTAGGGGCAACCAGGCTGGCAAGGGAGAACAGTTAGGGTTGACCGGGCCAGCAGGGGAGCAGGTAGGTGTCGATCAGGCTGGCAGGGAAGTGGTTAGGGGGTGATCAGGCTGGCAGGCAGAAGCGGTTAGGGCAGGGGTGGGCAAACTTTTTGACTCGAGGGCCACAATGGGTTCTTAATCTGGACCGGAGGGCCGGAACAAAAGTATGGATGGGGTGTTTGTGTGAACTAATATAAATTCAAAGTAAAGGAGCGGAGGGGAGAGCAAGAGAACCCTCCATTCTTTCGGCTCCGCGGGCCGGATAGAACAGCCGAATGGGCCGGATCCGGCCCACGGGCCGGAGTCTGCCCACGGCTGGGTTAGGGGCAATCAGGTAGGCAGTCAGGCGAGCGTTTGGGAGCCAGCAGTCCTGGATTGTGAGAGGAATGTCCCAGATTGGAGAGGGTGCAGGCTGGGCTGAGGGACACCACCCCCTCCCCGTACACAAATTTTGTGCACCAGGCCTCTAGTATGCATATATGCATAACCCATGCACAATGACAATAGAGTGGTGAAGGCCTGGGAGGGGCAGGTGAGGGGTGGATGGAGTCAATAGGAAAACAAACAAATAAACAAAGAGGACATCTGTAATATTTTCAACAATAAAGATAAATTTTAAAAAATAATGGGATGCTGACTATAAATAATTTAGGAAACCAGAAGTAAGAGAGATATTGGACTGGAAAAATCAGGAATATTTATTTTTACAAGGTTGGTTTGAATTGCAACCTGAAAAAAGTGATAGGACTGAGATAAGCTGAAAAAAGTGAGGACAGGCTTATGAAGGAAACCTCCAGTTCTTCCAGCTGCCTCCAATAGGGACAATATCAAGGCTTAGGTAAAAAAAAAAGTTGCTCAAATTTGCTTGAGTAGTTAAGCTCTATATGGATGCCTGGTGTTTATTGCCTTCCTGGTGTTTATATGTCCACTCAGTTTATTAGACATCTGTTAAAGTCCTTTGAAAATAATAATGTCCTATGCAAATAGTTAATAACAATATTAATCCACATATGTGGGGTGAAGTTCAGGTAGCATTCAACCCAAACACTCAATAGCTATTATCAAAACAACACTGTTATTGAAATGAGTAGAATTCAACCTAAAAAGATAGTCAGTGTCACATGCTTCAAACATAAACTTTACCCAGTTAAACTTGCCTCACCAACCCAAGGGTGATACTTAATGATACCACTTTGTACTTAGATGTGCTATTTTAATAAGACATGGACAGATTTAACAGGTGTTGCAATGAACAAGTAAATATTTTTCAGTCAATAAATCTGCAAATAGATATTCAGGATAGATTTAAATGTAGCACTGCAAGTAATATCTTATTACTAATTTCAGATGCATACAAATTCGTGGTCTGCTGGAAGTAGCATCTGCATATGGTACAACTTGCAAAGTCCTCACACATCTCATGCATTATTATAAAATTGAGAGAGAACATTTCAGCATTGTAAATATGCTGTATTTCATAAGTCAAATGCTAGTGTGACTTGGTGAAAAAAAAAACCACCACCTATTCTGGTAACATCTGAGTCACAAATTGAATGTATTCACTTGAGAATATCATTTCATATCTTTCTATACCTGAGTTTCTCCATTTCTAAATTGAATTATCTAAATTACCAAACAACTTGGTGGAATGAAAGAAGAAGAGAAAGTTGTTCTGATGAAACAAATATTCTATGTACATTTTAAGAAAAATAATTTTATAATGTAATATGGAAATATTGCTGCACAAATTTCCCCCCATGGACACTATATTAAAAAAATTAAGGCTGAAGACAGAAGCAAATATGGCATTAATTCTTTCCATTTTAATGATAAATAGAAGTTATCATTTTCAATTTTATACTTCCTTCTAGTGAAGTAAAATCACATGGCTTATATGACAGAAATAAAATTACACAGAGAAGCTGCAGTTAGAGAGATAATCAAGTCTAATATTGAATATCAGCATTATAAAAACACATGACTAAAGAAATATATTTATGGCAAAATAAAAAAAGATTCATTCCTTAGACCAAGAAAATATTTGGACAAATATTGTTCACATCTTTAGTTCTCCTAACAATTTCTATTTGGCTGGGCAAGTCAATTCTTCTAATGACACTATTTGCTTAATAGTTATAAGGTAAAGCAAAACTTAATTTTATATAAGTAGAAAAGGTAAACATATAAAACTTTTTGCTAAAAACAGGGAAACAGTTTATTTATTTTAAGCAATATCACCATTGTTTCCCTGGATCCTTGGCACAGTGGTAGCATACAGTAGGTGTTCAATAAATAATGGTTGAATAAATAATTGGATAGTAGTAGGAATTTCTTATAAGATTATAGACTAGTAAACAAATCCAAGAAATTTATAACTCACATTGGCAAAGCATGCATCTTATTTTCGTGTACTGCAACATATTGATTGTTTTAGCCTTATATAGTACTATATAGTTGTTGGGGTTTTTTTGGATTTTATTATTGCTCCAACTACCAAAAACTAAAAGAAAAGTAAGGCTCATACTTTAGGGCTCAATTTAAACCTGAGAATGAATTCACAAAAAGAGGAAAGAATTTGTTTACTGAAAATAAGGGATCCAAGACCATTTTTCTATAGTTCTACTGGTAGTTACTTTATACACTAGCCCAGTGGTCGGCAAACTCATTAGCCAACAGAGCAGCAAACCGCATGTGGCTCGAGCTGCAGTTTGCCGACCACTGCACTAGCCGCATTGTACTTTACACACTAGCAGCATTAGGAAAAGTTAAAAAGTGAATTAACTCACTTCCCCTTCTCCACTCTACTTTCATTACTCCCAGCCCTGGGCACTGTTATGATATAGCCAATCTGCAAGAGTTTTCAGACAGTTTTACAGCTATCCTTAAAACAGTATGTCTTTTAAAAATATTTTAGCAATATCTTAAAACAATCACATACTTGTGATCATTCCTCGTCTCTCCTGGTTCTTGAAACTTTCAGTCCATGATGAGTTATTCTTATCAGCATTTTAAAATAATCTGGCTCTTTGCCATAAATACAATCATGACCAGAAGATCAATCACAATGAAAACTACTCTCTCTGGGACTATGCTTCCCGTCTATTCACCTCTCTGATTATCTCTGGTTACCCTTTCCCTACACTGCCAAACTTCTCAGAAGAGTGGTCTATACGTGTTGTCACCGATTTCTCAATTCTTTTTCAGTCCACCTTGTAAACCCACCATTGGAGTTACTACTATTTTCTATGCTACAAGAGTCACCAAATGCACAAATGACCACCATGCTGCCATAAACAATAAAACAAGTTATAAACATAAAAAAAGTCTGAATCTCAAGCCTATATTGATTAGGTGTATGCTCAGATCACATTGAGAGTTATTCTCCGATGCCAAGGGGATCCATGAAGAAGCGTTGTGTTTGTCTGGTTATGGGTTGGTATCCACCCAGGGAAGGTTGGTGTAGTTACCCAGCCACTTAGCTGTGTGCACTGTAGTCTTCATTGCCACAAACCAGACACTTCCCTTTGTGTTTTAGTCTCCATGACAGCAAGATAGCATCAATAATAATGAGTTCAGTGTAGGAATTATTCACAATAAAAAAATATAGTCTACCAAATGCTTTGAACTCCTGGGAGACGTGTAAACACAGTTTATCATTTGAATTCTGAGCCCTTGTCCTCAGCATCGTGTGGCTCCCAGTGCCATGTTGCCTCTGTATTCTCTCCACACAGGCAGCTTTTTCTGTTTAATGTCCGACATGCTGCTCCAAGATTTCACAATTTCCAGACAAACTTTTCTTTTTTCCGTTTAAGAGAAATTTTCCTATGCCCATAATCATGCATTTTTTCCCTTCTCTTTAAAAAAGTGAGGTTCTTGGTTGTCATTTCAATACCAGTTAATTTGGAAGGCAGGAGACAAGTTCCAAAACACTGTGATTTTTAGATGGCATCTAATCACTTCTCTGTTTTAGTTTCCATTACAATCAAAATGAGGATGGCAGACTACTCAGTCATGGGGCACATTTCCCTGAATGTGGCCTATGATCAAGTACATCTGTAAGGCAGAAATATTTAGCTTGAGACATTTTTAATAGGCATCCCAGCCATAATTATCTATGATAAAGCTTGAGAACCACTGCTCCTAGAATGATAATTGATGATCTTCTGATTTTAGGGACTTCTGTGATCCAAGCTTTGCCATTCTTAACTAACCTCTCTAAGGAAGAAGTTCTTAGTGGGCCCAACTCTGCCTCATATACCATTCTCTCAGAAAGTTGGGCAGAGCAATGGGGAGCCTTCCTCTGCAGCACAGTGTGGCACAGTGAGGAGAGGCATCCCCAGTGGTAAACAGAGTCACATCTACCAAACCCTAATCTTGAAGAGAGTAAGGACTGGCTGTGTTTATAGTCCATCCCTGTAACCGCTTTCCCCGGGAAACATAATAAGAATACGTGTGGTCTCAGAAAAGTACAAACCCCATCAACTAGAAGTTAATCTAGTTAATTACCAGGATAGAGTGGCTTGTTCTATTGCTACTTGGGAGTTTATAGAAACATTTCTGATGCCAACTCAATACAAAGATTATATTAAACTATTTACGCTAAAGACCATCTGATATTTAACTTTTTAACCTTTAGGTTAAGAACTTCCAAAAATGTCTTTTCCTTCTGTATTGAAGGAAGTATGCACCTTTAAGACGCTCTTCAGTCTATCTAAGCTATGTAATAGAAAGGGTAGAATTTGGGACAATTTTACCTCTATAAACAGAATAAAAAGGTTGCGTGGTTTGGTCGAAATCCTCATTCAAGAGAACAAGACAGAGCACCTTTCACTACATTTGACACAGCACCTTTTTACTCTACAAAGCTATCACTCACGCCTGTGAAAAGTGGGGCTTCATACCTGTCAAAGTGTTTGGAATTTCAAGAATAACATCAGGAGTTTAAACTATGCCATATACCATATGGTTTATATCACCTACTTCATATAATTTTATGGGAAGTTTCATCTCAATTTTTTACAATGTTATTTAAAGAAAAAACAATTTTTATCTTTTTCTCTAGGAGAAAAAAAAATGTTCAGTGGCTCACGAAGAACAATAAAGAAAAAAAGACTCCATGGTTCATTCAATCCTATAAAAAGTTAAAGTTACCGAGGAGCAGTGTGAAGGGGTCCTTTTGTAGTATTGGAATGGAATGGTCTGTATCTTGTTGTAGAGGTGGATCCATGCATGAATCTATACATGGGATAAAATTTCTTAGTATTACACACATACAAAATGAGTACTTGTAAAAGCTGGTGAAATTTGAGTAAGATCTGTAGTCTAGGTAATTGTATTATGCCAATGTCAATTTCCTGGTTTTAATAACGAACTCTAGTTCTGTAGAATGTTACCATAATGGGAGGTGAAAGGTAGCTGGGTGAAGAGCACATGGGACCTTCATGTATTATTTTTTTTTGCAACTCATTGTGAGTCTATAACTACTTCAAAATAAAAAGCTAATGGACAGATTAAGAGTTCATCTCATTGTTTATTCCTTCTCAAATAAGCTGATGCCAGATGCTTTACCCACACACATTATCTATGCAAAATACAATTCATTTAATTTGAAAAATCTAGTAGGGATTGGGGTCAACTTCACTAGTCACTCATCACCCTTTAAAACTCAAGCTAAATTCTATAGAACCTAAGTAACCCAAAAGTGAAACTTGAGCAGGTGTTTTTGGTGACTTATAAACACAGGTTTCTTAGACATTGAAAAACTGTCAAGAGATTTATTGCCCAGATCTGGGCCATCTGGTCGCCTCAGGGAGTTGCCTATCTTTTAACCCTTCTCTGTAGACACTTGCTTTTTCTTGTCTCCATCTTTGTATCTCCTCTTGCCCCTTTACATGCTATAAAACAAACTCTTCTTAGAAATTCCTGGATTTTTCTCCAGAAATTGGGTCTTGTATACCCTTCATTGAGCATCACGGATGGTCTCACATATTTGAGATGTGCTTTCTTGTAAATTTCTCCTTCAATGTTAGGAAGAGCTTGAGGAGCATGAGCCTGTGTGGTTTACTCTCTTCTGAAACGATTGCAGAGAAAGATATTTGACTTGTCATTGCACAATCACTGTTGGAGGGCACTTCAGGAACCTCAGGATTACATGCAGTCTGCTATCGCTAAAACCAGGATGGGCTACATGGAAGCGTATTTGGGGAGGTGGTGGGATGGGGTGGCAGGCAAGGGGTATGCATATGTCTTTAAAAGAATTAGAGATCAGTGGGGAAAGAAAAAAGCCACAGTATATTAAAAAAAGAAGATCTATTATCTCTCTCGGCCTCAGTTTCTTCATCTATAAAACATAAGTTTTGACTAGAAAGCCTAGTACAATAATATTCTATTATTTGGACCATTGGAATAAATTAAGCAAATAATTCAAAAGGCAGAGAAAAATCACTTCTCCAAATGCAGTTCATCTTATAGATCAAACATAAACAATTTCTTATATTTTATCTTGAGAAATTCAAGTATAGGAAGCAAGGAGCGACTGCAGAAACAACTTTCTCCTTGATTCTCTTCATAGTAAAAGCTGTCATTAAGTCATGTCCGATTCTATTCCTATCTACAATCTCTGATCTGCTTCCTAGAGCTTTTTTTGAGAATTGGAGAAAAATGGTCTGCAGTTTTTGGTCCTTCTTTGTATACAACCCACACTAGGGAATTAAAAAAAAAAAACACACACACAAACAAACATAAAAACCATATTGCAGCCCTAGATGGTTTGACTCACTGGATAGAGCATCGGCCTGACAACTGAAGGGTCCCAGGTTCGATTCCAGCAAAGGGCACATGCCGGGTTGTGGGCTCCATCCCCAGTGGGGGATGTGCAGGAGGCAGCTGATCAATGATTCTCTCTCATCATTGATGTTTCTATCTACCTCTCCCTCTCCCTTCCTCTCTAAAATCAATAAAAATATATTTAAAAAAAACATACACCATAGTGCAGGCTCCAGAGTAGCCTGGTTCCTTGCACTGGGGAAAAATGTTTTCCTATGTTCGTCTGCCTTTGCTCTGCAGGATTTATTGTGTGTTGAGGCCCCTGGAACACCCTAGTTCATATAAACAGGAAACATTTTTCAAATAAAGGAAAAAGGAAAGAGAAAGCTAGAGCACACTACGCACTATAGGTACAATCTCCAATGAAAAATTAGCATATTGCTAAATTTCCTTCCCCCGAGATTATGTGAGTCTGGAGTTCCAAAGAGCTTGACATTGTATATAGTTGATGCAAATCAGGTGTTCTGGAGTCCCAGATGGGAAGGTCATAAGTCCAAAGTTAAACAGCGTGGAGGTGCCCTGTTGCAGACCTAGAAATAAGATTTCAATCTGCCTGGGTCACGTCCTCTCATGATAGGTAGGCCCAGTAAATACTGAAGTACTCAGGAACTGGAAATATCATCTCACACAAGCCAAAATGCATTTAGGAAGTGAGAAATTGAACAGAATTTAATGATACGGTGAATTATGAAACTGCTAGAAGTTGTACAGTAATGGTGTGAAAAGTTAACCAAAGCAAAGCTTCTGTAGAGAACATTTTCTAAAATAATGAAAACTTGTGGTAAAGTATGACACTGTATCTCTCTATTCATAGTTATATTTTACCTTTCTGTATGCAATGCATAATTGAAATTTTAAATTTATGCACTTTCAGTATGCCCAAAGTTGCTTTTAATCTGTTGCTGCAAATGGATACAGCAAGAGGTCATAGATGCCACCAGTATTCTAATAGTGCATTGGTGGCAAAAAGCTACATGGATGTGGTCCTTTCACTCTCGGCTTCACTGAGTATATTTTTGCACAGTAACAGTGACAAGCTATTGCCTTAAGATTGTGCTTTCGCTGGATACTATTTAAACTGATCTCTAGAATGTATTTACAGAGTAAAAAATTATATTTGTGAAAACTCTGAGAAGTGAGGCAAGAGGTAGGGTTGGCTTACAAATAATGATAAGAGAGAAACAATTCCTATTTGAGGTGCCCACAGTTTTACAGCAGATGAGAAATGGCAGCATTTGAAAATATATGCTATGGGGCCTAACATATTCTGGAAAAGTTAGGAAAGGCTTTCTGGAAAAGGTGATCTGAGCCAGGGGGAGAAGTAAGAACAGAGCAGGTTGGACAAATGAACAGCTTATACCAAGTCACAATGTAAGAGCACAGGGGGAAATGGCAAGTACATGGTTTTGCCACGTCTGAGTGATGCTGCTACAAAGCGGGGAGTGGTCACATTAATATGGGCCTTGGGCATCCTATCAGGAAGTTTGAGCCTGATCTCAAGTGGTATAGGAGACATGGATGGATTTTAAGCAAAGGCATAATGTGTTCAGATTTTCCTCTCAGAAATATCACTGCCAGTTAGTTATATGATGGACACATTTAAGTGACAATGAGACCAGTTAGGAACCTGTTATAGGGATTTAGATAACAAATAATGACAGCCCGAACTAAGACAATGACAATATAAATAGAAGAGCATGAAAATAACAGGTGATGAGGAGGCAGAATCAACCGGACTTAAAGATGAACTGGGTGCAGCAGGGAGAGAGAAAGGAGGGACTTAGGTATTTCCAGGTTTAATGCGCATCAATTACAAGTAACAAATATGACAAGAATTTGGAGGGTGATGTGTTTAGTTGTAGACATGTTTAATGGTGAAGTATCTATAGATCACCCAGAAATAAGTAATTTCTGAGTAATCAGACTCCACATTCTGGAATGTGGCCAGGGGAGTAAATTGCTAAAGTGGAGGCAAAAGAAATTAGGAGATTAATAAATGTGGAGGCTAAGGCACTAGGAGTATGGGCCATAATTGGAATGTGGTCTTGGGATCATCACAGTGTCTATGATCAAAACTGTAAATGTAGCTGAGGTCACTGAAGGAGAGGGTATAGTAGAGGAGAGAGAACTGAACTCTGGAAAATATGTTCATTAGAAGTATGAATTAATGGGGAGAGATCTATCGATAATGGCATCTGATAAGAGGCAATACGACACAGCAGCAAAGGGTCACATACTAAACAGGATAGTGTCAAAAAAGAGGAATAATCAAGAGAGAAGACTGAGATAATAACATGGAGGATTATCCACTAGATTTGACAATTTGGAGATATTGGCAAGAGTAGTTTCAAAAGAGAACAAAGAGAGGGTTTGTGCTGAGAGGAAAGATCATTAAAAATGAAATAACTGAAGATCTAGAAATGAGGAGAAACCACTTACAGAGTTCACAGAATGAGTGTGTGTTCAGAGGAGTTGGGGAGTGTAGTCAATAAAGGGGTTCAGAACACAGTTGAAGAGATTATCCCTGGACAAGTGAGTGGTTGGCTTTTTCATTGAGTTAGAAATAAAGGAAAGGAGAGGTGCAGAAAGTTGAGTGAGATCTTAGGATGGGCTTCTATCTTCTCCATGAAAAAGGAGGCATGGTTATCAGTGGGCAGTAAATGAGGAGGAGGTGAGGTAAGAAAAATATTAGTATGAAAGTTTCATTCATTCAACAACATTTACTCAATACTTAGTTTAACACTTACTATATTGTACCAGCCAGGGCCAGAAATTGAATTCAAAGTGCTCAGATGCACAGCAGGAGAAAGTCCTAGAAAGGCTATCAGAAGGATTTGAGCAAAAGCTGACTGGTTGCAGACCGAAGGATTACCTCAACCAGGCCGAGCTTCACTAATATCAATATGATTACTTGAATGCAGTGAGCTTTTCCTTAGCTGTGACCAGAAGTCTAAGTGTAAAGTAGATGCTTAAATAGATCCTGAGTTGGATATTGTGAGTAGGATATAGTAGAAAGACCAGGGGGTGAAATAACTAGAAAATAAGGTATTGTGAGGCCAGGAGGAGGAAACACAGACTCTAAAGTGGAAATAGACCTGTACATAACAGAGGATTCAAAACACTGACGTCTCCATGAGCTGGTAGGGAAGGTTGAGGGAAGCAAAGAGGTAAGATTGATAGATGAATAGGGTCCCCCTGCCCCCAACCGCACCACCACCGAAGTATGAGATAAAAGCTAGGATTGCAGAAGATAAATTCTTCTGGAATGTGGCCAGTGGAGTAAATTGCTAAAGTGGAGGCAAAAGAAATTAGGAGATTAAGAAATGTGGAGGCTAAGGCACTAGGATTATGGGCCGTATAGACATTGGAGTGATGAGCAGAGTGTGACTTGTGTGCAGGAGTTGGGTGAAAAAAAGGATGATTCCAATGGTATAGACCACAAAGGATAAGCCTTTTTTTTTTTTTTTAAACAGGAATAGGTATATTCTGGAAGTAGAAATACAAATTTAGGGGGAATCCAATCCAAACCTGTTCTGATGGTATGTGGCATGTGGAAGAGAGAGCATCACAATATAAAACAAAGACCAGCCAGGTTTCTATTATGGCAATACACTGGAGGAAAATTCAGAAAAGAGGATATTGGAGAGGTTGGTGAACGGAAGACTGGTATGACAAGGATAAGGAGCAGAATATACAAGGCAATAAAAGACATTAGTAATAGGATGGATTCCTAGAGAAGCTGGTGTTTTGGGAAGTGGCCAAGGATGACATATACTGAGTCAGATTAATTTAGAAGCAGATGGACCTCTGGTTGATAAGTTATGTCCGTGACTGCTAAGGCTTACATACGGAAGTTTTTCCATTGTACTCTGGTATAGTTGGTCAGGGGGAAAATGGTGCAAGGAAATATCGTGGGAGTGGAGTCTGGGGAACAAGTTGAAGGGAATTGCCATGGTAGGGCTGCCAAAGGAAGGGGAACAACAAGGGGACTGGTCTGCGTTTCCTAAGCGCCTTTAAGTGTCCATTGTACTTAGTATCAGTATTGAACAGCACAAATCTCTCTCATACCCATACCATTCTTTTTTCTTCCCTGTGGATTCTATGAATCATGCAACTGATCATGTTTCTTTTCACTGGCTGCCGGGAAGCTCAAAAACAAAAATTTGGCTTGTGGGTACAAGATTTTAAAGCATACATTTGGAGGAATAACTATGCCCCAGGTTTCATCTTACTTTTATTAATCTTATTTCTTTCTTTCACCAATTTTTCTCAGTTTTTTTTCTTTTTAGGCTTATTAGAAGACACTTCTACTCTGTTTAAAATGAGAATAGGCATACATAATAAACATTAAGCTGTGATTAATTCAAGCTTGTACCAAGGACATAATTAAATACTCAGATACTAGACACCTGGGGGAGAACATTTATTAGTACAGAACTTATGAGAATGCTAATGATTCTGCAAGTCATGTGTGTTGCCAGGTTTACATCTTGCATGTAGACTCTAATATTCATATTATGACTACGTAGGCAGTGCTCCAGCTCCAAGTTCCCATGTGACCATTTTATTATAGTGACCATATTATTATAGTGACCATAAAATTAATTGTCCAAACCCAGGCACTTTTGAGAGTCATAAGAACCTCAAATGATTATGTCAGGACAATAGTATAGGCTGAGACACATGATCACCCTCCAACTAGATCAATTTTAAAATATGCGCTTAAGTTCCTAATTACCCTCATTCTTTAAAGAAAAGCCTGGGCTCTGTTATATTACTCTTGCAATGTTCTACAGGAACACAGCTTTGTGTGAGAGTTTGTTCAATTTCAGAGTTATTTGGATGTCCACAGGGCTCTGCTAACTTCCAATAAAGGGTTATAACGCTACTAGTTCTGATAACTAGGAACTCTCTTGCCAGTCAATCAAGCAACTGGTTAGCTCATTACACTCATGGTGAAACCACCCAGCAGGATGGAAACAGAGGTGAGAGAATGAATTTAGACAGCTGTTGGGTCACCTTCCCTACACCACTGAAATGTGTTTCACTTGATTACACCTATGCAACGTGAAAATAAATCCCATACATTTGAAACGCACAGTGCAAAATATCACATGTACCCTGTGCACCAAATAGGAACTGAAATCATTTGTGTTGGATTATGGCTCCACGTGAGCTGTCAGACATGATATTCGTGGCCTTTTTGGTAGGCACATTTTAAAAAAGGTTAGTAAAGGGAGCTTTGTTCTTTTTTATGTATACCCTAGATGGTAGTAAACACATGTTCACATCTCAGATGGCTCTGTAGTCTCAGGACTGGCTACCCCTGAAATATCAGAGAAAAATGCAGGTCACAGTTCTAACCAAATAAGAGTGAGAAACAAAGGACATTTTTGATAGAAACATAAACAGACAAGTTTTCCATCCTCAAGCGGAACCCCCAAGACCACCCACATGGCAGTTTTTCCCAACTCTGAAAGAAGGGCCCACCCTGAATCAGAGCATCCATATTAGGCATCTAAACATAGCGTGTGGGGGCTGGGTTAGTTTCAGCTCCTTACTCTGATAGATCCTGGTCATTATTAGGCAATGCACCCTGAGGAGGAGATGGTTCCAGAGCCTCTGAATGTTTGGGCTGCTTCCAACCAGAACTCTGATCTCTCCTGCCTGCTAAGGCAGGACCCTCGGGGGTGCAGTGGTGCAGGGGTAGAAGACCTCCTCATCCAGCGGCAAGTTTGTAAAACTGAAGGGTATTTGTTCCCAGGTTGGTTCTGAGAGTGAGTCAGGTGTTAGGCCTCCACAGGTGAAATGAAACCCCAGCTAAAGTTTGGAGCTGAAGCACAGAGGGGCACTGAGAAGCACCACAGGGAAGCAAAGCACCTGGGACCAGGCCTGGAGTGATGCCGGAGAGGCTGGCCCTGCTCACAGGTGCCTTTTCTCTACTCCTGACCCTTTAACTCTTCAGCCATCAGTTCTCTCTGCATGCAGCCCGCACCTGAGACCTGCTTGGATGAGACGTACATGCCCCATGCCCCAGGCCCCATACCCCAGGCCCCATGAGGTTCAGATTACGTCAGTTTGGGGGTGCCTCCCTTCATCACCTTGAGATTAAAAATAAAACACCACCAAGAGTGGACTAATCCTCTGTACACATCTGAAAGTATAACACATCTTAGGTCAACATGTATATAATAAAAATGAATCTCAAACAGAATTTATTAATGCTGCTGCTGATGATCAAAGAAAATGTTACCTTTTGCAGGGGGCGTAGGGCAGGACATTCACTAGCAAGAAATTTTCTTCAACACTTTGAGCTTATAGTTTGTGGCTACATTAATGCCCTTTGTTCGAAGAGTATTTTTCAAAGAAACAAAGTGGGTTTCAACTGTTTCTACATTAGAAAGTATTAGATGGTACATTAACAAAACGCCATTTTACTTTCCCATGGTTTTGCAAATCATAGTAAATGATTACTAGTCCTGTTTAGAAAATATGTAAATTACCAAAATTTTTGCAAATGAAAACTCTTTGTCAGTGTAAGTAATCCCAGGCTGTGTTTACTGAGGATAAAATAAAATAACATTAGGCAGTTAACCAGAAAAACGCTCCTAATGTGGGTCTTGTTGCTATAACCAATCACACGGATAACTGCTGCCCTCAACCGAATCAACCTGAAATAGTTGGTTGATCTGGCCTCAATAATTCTCTCCCACCTCAAGATCCCACTGCTCTCCTCCAGTGACACCAAAGTTTACCCAGGGAGTCCTGTAAAACTCCGTGTGAGAATCGGACATAATCTTCAAAGTTTTATAGAACAGAAGTCTGGCTTTTTAGAATTATTTCATTACACATAGAGCTGCTCCACAAGCAACATAAGCAGAATGGTCCACCAAAATGTTGGCTTTCCTTAAGCCTCAAGTGTTGAAATAAACAGAATGTTGACACAGCACTGAAGCTTCACCACTCCACATTTACATCATCACTTTTGTTCCTCTCACGCTGGCTGCTAACCCAAACAGGACCCTCTGCCCATCTTTTACTCTCACTCTCAGCCAGGAAACATATTTGATTGGGTCTCACTGGGATATAAAGTAAGAACAATTAAACCATTTAAGACTATGAAAAAAAGGGGGGGGGGTAAATTCCAGTTTGTTCAAGAAAAAGAGATATTCAAGATAGATATAAAGGACATTTCATCCATCCCTAAAAGGAGCCAGGTTCATAGCTTTGACAGGAAGAGAAATCCACCTCCCACAGGTGAGCATGGCGCCCACTATGGAAGTCTCCCAGCTTCTTCAAGGGTGAGTTTTCCTTCAGGTTAGCAATATGCTTGAGCGCAGGGTCTGTAACTCTGCCTTCATCCACTGTGTAACTTAAGCAAGTTATCAGTCTCTCTAACCAGAGCCCAAATACATAAAATGAGAATGACAATAAAAATATCTACTGCACTGAGTTGTCCTGAGAATAAAATAACATGTGTAGGTGTTTAATACAGTGTCAGATATGCAGTAAACATTTGAAAAGCAAAGTTACTTTATTATTATTTTCCACATGAAGCCCTAGTACTAAGAAATGTTTATAAAACCTAGTAAATGTGGAATGTTTATTGACAGAACTAATGGTAATATATACCAACGTAGACAAACAAATTTATTTACATTTTATGTTAACATGGGATTTTATTATTCTCACCCTGTCACATAATTCACTAGTTCCACCAACTTGTCTTTACTAATTTTCTTCATTGAAGTAAAATTATACATCCTACATCCCTTGTACTACATCTGAACAAACTGTGATGTTCTGTGAAATATGTTTGCCGAGGTCTTTGCTTAAATAAGAACTTTCAAATCCTACCATACAATGTCATCAATAGAAGCACCTTGTCCATTTGTTAAAAAGCAAGCAGAGGAAAAAATCACAAATTTGAATAAAAGATTCCAGGCATTGTTACTATCACGGATATTAGTGAAGTTCTACAGAGAACGTGAGAGAATTCAACCTGTACCAGAATCAAAGCATTCACAGGATTTCTGATAGTTCCAGCTGCAGCACTAATGACTCAGGAACCACTTACATTTATCAGAACAGTCATGTCAAAAACTCAAGTTTTATTCATCTTAGCCATACACTGTATTGACTGTTCTTTAATGATTGTACTTGCTAAGTTGAAATAGCCATTTTTCATTTATGTTGTGCAAGATTTTGAAGGCTGTAAACACTCAAGAGGGAGAATTATTCTGGGTGGTCTCAGTAAGGAGGAAGGGGACATAATTAAGAATGACATTAGCAAAGGGAAAGAAAAGCAGACTTTAATCTGAGAACAGAAAACAACTCTCCTAACTACACCAAGAGCTACTATGATATTATCCAAAGGAAAGTGAAGGAAAACAATGACACAAAATAATTTGATGAGGCCAAATGAAGTATTTTAATTCCTCAAATATCATTAATGCAATTTTTAGCTGAAAGCTGGAGCACTGTAAAATAAACAATAGCACACATTTACTTTATTTTGAATGTGAAATGAACAGAGTAACCCACAGGGAATATTTATATTTTAGACCAAGACTTTCACATCAGGTTTGGAAACATCAGCAAATGTGGCAAAGCATGAGTAAAGCAAGGGAAGGGCCAGCAAGAATCTTAACTTTTCTCCTGACCCATCCTGTCGTTTAGGATAGTGAACACCTCAAACAAATGAGACAAGGAAGTCAGGGAGATCTTTTTCTAGAACTAATTTTTTGGATACAAATATCATGAATCATCCCAAAACTGGTAAGAGAAGTGTGAAGAATTTGGGAAGGCACAAGGAGAGCTAAGCAGCCAGCTCTGCTGCCTCAAAGGGAAGGGAAGCAAGGCAGCTGAAGGACAGCCAAAGGGCAGCCTGGAAAGGGTGGGGGAAGGGACCCCAAAGCATGATAGGCTCTTCCCAAGAGATGAAGAGCAGGCAGTCTGTTTGAAAGAGAAAGTTGTTTAATCTATCCAAAATGGTTGATCTCTGCTATCATCAGAATCATGCCCTCCATGCCCCTTTCCCCACACTTCCCGGGTAAAACTTGTTTGCTGCTGGAAAATAATATGGAAGAATTAGAGTTACTGACCCTATTTCTCAATAATTTGGATGCGCATAATTAATACTCAGCAAATGAGAAAGAGGGGGGAGTATTGGGAGATGGGGACAGGGAGAATGTGAGAAAGAATGCCAAGAGGAAGAGAATGGTTGGGATCCTGCAGAAATGGTAAAAAGAAGAGGAGTATGAGAGTAAACTTCAAGGGGATACCAGGCTTTGGTAAGAATGACCTGCTGGGCCGAAACCGGTTTGGCTCAGTGGATAGAGCGTCGGCCTGCGGACTCAAGGGTCCCGGGTTCGATTCCGGTCAAGGGCATGTACCTTGGTTGCGGGCACATCCCCAGTGGGAGGTGTGCAGGAGGCAGCTGATCGATGTTTCTCTCTCATCGATGTTTCTAGCTCTCTGTCCCTCTCCCTTCCTCTCTGTAAAATAAAAAAAAATAATAAAAAAAAAAAGAATGACCTGCTGGGCTTGAGGATCCTGGGATATTTCCAGACACAAACCATATGGATGAGGAAATAAACAATTCCAATTCCTATGGTTAAAATGAAAAAGAGTTCTCCATTTCCTGTGGGAAATTGGAGCCTGCTCTAAACACTGGTGGTGATTGTGTTTGACTTTCTTTGCAAATGCTCTACTATAAAATGCTAATACTAAATAATCTTGAAGACTTTATTTTCAAGCTCATTTAATTTGCAGAAGAGCTTTTCTTGTTTTAATCTTGGAATTCTAAATTCTCAGGATTGGGACCATGGAAGTCAACTAGGCCAGCTCTTATCAGATTCATAGAAATACTTGGCTTGATGAGCCAACACCTCCCATAGCACTCAGTTAAGCAATGTGGTCAAAGTCCTATGTACTCCCAATGGGGTGATATCTCAGATGACTGGCCAAGGTCAAGGATTATGAAATGTGGATTTCACATCCCAGCTCTCTAGGCACTTTAATGAGCAATCACATGAAATCTGGAACTCTCTTGAGACTAAAATCCTTGCATGTAGATTGCACTTGCAAGTTTGCCAAAACCATGTACAGTAGTTCCCCCTTAGCCGAATTTCAATTTCTGCTGTTTTAGTTACCAATGCTCAACTGTGGTTGACCATTCAGGGGGAAAAAAAAGCACCTCAGAGAAGTCCAGGAATTAACCTCACATCACACAGATAATAAATGGCACAATCAAGCTTTAGCCTAATCTCTGTGGGTCTGTCTTCAATAGCTCCATTGAGAGAGTGGTAGAGTACAAGGCAACATGACTGCTATGTGTTAGTTATCCTTACAAATATAGACCCACATTTTAGGCCTCAATTCTATAAACTTATAATTATTCATTTAAAAGTCAATTTTTTTAAAAAAATATATATATATATTTTATTTTGGAGAGGAAGGGAGATAGAAACATCAATGATGAGAGAGAATCATTGGTCAGTTGTCTCCTGCACATCCCACACTATGGACCGAGCCTACAACCCAGGCATGTGCCCTGACCAGGAATCAAACTATGACTTCCTGGTTCATAGGTTGACACTCAACTACTGAGTCATACCAGCTGGGCTAGAAGTCAAATTTTTATCAAATAAAGTCTCTTAAAGAAATAAGTATCAGTTTGACCAAAGTTTAAGAAGTCACGTAGTTGCTAGGCATATTGCAATTGTACAGGATCTTATATTCTGTCAAACATTTCATAAAGTATACCTCATTCAATTTTTATAGCAAATGGTTATAGTCTGCATTTTATAGTTGAAACAACAGGTTCAGAGATGTTGGATAATTCAGGCATTTCTATACCACATGCTTAGGGAACCATTCTGAATCTGAGTGTATAGTTATAGTTTCTTCTCTGCACACTTCCATCTCTGCCAATTTATACTTGAATTATGTTGTTTCTAATTTTTTCCTTAAAAAATTAATGTGGTGCTCCTAACCAGATGTGTCCCCCCACTTAGCCACTCATCAAAATATATTCATACTAGAGGCCTGGTGCATGAAATTCGTGCACGGAGGGGGTTCCCTCAGCCCAGCCTGCATCCATTCCAATTGGGGACCCCTCGGGGAATGTCTGACCGCCAGTTGGACACCCCTCTCACAATCTGGGACCCCTGGCTCCTAACCACTCACCTGCCTGCCTGCCTGATAGCCCCTAACTGCTCTCCCCTGCTGGCCTGATTGCCCCTGACTGCCTCTGCCTGCCTGATCACCCCTAACTGCCCTCCCCTGCTGGCCTGATCTCACCCCCAACTGCCCTCCTCTGCCAGGCAATTTGGTTCTGATTGGTCAGTTTCTATGCCAGTCAGCATCAAAAGCTCCACCTCCTAGGCAGCCATTGTCTCCTTACATTCACCCAGATTTGGTTCTGATTGGTCAGTTTCTATGCCAATCAGTGTCAAAAGCTCCACCTCCTAGGCAGCCATTGTCTCCTTACATTCACCCAGATTTGGTTCTGATTGGTCAGTTTCTATGCCAGTCAGCATCTCTGGGCCTATCAACAGGGCCTGATCAGAAAGTTGGGGCTGATCAGCAGCCCTGGTGGAGGCCTGGAGAGAAATGGAGGTGCAGCTGTTGGCCAGGCCAGGAGAGAAAGAAAGGCAAGTTCTGATCAATGGCTGCCACAGAGGCTACGGATCAGACCCTGCCTCTCTTTCTGCAGGCTTATCTCTGGGCCTGATCCGCAGCCCCCTAGGCAGTCAGTGCTGGGTCGGGGCACTGGCAGGGCCCCAGTCAGTGCTGGGTCGCCACGGCAACCCAGCACTGACTTCCTGTCTGGTCGAGCCTTCTGTCATAATGGTCATTATGACCCTAGCTCTTTATTATATAGATTACCTGCAACAGGATAGACCCTATACAAGCAAAACACACATTAGCCATCAGAACCACTTTTACTCTATGATGAAGGTCCCTACAGAGTACAGCTTACTCTTTAAGTGGCTTCTCTAGTAAGTACTAATGGAGTAGTTAGTGGAAATTAGTACAGTATAATTAAATAATTGTTATTAAAGAGAATTTTAAAAACAAGCTTTATTTTGTGTGACTTCAAATTGCTGTTTTACATCGATATCCAATAGGGTGGGTGGTGGTAAGTTACAAAGAAAATAGAAAAATTGCCTTTATTAATTTTTACTAGTAAAATATACTTTATTAGTGAGCTTTGAAGACATGGTCATGTTCAATCCTGTGTCAAGGCTAAAAAGGGGTAGGAAATGTATGCATATATCATATCTTTCAAGGTTCTTATATAAAAACATTCAGAAATGTCAATGTGGAATTAGGGTAGTTTAATGTATATCCAACAAAGGGATTATGATGCTAGCCATGTTTTCCTACCCTGCTTGCTATATCCCAAGAAAAACACCAAAGGAGCATCTCTGAAATTTTACTTGGACAAAATTTCACAAGTGCCCTCTCCAAATTGCTACTGGGCAGAATTAAATCACCAGTTTCAGTTCACTTGGGAGTCATAAATTCAGAAATAAGGAGAAAAAGCTTTGCATACACTGATTTGAGTTGGGTGATGCAATGGAACAGCTTCATTGAAGTATTTCAGAGCTGCAGTTCCAAGTAGAAAGTACAAAATAAGTAGGATGCCATGGTATTTCTCACTTCTCCAAGAACTTTAGACAAGTCAGATTTTATCCCCTCTGGGGAACAAATGTCTATTTTGGAGCTCCTTCCAACATCTACTAAGAACAAATCTAATGTGATTCAAAAGGAATCCCATAGGCAGGACTTACAAAGCTTTATATGGCCAACACTTCAAATCAGTGGGTATGTTAAATCAATTATGTCAGTATCATTAGCTGGGCAATGAAAGTTTTTTCAGGTCTATTATTCCTCCTTTCACAGACTGGAAAAATATACATATTATTTTCTGTTATTCTAACTATTGAGATTAGAGTCCTTAGAAGTTTTCAAGAAGATTTAAATCATGTGTATTTTATATGAGTCAAAGTGGAAGTGCTTTAGTGTTTAATTAATGATCTGGTGACATATTTTGAAAACACCCGTGTTTCTAAGTCCCTCAGCAGTGTCAAATCCAGGACTTCCTCCTCACTTCAGCCAAGGTTGAACTTAAATTCCAGCTCCATGGATAATAGGAAACAAGCTTTCTGTTATGGTGGCTAACAAATGTATGTCACCCCAGTGACTAACTGTGTCATGAAACAAAGAAGTAAAATACAGGAAAGGTGGAACAGCAATAGGGCAGAGCCTAAATAAATGGGCAAGCTGTCCAAGCCACAATAAACAGCGGATTATTTAAAACCACTCTTGCAATGCTCCTTACATCCCTCATAATGAGATTTCAGGAATCACTAGACTTAAAAGAAGAGGCCCTGCAGAGTTACACTGGCAATGCCATGAAAACTACAGAAAAGGAGAAACACTAATAGTGAACAAAATAATAATAATTACACGCTGCATTCACTTTTGTGTTCTGCAAAAGCATTCTAACGTCATTTTCTCAAAAGCATGCCTAATCCCTTTTTCACCTGAAAAAAATAGACTTTACATCAGAGGAATACAAAGCATGTGTCAAATTCCCAATGCCTTTCGGGCACATCAGCTTGTAGTTGGTTGAACGGTTTCTCCCTTCTTCCATGCACCATGTCGGTTTGAGTTAATGGTGCCACTGATGACTGGCAGAAGAAAATCTCTCATTCAAAATCTTTTCCTCACAATAATTTTTTCCACTTGAAAGGCTGTTGCTTATGTTAAAAAATTTTTCTCACATGCTACTAATATCCCCATTTTTAAAGTAATTATAGTTCAAGTGATCTCTATTTATAAAATAAACATATATATTTTCAATAGCTTATTTCCCTCTTCTCCTTTTTTTTTTTCCTTCTCATTTTTGCTCTAACTTTTGCCTAATTTCTTCAGCAAATTCTCTCATTTATTTTGGTTGTATATACAAACAACAACAACAAAAATGTTCATGTTGTTTTGGAGTTCTAGAAGTATAAAAATTATTATTAGCACAACCATATCAAACAAAAGGGAAGCATTTACCTTTTAAATAAAATTAGATACATCCCTAGCTGGTTTGGCTCAGTGGCTAGAGCATTGGCCTGCGGAGCGAAGGGTCCCAGGTTCAATTCCGGTCAAGGGCACATGCCTGGGTTGCAAGCTCGGTCCAACGTGCAGGAGGCAGCTAATCAATGATTCCCTACAATCATTGATGTTACTATCTCTCTCTTCCTTTCCCTTCCTCTCTGAAATCAATAAAAATATATTTTTTTAAAAAATTAGATATAATAAAACATTATCTGCAAAGCCCTTTAAAAGTACTCACAAACCTAAAATTTTCTCCAGAGTTTCTATCTACTTCCTCGTCCTCCTTTCCCTTAAGCACAGTCATCTAAGAGTAAGTTATAATAACATCCCACCCTCTCTTTTTACCAATATTGTGACAGCATTACTCTTTTTCTCTTATTTTATTGCCAGTGAGCATATTTACCAGTTATCTCATGGCTTAAATAGACTGTGGATGTGCCTGGAAATTTAACTACTCTTTATGGCATTGCCCCTATCAATAGATATGCTGGTGTTTCAGATACTTCAGCTTCTAAATAATTGACAAACAGAACTCCAGGTATATCAGCAGTGGTCAAACTGGCTGAACAAATAAAACCAAGAGACTAAGCCTCAAAAATACAAAAGGACCTCATCAAGAATGTATCAGGACATTCCTTCAACAAGTTAGAAGATTCACTATTTGAATTATTAGCTAAGAGCACATCCCCAACACCACGACTCTTCCTATAGAATCCCATCACATGTCCCCTAGGAAGCAGCAGTAAATGTGGAAATGCTGCCACTTCTGATCATGGCCAATCACTTTATAGGTAGCCTAAAAATGATTTAAAAAAACACACACATATTTCTGAACTTTAAAATCTTTGGCTCTTAGAGTTGAAAAAACAGAACTAAAATGGTATTTATGCATCAGCAAAAATACAGTCATAGCACAGACTCATAAATGTCACAAAAACTCTCATATGTAGTGTTGCTTATGTTAAAAAATTTTTCTCACATGCCTGCTAAAATCCCGAGGCTACAATATCTTGGACCATTGTCTATCTCATTAGAGAGGAGAGAGGCAGAGAGACACGAGAGAAGAGAGAAAGCCTTAGAAGCAGAGAGGACACTGCGAGTATATTAGAAGCAGAAAGGACCAGAGGCATCAGCTGGCCCAGTCTTTTCTGTATCACATGTGGGCAAATGAAGCAGGGACCCTGTGTCCAGGGTCACGTAGAAGATTGGGGGCACATGTGCAAATGAGGTTTCCATTGCCCAGCTCTGGTCTGACACTGTTTTTACAATACTCCATAGTGCTTTGTATTAAGAGAGAGCTGAAATTACATTTTAAATATATAGTATTTTAATTAAATGTATATATGGTTTTCAAATGAAAGTAGCTAAGAATCAAGGAATGCTACTTTTAAACTCTCTTTGTAATTCATATTAGCTTTTTTGCAACTCAAGTTATGAATAAAAAGAAAAAAGAAGGGATACCATTTTAGTTAAGTATGCTTTATATTTTCTATTCTAAAAGTAAAACGTTCATTTGAATAAAATTGGACCACATAAGACTAAAAACAACAATAATTAAAATAAGCCTTAGACCCACCATCTAAGACAGTCACTCTTAATAGGCAGGTGTATATCCTTCTATTTTTATTTTTCTGTCATAATTTTACATATTTATAACTAGATTATGTACATAATGATGAATTTTCATTTTCACTCAGCAGTATAACATAAGCAATTTTTTCCATTTTTAAAATGCATGCTCTGAGAGAAAACTAGAAAAGAAAAATAATTTATTTTAACTCAATTTAATAATTAAAATTAATATTAGTTTAAAATTTTTAATAACAATTAAATAATCCCTAATACCACACCATTTAGTTATATGACCTTTCCTGTCATTCTTCAGTGTGGTTTCCTATCCCCTGTGTCGGCATCTACTCTCCTCTGTAAATGCCAGGGCTTGACTTTGGAGCCTCAGGATACAGCAAGTGAACAGAGGCGAGAAGAGCAATTAGCAAGAGAGGCCAACCCCAGGACCTGTCCCTTACCTCCTGCTCAAGTTCATGCCATGTTTAAAATCTCTTCATTTAGCATGGTATTCAGCTGGCGAAGGAGATTCCGAAAGGATAAAGAGGGAACAGAATGATCCACAGAAGGGGAAACAGTTAAAGAGGAGGCTCTGGCCACAAAGGGTCTATAAATCTCAAAAAAGAAAGCCTCCCAAGAAAGTCAGGGGATAGTGGGTGAAATCCAAGGTAGGAGAATGGAATAGAGAATAACAGAGGAAAATTAAGAAACAGCAGGAAAAAAAGATGAGATTAATACAGAGCAACTGCAGTTCCCTCTTTTCTATCTGTTCTTCTGTGACCTAGACTGATAAGTTACTGCCCAAAGCATGATGGTACTTTTTGGGACATATTTTCTCCCTCCAACTGACACTCAGGCTCCTCCATGTTATTTTCATTTTGAAGTAGGACTTGATTCTGCGCACACCTCCTCACATGGTGGAGTACTGTGCTAACTTAGCTTCCCTACCCTCTTCTCCCGTCAGCTGGAACAAAACCTTGAGCGAGCCAATGGTTTGAAATGATTTATAACTATATTGGGAGAAGGTTCTGAGGTTTCATATCTCTCAGTTTTTACAATGATGTTTTTATTGCTGGAAAAGGTTTTGACTGCAGGAAAGAGTAACCATCATTTTTCAACTGATTGGCTGTGGTAGAATATATTCAGTTGAAATTTGAACTATTGTCCTTGTCATCTTTTCTATAATGGAATAAACTATCTGTTTCACTTTCTGATGGGTGTTTGTAGACACACCTACTGAATTTAGAGTTCTATGTTTAAAATCTTTAGGCAAGCAACCGAGAGGGGAGGGGTTAGTAATTTACAGTTATCAAAACAACAAACTGTATGTTCCTTGGTTGTTTTTCTAGAGTGAATTTATGAGAATTTTCATAATTAGGTCAGTTTTCTAAAATAACTAGAGACCTGGTGCATGAAAATTCATGCACTTGGGGTGGGGGTCCCTCAGCCTGGCCTGTGCCCTATCACAGTCTGAGACCCCTCAGGGGATGTCCACCTGCCGGCTTAGGCCCAATTCCCCTGGGTCTAATCTGATAGTCAGACATCCCTCTGGCAGGCTGGGAGCCCTTGGGGGATGTCTGACTGATGGTTTAGGCCTACTCCCCACGGGGAGCAAGCATAAGCCACAGTCGGACAGCCTTAGTGCTGCCGAGAAGGTGGGAGAGGCTTCCACCATCGCTGCTGCACTCACAGCCATCAGTCCGGCTTGTGGCTGAGTGGAGCTCCCCCTGTGGGAAAGCACTGACCACCAAGGGGCAGCTCCTGCATTGAGCATCTGCCCCCTGGTGGTCAGTGTGTGTCATAGCGACGGGGCGTTCCACTGTTAGGGTCAATTTGCATATTACCCTTTTATTATATAGGACTAGAGGCCCAGTGCACGAAATTTGTGCATGGGGGGGTGGTGTCATCCCCTCAGCCCAGCCTGCACCCTTTCCAACCTGGGACCCCTTGGTGGATGTCTGGGGGATTGGGCCTAAACTGGAAGTCAGACATCCCTCTCAAAATCCGGGACCACTGGCTCCTAACTGCTCACCTGCCTGCCTGTTTGATCTCCCCTAACTGCCCCCCCTGCCGGCCTGGTCACCCCCAACTGCCCCCCTGCCAGCATGGTTGCCCCTCACTGCCCCCCCCCACCAGCCAGGTTGCCCCTAACTGCCCCCCCCTGCTGGCCTGGTCACCCCATGCAGCCTGCTGTTCAGTCATTTGGTTGCCCCCAGCTGCCTCCACTGCAGGTCTGGTCACCCCATGCAACCTGCTGTTCGGTCATTTAGTTGCCCCTCACTAACTCCCCTGCGGGCCTGGTCACCCCACGCAGTCTGGTGCTCGGTTGTTTGGTCACCCCTTACTAACCCCCCTGTTGGCCTAGCTGCCCCACACAGCCTATTTGGTCATTGGTTCAGTTGCGATGGTTGCTTAGGCTTTTATATATATAGATTATCTATCAGTCTAAATATTTTCAATATGACAGCCTTTATATGTAAACTAGAGGCCCAGGGCACAGGTTTTGTGCACTGCTGGGGGGCGTGGCCTGTGGGGATCAGCCAGCTATGGGAACACCAATCCTCCCAGTCAGCCAAGCAGTGCTCCCACTGTGGGAGCACACTGACCGTCAGGGGGAAGCTCCTGGCGAGCAGTTGACTGGTCGCTTAGGCTTTTATATATATAGATTAGCTACCCAAGATACATAAGAACCAGAAGTAAGCTGGTGTGTCTTCCTCATTCCTCTTGATACCTGGCTACACTGCAGCTCCTGGGGGTATTCTCACCATCCTTACTTAACTAGTATGAAAAGATAACATCCTAAACTGGACAAGCTTCCAACTACTTCTACAGAACTCTTACCCTGGGTCAGACTTCACACCTTTCTAAACTCATACAGCTTCATTCATGGTGCAGTTTGAAGCTAAAGAACAAGTAAAACATTTCCCTCCAGCTTGCCTTTTGACACTCCCTATACCTCAAACAAATACCTATGCCAATATTATACTGAAAGACCACATACATAGCTAGATATATCAGTGTTCTGTCTCTGTAAGGCTGCAGCCACAACCCTATGTGTATATGTGCATGTAAATAGATATGTGTTCCACTCTGAAAAGAATTGCAATTGGATTTTCATGTATCTTTCAATGTCCACTTTGAAAATGAGTAAAAAGAATAGAATCAAATTGAGTGATCAAACACAGCCAAATATGTCAGGCTAAAGACTTGCCACATGGGGGCTTTTGAAACAGTAGACAAAAAGCCAAATTATACAGCCACCAGGCTCTACTGATGTATTTCCACTTACATCCACTGGGAAAACAGCGTGTAGGGCCTTGTAGGCCAGTGTAAGGGCTCTGAGTTGTATTCTGCATGAGAGAGGAGCCTCTGAAAATTCTAAGCAGAGGCAGATCATGGTCTGGCTTATGTTGTGAAAGGATCGCTCTGGTTCCCGTGCTGTGATTAAACCGTAAAGGCAAGGGCAGAAGCAGGGAGTCCACTTGGGAGGCCAAAGCAATAGCTGAGGAGGAAGGCGGTGGTGGATTGGCCCAGGGTGATAGCAGGGAGATAAGGAGCAAAGGCTGGACTGAGGGGACTGGATTTGCTGGTGTGTTGGAGGAAATAAATGAGGAAGAACAGAGTTTAATGTTGCCATAGAATAGATATTCTCTACATGTTAGTTTCTTTCATTTCTCTCTTCCTAATGGATATTTGAGTTAAAGCATTAGGAAAAGGAGGAATTTGGAGGGATGGAAGAAATAAAGATTGATAAGGAGAGACAGAGCATGGGCTTGGGTATAAGGTTGGGTACCTCTTCAAGCCGCATGGTCTTTAAAAGCTGCTGGGGGGTGGGGGTCCCTCCCACATCTCACCCCTGACCCCTGCAAAAGGGAGTCCTGCTGAAAGTGTACGACACAGTTCCAAAGGATGCTTTGCTGACTTTAGTCTGACTGACGATCAGTCTTGATAACCCTACAAGAGAAGGGAAAAATCTTTTTGAAATGTTGATCAGGTCTTAAGGTCTTTTTTATTTTTAATCTTTATTGTTGAAAGTATTACAGATGTCCCCTTTTTCCCCATTGACCCCTTCTAGCTCACCCCAGGCCTTTACCACATTACTGTATGTGTCCATGGGTTATGCATGTACGCATACAAGTTCTTTGGTTGACCTCTTCCTACACACCCAACCACCCCTGCCTTCCCTCTAATATTCCACAACCAGGTCCTAAGGTCTTAATCAAGTCTCATCAATGCTTAACTTCTCCCCCCTTTCCTAAACACCTGAATTGACACACCCATGGCACAAGATAAAACCTGGAACTTGGATTCAGCTAAGGGAAATGGGGGCATCAAAGGACCTGAATTGGTTAGTATATATTTTTATTTCCCAGAGGCATAAGGGCTGCAATGATAAACGATATCACTTGAAAAAATAAGCTGTATTTCACCCACTGAACAACGTTGAAATATGAGATGCTACTCACAATAATAATAATAATAATAATACTCTAATGTTAATATCTACTCAAGTAGTTTAATGTCCATCTATCTATTTTTCTCCTATAAACATATATTTGAAATGCATTTTGCAAATATGTCTTGTGAATTTATTTAAGCTTGGTTATATTTCAAAAGCTCCAACTCCAGCAGGGTAAAATAGCTTAATTTATCAACATCTGACAGTCATACTGAAATAAACCATCTGCAGCCTTGAGAAGGGTGGGCAGTACAGGCAGGGAACCCTTTTCCCAGGAACAGTCCAGAGCAGAACTTGGATAGCCCAAGGGATACCTGACATCTGGACATGGTGGCAAACTAGGAAAATGAGGAAATCTACATGTCCCTGGTGTGGCTTTCTTTGGTGAAAGTGAGCAGGAAAAAGGAGCCTTTTTCTTTCCTTCATGTTTCTGACAATGCTGCCATGCCCTGTTGAAAATGAGCCTCTGGCAGACTTCTGGACCTCGTCTGCAGGTCCCCTGTGGGCACATACGATGGAGAGGAATTAGGACAGTCTTGATATACTCATTTAGCCCTCACTGCTCTGGGGATTTTCTCTCTCTCATAACTTGAGACAAGGTTTTATTTCATTTCCTTTTCAACATTGGCCACAGCCATTCCGTGCTCTTACTACTCTTCAAAACCGATTTCTAACAGCCAGAAATCACTTGAAATGAGAACGAGAGTCTTTGAAAAGCGGTGGGGTTCTAGAAGCCAAAAGTTTTAGAAGAGAAAAGTGAAGCCAAGGAAGTCTGGGTAATTGCTCTCAGTTATGAGAGGAGAAAAAAAAAAAAGAAAAACCATTCCAACACGTGACATTCAAGTTTTTTTCAACTTTACAAAATGTTCAGGTTACATACTATAAAACTCTATTTTTACAACATCTTTGAAAGGATACATTTTAGAAATGAAGGGCAGATTAGTGGCTGAAGAGGCTTGTGGGGGAAGTGCAGGAAGAAGGTGGTTGTGATTATAAAAGGGCAACAAAGGAATCCTTGTGTTGTTGGTTGGCATTGTTGAGTATTTTGATTGTGGTGGTGAATATGCCAACTTAAACAGGTGATGAAATTTATTGAACTTAATACACACACAAGGGGTGCGAGTAAAACTGAGAAAATCTGAATTAAGATTTCTGAATTCTATCAATGCCAATATCCTGGTTGTAATATGTTACTGTAGTTTGCAAAATATTATCACTGGGGAAAACTTGGCAAAATGTACAGGGGATTGATCTGTATTTTTTCTTATAACTGCATATGAATCTAAACTTATCTAAATAAAAAATTCAATTTTAGAAAAGTGATTAATGAAAAGACTTTAAGACGTTCTTCATGCTACTGATACTGACAAATCTAGAAAAGCTGACAAAGCATTTTTACCAGTGAGGTATAGTTAATAAAAAGCAATGGAAAATTGTTTTAGCTGATAATTATAGAAATACAAGCAATGATAGTTAAACATCATTTTTACCCATCAAGAGTTAATATTAGCCCTGGCTGGCATGGCTCAATTAGTTGAAGCATCATCCCATACACCAAAAGGTGGCTGCTTCAATTCTTGGTCAGAACACATACCCAGGCTGTGGGTTTGATTCCCTGTCAGGAGAGTATGGTAGGCAACTGATCAATGTTTCTCTCTCACATCAATGTTTCTTTTCCAGTCTCTCTCTCTCTATCTCTTTCTCTCTTCCTTTAAAAAAAAAAGATTTAATACAAATAAAAAGCGTATGGGTAAGTATATTAAGACCTATGCTCCCATGCAATGATACTAGGGGTATAAATTGATGTGATATTTCATTTAAAGCCACTTAATAGCTTTGTAAAAATGATGCATGCTTGGTATTTAAAATTCAAAAAAAAAAGTAGAAGAATGCAAAAAGTCATCTAAAATTTATCATCCATGCCCTGGCCTATTTTACTCAGTGGTTAGAGAGTCAGACTGCTGACTGAAGGGTCAAAGAGATTTCAGGTCAAGGGCACGTACCTGGGTGTCTCTTTCATTAATGTTTAGCTCTCTCTCCTTCTCTCTCTCTCTCTCTCTCTCTCTCTCCTTCCCTCCCTCTCTCTCTAAAACCCAATGAAAAAAATATCCTCAGGTGAGGATTTTAAAAAAATTCTATTACCCAGAAATAGCCCTTAATATATGGCAAACATTTCAGACTATAGGGTTTTTAAATGCATATCAGACAGATAAAATAATTTAAGAAATAAATCACATTATACATGATTTTAAAATAAAAGTATTTAATTCTGTTTTCCTTGAAACTAGCAAAGCAATATAACTGTTTTTAAATTGCAGGAATTGCTGACTATCTGGTAAGCATTTCTTTGTAGCAAGCAATATAATTTCTCAAGAGGATTTTCCAAATTAAAAAGATGAGGTAAAATATTATGAACTGGGTTTATTATGTGTCTCTATGTGTATTTTAATATGCTTCCATTAACAAGCATCTATTTCAATTTTCAAGTACTAAAATTTAGTCAACTCAGTGATAAAAAGTAGGGGTCTAATTAAACTCATAAATTAACCACAAATATCCCACTCTATATTTTACATGCACAGAACAAGCTTACTGAGAGGATGAGTTTTCAAGAAAAAAGTAATAATGGAATGCTAAGCTAAAAGCAAAACAGTATATAAAATGAAAAAGTGATATGAGATGCCAAATCTAGCAGTGATTATAGCAATTCTCAATACAGAGAAATTACTTTTGTATTCAGATTATCAGTCTGTATCCTTCCTCCTGAATTACTTGCCTAGTGAAGATTTAGCTTGGTGATTTCATCAACCAATGCCTTACACACAATCAGTAACTCAGAACAACACTATGTTTCAAAAGTGCCCTGGTTTTACTCTATAACCTTTTCTCCACATTTTCAATTGCTTTTTTTTCCTTTTTCCTTTTTGTTTATTAGACAGATGAGTACATTGATTCATTACAAAAAATTTCCAGTTTGGCAATAATGAAAGACATATGTCAGTATATACTATCTCTTAAAATAATATCCATAAAACTATGCACTTTGGCCCATTAATCCTATAAATTTATTTCAAAGAAATAAACAGAGATACGTTCAACATATGTAAAGCTATTTGTTATTATTTATGATAATAAAAATTAGAAATAATGAATAGTAAAGGGCTTGTTAAATAAATTATAAGGAAGCATAAACCATGAAAAACTATTTTCTAAATGTATACATATTATAGCAAATGCACAGAAAAACGTCTAGAAAGGTACATGCACAATTGATAACAACAGTTACCTCTGGTGATGGGATAAGGACTTAATTTAATTATTTGAGACTTTTAAAATGAAAATACATTGGTATATTACTTGATTAATTTAAACAATACATAAAAACTATTATTAATGTTCCACAAGCCCTACACAAATAAGAACTAGGTAGAAGAAAAATAGTAATGAACAAAAGCACATTCTTAAGATGAAGCACCATATGTCTATTAAAATTCCTGTTTTTGAATGAATTTTAGTGACATGGGAAAATGTTCACTGTATATTACTAAGTAGAGAAAAGGGAGGGTAAAATATTCTCTCTGCTGCAAATATCTGTGTATATCTTTAAACAGGAAAATAGAAGAAACATCAAAATATTAAGTTATATCTGGTTTGTAAACTATTGTTGATTTCTGTTTTCTTTCTACATTCATTTCCTTTCTAATTTTTCTGTATATTGTATAATAACGGTAAAAAAAAATACTTTGAAGCCAAACCGAAAACTGCCCAGCAGTGTGGCTCAGTGGCTGAGCATCCATCTATGAACCAGGAGGTAACAGTTGGATTCCCGGTCAGAGCACATGACCAGGTTGCAGGCTCAATTCCCTGTGTGGTGTGTGCAGAGGCAGCCAATCGATGATTCTCTCTCGTCATTGATGTTTCTCTCTCTCTCTCTCTCTCTCTCCCCCTTCCTCTCTGAAATCAATAAAAATATATTATAAAACATAAAAGTCAAACTAAAAACTGAGTTTTCTCTTCAATTATACAGAACATTGCCATTAATTCCCAGGAAAACAGCCTTTTTTATGGCTTTCTCATAAAGGTGGTGCATGGTAGATGATAGACAATGATTTCACTAACTAGAAACTGGCAATGGTCTCACACAGGCTGAAGAATCTGTCAATTTTATTAAAAACAAAACAAACAAAATGGGGAAACAGATTAGAGAAATTCAAAGGAGTTTTCCTAATCACTCAGCAATGTTAGCAAACAGTAGACATCTTCTTGACTTTAATAAATCAGTGCATTCTGAATGGCAGCTCATGTAATGTTGTTACATCCTGGGGATTGTGGGTTAGTCAGAAGTGAAAAGTCCTAACGGAGTAGCTTTCAAAGCAAGGTGAGGAGTGCTCCTCTCTGGGATAGTCCTTGCCTGTCAGCGATGATTTCTATGTGCTCTGCTGAAGGCAGTGGGCTGCACAAAAGGACTTGTTTTCTGCTTTATCACAATAAGTAGAAAAAATAGCAACATACTTTGTAACCTAAATGACACATTTTATAAGTTGGGATTTCCAAGCAATTTTAAGTACAAAGTGACCTGGGCAGAGATTCTCACTCACATTAGTTTAGACGTTCAAGGTTCCCAAATGATTTCAATAAATGCCATAAAATTCTCAAATCAAAATTTTATTTAACTTACTTTAATTTTTTAAATGTCAAAAATCTACACATCATGCAGTTCTTTAAGAGGTTGTGTATGTGTGAATTCACACACACACATACAAAACGAACAGGAGTTGCTGAACATAGCAGTGAGCATTTCACCACCATCTGAGCCAGATTCTGTATGAAGCAACTAATATTTAAGCTTCAAGAAACTTCACTCGTGTAGACCCCCTCCAAAGCCTTCAGCTGTTGCTAGTGATCTTCTCAATTGACCATGCTCTGATAAGGGTCATGAAAGAAGATATTGTAATTTTCTGCTTAAAGAGATGGGCCAATGTTGTATATGCTTTTGGCCCCACAAACCTGGACCTATTGCTAACTAGCATTAATAAGGCCAGAGTATAGCTGGAAGGAGAGGAGATCAGAAAATGGAATGATATAAACATTTGCTGTGTGCTAAATATATGCTAGGTCTAATGAAAGGCATTTTGTACAAACTAAAGCTTCTACCTGATCCCAGAACTTCAATTTCTTACTTCAGAGCTCACCCCTTTACTTCCTGGCTCTGGGTAAAGTACGTTCGGGTGAATTATGGGGCCCACAAAGGAAACAGGTTCACAGCAACTCTTCTAGGGATGAGGGCAATGGGAAAGGGGTGGGGTGTTTGTCCCTGCCTTGGTTCTTCATTGTCTTCCACTTCTCTTCTTTTCTTGATTGATAATATTACATTTTATTTATAATGCATTCTTTGGTTTCAAAGTATTTTTAACATATTTCGTCTGAGCTTACAACACCCTAAAATATAGGCAGGTATTATTAAAGGCATTTTACAGACTAGAAAACTAAGATTTACAGATGTTGGGTTGTTTGCTGAGGATCATAAGCAAATAATAGAAATAATAGACAGAATGGTTACCAAAACCCAGGCTTCCTGACCTTCTAGGTCATCCAGGGACCTTCTTCCTATTCCATCCCTTGAATCAATATAAGAGGCAAATGTTAAACAGGCCTTCCTTCACATAACACTAGTTTCTACAAAAACTCCTCTGGGCCCATTCCAGGCTAGATCAGATCTACACACAGCCACAGGACCTCAGAGGAGCAAAACCACTAACATAATCATCTCTTCCCTTGACTTTCATTATGAGAGTATCAACAAACAAGCCCATCCATCTAACTCAAGGCCAAGGCCAACCACTTTGCCCCTAAACTCTGCCTCTAAAATAAATGCATTACCATTGGCCTCCACCATCACATCCCCCAAATCTTAGCCTTCTCTGCAAACTTTCACAAGCTTCCCCCTCTCTCTCCTCTTCCCTCTGTCACTTTGGTACTTTAACAAATTCGCCCTTTTAGGAACTCACATCTTATTTTTTATTGCATGTGGAAATCATGATAGTTCTAATGTCAAAACAGAACCACTCATCATCATCCAATGTTATTAAAAGAGAGGAGGAAGTTGAGTGTGAAGATGGCCAAAGAGGTGATCTTGCCAGCTCTGTCCAATTCCCCAGTTACAGGAAATTCTTTTCCCTCCCTAACTCCAATGAAAGGCTTTTATAACTCAAACTGGGCCAACAGAATGGAAAAGTAAAGGTAACTGACATGAAAAAATGATTTCCAGAGAACATGGCCACATTTCTAGAATAGGCAGGTTATGGTCATTGCTTTAATTTTTTTCATCACTTGTTTTTTCACTCTTCTTTTTAATTAGCTTTCCTTCTTACCACTATCCTGAAATGACACACTTTAGAGTCGCTAATAGCCCCTTCCTGGCAAGCCAATTGCTTCTTTACTCAGTCCCTGTTGTCTGCATTCTCTACATGGCCATTTACCCTATTATTTTCCCCTTCTTAAAACTTTTCCATGCCTTTGGCCTCTCAGGCATACCAAGTTCTGGCTCTTCCCTGTTTCTCCACCTACTACTTTTTTTTCCTCTGGTTCTCCTTAGAGAATGTTCTGCTAAACTCTGTCCCCCATTCTGGTTTGCTAACTTTCCCACTCCAATAAACAAAAAGGATTCAAAACCTATGTGTTACCCCCAGTGAATCTGAGAAATAGACCATTTGTTCCTACTTGAAAATAAAAGGTGTTTTTAAAGTTTAGCTCAAGAAGGACTCTGCAAGAAGGCAGGGACATGGTGGGTTGACTTTGGGTTGAGACATATATAATCTCAGGATAAATGAGGTTGTCCAAGGAGTCAGTGAAAGGTCAAAGACCTCTCTGCAAAGTCTTCCCCAAGGTGGGAGCAAATAGTGGACCTTTTTACTCCCATCATTATAAGCCAAATGCCAAGGACTTGATGACCATAGCTCAAGGGCCACACATTTAATGTGATTCAGTAATAACGAGAATCCTGTGGCTGATCAGTCATAAGCTAAATTGATATGTAATTAAGAGCATCTTTGGCCTGTCAGTGCTCCATGAGAATCAGTACACTTTTCTAATGGAAGGGCGATGTAATTTTAGAAGTGAATAATGGCATTAGGAACTCACTGAGGGATATGCTTGCTCACAGTGTATCCTACTTAAACAAGACCCCCTCCAGAGCCCCCACATGTCTCATGCCCAGGAAAAAAAAAAGCAGTGGTCATTGACTAAATGTTTGATTGATTTGATACAGATAGAGGTAAAATTCCTTGCTTTCTCAATATTAACAGGAAGGTACCAGTACACATCACAGGACTTCTTAGGATTCATTCACTCATTCAGAAAGTGATCTAATTTATGGCTGAACATGCATAGATAATGTAGGAAATGTAAAGGTAAGTTGGAAGTATTTCCTCTGGACCAAAATTTGACAATCTAGTAGTATGTACTTAAATAAATACAGTGTAAGTGGAAAGTAAGTGATGTAAGAACTGTCCAGATAAAACACTATGTGTTTAGCTTTATTAGTATTAGGATCAAAGATTACTCTTAAGTAGCATTTTATTTGCATTGCATATCCCAATTCATTCATTCATTTCACTGTTACTTATTACTTGCTCACAAATTGAATGGATGTGGGGAATACAGAGTGACAAAACACGTAGTAATCCAGTCCCTATGTAGCTTGGAATCTCATCAGGAAAGCACATGTTACATAAGTAATTGTAAGGACACCGAGAATCACCAAAACAATGTGCTGGATCTTGAACCTTTATAATATCCAGACAGTCTTGCCTCCTCTTCTCCATCCCCCACAAGATATCCTTGTGTTTCCTCTTTCCCAGCCAGGAAGCCCAGGAAAGTGGCTGTGGGGTTGAAAATTTCTACCTATGATACAAAAGATCCATTTATGGATCACAGACAATATTGGTGTTTTTTATCCCCAAAGGACCCAGTCTCTAGTGAGAATTAAAATTAGGGCAGTCAAACATATGTTGGTCCTTCAACTAACCAGAATGCAGCCTAAGATTAATTACTAGGCAATGTTTCTCAATTAGACATGATAATCATCTTCACAAAAGCTAGGAAATCATATTTTGTTTTATACCAAGCCCCAAAGCTTGATGGTGAAAATAGCCTTATATTGGGTAGCTCAGAAACTCAGCTGGGACACAGCCTCATGATGGCAAGTGATAAAAGAAAGTGACTCCTTTTATATCACATAAACAAAAGAATTCATATCCATTCTTGGTAATTCACTTATTCCAGATATAAAAACAAACTCATTGATAGTTTATTCTCTCATTTGTTTGTATATTTAGCACACATTAGGCATGGCATGCTGTACACTACACTTGGAGTTAAAGACAAATAAAGCATAGTCCCTGCCCTCAAGGTGTCTACAACCTAGCTATCAAAGCACAGAAGAGGAAGTGATCAGCACCCAAAGCTTAACTACAGCCCCATGGAGGTGGGTCTTAGAGGAAGACAACAGCCATTACTGGGCCTGCCAGGCAGAGATAACAGCTGAAGGAAAAAGCCCAGAGGTTTATGGGAGCATAATGAAGGAATTTGCATGTTTAGAGCCTGGTTGAATTACAAGTTTTATGACATACTAATTTAACAAGACTTTTTATCCTGAGTCTTGGAAGAGTCTGAAAATACATTGACTATGGACTTTAAGTGTTTCTCTCTAAATAAAACCATCCTTCAATCTGCACTACAAGGCTTACAAAAGCATTGCTTATTGAAAGTACATCTTCTCCAAAAAGGAAGAAAAACTCTAAATTCTAAGAACAAATGTGGAAGGAGGGTCAGAGTATAGTGAATGCTTCAACAGTTACACAGTCACTTTAGCAAACTTTAGCCCAATTTCACTGGGAGAGAGAGAGAGAGAGGGAGCATTTTATAGTTATAAAATAATGACCAATATTTTCCTCAGCATGTTTTTATCCCTATCTCTCAATATCCTTGACAAGTATCATCTGATAGAATTTTTATTATTCCAAAGCTGAAGCCCATAGTGTTTAAGAATCTGACACAAATACATTTACTCGGGAAAACAGAGTTAGATTTAAGGCCCAGTGCCCAATCCACCATTCTATTTCCAAACTAGTTCTGGACAACCCTTTTGAAAATGAGCTATAATTCAGAAAGGAAATGAACTCTGAGTCACCTTGTAATGATCCAAAACACCTCCATTCAGTGCCACTACACCCTCCACCTTAGAGTGACTGAGAGCCAAGGCATCCCATAGATCTTGTGTCATTCATGCTGAACCAGTGATTTTCTAGGTAGAAAAGCAGAAAACTCCCCAGCCCTCCCTTCCCAGCCCTCAAGATGTAGGAAGTGCCCTTCCTTCTGCTTTACTCCCTGGGGAGAGAGTAGATGCTTCTTTTGTGGCCATTATTTTTTTCTATTAGTTCATTTTAATTTATGTTTTATTCTTAATTGTACGGTTTGATGAATTTTGACAAATGTATAATTCTGCCTAACCACTACCCCTGTCAAGATATACTTTTTCATCACCTGAGAACTTTTCCTATTGCCCCATCCCAGTCAATTCCTGTCTATCCCCAACAGAGGCAACAACACTATTGATTTCTGTCTCCATAAACTGTTTGGGCTGTAACAGAATTTCCTAAAAATGGAGGCTTCCAATATAAACTCTTTTGTGTGTCTGGTTTCTTTCACTCAGCATGTTTTTGAGAGCCATCCATGTTAGTAGGGGTATTGGCACTTCACTCCTTTTTACTGCCGAGTAGTATCACACTGTACGAATATACCACAATTGTCCATTTTCCTGCTGATGGATGTTTGGGTTGTTTTCAGTTAGAGGCTGTTAATAATAAAGATGCCTTAAATATACCTTAAGAAATATTTCTAGGGGCAGTTGCTTTCATTTCTCCTGGGTATACAATGAAAGGGATGAAAGAATTAAAGGCTTTGCTAGGACAGGGCTAACCCTCATTGCAGGGCTAAAGTAGCCCACTCCTAAGGCATGGCCTCTGGCATCTCAACCAAACATTTAATACGTTCATTGAGGTCTCTCCCCTCTGAGTGTTGGGAATTCCAACATCTCCAAATCCTATGCTACTTTCAGGATCCTCATTCATCTAAGAGTAACTATTTTTGCCAGGACTGGCAGTCTCACGTGCATAATCGGCTATAGCCCCAGAGAAACCTATATTCAGACTTCTGAAATTCCTTCTCTGTACATTATCCTGTATTCTGATGTTCAACACCCCACAAACTTTGAAATCTATTTTCTTTGTCCAGCAAGACAGCTGTTTTCTGTGTGGGCTCTTTTTCCATGTGTTGTCACTTGGCAAGTCCCCTAACTGAGAGAGCCAGGGTAAATGTGGAGCTCACCTTATTTCTCTTCTCGCAAGGATCACAGACTCATGCTGTCTGTTTGCCAATGCCTAAAAAAAGCTGCTTCAAATATTTCATCCAGTGTTATATTTGTTAATGGAGGAAAGATAAATTTGATAATAATTTCTATGTCATGGATGGAACTCTAAGACCATTACTAGAGGTTTCTTTTCCCAAGTAGAAGGAAAACCTCATACACACACACACACACACCAACAGAAACTCTTAAATATCTAAAACTTTCCAATATCTGAAATTTGGAACCTACACACTTCTAATCCTGATTAAATTATATCCCCCCATTCCCAAAACAGGCATTTACTGGTGGCAACATTTCTTGTCTTAAGAAAACTAGAAGAAGCATAAAACCAAGCCAGACCTTGGAAAGGTGGCTTCAGAGGGCATGGGACCTCAGAAGTTGACCACCTGGGTTGCTGACCAGTCTAAATTTGTTCTTGAGCATGATTATCAGCTCTACACACCTGATAACCTTTCAAGTGACATTTAGGCCAGTCATTGAGTCAAAGTGCAACTTCTTAGGAGATCAGATTCTCTTGTAGCTAGAATGATCATTTATTGTTCAAACTGGGAATCTGACAGTTTTAATAAATATGCAAGGATAAGAGTCATACACCATGACTGGGACACATGGTCACACTACTTATATTGTGTTCATGAGGAGGTAGTCAGAATAGTCTCCTGCCCGGAGCTGGAGATAAGAAAGGAAGGTGGTTCTAACACTACTTGTAACTCTTATACTCAGCATGAAATGCCAAAGTCTGTTACTTACTTTTCTCTCTAAGGAAACAGAGGTCTGAGGAAGTTTACAGATCTACTAGTCTCAAGTGGCCAGTTCTCACTTTCCTTTCCTTTAGTACATTTCCTGTTATGTTTTGAAAGACCACTTCACTCTAACTGCAGGAACTGCCATTGTGTATATGCCGTGCATGTGTGTGAGGGGATAAGGAGAGGGAGAGGGAAAATATAAAGAGAAAATGCATTTGCCATTCTTCTTGATAGGCACATTAAGTTGCTTTCATCTTTTTTTCTGTGGAAAGTTGGAGAAATGGTGCTTAGGTCCTATGCATTGTTTATTGTATTGTCTTCATTAAGGGCATTGTGTGATGCATGAAAGTAAGAATCTTTCTTTTTATTAAAGATTGTGTTCCTCATTGTGATTAGTGGGAATACTAATCAGACAAAGAAGAAAAGAAGGAATGATCATGCAAGGACTAAAATAAATAGTTTGTTAAAGGGAACAGATTAATCCTAGTCCTTGAAAAAATATTCTATCAATATCCTTTGTAAAAAGGCCTGCAGCATAAACCATCCCCAGTCCTCTTCTCTGTAGTCCCTTGGTTCTATTTAACAATTGTTCCAGAACATTTACAGCCATTCAGCCTAGTTTCCATTGATTTCTTTAACTGTTCTCAGAAAATATGATTACAAAATGTTCTCATGCCATTGGGATATCAAAGAAAAAGTACATAATAATGTTCTTACAAAAACAGAAACCTTATTTGTCCTACAGTCATGGCCAGATAGAAAACATTTTTAAAGGAGCAATGAACAAATGTCTTCTCTAGTCTTCTTCTTAATTAGATGGATAAGAAACAGGTAATATTCTTGGTATGGGAAATGTAAGTAAATGATGATGTATGACTAGCAGCGTTCTCAGAGTGGCTTGATTTGTCTGATGTTATCCATGCATAAATGGGTAGGAGATAGGAGATATTAACATGAAAATAAAACACTGATGCCACTTGGGCCGAGGGTAGCATTTAATACAGCAGCGCTGACACATTGCAGAGGTAAAAACAGGCACTCCTAAAATCTCCAGAGTTCTACAGCAGGCATGTATGTGCAGTGCCGATATGAGAGCTGCATCTCCTTAATTCTAGTACTATATGGGTGTGTGAATACTAATCAGAACATAAATCATAATAGCTTTATTTAGACAGTTTATGAAGATTCTGAACTTATATTTGAACTTTCAGCAATTGAAGAGAATGATTTTAAAAAAACCCTCTCTTTAGTGCCTATTATTTCTGATATAAGGTTATTCCTTTGTATCACATACAAATCGGAAGAAACAGGAAGACTGCTGTTTCAAATGTAGGAGGTGAACAAGGAAAGACAATCAAGACTAGGATCAATCCTTCCCTTAGCTTAGCCCCTTCCAGATGAAATTTTCACCTGTTCCCTGTTGAGGAGAATTGATATGAAATACTCATCAGCATCACAGATGATGACAAGTTTATCCTTCCAATTGGGCCAAAACAGCCTTCTAATTGCACCAACTCTTGCATCTTAGAGCCAATCCACCAGGAAATCCTGTTGGCTCTGCGTTCAAATATATCCAGAATCTGACCAATTCTTACTATCATCAGCACTCCTACTCTATTCAAGCTACCATCACCTCTCAGCTAGAGTATTGCAATAGTCTCCAACTGATCTTGGTGTTTTCAATCCTTACTTCTGACATCCAGAGTAACCGTTTGGAAACTAAGGCAGATATTGTCACTGATCTTCTTCAAGTGCTGCAATGGCTTTTCATTTTACTGGGCGGGGGGGCGGGGGGGAGCAGGGGGGATTAAAGTCCTCATAAAGGTGTATATAATTTACATACAGGTGGGGCAAAAGTAGGTTTATAGCTGTTCATATGAAAAATAATACAATTACTAATAAATAATAATACAAGACTAAATTATTTTGTGTACTCACAACTGTAAACCTACTTTTGCCCCACTGGTGCAGAACCACCAGTATCAGTCAATCAATTATCCTGCCAGATGGTCCAGAACACAGGTCCAGATTTATGCACAAAGCAGAACAGATCATTTGTAACATCTAAATGAAATGAATTTGTGAAGCCGGAAAGACTCTCTCACTTAAAACCCCTCCTCTTACTGATAGATAATAGAAATTCGAGCAAGGGGATCTTAACGTCTGACCTTATTACTTTGATCTTTGTTGAATAATAAACATATTTTAGAAAGGTAAATGTGCATGCTATTAGAAATTATATTTAAAAGATTATGACTGCCCTAACCGGTTTGGCTCAGTGGATAGAGCGTCAGCCTGGGGACTGAAGGGTCCCAGGTTTGATTCCGGTCAAGGGCATGTACCTTGGTTGCGAGCACATCCCCAGTGGGAAGTGTGCAGGAGGCAGCTGATCGATGTTTTTCGCTCATCGATGTTTCTAACTCTCTATCCCTCTCCCTTCCTCTCTGTAAAAAATCAATAAAATATATTTTTTTAAAAAATAAATAAAAGATTATGACTTATACCCTTTTTGGCAGTAAATTTTGATAGAAAAATAACATGGACGTTGCAATAATGGGAGAGAGAAATGGAATCAAATCTTACAGAATGAAGAGGCAGACCACAAACTTCAGTTGCATCACAATTTTACCAAGGGTCAAAACTAAGAGACTGGTATTAAAATTTTAATGGCCTTTTAAGAATTCACTATCAAAAATAATAGTACATACTTGTTGCTATATTTCAAGTAATACAAAAATATGTAATTAAGAAAAACCTTTACCTTCACCTCTAATTCTATCCTCAACACCATCAACTATACATAAGTTTTAGTTTAGTATATATCCTTCCACTGAGATAAGTTTAAATTTAAAGTATACTTCTAATGCTAACTGAGCCAAAACTTTTACAATCAGTTTCATTATACCATTTACTAGGGTTAATTATTTTTCAAAAAATTGTCTTAGCTTTCTGTAGACTATTTGAAGGTGATTATTAAAAAAGAAAGAAAGAAAGAAAAAGGATTCAAATATAGAAACCCTTTTATTACATCTCTCACTAAGTCGGGCAAACTAGCTCATTAAGCAAAATTTCCTTAAGTTTTATATTTTTATCAAAGGTCATGAATTCTTTCAGAAAAAGAAAATGAGATGCTGTTTTCCCAATGGACATTTTACAGATTTTTCTCATTTTTTACATTGAAAGTACACTTGAATAAATTAATAATTTCTGTGATTGTTTAAATCCTAACTCAGGGACAGACTCTGAGTTCAATAAACACGCTTCAGGAAATATCTCCTGTAAGTCCTCATAAGAAGCAGAAATGTTTATTCTGGTTTTACAGATTATACAGTTAAGAACTAGAAATCAATCAAGGAATTCCAAAACCCTTGAAATTGTCAAAGTAAGGTTTCTATGATTTATAGGAAAGTGTCTATGTAATTTCAGATTCTAATTTTCCTGTTTTTCAGTTTTGTCTTCAAACTTTCAAAATGTGCTTTGAACTAGAATTTTTCATTTTTTTTTTTTTTTTTTGCTAAAAGGGAAATGCTTTTTCTTTTGAGAAAAAAAAAGAGAAATAACCAAAGTAATAAAGTTACTACAATCAATTCAGCACAATATAACTTTATATATCCAAACCCTAGAAAATCATATCTTTGATTTCTTGGAACAATTTTAGAATATGAGAAAGAAATAATCATGCAAGAACATGGCTAAGACCTGAGTTAAAACAAAGTGAAGGGAAGTGCTAGACCGATGGGGGGAGGGGAGGACTAAGCAGACAGATGTAGCTGAACTATATCTAGAAATGGGAAAACATTATCTCTCATTTATCCAGGACAAGATGACAAGTTTCATCTCATGTGTGAACATCTGATTGATAGCAGCTGCCTGGAGTATTGTTCTTAAGGGATTTGAAGGCTCTCTTTGTGCTCAGCCAGAAAATATTAGAAAGATTTTGACATGTCTAATTTGGGAATAAATTAGGGAATGGTAATGTACATGTTATGCATTTGCCATCTTTTAGCTAGAAGACAAAGCAGAAATGGGGACTAATAGTCACTACATACTTACTTTGTATCAGGTGCTTCATACCTATTCTATTAACTTCTCATGGATCCAATGAGGTTAACATTATAATCTACATTTTACAGATGAGGAAAATCATTCTCTGGGAGAAAGAGGGAAGAAACAGTGACTTTGCAATAGAGGGAAAAAAGGGCAACATGCAAATTACCAGTCCTAATATTAAAAGTGTGTGTTAGCTGTTGTCATCCAAGAAGAACCTATGTTTACTAATGTCTTCCTTTCCCATTGCTTCCAGTGTTCCTAATGTTTCTTATAGTTGAGTATTACAAATATTCATCAGTCTAAATGGTCTCATTCTTTAAGATGTACCATTATGCTAATTATATCTTCTTTATAAATGGTGAATAACTTTTCTCTTTGGAAAGATTTAGAGTTTGAAAGAAACTTTATTCAAACTCTCTGATTACTGCTACTAGACCATGAAAAGATTATTTTAGAACAATCAAAAGGAAAACATACTAGTCCAAGAGTACAGAACTCATCAGCAGTCTCAGCTACTGAGAAATATCAAGATACCAATAACTTGATCTGCATTTTTCTTAAAAAATACATTTTCATTGATTTCAGGGAGAGGGTGAGGGAGAGAGAGATAGAAACATCAATGATGAGAGAGAACCATTCATAGGCTGCCTCCTACATGCCCCCTACTGGTGATGGAGCCCAAAACCCAGGCATGTGGCCCAATGGGGAATTGAACTCTGACCTCCTCGTTCATGAGCCGGCGCTCAACCACTGAGCCACACTGGCCAGGCTTGATCTGCATCTTGATTAGTCACTCCTTTCCTCTGGGCCTCAGTTTTCCTGACAGGGGATTGGCAGTCCCTCTAAGATCTTTGTTGACTCAAAATGTTATGGTTTCTAATAGTTCAAGTGCAACTCTTACTAGAAAGAGTCAGAGAGGCTTTACCATGAATAGTAAATAATGTTGGCTGGGGATAAAGAATAAATTTTTCTTTGTTTCTTTTGTCAAGTCACTTGGGACATTTTAAGACATATTGGGCATCTATGAGCTGTAAGCTCTTTGCAGGGCCCAGAGACCAAGTAGGATCATTCATTCACTCAACCTGTGTTTACTGACCACTGGCTATAAGTAAGAAACTGTGTAGGTTTGAGAAGAATCTAAAGTTTTATGAAGTATAAATTTACTATAAACTTATGCATAATAAAGACACTTTGATAACTAAAACATATAGCAGAAAGTAAAAAGAATAATAAGTATTTTACAGGTAAGTTGCTAGGGGAGGTCAGAGAAAGGGTATAGTACTTCCTATGGAGCCATGGAACTGGTAAAAGCTGTCTCCAAGGACAAATCCATGCGAGCAGGCCCTCAAGAATAAGGAAGTCCTGGTCACATAGAGAAGAGTGTGAAAAGGAAGGTGATCCTGGTAGATGGTCCACTGTGAGCCAAGACAAGGAGATGGGCAGGTGCAGAACATACAGTATATGGAGCAAAGTAAACCACTCACCCTGGCTGGAGTGAAAGGTCCTTGGAGAGGACTAGAAGTAAATGAGAATGGAAAATAGTACAGAATCTTCAGTGCCAAACAATGGAGTTAAAGACTTAGTTTTCTGATTTAAATAGTTTTGATCAGCGGCATATAGAGTGCATTGGACCGAGAAGATCCTGGGGATAAGGAGCTCAATTAGGAACTACCTTAATATCCAACTAACAAGTACCTGGATTAGCATCATTAAAGTGGGCATTGAGAAAGGGGAGCACATGTAAAAACTAATAATAATTATAATAATACATCTATTGAGTGTTCAGTGTGCCCCCTGCACTGTTCAGAGAATAAGTAAATAACTCATTTAATCCTCACAATAGTGCTATGAGGGAAGTTCTAGTTTTCAGTTTTATATAGATGCACAGAATGGTTAAAAATTGCCTGAGGTCTCCCAATAAGGGACATAACCTCTGGTTCCAGAACCATGTTTCTTAACCATTCAGAAATAAGATTGGTGTGACATAGCCATTGACTGATGATGAGAAGCAAAGATGAAGGATGAATCAAAGTGGGTGCTGAGACTCCAAGCCTGGTTGCCAGGAAGATGCAGAGGCAACTGTCAAAGGATGGAGGAGGGAAATTGTGGAGCAGGTTTGGAAGAAAGATCATGAGTTTAGGGCCTGTTACTTTGAAATGGAACCCATGAATAAAGGTATTTGAGTGAGTGTTTGGGGCTAGTGACACAGACTTGTTAGGGTGAAAGTTGGTGTCATGGCATTTCCCAGGCAGAGTGGGTAAGAGGAGCATGAGGTCAGGTCCTGGTGGAACAATGAAATGGAAAAGAAGAAGAACTAGAAAGGGTTAAAAACAAAGACTGTCCATGGAGAAAGGGAATGAGATTGGAGAGTACATGCTGTGGAAACTAAGAACTGGCTCCAAGAGGCGAAAATGAAGATGTCAGTGGATTCAGGAGGAGAGAGCAGGGTGAAAAGCCATGCAGGAAAGCCCCACGTGAATTTGCTATGTCACCCTAGCCACAGAGAAGCAGTGTCATTTCCACGGGGGCTCACCCTATGATCAAGGGCATGGAGAAAATCTGATCTCTCATTGAATGTAACACATGCTAATGAAGGACAAATGAGCAAATCATTACCTAGATTCTGATTCTTCCAGGGAACCTCTGCTTGTATATGTAAACAAGCAAAATAGTAAGCAGGTAAACAAAATATGTAGTAAGTGAAATAAACGTCCCCAACTTACCTATACCATATGCTTAGTTCTTTAGAAATACATTACTAAATAATCAACTCTACTGACCAAATAAGTATCCCATGACCTCACTTACGAGAGAAACATGCTGTGACCTCTCAACCCCACCTGCTATTTCATACACTGTTGCTCCTCAGATGAAACAGAAGTTTGTTATTAAATCTGTGAGGGAAATGGGCTCCCATCCCTGTCCTCATTGTGTAACAGCTCACTTTACCACGGGAGGTGTGTGGCTTTATTCCAGGTAAACCAAGGATGTGGACTCAACAGTTGTCCCTGCCCAACTCTCCCCTGACCAGTCAAGCTGACTCAGCCCTGGTCCTCTCAGCTTTCGGCCACAAGACCCAACTTAAACTGAACCAGTGATTAGGAATCATGTGTTCTCATAGAAGGACAGAGGGCAGGAGTCAATTATAAAGGAATGTAGAAGCACATTTACAACTCCAATTCGCCCTGCTTCTTGGAGATAACCCTGACATTTATGAGAATAGGCAGTGAACACCCCATAGCAATCTATCTGTAGTCCATCTTATGCTGCTACCATACCATTTTTGTTTGTTTTCTTTATTGCTTTTTGGTTGTTTAGCTGTCAATAACAACATGTAGGAATACAATGACATCAGTGACATAAAGCGCTGGAAGGAAGGAGATATGTCAGTGATGAAATGCCAGAGATTCATATTTAGAAACTAAAATAAATGCCAGTTACATAATTATAAAGACGAGGCCCTTGCTTTGGTGCAGCCTCAGGGCCAGTACCTCTGGTCCCCGGTGGCCCTCTGGCGTCTGTCTTCCAACTGGCAGAATTCAGCACAGGGAAGAACACAGTTGCCATTTGATAAAGCACATTAATTCCCAGCGGGGAACATTAACTGTCTTCGCAATACTTCTCTTGATGTAAATATATTGTATATTTAATTACAAATCATCTACTAATTTTCTTTAAATTGTCCTAATAATTATTATTACTTAAAAGTATGGCAGTGAAACAGCTTCTGCTTTTTGAAAAGTTGATTTTGACAGCAGGTGCTTTTTATGCCACTGTAATTTTTCCTATAAAGATCATTACCACTTCATTGTAACTGGCAGCTGTTCGAAGGGTATTTCTGTTCCTGAAGATAGTTTGATTGATTATTGCAGCTTTGATTCCTCTGTGCTAAAGAGTCTAGTCTGTTGGGATTTCCAAAAGGCATCATCAAAATTCTTAATATCAGCTCATATTAGTTCACTCTGTTGCCAACTGTCAGCCATGAGGTAACGTTTCTTTATAAAACACAAAGGCAATTATCCTTTCCTTTTTGGTCAACAAATTTAAAAAAATAAACAAAACATTTGTGTGTGGCTTCAAATAATATGTTTCTTCAGCTTCTAATTCAACCAGTTATGCTTTGAAGACAACTAATTTGGGCAAAGTATTGTGTTTGAAGGATATTATCATATTTAAAGAGGAGCAGGAGTTCTCTAGATTTAAAAATATATGATGAGTGTAATACATACAATATGTTTCATGTTTTAAAAAGTAATACCTATCTTACAAACCCATTTTGTCATTTTACTCAAACTATACAGTATACCTAAAAGTGAACAGATGTTGTTATCTATCCCTGAACCTCATGCGATACTTAGTTTAAAGGCTCTGTGGATCCATGCTGATCTACCTTTGCTTTCCCTCAGAGAGAAGGATGCTGAATACATCAATTGCAGGAACATCCTGTCCTCTTTGGGAGCCTAACCCAGCAGAGGAAGAACATAAACAATTGCTTCATCCCAGCCCTACTTCTTTTCTAACTTCTTAAAGACACGCAGCTGCATGGTCTCTGGCAAGGCCCTCAGCTTCTGGATGCCGGGACGGCTCCATCTATAAAATGGTGCTGACAATATGACCTGATTTTGTGCAAACCAAATGACATAACCTCCACGAAGTTCTTGGAAGAATTACTGTCATATATGACATATTCAAATGTTATAGGCTACTTGATGTTCATTATTAAAGAACTGCACAATTTTTATTGAGCTTCTTCTTACAGTCAGGCAATCTACTGAGTGAAAGAATGAAATATAACCTTTCTTTTCTAAGGCCAAGGTCAGCAGACTGCAGCCTGCGGCAGCATGTTTTTACTTGGCCCCAAAGCTAAGAATCAATTGCATATTTCAAAGGGTTATATATTTATATAAAAAAAACACGAAGAATAATATACAACAAAGACCTGTGGAGCCCTCAAACTCTAAAATATTTACTAGCAGTCCCTCCACAGAATAAATTTGCTAAGTCCTGCTCCAAGAAGCTTTCAGTCTAGTAGGGGAAACCAGTGAGCACTATGGTGAGAGCGCCATGCGGAAACGTTCTGGTGAGGGAATCCCAGGTATGTTAGTTAGTTAGTTAGTTAGTTAGTTAGTTAGTTAGTTATTGGTTTAAACAAGAGACATTTATTTTCTCACATTCTGAAGGCTAGAACCAGGATCAAGGTGCCAGAAAGATTCAGTTTCTGGTGAGAGCTCTCGTCCCAGCGTGCAAATGGCCACCTTCTCTCTGTGTCCTCACATGGCTCTTCTTCTGTGTGCATGTGAAGAAAGAAAGAGCTTTCTGGTGTCACTTCCTCTTCTTCTTTTTCATTTTAATTTCTTTATTGATTGAGGTATTACATATTTGTCCTCATCCCCCCATTACCTTCCCAACCCCCCCCCCCAACACACTCATGCCCTCACCCCCCTGTTGTCTGTGTCCACTGGTTAGGCTTACATGCATGCATACAAGTCCTTTGGTTGATTTCTCCCCCTTACCCCCACCCTCCCCTACCTTCCCTCTGAGGTTTGACAGTCTGATCCATGCTTCCCTGTCCCTGGATCTGCTTTTGTTCATCACTTTATCTTGTTCATTATTTCCCATAGATGAGTGAGATCATGTAATATTTATCTTTCTCTGACTGGCTTATTTCACTTAGCATAATGCTCTCCAGTTCCATCCATGTTGTTGCAAATGGTAGGAATTCCTTCTTTTTTAGTGCAGCATAGTATTCCATTGTATAGATGTACCATACTTTTCTGATCCACTCATCTGCTGATGGGCACTTAGGCTGTTTCCAAATCTTAGCTATTGTAAATTGTGCTGCTGTGAACATAGGGGTGCATATATCCTTTCTGATGGATGTTTCTAGCTTCTTGGGATATATTCCTAAAAGTGGTATTACTGGGTCAAATGGGAGTTCTATTTTTAGTTTTTTTGAGGAAACTCCATACTGTTCTCCGAAGTGGCTGCACCAATCTGCGTTCCCACCAGCAGTGCACAAGGGTTCCTTTTTCTCCGCATCCTCACCAACATTTGTTGTTTATTGATTTGTTGATGATAGCCATTCTGACAGGTGTGAGATGGTACCGCATTGTCATTTTGATTTGCATCTCTCGGATAATTAGTAACTTTGAGCATGTTTTCATATGTTTCTTGGCCTTCCTTCTGTCTTCTTTCAAAAAGTTTCTATTTAGGTCTGTTGCCCATTTCTTGATTGGGTTGTTTATCTTCCTTTTGTTAAGTTGTATGAGTTCCCTGTAAATGTTGGAGATTAAACACTTATCTGTGATAACATTGGCAAATATGTTCTCCCATGTACTGGTCTTTCTTATTGTTTTGTTAATGGTTTCTTTTGCTGTGCAAAAGCTTTTTATTTTGATGTAGTCCCATTTGTTTATTTTCTCTTTAGTTTCCATTGCCCTAGGAGCAGTATCAGTGAAGAAGTTCCTTCAGCATATGTCTGAGATTTTGCTGCCTGTGGATTCCTCTAGTATTTTTATGGTTTCCCGTCTTATGTTTAAGTCCTTTATCCATTTGAGTTTATTTTTGTGTATGGTGTAAGTTGGTGGTCTAGTTTCATTTTTTTTGCATGTATCTGTCCAATTTTCCCAACACCATTTATTGAAGAGACTGTCTTGACTCCACTGTATGTTCATGCCTCCTTTGTCGAATATTAATTGGGCATAATGGTTTGAGTCGATTTCTGGGTTCTCTATTCTATTCCATTGGTCTATATGTCTGTTCTTGTGCCAGTACCAGGCTGTTTTGAGAACAGTGGCTTTGTAATACAACTTGAAATCTGGTAATGAGATCCCACCTACTTTGTTCTTCTTTCTCAGGATTGCTGCAGCTACTCAGGGACTTTTTTTATTACAGATGAATTTGAGAGTTCTTTCTAGGTCTGTGAAATATGCCATTGGTATTTTAATGGGGATTGCATTGAATCTATAGATTCCTTTGGGTAGTTTGGACATTTTGATGATGTTGATTCTACCAATCCATGAACACGGTATGTTCTTCCATCTGTTTATATCTTCCTCTATCTCTTTTTTCAGTGCCCTGTAGTTTTTTGCATATAGGTATTTTACCTCTTTAGTTAAGTTTATTCCTAGGTATCTTAATTTTTTTTTTTTTTGGTACAATGGTAAATGGGATTGCTTTTTTTAATCTCTCTTTCTGTAAGTTCACCATTGGTGTATAGAAATGCCATAGATTTCTTGGCGTTAATTTTGTATCCTGCTACCTTGACAGATTCATTTATTAAGTCATAATTTTTTTATGGAGTCTTTAGGGTTTTCTATGTACAGTATCATGTCATCTGCAAATAAGGACAGTTTTACTTCTTCTTTTCCAATTTGGATGCCTTTTATTTCTTCTTCTTGTCTGATAGCAATGGCTAGTACTTCCAGTACTATGTTGAATAGGAGTGGCGAGAGTGGGCATCCCTGTCTTGTTCCTGTTCTTAGGGGAAATGGTTTTAGTTTTTGTCCATTGAGTGTGATGCTGGCTGTGGGTTTGTCATATATGGCTTTTACTATGTTCAGGTATGATCCTTCTATTCCCACCTTGCTGAGAGTTTTTATCAAGAAAGGGTGTTGGATTTTGACAAATGCTTTTTCTGTGTCAATTGATATGACTATGTGATTTTTCTCCCTCAATTTGTTTATGTGATGTATCACATTTATTGATTTGCGGATATTGTACCATCCTTGCATCCCTGGGATAAATCCTGCTTGGTCATGCTGTATGATCTTCCTGATGTACTGTTGGATCCGATTTGCTAGAATTTTGTTGAGGATTTTGGCATCTATGTTCATGAGGGATATTGGCCTATAATTCTCTTTCATTGTGTCGTCTTTATCTGGCTTTGGTATTAGGGTGATGCTGGCTTCATAGAATGAGCTTGGAAGTGTTCCTTCCTCTTGAATTTTTTGGAATAGTCTGAGGAGGATAGGTTTTAGTTCTTCCTTGAATGTTTGGTATAACTCTCCTGTGAAGCCATCTGGCCCCAGGCTTTTGTTTGGAAGCTTTTTGATGACTGCTTCAATTTCTTCCATCATTACCGGCCTATTGGGATTTTTAGAATCTTTCTGATTGAATTTTGGAAGGTTGTATTTTTCTAGGAATATGTCCATTTCTTCCAGGTTGTCTAGTTTGTTGGAATAGAGTTGTTCATAGTATATTTTAACAATCATTTGTATTTCTGTGGGGTCTGTTGTTATTTCGACTCTATCATTTTTGATTTTGTTTATTTGGGTCCTCTCTTTTTGCTTCTTGGTGAGCCTGGCTAGAGGTTCATCCATCTTGTTTATCTTTTCAAAGAACCAGCTCTTGGTTCCATTGATCTTTTGTATTGTTTTTTTGGTCTCTATGCCATTTATTTCTGCTCTAATCTTTATTATCTCCTTCCTTCTGCTTACACTGGGCTTTTCTTGTTGCTCTCTTTCTAATTCTTTGAGTTGTAGCATTAGATCATTTACGACCATTTTTTCTTGTTTTTTGAGGTAGGCCTGTAGAGCTATAAACTTCCCTCCCAGGATTGCTTTCATTTTGTCCCATAGGTTTTGGATTGTTGTGTTTTTATTGTCATTAGTTCCCAGGATGTTTTTAATTTCTTCTTTGATCTCATTGGTAACCCAATCAATATTTAATAACATGCTATTCAGCTTTCAAGTGTTTGAGTGTTTTGGATTGATTTTATTGTAGTTTATTTCTAATATTATGCCATTATGGTCTGAGAAGTTGCTTGGTATGATTTCAATCTTCTTGAATTTGTGGAGACTTTGCTTGTGACCCAGTATGTGGTCTATTTTTGAAAATTCCCCATGTGCACTTGAGAAGAACGTATATTCCACAGCTTTGGGGTGAAATGTTCTGAAGATGTCAATTAAGTCCATCTGATCTAGTGAGTCATTTAGGATTGCTGTTTCTTTGATTTTTTGTCTAGAGGATTTATCCAGTGATGTCAGTGGTGTTTAAAGTCCCCTACTATGATTGTATTGTTGTCGATCTTTCTCTTGATATCTTCCAGGAGATTTTTTATGTATTTGGGTGCTCCTGCATTGGGTGCATATATGTTTACCAGGGTTATATCCTCTTGTTGTATCGATCCCTTTAGTATTATGAAGTGGCCTTCCTTGTCTCTTGTTATGGCCTTCACTTTGAGGTCTATTTTGTCAGATATAAGTATTGCTACCCCAAGTTTTTTTTTCACTTCCATTTGCCTGAAAGATATTTTTCCATTTCTTCACTTTTAGTCTTTGTGAGTCCCTTGTTCTGAGGTGGGTCTCTTGTAGACAGCATATATATGGGTCATGTTTTTTAATCCATTCAGCCACTCAATGTCTTTTGATTAAAGCATTTATTCCATTTACATTTAAAGTTATTATTGAAAGGTACTTGTTTGTAGCCATTTTTATTTTTTGAGGCTGTGTTCCTTCTTACCTTTTGTTTCTTCTTTTTACAGCATTCCCTTTAGCATTTCTTGCATCGCTGGCTTGGTAGTGATAAACTCCCTTATACTTTTTTTGTCTGCGAAGCTCCTGATTTTCCCTTCAATTTTGATTGATAGTCTTGCTGGATAGAGTATTCTTGGATTCATTCCCTTGCTTTGCATCACTTTGTATATCTCTTTCCATTCCCTTCTATCTTGATGTGTTTCTGTTGAGAAATCATTTGATAATCTGATGGGGTATCCTTTGTAGGTAACTCTCTGTCTCTCTCTTGCAGCCTTTAAGATTCTTTGTCAATAACATTTGCCATTGTAATTATGGCGTGTCTTGGTGTGGGTCTTTTGGGATTCATCTTGCTTGGGACTCTGTATTTGTGTAACTTTTTTCTTCCCCATATCAGGGAAGTTTTCTGTCATTATTTCTTCAAATAAATTTTCTAATCCTTGCTGCTCTTCTTGTCCTTCTGGCAGCCCTATTATACATATGTTATTTCATTTTGCATTGTCCCAAAGCTCCCTTAGGCTCTCCTCCTGCTTTTTAATTTTTTTCTCTAGTTGCTGTTCAGATTGTGCTTGTTTCTGTACCTTATCTTCTAACTCACTAATTTGGTCCTCTGCTTCTTCTAGTCTGCTTCCATGGTGTTTTTGATTGTAGCTATATCATTTTTCATTTCTTCCTGATTTTTGCATAGGTTGTTGATTTTCTCGTCCATCCAGTATATGAACTGTATGACCATTACTCTGAATTCTTTTTCTGTCATGGTGCATGCTTCTGTTTCACTTAGTTCCTTTCTTGGCGATTCCTCCTTTTCTTTCCTCTGGGGATTGTTTCGTTGTCTCCCTGTTCTGACTATCACCAGAAGGTTCAAATGTCGAGTTGTGGGGGCCTGGGCTGTGTGTAGTGGGAGTTTTGCACCCCCCCCCGAGTGTCACTGAAGAGCTCTGACACCCAGAAGTGTGGCTGCTGTGGGTTGGTGGGAGCCATGCTTGTCCCAGGTCAGAGTCACAGGCGTTTAATGTGGCCTCGTGTGCGCACCTAGAATCAGGGACCCTGCCTGCACCACGTTGAAACAGAGAACCTGCTGGTGTGTGCCAAAAATCAAAGTCCCCTAGTGCGTGTCAGGGGTCAGAGGCTCCCTGTGTCCGCACCAAGAATCGAGTATCAGAGTCTCTGTTGCTTGGTGCTACCTCACACTGAGAATCAGGGTCCCTGTGTGAGCATGTGCTAAGAATTGGAGTCGCTGGCTCTTAGTGTGAATGTATTGGGAATCAGGGATCCCAGGCGCATGCAATAAGGAACAGAGTCTAGTCACTGGTGCTCATTGCTGCCTCTTGTGGGGAGATTCAGGGTCCCCGATCTGCTTGGGAGACTGGGTTGCACAGTCGCACTATGTTCGCAGGAGGTTCACTTCTGCCCTGCAGTAAACAGCCTTCTGTGTGTGCTTGCCCTGAATCAAAGTCAGGTGGCACTGCCACTTAGTATGGGTGTGGGGTCCAGTCACACAGGTGTGCACTGCGGGATACAAACTCCCCATGTCCATGCACCCAGGCTCAAATTCAGCACTGCCCTCCTGTGTGGGCACGGGTTCTGGTTGTGGGGAACAAACTCCCCAGGTTCACACGTTCAGTTTCAAATTCAGTGCAGTCTCCCTGCTTGAGTGCAAGGTCTGGTCATGGGAAACAAACTTTCTGGGTTCATGCCCCCAGTCTCAAATTCAGCACTGTCTCCCTGCGTGGGTGCAGGATTTGGTCACGGAAAACAATCTCCCCAAGGTCGAGTACCTAGGCTCAAATTCAGCACAGCCTCCCTGCCTCAGCATGGAGCCTGGGTGATGGAAACAAACTCCCCGAGTTCACACGTCCAGTTCAAATTCAGCACAGCCTCTCTCCTAGGGTGCAGGGTCTGGTCATGGGAAACAAACTCCACCAGTTTACACCCCCAGGCTCAAATTCAGCGGTGTCTCCCTGCCCTATGTGGGTGTGGGATCTGGTTGCAGAAAACAATCTTCCCAGGGATGGTCAGCTAGGCTCAAATTCAGGACTACCTCCCTGCCTGGGTACGGAGACTAGTCGCAGGATACAAATTCCCCAAGTTTGCAAGTCCAGGCTCAAACTCAGTGCTGTCTCCCTGCCCTGTGTGGGCATGGGATCTGGTCACAGAAAACAATCTTCCCAGGGATGCAAAGCAAGGCTCAAATTCAGGACTGCCTCCCTGTCTGTCCCAGGCTATTTATTAATCTTGCCAAGAACAGTAGGGAGAAAATCACAGAAGGATTTACAGAAGACATTATACCAGTATTTGGACTAGGACATATAGACTTGCAGCGCAGGTAAAATCACATCAGTCTGAGAAGGGATAGGAAGATGCACAAAGAAAAAAAAATGACCAAAACACAAGGATGGTTTAATCTAGGAATTGTGGTTCCATCAAGTGTAGCTTGATTCTAGGGTACCTATTTGTGTAGGATGTGAAATGAGGAAGGGGGGAATTAATAGTCAAAGATGAGTATAGAAAGAGCCATAATGTGAAGAGCCTTAGAAACTCTAATAAAGGTTAGGACTTTGATTTCCAGATTAAAAGTTATCACCAAAGGTTTTTAAGTAGTAGTGTGACAAAATTAGACTAGAGATTTAGAACCATAATTCAGACAACAGTACAAAAAAATTAAATTATAGAAAAACTTTGGTTGGGACCAAGATGAAATAAAAGAAATCATATTTAACCTTCTGCCTGAAACACATTAGAAAACAACAACAACTAAACAAACACCCTAGACATAATATGCGAAACAAGGTTTTCAGACATTGACACCAGGTAGTGTCCATGACTCCAGAGAGAAGGGGGGAATAAATTGCCCAGATTCCTGTGTGGAGAAAGGTTCTAGGCTTCAGCACAGAAGGGGTCAAATATAGCCCATAATAAGGAGAAAAATCAATCAATAGAAGCAGACTTTGAGAAATGACAAAGATTTCAGAATTGGCAGGCAAAGTTATAACTATACTAGACGCCCGGCACACAGAATTTGAGCACAGGTATGGTCCCTAGGCCTGGCCTGTGATCAGGGCTGATCTTCCCCACTGCTGGCAGCCAGCCCTGCCCCCCACTCTAACACTGACGCCGGTCACCCTCTGTGTGTGGGGCTACCAGCAGGGTGATTGGGGCCCCACTCGCTCACATTTGCCTTGGCTTGGTGCCATCCGCCTCCACCGCCACCCATCCCCAGTTCCCCACTCCCCATCAGGCGATGGGAACCTGCCAGCCGGGGGAGAGGGACCAAGAGGTTGGCCGGCAGGCCTCGATCAGGCAATCAGGGCCTGCAGGCTGGGGGCAGCTCCTGCATTGAGCGTCTGCCCCTGGTGGTCAGTGCACATCATAGCAACCGGTCATTCCACTGTCCGGGTGATTTGCATATTATGCTTTTATATATATAGATTCCAAACATGCAAAAGTCAAAGTCATCTTGGAGCATGTTAAGGAGAAATATAAAGGGTATTTTTTAAAACACCTAAGTTGAATGTCTAGAGACAAAAATAATACTGCAATGTCGAAAATGAAATATAAACTGGATAAGATTAACAAAAAATTGACACTACTGAAAAATAGCATCAATGCATCTGCAAACATAGTAATAGGAATTATCCAAAATGACACACACAGAGAAAAAAAGTCCCCTTACCTCAACAAGAATGGAAATAAGTGTTAGTGAGCTGTGGGGTAACTTCAAGCTTCCTGATATGTATGCATTCAGTCTTTGAAAGGAAGAAATAATGATGTTGGACAGAAAAATATTTGAAAAAATAATTTTTTGAAAGCAAAGTTTTTCAAACTGTATACTACAAATCCGCAGACTCAAAGAGTTAAATGAACCCAAAGCACAAGAGGCATACATGTAATAACCCTAAGTTTTATCATAATCCAATTGGTTCGAACCAGTGATAAGCAGAAAATCATAAAAGAGGCTGGGGCAGGGGGCAGGAAAAGAAACTGTGCTGAGTGAAAGAAGTCAGAAAGAGAGGGAACATCCCATTTATACCACATTCTAGGAAATGCAAACTGATCTGTAAAAGCATAAAGATCCATGACTGCCTGGGAATGGAAGAAGGTTTATGGGGAGGAGAGTCAGGGACAGATTACATAGGAGCACAGGTTATGTCCATTATCTCTGTTATGGTGATGGTTTTGAAATTCCTCAAGTTGCATACTTTAAGTGTGTGCAATATATTGTACATCAATTATAGCTCAGTCAACCTGGGAAACAAAATGATGTTCAGGATTGAGATGTAGAGGCAGGGATCAATCTACTAATGATAATAGATGAAGGAAGAAGTGATGAAGACCAGAGCCAGAGAGGTGACTTTAGGAATGAAGAGAATAAATGGATGTGAGCTGTTCTTCTGAGGTAGAGCAGGCAATTGGGAAGCCAGTGTATGGTGTTACTATTAACAGTGTTTAGGAACATAGCAGGAACAACTGATTGAAGGAGAAAGGTAATGATTTGAGTTCTAAGCATGTTCTATGGGGCCTCTAATTATAAATTGAAAAAACCACTGTGTATACAGCGCTTGATTTCAGGAGGGAGATCTTGGTTGAAGGTATAGATTTTGGAATTGTAAGTATATATAGTAGAAAACTTAGGCTATGGGATTGGGTGAGAATGCCCAGGGAGTCTTCTTAGATTAAGAAAGAAGTAAGGAAATGGAGCCTTGAAAAATACCAATATTAAAGGAGGAGCAATAGGCTCAGTTCTCTGAGGGGCTCGCTCCTCTTTTTATCATCCTACACTCTAATCTGAATTTTCCAATCAGGGCCGATGAGAAAATCTTCAACCACAAGAGATTTACTTTTCCCAGGAATGGACAAGATGTGTGCTTACAATTTCAACTCAGTCTTGGATCAAAACAAGAACTATTTAATCAGATTATCAAGTGCCATACATTATACATACCTAACTCTTCTCAGGGTACACAATGTACCTCCATTTTGCTATGTTTGGTGAGAGATATAACAGAAAACTGGGAGATGGAGGAATGGAAGGAATTTTAGAAGACAAGCCTCCTTATCCTGGCAAATATTTCTGTAGCTCTCCTCAAAGGACACTAAAATGAGATTTTAATTAAGAGGGAAAAAATATTATACTCCTCCATAACATAATAAAAAAATAACTTTCCACTCCAAATTCTTCTGTGCTTACCAAGAAAAAGGGGGGTGGGTAGGGGTAATTGAGAGCTGTCCTTTGTGGATCAAGCTGAGAGGGATTATGTCCCTTCCAGTAAAGGAAACCTGCTGGTCCACCACCACTTCCTTCCTGTCCCTCCCCAGTCCTACTGCTGCATGGGCTTAGAGAAAGCAAAACTGTTCACATAACCACTGCCTCTACTGACAAAAATTTATGTTTTGATTTTTAAGAAAAAAATCCAGAGAGCCAAAACCTCTTTATTCTTTGCTCAGTACAATGAATTCAAACCTCGTAGGCCTGGAAGCATCGGAAACTAGTAGAAGATAAAATAAAGAGCACCAGCAGAAGGATCCTTTCTCGGATATTCCTACAAGCCAGGCAGCATCTCAACAATACTTTGTCTTTGGGAGGGAAACAGTTTGCACTCAGACAAAGCTGCTTCTTGCTCTCTGACATTTAACTTGACCCTTTATATTTTCTCACCTTCCATATGTAGACCAAATTCAAACTCACTAAGCTCTAACTCATCAAATAGACTACCCTGCAAATATGAAGATGGCGTCAAGCCCTGGCCAGTTGCTCAGTGGTTAGAGCATCAGCCCTCGGACCAAAGAGTCACAGGTTTGGTTCCCAGTCAAGAGTATGTACTTTGGTTGAGGCTTGAACCCCGTGTGGGAAGCAACCAGTCAATATGTCTTCCTTACATTGATGTTTCTCTCTCTCCCTCCCCTCTCCCTCCCTTCCAATTTCTCTAAAAAAAAAAAAAAAAAAAAAAAAAAAAAACAATGGAAAAAATATTCTCTGGTGAGGATTTAAAAAAAAAAAAGATGGAGTCAAGTGTTTTGGATAACACTTGAAGTTTTCCTTTTGTTTCTGTATTCGTGAGTCACACCCTGGACTGCAAACTATCCCTTTTACCTGGTCAGCTCAGAAATCTACCTGTGTCTAGGGTGGGTACAAGCAGAGAAGACAATAAACTTCAGATACACGGTCCAGAAAAAAATTCTAATCACTGCTAAGGATATATTTAGGACTCCCGCAAGGACGTCCTTTCATGAAAAGATAAACTAGTGGTTCTCACAGAATTCCTCTTGTGATTGCTGTGAAGTAACTAACTGCTGACAGCAATTTCGAGGCCACAGAAGAGACGGCATGGCAAATGGCATCATCATCATAGAGACGTGCTATACAAACAGATACTAACATCATTTACTTTGTTTTTAATCAACTGAGATATACTGTATTCAAGAAAGACAATTCAGCTGAACACCTGGGGGACAAAGGTAGGTCAAACAAGCAGATCAGGGCAATTGGAGTACAAGGTCCAATCCCAAGTACAGAAGGACTGAGTGAGCTAACCTTAAGTCTCTTAAGATTTGTTGGTTGAGGTCTTCGTGTGTTCATCGGACCTTTCATTCAAGCAGGCTTTCTGAGTTTTGAAAGCTTTAATAGCTTCCTTTTATTGCCTCTCGCATTAAGTTGTCTTTCCTGTGTGTCCTCTTTCCTTACTTTCAGCTTTCATCCTTTTCAAAAGCATTAACAGTACTTGGACCTCCTACACAATGATCCTCAAAGAGATTCTGCACTCAGTTTAGTTGAAACATAATATGGGAGGGAGAGAAATATAAGTCTATTTTAAGAATAGCAACATATAATTCAAAAGAATGGAATTGCTCAAAGGAGACAGCCCCCTGAGGAAATACATGACAATAACCCATAAAAAGTAATTAAAACATTCCTGGTATACTCCAAAGTGGCCAGGATAATTTAATTACAAACCTCATAGTTACATTATGAAGATTTACACCAAGGCTAGAAGCAAGAAGTGACCAAGACGGGAAAGACTTAATCACAGAGCATCTTAATTACTTCTCCCTCAGGGAACCACTTGCGTCCTCTCTCACAGAAGCCTTCTTCACCATTTCTGAGGAGCATTCACATTAACTTTTTTTCAAAAGCTGGAAAGCTCACGAGTGACCCTGATGGGAATTGTAAAGCTGTCATATTCAGATCCTCCATGGCAGAAGGTAATAGGAGCATCCACATCAAGAATGGTCAGCAGACTCAGGTTGTGAAATCTTTCCTGCATGAAGTCAAGAACCTACACACTACCAGCTGGCCCTGGGCAGACCCACTCAGGGAGAGGTGCCCTGCCTGGTAACATCTTCTGGCACCCAAAATGGGACCTTCCAGAGCCCATGCAGCCCAGCTGGCTCACTTGCTGTGAATTACATTGTCTTACTGTGGCACAGAGTGGCGGGATTCCAGAGAAGCCCACCCAGGACCACCTCACAGACTTGGAGCTCTGCTAGGTACCAGCAGGGTCCACTGTGCCCCACCAGCTCCTCGGTTTGCTTCCAGTGGACTTGGGAGAGTTCCCTTGGAATTCTGGAAACCCCCCCCCCCCCTGTTTTAAGGAGGTTAAGAACCCACACACTAAAAGCCAGCCCTAGACAGACCCCCTCAGGTCTCCCTTCTGGTAACAGTGGGACCTGGAATTGTTTCCATTACATTCTCTCTTATCATCAGTGTGGGGGAAACCTACCTGTCAGCTACAGAGTAAATCCTTCAAAATGCAGCCCATCAAAACTCAGATGGAAGGTAAATGTGCCCTCTGGACATGGAGTCACCCACCCACATGACCATCTCCAGGTGACACCTGGGTGATGGGGTTTGGTGTATCAGGACCTGATCACCCTGACATCTGAAGGAACCCCTTCCTTCACCCTCGTTTGGACTACATGGAGTTGAGTCCTCTGTCTAAGGTAAAACCCATCCCCAGGGCATCTGGCTACTGCCCTGGTTTTGGTAAGGTCACCCTCAGGGCATGATGTAAACACGTCCACAGGAAGAACACACTTTCCTCTTTGTATTTCTCTCTGCTGACTTGGGGTTGAGCCCCTGTCTGAGCAAGGTAAGTCCATCTTCAGGCATCTAATGCCCTGATCACTGGTAAGGACATGGGGTAAACACGTTTACAGGCAACTCAGACTATAACCCCCAGTCCTCTATTGGAGCATTCATTATACTGATTTTTGACAACCCTACTCTTGTCATGTCACACAGTATGCCACCAGGTTTCTGACTTTTCAGTGAGCCAAAGCAGCTCCACCTAGGCTCTCTCTTGATGCTTAATTCCTTCTATTAGAACGGAGGCTTCCTTTGCTGCTGCTGATCATTCACAGCCCTAGAAGCTTTCATTGAGGGCCTCAACAGTCCTTCCAGTGGGATAATATGGAAAGTAAACCAGGCTGAGTTAACTGAAGAAAAAAAAAGGTGCCATTTTAAACTTTAAGCAGCTGAAGTTGTCACTGCCTGATATCCACCCCTGTTATCCAGCCTTCTTAAAAGTTATCAAGAGCAAATAAAAAAATCTTGTGCCTTCTCTACAAAAATTGTAATTCAGACTATGTGTATGGTCTTTATGTAATACTAGAGGCATGGTGCACGAAATTCGTGCACTTGGGGGGGTGTCCCTCAGCCCAGCCTGCATCCTCTCAAATCTGGGACCCCTCGGGGGATGTCTGATGCTAGCAGTCGGACATCCCTCTCACAATCCAGGACTGCTGGCTCCCAATCGCTCACCTGCCTGCCTACCTGATTACCCCTAACTGCTTCTGCCTGCCAGACTAATCAACCCCTAACCACTCCCCGGCCACCTGATCAATGCCTAACTTCTCCCCTGCCAGCCCAATCGCCCCCAACTGCCCTCCCCTGCTGGCCTGGTCCCCCCCAACTACCCTCCCCTGCCAGCCTGGTCACCCCCCAACTGCCCTCCCTTGCAGGCCTGGTCGCCCCCCAACTGCCCTCCCCTGCAGGTCCTGTTGCCCCCAACTGCCCTCCCTTGATAGCCTGGTCACCCCCAATTGCCCTCCTCTGTTGGCCTGGTCACCCCTAACTGCCCTCCCCTGCTGGCCTGATTGTCCACAATTGCCCTCCCCTAACAGCCATCTTGTGGTGGTCATCTTTGACCACGTGGGGGCAGCCATCTTGTACGAGGGTCAATTTGCATATTACCTCTTTATTATATAGGATGTGTTCATCTGTATGATATGTGGTGAATTTTCTGGCCCAAAGACATTAAATAGATTAACCAGGATCCTGTGGTCTGGACAAAATATTCGATGTTAAAACCTGTTTAAGTTTGATTGACGTCTTTTAGAATTTAATACCATAGAATATATGCTTGTTTTACCTGGATTTACAAAAAGTTTATGTCATGGTCTTTTGGTTAAGTTATTTGACAAGCTTTCCAAGGTTTAAATTTTAAGAAACTTTAAACTGAGAAATGACTTGGAATTATTCTAATGGACCACTGGAATACCTCAAGGATATTTTCTATCCTATCTAATAAAAGAGTAATATGCAAATTAACCATCACTCCACTATACCCACAAGCCACGCCCACAAGCCAAGCCCACAAGCCAATCAGGAGCGAATATGCAAATAAACCCAACCAAGATGGCTACGGCCTCAGAGAGCAGGAGGGAGGCTTGGGTTTCCCCGGCAATGGAGGAAGCCAAGCTTTCCGCCTGCCCTTGCCAGCCTAGGCCTCCACTCAAGGCTACAAAGTTTCAATGATAGAAGATACATAAACCCAAACAGAAATGGCGGCAGCCACGGAGCTGGAAAGAGCAAGAGGCTAGGGTTGCCCCCAGCAATGGAGGAAGCCAAGCTTTCCACACACCCTGGCCGGCCCAGGCCTCTGCTTAAGGTTACAAAGTTTCAATGATAGAAGATACATAAACCCCAACAGAAATGGCTGCAGCCCCGGAGCAAGCAGAAGGCTTGGCTCTGCTCCAGGCTACAAAGTTTCAATTGTAGAAGATAAATAAACCCCAGATACCAGGGCCTCCGCTTGGGTCATCAGGGGGTGTGGCCGGCCTGCAAACCACCACAGGCCCCTCGCCCAGGCCGCCCCACGCCCCAAGGGAACCCCCACCCTGATCCAGGACACCCTTCAGGGCAAACCAGCCGGCCCCCACCCATGCACCAGGCCTCTATCCTATCTAATAAAAGAGTAATATGCAGATGGACCATCACTCCAACATACAAGATGGCTGCCACATGTGGTCAAAGATCCTTCCCCCATGTGGACACAAGATGGCCACCACAAGATGGCCAGCAGGGGAGGGCAGTTGGGAGGGACCAGGCCTGCAAGGGAGGGCAGTTGTGGGTGATCAGGCCAGCAGGGGAGGGCAGTTGGGAGGGACCAGGCCTGCAAGGGAGGGCAGTTGGGGGTGATCAAGCCTGCAGGGGAGGGCAGTTAGGGGTGACCAAGCCAGCAGAGGAGGGAAGTTGGGGGCGACCAGGCCTATAGGGAAAGGCAGTTGGGAGGGACCCAGGCCTGCAGGGGAGGGCAGTTAGGGGCAAACAGGCTGGCAGGGGAGCAGTTAGGCATCAATCAGGCTGGCAGGGGAGTGGTTAGGGGATGATCAGGCTGGCAGGCAGAAGCAGTTAGGGGCAATCAGGAAGGCAGGCAGGTGAGCAGTTGGGAGCCAGCAGTCCTGGATTGTGAGAGGGATGTCCGACTGCAGTCGGACATCCCTCAAGGGGTCCCAGATTGAAGAGGGTGCAGGCTGGCTGAGGGACAACACCCCCTCAGTGCACGAATTTCGTGCACCGGGCCTCTAGTCTCCTTATAAAAGAGAAGTCTTTGAACTAATTAGGCCTATTTGATGTGCTGGAAATTTCATAAGAAGCTTTTCCAAATAAAAATAATAACTATGAGAAAAAAACAGAATGGTCAGCAGTCATCACACCAGTAACTGGAGTGTATATCCAGAAAAACACATTCTGTCTGGTCCATGGACAAGGCGGGCAGCTTTCAACAAATGGTGTTTAGGATTCTCCATAAGGCCTCCTCTGCTCTCAAATAACTAACCTCCTACCAACCTAGAGTTCTGCTTCCCTCTGTTCAAGATTTGAGTCATTAAAAAGAAGAGTGCATTAAAAAACAAAGGCAATGCTATTGTTTTCAGAAGGCTTCTTTTACAATGTAGTTTCTTCTTAGGAGCAGAGGGGATGGGCCTTATCCTAATGCCCAAGATCGTGATTATGACAATACTTTCAGCTAAGAGTAACAAAACACAGAAAAATTATGATCTCACATACAACAAAATACAAATATAGGGGAGCTCTAGACGTATACTGTGATATAATAAGAAATCTATTTGGTCTTTGCCCCTGGTTCTTGGCACAGAGTTCCGAAAACCTCTCAAATTTCCTGACAAGAGTATCTTATATTACTTTCACAAAGAGCCCCTTTCTATCACACCTGAATTTATGCTAATGAGGTGACTTAGAGGAGGGCCTCTCCATCACCTCATGATGGGGCTGTCACCAGAAAGACCAAGTGACTAGAAAGATGGTTGGAAGTTTTAGCCCCACCTACCAACCTCCGGAGCAGGATGAGGGCTGCAGATGAAGTGCTATAAAAACTCTTGAACAGTGAGATTTGATGGGCTTCTGGGCTGGTGAATACATCAAGGAGCTGGGAGGATGGCATGCCTGGGAAGGGAAGGAACTCTGTGAACCCTTCCCCCTCATACCTTGGCCTATGCGTCTCTTCCCTTTGTCTGTTCCTGAATTGTACCCTTTATAGAAAATCTGTAATAGTAAGTAAAGCACTTTCCTGAATCCTGTTAGCCATTTTAGCAAATTACTGAACCTGGGGAGGGGGTTGTGGGAACCCCCTGAATTATAGCCAGTCAGTCAGAAGTGCTGGTGGTCTGGGCTTGCGATTGACATGGAAAGGAGAAGCAGTCTTATGGGAAGCAGTCAGAAGTTAACCTGTGGTCTGTGCTAACTTCTGGTAGGTAGTGTCAGACTTGAATTGGGACACCTAGTTAGTGTCTGAAGAGCTGGAGAATTTGGTTGTTGTGAGGAAAAATCCCCATTTGTTTGATGTCAGAAGTGCTGTGTAGTAGACACAAATCATAATACATAACAACCTGGGTTCTAGTTCAAGATGTGGAACTACAACCCACAGGCAAAATCTGGCCTACTGCTTTTTTTTTTTTTTTTTTTTGTAAATAAAGTTTTATTGAAACAAAGCCTTGGCCATTCCTGTATGTATGTCTGTTGCTGCTTCTGTACTGCAAAAAGAGACATGAGTGGTTGTGCCACAGATCATATGGTCTCAAAGCCTAAAATAATTATTAACTGGCTTTTAACATGAAAAAAGTTGCTTACACTTGTTCTATCCCTATCATATAGATAGATAGATAGATAGATAGATAGATAGATAGATAGATATGGTTTTTATTGATATTGAAGAGAGAAAGGGTGAAGGAGAGAGACATAGGAACATCAATGATGAGAGAGAATCATCCATCAGCTGCTTCCTGCACAACGCCTACTGGGATCAAGCCTGCAATCCAGGAATCGAACCTTGACCTCCTGCTTCGTGGGTCGACACTCAATCACTGAGCCACACTGGCTGGGCTCTACCTCTATCTTCCTGTAATTCTCTAGCAATTAAGAATTCCTGTAATTATTAAACAATGCAAGTAGTTTAAGTACAGGCAAGTTTGGACAGAATGCAATACATTCTTTCAGTTGAGTCATTTTATGGATTCTGACCTTCAATGACATTTGATACCACCTATTTAGAACTCAGACATACACGGTTAAATCTTATTAATGGTTTCGCAAAATTACAAGTTCCCTGACAGATTATATATTCCTACCAGGGTAAGAATTTTGTTTCCTCTGAACAAATGTTCCTAATAATGGGTGCTCAGCATAAATTAAATAAACAACTCTACCTTTTTTGCAATCCACTGTTTTTAAATGGTTTATGTTCCAAATTTTATCTGTAAACTTGAACTTGAAAGTTGGGTAAATTTTCCCCTTAAAATAATTGTTAAAGATAGTACTTAGGTCTCTAGAATAGTCCACAAAAGATTCTTTAGTAAGCAATGCAGCTAATATAGTTTATAATAAAAAGCAGTGAAAAAAAAACACACTAAGAAGGCCATAATGATCACTTTAGAAGCTTCTGATTCAGAGCATTATGCTAAGTGAAATAAGCCAGTCAGAGAAAGACAAGACAATATAATTTCATGCATATATGGAATCTAATGAACAAAATAAACTAACAAAATAGAAACAGACTCATAGATACAGAGAACAGACTGACAGCTATCAGAGGTGAGGGGGTTGTGGGCTGGGTGAAAAAGGTGAAGGGATTAAGCAAAAACAACAACAACAACAACAACAAACTCATAGACATAACAACATGGTGATTACCTGAGGGAAAGGAGGGGTAGGGAGAGGTAGAAGAGGATAAAGGGGGGATAAATGGTGATGGAAGGAAATTTGAATTAGGATGGTGAATACACAATACAACATATGGATGATTTATTATAGAATTGTACACTTGAAACCTATATAACTTTATTAACCAACTAGAGGCCTGGTGCACGAAATTCGTGCACCCAGGGTGCGGGTGGGAGGTCCCTCAGCCCGGCCTGTGCCCTCTCACAGTCCAGGAGCCCCACGATCAATCACCCCACAGAGGGAGGCCCCACCCACCCGCTGCAGTGCTGCCAGCTAGGTAGCCTCAGCCTCCCTCTGTGGGGAGATTGATCATGGGGCTCCAAGATCAATCGCACCCGCCTTGGCTGGCCTGGCACCAGTGGGTGTCATAGCATGGTGGTCCAGACGGTCATTCTGCTGTTCGGCCATTCGGTCGATTTGCATATTATGCTTTTATTATCATAGCTGTCATCCTGATAAATTCAATAAAAAACTTTTTAAAGAATATTATAGAACAAATTTCCCTTGAAAAGTAAAAGTATTTAGTAGTTATCAGGGCAAGAAGCACCTCCACAATTAAAAGCATTATAATGAGCCCAGCTGGCATGGCTCAGTGGTTGAGCGTCAACCTATGAACCAGGAGGTCACAGTTCAACTCCCAGTCAGGGCATATGCCTGGGTTATGGGCTCAATCCCCAGTGTGGGGCATGTGGGAGGCAGCTGATCAATGATTCTTTCTCATCATTGATGTTTCTATCTCTATCCCTCTTCTTTCCTCTCTGAAATCAATAAAAATATATTTTTTTAAAAAGCATTATAACCAGAGAAGATCAATCCTAGCCCAAAATGCCACCTTTTTCATGATCACTAGCACTCAAAAAATTCTTTGTCTGTTTCTTTATGGGTCAGAACATGCTGAAAATTCACACCAGCACACAGTTTTTATCTAACCAGTTCAAATAAATTAATATTTTCTTTTTTTTTTTTACTGCTTGCCAAGAAAAATTTTACATGCCAGTTGCACTGGAGAAAGTGGAAAATAGTACAGGGGCGGGGGTGTGGGGGGGTGGAGCAAAATGAGATACATTGTACCATTTATCAATTAATGAAGACAATATTTTTTAAAGTATTGGCACACCACTTTCAATAGTGTAGTAGGCCTGGGGTGGGGGGGGCGGAGGGTAGATGGGCAATTGGGGGTAAATGGAGAATATTTGTAATACTTTCAACAACAAAGATAAATTTAAATACATATATATCAAGTATAACTAAAGTTTACACTGGTTTTATGCCTTATTTCTAAAATCTTTTGATAAAAGGAATCACTCTTATGATCAAGTCCCATAAGCATCCAACCGATTTCCCTCTTCTATTTGCTTAGATACCCATTACAGATACAGAAATGGTTTAATAGTCCATACTGTGCCTCTGTTTAGCAAATCAAAACTAATTCTTAGAGTAAAATTCAAGTAATCAATTTTGATCCCTGCAGCTTGTTTTATAATTAGCATAATTAGTCAAAGATGGCTAAAAGGGGACAGCATATCATTTGCTTCCCAAAGACATGCCTTGCGATGCCTCACCAGTGTTTTGTTGTGATTTTTTTAATTTAAATTCTTTATTGTTTAAAGTATTACGTAAGTCTCCTTTTTCCCCCACTGACCTCTCCCCGGCCGCCCCCACCGCCCAGCACATGCCCTCACCGCCCCCCATCAGTGTCCATTGGTTATGCTCACATGCATGTATACAAGTCCTTTGGTTGATCTCTTATCCCCTTACCCTCCGCCTTCCCTCATACATTGGACAGTCTGTTCGATGCTTCTATGACTCTGGTTTTATTTTTGTTCATCTATTTATGTTGTTCATTATATTCCACAGATGAGTGAGATCATGTGATATTTATCTTTCTCTGCCTGGCTTATTTCACTTAGCATAATGCTCTCCAGTTCCATCCATGTTGTTGCAAATGGTAATAATCCTTTCTTTTTTACAGCAGCGAGGTATTCCATTGTGTAGATATACCACAGTTTTCTAATCCACTCATCTGCTGATGGGCACTTAGGCTGTTTCCAAATCTTAGCTACGATGAATTGTGCTGCTATGAACATAGGGGTGCATATATCCTTTCTGACTGGTGTTTCTGTTTTCTTGGGATCTAGTCCTAGAAGTGGGTTCACTGGGTCAAATGGAAGTTCCATTTTTAGTTTTTTGAGGAAACTCCATACTGTCTTCCACAGGGGCTGCACCAGTCTGCATTCCCACCAGCAGTGCACGAGGGTTCCTTTTTCTCTGCACCCTCTCCAGCACTTGTCATTTGTTGATTTGTTGATGATAGCCATTCTGACAGGTGTGAGATGGTACTTCATTATTGTTTTGATTTGCATCTCTCAGATGATTAGTGACTTTGAGCATGTTTTCATATGTCTCTTGGCCTTCTGTATGTCCTCTTTCAAAAAGTGTCTATTTAGGTTCTTTGCCCATTTTTTGATTGGATTGCAACTTACACCATACACAAAAATAAACTCAAAATGGATAAAGGACTTAAAACCATAAAAATCTTAGATGAATCCATAGGCAGCAAAATAGCAGACATATGTCATAGCAATATCTTTACTGATACAGCTCCTAGGACAATGAAAACTAAGGAGAAAATAAACAAATGGGACTACATCAAAATAAAAAGCTTCTGCACAGCAAAAGAAACCATCAACAAAACAACAAGAAAGCCCACTGCATGGGAGAACATATTTGCCAATGTTACCTCTGATAAGGGTTTAATCTCCACAATTTACAGGGAACTTATTCATACAACTTAACAAAAGGTAATATTTCTTTTGCAGGTCTATCTTCACCAAGATATTTTTTAATCATATAAAAATATGTAAGTGCCAACTAAGCTACATATGTGCTACAAGTGATGAGAACCCAGCAATTCCAAAGTTACTTTCTTACTTTTGAAATGAGGATATGACAATACCTACAACATTATTATTATATCAAATGAGATAAAGCATAAACCAGTTAGCAAACAAAGTGCCTAACACAATGGGTCAGTAAATATACAGTGGTTTGGAAGTAAATGTTTAACAACTAGCAGGGAAGACAGGTGTCTGATTTAGAATATTTACTAATTTTTATGGTGTAAATACTCTCACCATGGCTGATTTCACACTACCAACATGATTTTACTAACCAGACAGATTAAAAGAGATGTACACAATCAGAGAATTGCTGTATTTATACAGACATTAGGAAAAGAAGAGATGTAAGACTTGAAGAGCTATTAGGATGATAAGGAACAATTAGAAAGCTCAAAACAGGAAGCAGTGAAAGCACTTCTAGGAGAAATGTGATTTTTACTTCTTCCAGGGAGGGGAAGGCAAAGATGGGGAAACAGAGAGATTCAAGATATGCTACAAGAAAGTGTCATCAGGATGAGGGGAGTGAAGAGAGGTAAAAGTCCAGTTTCTGGATCATGCAAGTGGGTTGATAGAAGTGCCATTTACTGAGGAGGAAAACCAATGAAGACCGAGATTTCAATGGTGTATTGAAGTGAATTTTAGAACATCCTTTTAGGTTCTGGTCTTCATGTGAGCTCGAGATTGAAATTGGGAATTGGTCATATACTTGGCATCATGTAGATGAAAATGCCCAGAGGAAGGATGTTGAGTAAGACTAGAAAAGGACTCCAAACTGAGCCCTGTAGTTCCAACAATTATTGACTGATAAGGGAAGGAGACACCTTCAAAGGAGCCTGAGAAAAGCCGTCAGAGAAGAAAGGATTAAAAAAAAGTAGTACCATGAAAACCGATACAATTTTTCAAAGAGGGGGAAGAGTTAACCACTGAGAGGTCACATAAAATGAGTAAAATGTGTATTAGATTTAGCAATTTGGGAAGTTATTGATAACTTTAGTAAAAATTGTTTCAGGGGAGGAATTGAGGTACAACCCAGGCGTCAGTTTCTTGGACAGAAAATGATTCTACCACATGATTCCTCTCTTTTGAAAGTAAATTCAGGGCACTAGGATAGCCCGGATTTCCTGAGGATTTGCTCAATTACATGACACAAAAGGGATATCCACTATGTAGACATAGAAATTCACCATCTGTAATCTCATGAGATTCACACATCCTCCAGAAAAGAAGTAGTTAAAATTTCCACATAGTGCAAAAATAATGAATCATATTTGCAGACATATGTCGAATAGTCTTCCGAAGGTTCCTTTCTCATTGAGTGCTATCTATGTGCATACAAGAGTTGGATAGAGGAAAGAAATGAAATTGGCTAAAAAATAAGATAGCATTGACTTCCCTTTCCCAGTGGAAATGTTCTAGAAAACATTAGAACTAAATCAGTGTAAGAAAGGTACAGGATTTTTTGTTGGTTGACTTTTGGGTAGTAATGATAGTTCCTTGTTGTTTTGTTACTGTTGTCACTACATATTTGCAATTAAATAAAATGGTGTTTTAAAACTAAGTTTATTTATAACTGTGGCATAACAAAAATGTACTTTTTTCATTCAAAGCACAGGTGTCATATTTCTAGGCAAACATTTTAAAAGTTACCTGTGCTATTTTCCAAAATTTTTCACATTGAAAAGAGAAAGGCCAAATAAATTATGATATTTTTCCTCAGAGTAGATGGTTTGCATTCTGACTAATAACTACTATTAGTTAATTTCAGGCATTCCTGCTCTGGTTTCATTAAAAGACCATTTGGCAGACTGAATAATTTCTACTTGAGTTAACATATTTGCTTAAAATAGATATTTCATGAGTCCATTTTTTCTCTTTACAGTTAAATGTACAACTGTAAATTAAAAATCTTTAAGTAACTAAGAAAAAATAAGCAAAAAGATGCCTTTGTCAGTTTAAATAAACATTTTTCAAATAAAATGTGTTAGCAGCCTAAATTACACAGTTTTCCCCATTGTGTTGCACATGTAGAAGCTGCTTATATTATCATCTTCACGGAAATTTAGAGTTGAGGAACTTATAAGTTCAGAAAAATCTCAGAGATCCTTTTAGTCAATGGATAATCACAGAAAATGATCAATTTCCATCATAGAAGTTTTTTCTTCTCACTAGATTTCATTCAAATTTCATTTTGTCTTTTATTAGAAAACTAGAGGCCCGATGCATGAAGATTCATGCAAGAATGGGCCTTCTTTTCCCTGGCTGCCGGCACTGCCTTCACTCCGGCTGGAGCTGCCTTTCTGCCTTGGCTCCAGCCCAGAACTGCCTTTCCACCTTCCCACACTGCCCAGAGGCCCGGGGCTGCTGGGACGGTGGGGAATGCCTGCGTCGTCACCATGGCAACGATGCAAGCATCCCACCCTGCCCCTGGCTGCTTGGCGCCTGTGTATGCAAATTAACCCACCATCTTTGTTGGGTTAATTTGCATACTCACTCCTGATTGGCTGCTGGGTGTCACAAAGGTACAGTCAATTTGCATCTTTCTCTTTTATTAGTGTAGATGATTGGATTTCTAAATGAAATAGTCATGTGCAAACAAAATGCATGTTGTAAAATCACGTGAGAATGATAATATTTATTAAAAGCTACCCATTTGAATTATAACAAGGGACAAAACATTACTAACAAGTCCGTAGTCCAAACAAGTCAATACCTGCTTGCAGCGCTGCATCTGAAGAGGCAGTCAGTCTGGCCCACCGTCTGCCTAATCTGCTTTGAGAGCAACGGGAATTTGAGTTAAGCAATATTTCTGCATTTTTTTATTTCCCTTATGGAATCTTCAAATCATAGCACAAAGTTATAATAAGTAATTCACTTATTTATACACTTCCTACCAAGTATTTTTCTCCCTAATCCACTTTAATGAACAGCTCTTCAAGAGAAATGAAAGCTGACCATCTGGCACTCACAACCCAAATACTTATTTTACTCAAAGTAATTGAATATAAGGATGGGATGAGGAGAATGAGATTTTGCTGAACAGAGCTGATCCTAGTCAGCAAGTCCTAGCTAATCAGTAGCTAATCCCACTTTGGTTGCATGAAATGGGAAGCTTAGAAAAACTCTAAGCTTCTTTTAGGCACCCAAGAGTTACCCTCTGGAATAATGACTTCATTAAGAGGTAACCTATGCTCTTCACACCATCCAACCCTTCTAGGTCTGTAAGTTTAGTCCAGGTTCAGCCTCCTGCCTGGTCACTCAGCAGTCTTTGCATGCCCTAATACTTACCTTATACTTGTCTTCAAGTTGCCATGTCTCCCACTTTCCTATGAACCACACCTACTTTCTGCTGTGAACAAATGATTTTTAGGTCTTATTTCTACAAGAAAATAATTTCTTTGAGGATACATGTTGCATCTAATTCTTCTAAAGCAAATGCTTTTAGACCAAATGCATGCTGGGTTGTTTTAAATATAACTGTCTCTATGGGATGCTTACTCTATACTAGAACTGTGCTGCAGGAATCAACTGCCTGTTAAGCTGTCCCCCTGGCCTGGGTTGAAGAAGTATTTTAAATTTTATCTAGAGTTGAGAAATTACTAGACTCTTCTCCGGTTTTATAGGAGGAACTGATGCTGAAATAAAAATCAACAACAGCAATATTGCCTTCTTGATTTTCCCAATGAAGAACAAGTCCTGCTAACTATTTCTAGTCTTAATTCCTTGTGGTCCATGGTGTGGTCCATGGCATTAGCATCACCTGGGATCTGTTAGCACCATAGCAACAGAGGCTCCACCCCAGACTTAGTGGATCAGAACGTGCAGCTTAACAAGACCCACAGGTAAATTATTTGGCATTAAGTTTTAAGCAGTGATTTAGTTCACAACTCTTTTTCTTTATATATTTGCCTTTTGTTGCATTTGATTGGACCATTTAAGTACTATGTGTCCAATGTAACAACTCAAACCTTATAAAATAGTATATGTAAAAAGTTAATACTCCATCCTAACTACCTGTGATAATCAACGTTGAAAGTTGACTGTGTATCTGTCTATATATACTTACACAAAAATATATATGCACATAACTGATAAGTTATGAGTGGTGGAGCATTCCAATTTTCTCTCAGCTCCAGAATGTGGACATTGATACAAAGAGGCTATTAACCCAAATCAGCATCATCTGCCTACATCTTCCCAAGCCATTTCTCAGACTCCCTGCTAATGGGCAGTTTCACAGCAATCTGTGCACAAATGCTGGCCTCCAAGCAGTAAAACAAAGATGAATCAAGTGGATGCATGGAAGAAATGCTCAGGCTATAAAGACCTAAGCCTTTGTATATATTTCACATGACAGTCTGCACACAGTGTGAATAGAAACAAACATTTATGCAATAAAATCAGCACATTGTGGTCTTTTCTTTCTCCACCTACAACTGAGCAGTACTGATAGTGATGAAAATTATATGGCTTGATTCAGAGGACAAAGGACATTAAAGCGCACTTTTCCCCTTAAAGTCAAATGTCAATGTTACAAAGCCAGGAAATGGTTGTTATATATTCACAAGTTTTCTCTACATAATCAATGCACATTATTTTTGCATCTACAGAGTAAATTATATAAGTAAAAAGGAATAACTATTTTGCAGGAAATAAAAATTATAGTTTATTCAGGGACAATAGGTAGCTGGAACCATCAAAATAAGATAAAACTGAAGAAAATAAAGAATGATGTTAACAATAATCAAAGGCAGGGTATGCATCAAATTATGAACTCACCAACTCTTCTTGTAGATGGCTTCCTTAGTGTGGGACAACTCTAACTCTAATCCTTTTTTCCTACAGATAGGAATTTGATGGGTCCATGTAGGGTGCCATCTCGAGTGTGGTTCAGGGAAAGGCCTAAAGCCCTATCTGATGGCACTGTTCTCTCTGACAGCACAGAGTGTGTCCTCAGAGGTGGAATCAGTCCTTTTAATTTACCCTTGAGATCTCATCCCACATCTTAACTCTCCAAATGTCCAAATTATAACACTACAGGGTTTCCAACTTTGACGCAAGCCTCCTGGTCTGGTCTGCAGAAAAACTGGAACAAAAAGAATCCTTAAATAAATGAGCAATGACTAGGTGAACCCAGCTGGTGATATAATACAAGGCCATTAACCAAGTGCCAGTGCCCTCCAATTAGTGGGTATTGATCAGCGTCCAACTAGCCCAGAAACTTTATTTCTATTCTTGTGAAAATTTTCTTGTGTATAATAGAATTCTGTTACAAGAGGAGATGTGGAAAAACATAACATCAGGGAGGTTTGAAACATACTTCAAAAATACATTTTTAAAAAATGTATTCCCCATGAGCTACTCTGCCAAGAACATCCAATTGGCCTGACTTAAAACAGAAAACAAAAAGCCTAGGGATCAGTATCACCGAATGAGAGCTAACTATGCACCAGACAACATGCTAATTTTTTTACCCACACTATCTCATGTCATCACTAAAACAACTGTGTGTTAAACGTTACCACCATGTTACAGATAAGGAAATAGAGGCTAAGAGTCAATGGCTTCCAAGGGTCATGCAACTACAGGAGCTGCAAAGACATCTTTTGATGGCAGATATTTCTGCCTCAAGAGTCCAGGGTCCTTCACGCTCTTCTATGGAGGCTTGCAGGGGTCCTCAAACTTTTAAAACAGGGGGCCAGTTCACTGTCCCTCAGACCATTGGAGGGCCGGACTATAGTTTAAAAAAAAACTATGAACAAATTCCTATGCGCACTGCGGGCCCGGGACGAGTCGGCTGCTAAGCAGGACAGGCAGCGGCACCCGGCGGGCCAGATAAATGTCCTCGGCGGGCCGCATGTGGCCCGCGGGCCGTAGTTTGAGGACCCCTGCTTAGAGTAAATGCATTAACACCTGGGGGAATAAAGCATTGGATTCGGAGTCACAATATGAGTCTAAAGCTGACCCTGCCACCTGCCGTAGGCAAGTTTCTTGCCTCTTTGAATGGCGTCCTCATTTTAACAGAGGCTATTTTAAGAATTAAATAGGTTTACATAGAAAATAAAGTGCCTGCAGTGTAGTATAACTTCACAAATCTTCTTCCAGGCCCCCCCCCCCCCCCGCCCCCGCACCAAGATGAAGATCCTTAGCCATTTAAAAGGATTGCAGAGATTCATCCTTGACATATACATTTAAGCTCTTGCTACAGGTTAAATAATGGACAGACAAGTGCTATCAAGTACTTAAGTATTGTGTGGGAAGAAAGATGGCATCATCCATATATACATTGGAAAGGGGAGTTGGAGAAAATGTCTGCGGTGTTTTACCTTTTCCATTAATGTATGACTTCAAACAAATGGGCAAAGATTTGTATCCTCCTAATAGCAATCCAATTAATTCAAACAGAATTTGAAGTTAACCTATAGATTTCAAGCCAAGGGCATTATTACTTTTTAACTAGTGATGTGTAGCTAGGCTAATATTTATGAAACAGTACAAATCTTATTTAGCAAAAAGTCTGCTTCTAAGCTGGGAGACATGCAGGGCTCTAAATCTTATCAGCACAAAAGCCAGAAAAAGGTTAATCCTGATTTAGCCGCCTAGACATTAAAAGCCGATCAGTTGTTTCTGTCCTTTTGTTCTGTCCCACCTGCACAAAATCCTCAAGGCTCCCTCTAACTCTGCTGCAAGGTGCTGAGTGTCAGGAGGGCCCCAGGCTGGTGGCATGAAGGGACTTTACAGAGAAGGTTCCCGCGCCATCCCTACGATGCACACATTGTCAGAGGGCTCACACATGTTGTCCAAAAACTCAGGTGAGAAAATTATCCATCTATTCCAGCTTTGAATTATGTAGGGTCTTAAAAGAGTCTGTATATTCTCTTTCTTTTTGTTTAAAGACAAAGAATAAGAGAGAGAAAGCAATCAGATATTTTGAAACATCAGGGGTTATAGTTTGGGGCTGGTATATATGCAAACTAAGAATGTCTGTGGTGCTCTAAGTGTCAACCCAAGAAGAGCTGAAAGTAGACAAGGCAGGAAAGACTAAGAGTCACAGAGAATTGTACAGCTCAGGGGGTATTTTGCTGTTATCACACAAACAAACAAGCTAGCAAAAAAAAAAAAAAAACACACACACATACACAAATAAACAGGAAATCATTTGGTCTAACACGTGTATTTTACTAATTAAAAAAAAAAGTAAGTCCAGAATTGGGAGGGGGGTTAGAGGAACTCAAGTCTCTTTTATTAAAACAAAACAAACAAAAAAACAGGCCTTCTTTTGACCCAATCTCTTCCTCTAATTATCAACTCTTTTCTCTCTTTCACAATTTGTCTTGGTTCAATCCCCTCTTCCATAGAATTTACTAGCTCTTAGGTTCATGGGCAAGTTATTTAAATTATCTGTCCCTTATTTTCTCATCTATAAAAGAGGAGACTAAGAGTCCATACATCAGAGACTGTAGTAAGGATTAACTGAATACCTGGAAAGAGTGCTGAACTTAGGAGGGACAGTTCGAGACCATGACAAGTCTGGGTCTGCACATGTCTGCAGACAGGCCTGGCCACTACCCTTTGGGAATGTCCCTCAGTGATGGGATTCACTATGAAGCAGAGTTCTAGAGCAAGGCACTTCAAGAAAAGAGGCTGAGGGTAGCATATAGTCTACTGAAGAGGGTTTATGGGCCTTTGGGAGGTATCCACTCCATGGGGAAAAAATTTGGGGTTAGCAGAATGGAGAATTGTTGTTGGGAGGGGAAGGAAGAAGATGCAACACAGAAGGTAGCTCGCAACTAGTATCAGCAATCAGAGACTCCGTTACGAAGGTAATGAGCACCACTGTGTTAGTGCAGGGCCTCTGAGAAGCAGAAACCAAGATAGGATTGGATATATAGGAGATTTGGTGGAGAAAATATCTGTGAAGGGTACAGGGACAGGAGCCAGAGAAGGTAGGGGAGAACCTTGAGACTGTGATGTGGGTCTGAGTCCTGTAGAGGAGACAGGGATGGAAGGATCTGGGACAGGAAGAGTTCCAGACTGCAGTGCTGTTCCAAGAAAGTCTTGGCCAGACCAATGGAAAGTCCTCTAGCCAAATTTGCCCATCAGAGGGGTCCCACATCTTACAGGGAAGGGCCTGAGTTAGTCCCTCGCTGTGCTCAGTCATTGACTGAGAGGAGCCTGTGGGAAGTGTGGCTGCAGTGGGAACCTGGTGGTGGATCCTGATGTACAGAGCTGGGCCGTCAGTCAATTAGCTCCTGCAGCAGGAGATTTGAGAGTTCATGTTCATGGCCACCACATTACACTTGTGCTGCATGGGCTTATTCTACATAGGGGCTTAGGAGCAGCTCCTCCATGGTTGCTGGGGGTCTGGGGTGGCGGGGGGGTGGGCATCTCATACTGAAGGAAGTCAGTTGGGCAGAGGACTATAACAAGTTTTCATTCCATCCATTCGAAATTCCCTCACCCCCTGCTGCCACCTTGGCAGATTTGAGTGGCTTATCTGGTGGTGTGACCCAAACTTCCACTGTTTCTGAGAAATCACACCCTTCTGACCCCAAGGTTTCTGCACATAGCTGGTCACAGCTCTAATAGGGTAAAGGAGTGCCAGCAGATGCCAAAGCAGATCAGAAAGGTTGCGCACACATTCCTCCCTCCCCACGTTGTGCAAATGCAGCCCTACTACCCCTGCTGGTTAGCATTTCCCGCCAGAATATGACTGTTCTTTGTGCCTACTGGCCCCTGAACACAAGTTGTTCAAAGTGCTTTGGCAACAGGGGTAACATGGACTTTAATGGGACCTGACTGTATTCTCTGGTAGAAGGTTATTTGCTTCAAACCTGCAAGCCTAGGGACAGCATCTCCAGTGGGTCACTGGGAGCGGTGGTAAGTGGAGCCATTCCTGCATCCACCCCTCATTTCCCAGCCACATATATTTTTTCTATTGCAGACAGAGTGTCATAGAAAGGCCTTGACTTAATGCCTATATATTGCATCTCGAATGATAGCACTCTGTTCTTCCATAGAGTTGCCTCCAAGCTAGTGCTTCAGCCATGCCTTCAGATGGTTTTTTTTTCAGGTCAGCTCCTTCTGGGTGGTGGTGGCGGTGCAGTGTGTGATAAGATCAGTGGGTCCTATGGTCATGACCCCACTCCTCCTTTGCTATAAAGTCAGAAACATGATTGGTCCCGTGTCTGTGGGTCAGGCATCCTGTGAGTCTCTGGCTGATGTTTGGCAGACAGGAAAGGCAAACACGTACACAGAGTAGATATCTGTGCCTGCAAGGATGAGCCATTGGACCTTCCAAGACAGGCCCAATATAGCTACTTTACCACCAAGTGGCCAGTTGGACTCCTCATGGAATATCTATATGGGCTCAGATTTGGCTCTCTGGCAGACAGAGCATTGAGAGGCAGCAGGGGCTACATCTGAGGGTGCACAGTTCAAAGTCACCACTCCATCGGCACTGCCAAATGCACTGTCTGACTTTGAGCAAATCACAGGGCCTCTCTGCTTTTATAAATAATAAGGGAAGCTGAACTAAGTATTCCCTAAAATGTCTTCCATGTCCTACACTATGAAACACTATGAAATGGAGGTCTGAGATCTTCCTGAATAGAGGTGGAGGTGCTCTTCCAGCTTTTGAGTCTATGCACAGCAGGCCCGTTCTTGATTCACTTAAATTGGTATTTTCTGTGGGTAATTATATTGGCAGAATTCACAATAAAGTAGATTGTAAAATATTTGAGGCTTTGTTACTTTCAATTAAACTAGGCTAAAGAACCTACTTTAATCAAATAAAGAAAACTTTTTAATTATTTCACTAATTTGCACATGAGAAAATTGTTTAAAACACACACACACACACACACACACACACACACCACTCTTACCCTGGCCGGTGTGGCTCAGTTGGTTGGAGCATCTTTCCATACACTGAAAGGTTGAGGGTTCGATTTTTAGTCAGGGGGTCATGGCACATACCCAGTATACATCCCCTGTTGGGGTGCATACGGGAGGCAACCAATCAATGTTTCTCTCTCTCCCTCTCCCTTCCTCTTTTTCTCAAAATCAATTAAAAATAACAACAAAAAAAAATAAAAAGTCCGCAATAATCCTATATAGAAAAAAAAAATAAAAATAACAACAAAAACCCATATTCTTCTGTGAGGATTTTTTTAAAAAAGCACTTTAAACTTCTGCATCCTCCTCCTGCCTACTAATTCACTACTAAACCACCAGCAGGGCTCTTGGTTTAAATCACTTTGGTTAGGGTATCACCAGGGTGACAGATGCAATCCACATGATAAAATCCAGATGTTTTATTATCAAGATTGTAGTTTCAGAACTTCAGCCAGTTATCTGTTTACCTGCCTGCTCTGTCCCTGTTTCATCTCTTCCTGAGACCCTTCTGGTTCCTCTCATCTGGCTTGACCTTATACAAGTCACTTAACTTCTCTGTAACCTTGCTCATTTCTTCACCTATAGAACTATGTCCTTCTCATAATGTGGTCCAGGAGATTAAATGAGATTATGTACATACATGGTTAGCGTAAATGTTGAATACATGGTCATTTTAATTATTTTGATTCATTGACCATTTAATTGCCTCACTCTGCTTCCTCATGCCAACAGATACCCTCAGCATATTTGCATAGACTTTGGGTCTCCTCTCATCTTTCTTAGTTCTCAGGAGGAAGTGGATCTTAATTTCTACTGATCCCCTGTTTCAGACACTGGCATTTCCCATGTGTTTCAGCCTTATAATTGCCCAACTGAAAGGACCCTGTTTCATCTTCACACTCCCAAAGTGAGGGTCTCAAAAGGTGTTTGATTTCTGATATTTTAAATAATCTCCCCTTCCTACACTCAGAAACATAGTCCTTTTCTGTTCATGCTGATTGGCACAACCTGTGAAGATAGATTTTGTGTGCCCAACAAAGGTAAGCCAGAGCTCAGACTTGGTTCAAAGGACTAGGGTCTGATTTAATGGCAATGTCCAATATATGCTCAAAGCTAACAATTTAAAAATTTTCCCCCAAAATAAAGTCACTACAAAATAGTTCACTTTTCCCCCTCCCCCAATTTAAAAGCAGTCCCATCAAAATGCACATTTTTCAATGGAAAAAGGCTACAGGTTTTGGGTGATACTTCCTAACAATGCCTAGTTGTAAGTGATGGTTTTCAAACTTTCCATTTTTTGTTATTTGTGAGATTTCAGGTTTAATGATTCCAAAGTCACAGAGAAGGGAGCCGGCTCAGAGCAGACATGCAGTTTGCTAGGGATCACAGAGATGATGGAACCCTTTCTTATTTAATTGGAATAAGCACACTTTTTCTGAAAAGAGAATGATTGTAAGTATTTTATGCTTTTCAGGCCACATGTGGCTTCTGTTGCATATTCTTTATTATATGTCTTGCAACCTTTTAAGAATATAAAAATCTTAGCTCCATGCTGGACTGGATTTGGCCTACAGGCCATATTTTATCAACCCCTGGACTAAAACATCTTTGCTGATGTATTAATTGCATTTTATTTTTCACTTGTCTCATGAACCAGACAAAATTTAAAATGCCTTCATGCTTTACAACTATATTAGTAGTTTACCCTTGAACAACACAGGTTTGAACTGCATGGGTTCATGCTGATATTTTTTTTACAGTAAATAGCTATACTGTTTGCCATCAGTTGATTGGGAGTCTGTGGATGCAGAAAGCCATCTGTATGCATTGATCTACATCATCTCACATAAGGGACTTGAGCATCGGCAGATTTTGGTATCCGTGAGATTTCATGAAACCAATTCCCCATGGATACCAAGGAGCACTGTTTCAGGGGAGTCAAAATTTATACACAAATTTTTGACTGTGTGGGGGCTTGGTGCCCCTAACACTTGCACTGTTCAAGGTTCAGCTATAGTTATTTATTTTGTTTGGGAAGGTGGTGTTATTTGTTTGTTCAATAGCAATTATAATTTTTATTGCTTTTTCATAATTCTCTTCAAAATGTTTTTAAAAATAAATTCATAATATGTAGGTCTCTAAATTAACAGACCCCTCAGCCTAAAAAAGCTAAGTAATTTGACTATATTCTTATGAACAGTAAAATATGTCAGTCTAATCCCTTTGATTTAAAAATATCTTATGTAGTCTAAACTTCCAAGGATTTTGCATGGTGTCCTTTTTCCAAAAATTTCTGTGTATAAAAGGGGAAGAAAATGGGGCTTCTTAGCTAAACTTTACTACTTGTCAGCACTTTGAACTTAACCAGTGATTCTGTCTCTAAAAAATTCATCAACCCATATAAATAGCACACAGAAAAGTTGAAAAGAATATAAAGAATTAGGCTCTTTCATCAATATTCACTTGTCTGTCTTTTTAGTCCTCATGACTTTTTTAGGGGTTACTAGTAAAGATCGTTTTTCATGTCAGCTCAGAAAAAAAAGCAAACAGGAAATCAATACCATGTTAATAAATACAAGGGTGACCCTGGGTGGAAATTAGTCATTCTTCAAATGTTATTGGCTTTAATCTGTTATGAGAATTGCTCTTCTTATGTCCTAGAGTCATAGGAAACGTGGAATTTCGTAAGCCAGATGCTAAGATGACCTTCTTCATAATCTATTCCATATGCTAATTGTTTCACAAACCCACTCATCTTAACAACCAGGTGGGTCAAAATCTTTTTGGCACAGTGTTGATGAAAAACACATCTCATATGTTATGCATTACAAAATAGAGACATGGTCCATCCTTCTCCTCCTTCCCTTCACCTTCCTTGAGAGAATTAAGGATTGGCTACAGCCAAAAGCTGGATACTGTGTGTTCCATCGATTCCTGCTGGCGCATTTCTAGACCAGGCCCTGGATACAGTCAGTCTTTGCCTGCTGCTCTTCTCAAACACCTGTTTCTTCTCCATGAACCTCAGGGTTACCTTCCACTCTCTTTTGCATTTTTATACATTTCCTTAGTATTTTTCTCTTAAATAAGTTAATTCTACTTTGGGTTATTTTGTGATATTTTAAATTTGAATCTGCCACATACTCCCATCCAATGACAACAACTAGATCCCATATGTAAAAGAATTGGCTCATGGGTTGTGGAGATTAGGTGAGTCCAAAATCTGATGGGGGAGTCAGGCAGGCCTGAGACTCAGGAAAGAGCTGCAATTTTTAAAATGAGGTTTAAAATAACTGTCTGTACACAATGCAAAAGTTTACTTCTCTTTGATCTTTAGATCTTTAAAGTGAGAAACTATTAATTCTTTTTTATCATTTATTTCAGATTCAAAATATCCAGATTTTTGGAGGGTAGAGTTCAACGGAAATCATTTATGGGTTTACTCTTTGTTCTCAACTTCCTTCATAACCATGATTGTAAAAATCTACCAAATGATTGCTATATATCCTTCTTTCAGAAGAAGCATGAGCTTTTTATATTCCCTTATTAAAGATATTTTTATGAGTTAAAAAAACAACAACAATTTTTTCAGTCAAAGTCAATCAAGTAGGGTGCCAAGTGCCTCCAAGAGAATCTTGAAGAATCTTCTCTTGCTTTTAAAAGGAGCCTATGTGGTTTTTAAGCTTGGAAAAATCACTGCTTTGCAAAGGTGATATCTAGCTAGTTTAACAAACCAAATATCCTTGTTGGGGGCAATAATGCTCAAAATGCATGCTCTATGCAGATATTCCAGATTTTCTTGGTATTTACATGTGCATTTGAATAGTGAAAATTTTGGCAGGTAGATCCTGGCGGAGGATATCCAAATGCCAACACAAACAAATATTACCAAAATCAACATAGTGTTAGGAAGCACTGCCTACTAGAGAAGCTACTCTACATCAGAGCATTGATACTCTGAACACTCCTACAAAAAAAAAAAAAAATCCGCCCTAGCTGGTTTGGCTCAGTGGATAGAGCGTCGGCCTGCGGACTGAAGGGTCCCAGGTTCGATTCTGGTCAAGGGCATGTACCTTGGTTGCGGGCACATCCCCAGTGGGGAGTGTGCAGGAGGCAGCTGATCGATGTTTCTCTCTCATCGATGTTTCTAACTCTCTATCCCTTTCCCTTCCTCTCTGTAAAAAATCAATAAAATATATATAAAAAAATCCATTACAAGTCAAAACCATGATAACACTCTCCAGAATAGAGTTCAAGTTCTTCGCTTGCCCAAGAAGTTTGCTATAGCAAACATTGTTATATATAATTTAGCCATTACCTGGGGTCTACACATGCTTTCATTTTGTTTGGCATGGCATTCAACATCATTGTATATTAGTGAGTAGATGATATGCATTGGTACCACAGGTATATACATGGAGGGTTTAGAAACCAGGTCTACCATATTATAAGTATATAGAGCTCTCTTTGAACATAGAAATGAAATTAATGGAAACTCTCTGCTCAATCAGATAAAATTTTAATAGAATTTCGCAGGGGCATGCCACTCTATAGGCTCCTTTCCTCGGAGAACTTAGTTCTGTCCAAATTTCAGTCCTGTGTGTTTCCTCTTCTCTCTAGCATAAAGTAAACTTCTTATACATTATTATCATAAACTTTTATGGGCTTTTCAAATTTTGTGTGTGTGTGCTATTTTGTTCAAATGTACATTTTTTCCTCTTCCAAAATGCTAAGAGATTCATTTTTGTCTCTTGAAATTTTGAATAAATTCTTGGATTAAGTCAGTCCAATCAAATTGTGAGTTCTAAATACTGGCTACAGCACCAGAATAACACATTTGTGCTTGTGGAAAGTTTCTTGGGGTTATTGGTCAGACCCATTTTGGGTGTTGATTTGTTTCCCCACATAGCACCTTGAGAAAGACCCATACTTTTAGGTGGGGGGGGGGGGGGGAGGAGGGATTCCTCTTCAGAATGATCTTGAAAAACAAAATTCACTTATATTCTGAAAAAGAGTGATTGGGTAACCTGTTGTGAGCCAATTGTACTAAGGATACAGAGCATAAAGCTGAAATATTTGTCCATCCAAATCTTCTGTGCTCAATGATGAGGGTACACAGATGAAAAGGGTGTGTTTTCTCTCCTCTAAGCGCTAAAATCTATGGGAAGATATATAAACAGATAGTTATAGCACCATACAATAAGTTCTCTAAGGGTATGTGAATACAGTGATGTAGAATCCAAAGGAGGGCAAGATGTGTGTGTGTGTGTGTGTGTGTGTGTGTGTGTGTGTGCGCGCGCGCGCGCGCGCTGTTATTTTCCCCCATTACTGGCATCTCTTTCAAGAAGTCTCATGAGACAGAGTCAAAACAAAGAAGTTCTAAATATGCATCTGGAAGCGTCGCACAGGAATGAGGGCTTCATTGTATTGGGATTGAATAAGGTGCTGATTATATAAGTATCATTACCTGCCCGGGTTGAGCTTTGACTATTTCTAGCACATTGCTAAGAACGAAGGCTTCTCAGTGGAGTGCCAAGGAAACTGTTGGAGGTTGCCAGTCATTTTACAGAAATGCCACAGAACACGGCTGCCAGATGGCTACTGATGAAAGTGATGAAGGTTCACGCTTGGAAATGAAGTCCAATTCCATATTTGGTCCTCCTTTCCTTCTTTCTCTTTTGAATGCATAAGAGAGGACAAACTCAGCCTTATTCTACTCCTGCCCTACAAAATCCCCATTATCCTTTCTTCTTTTAATAACGTCCTGGAGAGATGGAGGCAAGTTAAAATCTGCTTTATTCCCAAAGCCTCAGAGGCCCCAGAGCCCTGTCTCTCTGAGCCAAGAGCTTTCTCTTTTACCTCTTCTTATTCATGACTGCCAGAAATGACTGTCAATGAAATCCTCAGAGGGTGGCCTGCCAGGGACTAAAGTTTCTGTGAGGTAAGTTTTTCCCATCTCAACACCTCATACAAGGGAGAAGAAGAAATGCCTGCTGGAAATGTTTCCTAATGGTTCTGTTTTGTGGAAGACTTACCTTGTCTCTGCTGAGGACACTCCGCACAGCCACATCCCCTGGCTGCCTTTTCCTTTTCTGACCAGTGCAGGACAGTAGAGCTAACTGCTTCTTCCTCACTCTTAATGTCCCGGGTAGAGGGGGCTCTCCTGGGGTAACAATCCTAGTCTATCGCCCTTCCTTTTCTCACTATATCCAGAGAAGGGGTAATGAGAAAAGAAAAACTGAGCCTGCTTCTCCCAGCATCTTGTTTCTTTCACTCTGTGGACCACATCACCACTGCTTCTCTTTGCCAGGGCTTGGGTGGGCAAGACTGGGTCAGCATCACTAGGCCGTCTTACCTAGAGTCATACGACCACCATTCAAGCTAAGGTTTTGTCATAGTAAAGGTGACATTTTAGTTCTTTATCTGATATTTAAGGTCCACTCAAGTGACCCTGCAGATAAGAAGTAGTGATTTTGTTGCATTCTGTTCTTTGGTCTTGAGGTATAGTGGGAGAAAGGGAAATGGCGGCACATTTCTTAATCCACCTTCAGGTTATAAGAAAGCCCTGAGATGGGGCAGAACAAGTTAGGAAAACTCTGCTTTTTGATGAGTTTAAGTTGATTTTGTCCTATAGGGTAGGTAAAAACAACAACAACATTCTGACATTCGGGTGTTTTGGTTACATGAAGGCCTTGGGTCTCCCTCTTCCTTCCATATGCCATGACCTCATAACTACATCTCCAAAAATCCTTCCTAAAGCTTTCCAAGAAGTGTTCCCTGAGCGATATCTCCCTCCTCTAACTGCCCTGTACTTGCTCTGATGGCATTTGAATGAATGAATGAATGAATGAATGAATGAGTAATGATTCTTAAAAATGAAGTATCCTTTGCTTTCCCATCTGTGGAAGAGATGGAGCCCTTCCTGACCTTCTTCAGGGTTACTTCTCTGCTACTCTAAGCCCCACTTTTCAGCCTCAGGGACAGCAGGAGCCCAGAAACTCTTCATCTAATAGCGCAATAAAAAAAGTATGAAAATTTATTGTAACAACTATGTACGGTATCAGATGGGTACTAGATTTATTGGAATGATCACTTAGTAAGATATATAATGTCAGGGTCATATACCTAAAATGAATATAATATTGTATGTCAACTGTAATTGAAAAATAAAAATTTTTAAATAAAGTAAAAGATCAAGACAGCTTAGAATACGCAACTTGATTTTCATCTCACTGGACTTTGCTTTGCCTTGAACTTTGGGGTCAGCATAAGGTCTGTAACGTTCAGGTCTCCACTGGCACAGGATGGTGAGGTAGAGTGCAGTGTTCCAGGCAATCTGAAGGAACAGAGACTGGGCTTGGCTAGAAAAGACCTGAGAAAAGCAATTTTGATGCCTGGATAATCGCCCCCATTGCTTACAAAGCATGCCAGTGGAAACCTGTCCCAGGGGTTCCAAGCTTAGAAAGTAAAGTGATTGAAGCTCAATCCAGAATGAGGATAGTGAGGCAATTAAGCAGGGGGAAAAGTGGGGCCTTTGCCTGGAGCAACTTCTGTTCCATCAATTGAGAGAATTCACTTGCCCGCAAAGGAAGGTTGTTTCAGCACCTGGCACCAGAATTCTCAATATATGAGCTTTGCAGTCTCCTTTGATCTGCATTTACTAGTTCCTGGATTATCAGGCAGTAACTAAGGGAAGAAACATATTCTCTAGCTGCACTTGGCCCATGGGCTGTGATCAGCTCTGAGAACAGCAGCCCCCACATAGTTAACAAACTCTCTGTACAGGTTTTCTCATTGGGGCTGCCTTCCAAAATTCCAGTTGAAGAGAATTTAGTCATCTCAGGCCAAACTACACCTCTATCCTTTATAGGTTACTTTTAGCTTCACACATCTTTCATCTCCTAGCATTGCAATGATGGCCCCAATGCTATGGTACCACCCCAAAAATTCAGGTACTATATTTTTTTATTTGAAAGGAGAGGGACTCGGAGCAGTAATTTGACTTTTCAATTTCCTTGTCTAAAGAAATGGAAATAACAAGAAGTAATCTCAAAGATTTGTCATGATGACCAAATGTAATATTTTATGTCAAGGACCAAAAACAGTGACTAGGATGTAGTAAGTATAGAATAAGCAATCACTTTCTCCTCAACCTTCTCCCCCAAGTAGGCCCTAGAGAGCTGTTCTAGATCAGTGGTTCCATTCCAGTATGTGCTAGTGAGAGCCAATTGTTAAAGTTTTAGAAATTTTGTGAGCCAGTTGATGTCATGCTGGGAGCTGGAAATTGGCCATGGTGGGAGTATTCATATCACAGAAATTAGCAGACACTGTAAATCATGGCCTGCACCCACCCACCCAGAGATCTGGTTGATCAGCAAACTACCAGTGGTCCCTGAAATCCCAGCAACAACGGCACTTGAAACCTTTTAGTAATGCAAATTACCAGTCATATTTCTGGCCCTGAGCCCTGATGAATCACAAACTCTGGAGAGGGGGTCCAGAAATCCATGTTTTAACAAACCCTTTTAGTGAGAGTTGTACGTGGTATGTCTAATAACTAGCAGAGAGATCAGTGTGGCTAGAATAAAGAGAGTCATAGAGGAGGTAAGAGGAGATGGGGTGGCAGAGGAGTGCAGGTCACAGAGAGATGAAGACCACTATAAGGATTTCAACTTGTGTTCAAAAACCACTAAAGGGTTTTGAGCAGAAGAACATAAAGTACTTTAAGTCTTATTGAAAAGAATCACTGTGACTGCTGTGTTGAGAATAGGTACAAGGGTGATAAGAGGAGAGAGTGGCTTGAACCAGGATGATAGAAATATATATGACAAGAAATGGTTGGCTTCAAGATATATTTTGGAGATAGAGCCAATGGATTTGATGTTGGTAGTTTAGATGTAGAGAGTGAGAGAAAGAGGAGTCAGAGATGACTTAAAAATTCTCTAGCCTGAGCAACTGGAAAGAAAGATTTTTTTTTTTAAGATCTGGAAAGGATGGGCTAATGGAAGGTGGGAGAATGGTGATCAGATTAGTCTACTTTAGACATGAGTTTAAAAAGTCTATTAGACATCAAGAGGAAATGTCAAGGAGATCATTAGAAATGTATTTGGAGGTTGAACTGAGGATTTCGTGTTGGAAGTCATCACCTTCCAGATGGTACTTAATGAGCTGGGATAACATAGTGACTGCAGATGGAGTGAATGCAGATGGGTCCTGGCCCTGAGAAGTGCAGAGGTCTGGGAGATAGATGTGAAGAAACCAGCAAAGAACACCGAGAAGGCGCAATCAATGAATTTTCATTCAATACAAGTTATGGAAGCATTCAGAGAGTGAAATAATACATTGCAAGTAGCTATACAACTTTAGTTGATGTTTCCCAGGGCCTCCTATATGACCTTTCTTAACCATCAATGAGTAACATAGTCATCACTCACAGCAGGCCTTCTAGGTTAAGGCAGTGTTGAGTTACATGTGAAGGGGGATCCACTGAGCTAGTCTGCTCTTTACTCATTAACTTCCTACGGGACTCACTGCTCCCAAGAGTCATTACCACAAGTTAATCTCGGGCAACAGCCGCCTCCGCAGACCAATCTCAATCTATGCCTGTGTTTGTGAATGTTTTTGCTTTATCAAAAGTAATATGTAATTATCTTAAAAATAGAATTCTCCTCTTTACCATGAGCTGGAACAGTCAAACCTCCTTAAGCCCTGTGTGCTTTTACAAGGACAGTTTATCCAATTACCTTTTTAAGCTTTTAAAAGTCTCTGACTCATTTGAGCAAGTGAAGAAAAAAGACAAAACATCAATACCTTGCTGGAAAAATATTGTGATTATTGGCACTGAAAAAAAACCCCACTATGATAAAGGCATTGTGTTCCCCAAATCAAGTGTATGCCTCGTCTTTTTCTTAAGAAATCTTCCTGCATTTGGGGGCTTTATGAGTTATGAATGTCTGCAACCTACACAATACAGCCTTGAACAAGTTATTTTCCCTGATCATTCATTCTTTCCCAGGCAAAATGAGGATAATAATATCTACACAATAATATGTGCCTAGGAGCACCCAAAACAATGCCTGATACTCAGCTCCTTCCACTGCCCTGAAACGTGGCCACAAGCTGCTGAAATGACTATTCCACATTTGAAAGAACTGCTGCTACTGTCTGTCCTATCTCATCCCTACTTCACAGTCCTTCTCCAGTTGCCAATAGAAAGCAATACAACATGTACTTGGAATCATTTTTACCAAAACAGGACATTTTGGCTTGGTTGTTTATTTATAGAGAATATTAGGACCTAACCTTATTAAAACAGCTGTGAATACAATGTAAAATGACTTTTTTAAAAATTATCAAGGGGTGGGCAAGAAAGGGTCAATGGGAGGAAAAAAAGGGATACATCTGTATTACCTTCAACAATAAAGATAAATTTAAAAAAATAAAAATAAATAAATAACCCTTTTGATTTAAAATAATATAGAATAACCCCAAGTATTTGACATTAGGGATTTGTCTGCTGGGAATAGCGTTCACTATGATAGAAAACTCAAGAGACGAAGTAGGTTTAAGGAATGGGAACAAAGAGAGATAATAAGCTAAATTCCTGGTGTGTTAAATTCTACATTTCTACAGTGTATTCAAGTGGAAGTATGCAGCGGGCAATTAAGTATGAAAATTAGAAAGGAAATGTGGATAGGAGGTAAAGCTTAGAGATTAAATGGCATGTCAGCATGTGATAGTGAGTGGGAAGATGTGACATCTATCTTGTAGGCTGGAGCTGTGGCTCTGAAGCTCTAGAACAGAGCCCAGAAAGTATCCTTGCAGAAGAGGCTGAGAAGATGCCTACAGAGGAAGGGGAGCACTGCTGTGGTCTGCAGAGCAGTCTTTTCAAAGGGATGGACTTCACAATAATATGCTGCTGTTATCAAAAATTGAATGTATACATGCCAATGTGTAAAGATGTTCAACATACATTACATAAAAAGAGCAGGTTGAAGAACAATATGTGTGGTATGATCTCATTGTATTTTTTTTTTCAGGTTGAATCTGAACTGAGTATTTCTAGGATATGCAAGAGACTGTCAAAAAGTGGTCCTTAAAAAGTGAGACTGGAGAGTCATAGAGAGGAGAAGGGGAGTGTAAATTACCACTTAGAGTGCCCCAGTATTGATGGAATATTAAGTGTGTATTACATTTGTATATATTTTTAAGTTAATGAAAAAGGGTGAGATCAACAGTAAATGGTGCAGAGAAATAAAGTAAATAAAAATGAAAACTATTCATTAACTTTGCAACAAAGAGGTCATTAGCATGTTTATGGAAGTCTTTTCAGTGGCATGATGGTGCATTGGAATGGAGAAACTCCGTAGCCACCTCTTTCTAGAAGGTTGGTGATAAAGAGACAGGAAACCATAGGACAGTTACAGGACAGGGGATGGGTTCAGGAAGTTTTCTTAATCTGGAGAGTTTAGAACCCTCTGACATCTTGATGGAATTCACCTTATTACCAAGCAGCAAGGGGGACAGGGACTTGAAATAGACATCTCAGAGGGGTAGCAAGAAATTGGACGCAGAGAAAAGATACAGGAATTAACCTGGACAAAAGAGGCACCTCTCTCACTGCAAAAGAATGTGAAAAGGAAAGAGTTAAGGCAATCCAGATCCGTCTGTAGGGTTGCTATCAATAACATACACCAGTATCTTAGGCTTTTGAAATTTCCCTCACTCCAATAAAAAAAGTATAATCAAATTCTATGCTGCAGGCCTGTAGCAGAGTGATTTAGAGTTTGAATACTGACATTCATGATGAAAACATAGTCTCTCTTTAATATCATTACTGTGCAAAGCAAGCCTATGAGCTAATAAAAGGCCTTATGTACAATTACTGCTTTTGAAGGGGTTATCATTTAAATCTCGATAAGTTGTATGAATTATAAGGTGTCTCTTCACTCTTTATTTACACCCAAGAAGTCCTGCAATATGATAACATTAATTTACTTTATGAGTAGTGCTGTGAGTTTCTTGAGGTTGGGGTTTATGTCATCTTTGTTTTTATGTACTTGGATTCAAGCACTGGACCCAGCACAGCCACTGCTTGAGTAATGGTTAATGAACAAATGGGCGTAATTAAAAAAGAAAGTTGGTTCTTTATTATTAAATGTATATGTGTTGATATATAAATTGCCATAGAAACTTATTCTTTAAAGCCTAAAAATAAGCCATTGCAAGAGTGCTTTCAACAGCAGGGAAAAGAAGAGGTTATAAAACTGTTCATGGTGCAGACTGGCCTGTGTGTATTTATTCCATATTGCTCACTCCAGTGTTAGTCACGACTTCAAAATAATAGCACAAGTTCATGCATTTCCACACCTCAAAAGAAGGTTACACTCCTCGTGCCAGCCTGCTGTGCACATTTATGGGAGAGAAACCTCACAGAGTATCTAGTGGTTAACAAGCATCTCCTGGGACATCCAAGAGTTTTTACCAATATTCACCACGGGAGCTGCCCAGTGCAAATTCAATCAGACCTTTTGTTGAAAAAGTATGCATCGGATGGCACACTCTTCTGAAGGACCAGATTGCCCCAAGGGGTTGCAGGGAGTGGAGCTCTGTGCACCTAAATAACTGGCTCCATGACTTTTTTCTCCTCCTTGGTGACAATTAGAATGCATTGCCATCTGAGGGCTATGTATTAGTCTGTATAAAAAAGTTGAATGTTGAGCTAATAGATTGGAAATATGTCCACATAACACCACTTGCTCTTCCCACTGGCACTCAGAATGGCAGCCTGAAAAAAGGGCCAGGAATGTAAAACACATCACATCTACTTAGCGGCTTCCCAGGTGGGCCAGCTCTGACAGTGTTAAAAGGCAGACCCACCAGAAAGCCATCGTGAATGTGTGCGCTCTGATTTTACTCAACAGGAAGAAGACCTTTCGGAAGTACTGGATTTATTTTTGAAAGTAAATTGAAAGGCTGGTCTTCTACACAGAGCATCCTGTGTGTAAATTACAGAGCTTGTCTTACGACTGCCACACACTAAGAGGGGCGCAGTTTTGTTGAAGCATCCTTCTGAAATGGCCTGTTTCTTTCTGCTCTCCTTTTCACAGCATATGTAAGAATTTGACAAGCTAACCTCCAGTGATTTTCTTTCCTTTGTCAGGCTTCATAGATTTGAGAAGCAGAGAGAGAGAGAGAGAGAGAGAGAGAGAGAGAGAGAGAGAGAGAGAGAGAGAAAGAAGAAGAAGAAGAAAAAGGAGGAGGAGGAGGAGGAGGAGGAGGAGGAGGAGGAGGAGGAGGAGGAGGAGGAGGAGGAGGGGTGATGACACAAAGTTAGAGGGTAAGCAGGACAAGATAAGGTCTCAATGTGGGTAGATGTGACATCTTTCTTCTGGAAGTTTAAGACTTACACAAACTCACCTAGACTCCTGAGTATATTCATGGTATCGCCTCATAAAAGCAAAGAAACAATCATTTGACATACTGTCCTAACCCTTAAACCTCAATTTCTTCCTCTGTAAAATGGAAATAATGCATATACAGTATGACGGGGCAGTCATGAGCACTAAATGAGGTCACATAGTAATGTGATTAGCACAGTTCCTGGTACCACAAGAGCACTCAACCAATTATGATCATCATTATAATTAAGCAGAATAGAAATGTTACCTTAAGTCTGCAAGATAAACTGCCACATTATCTTGATCCATGAGATACAAGGCCACTCACCACTCAACCTGTATTTCAGAAAAAAATAAAAGGTCTTGGGCATTGATTCATAGCACTTACCAAAAAAAAAAAAAAAAAAAAAAAAAAAAAAAAAAAAAAAAAAAAAAAAAATCTGGTTGTTATTAAACACTGCAAATGACCGGATTATTCTCAGACACACAGAGTCACAGCATAGCTTGAAAATGAAAGCGCACAGGCATTCTCTACCACCTTAACAGACAGCACCCTCAGGCCACAGGTGGAAGGACTATGCCCTGGGTGAGGCCATCCAGTGTAGCAAAGGCCAACCTATGGGTTCCTCACCTATGCCCCCTTAGCAGCTACCCAGCCAATGGCTTCCAGCTGCATGCACCTATGTCTCTTTGCCTGAGGGCTTTCTTTGGCCCTCTTAGCTGGATGGTGGAGAGGGCAGAAATGCTAGGTAGTTAATATCCCCTGGAGCAGACCTCTACATATAACTAATGGAGGTTAGTGAGTTGCTAGCTGGGTGGAATAACCTGAGACATTTCTACATTGTCCCTTAGAACTCCCAGCAGGATGGAGCCCTGGCTGCATAAAGCAGTTACCTGCTCGATAATGCCACTGTCAGCTTCCTTCCCTTCCCTCTCTCTCTTCCCCCTTTACCACTAGTATTTCCTGGGACCACCTCCCAAATCCTTGTCTTCAGGATCTCCTTCTAGGAACACCCACCAAACACACCAAAAAAGGCCCTTCCTTTAGGCTCCATAAGGAGCTCCCTCAGCTCCTCATCACAGAGCTGCATCCTCCCACCCCACCCCCCAACTCCACCATGGACATTATCATGAGTGCTCTTTCCACTGTGGATTTCTAATTTAGGGATAGCATACACAGCTTCCAAAACAATGTCTACCTTATGGGAAACAATACTAGCCAAGATTCCTTGAGAGCTCACCTTCTACAAAGCATCATAAGAATCAATTCTCTTGTACTATCTATAACCATCACAATAAAGTAGGTATCATTATTAACCCCACAGATGTGGAAGTCTAAGTTCGGGGAAGTTAGGTCATGTGCCAAAGTCTAACAAAGCAAGTGAGAGGAAGAGCTGGGTTGTAACCCATGTCAGCTTGGCATCAATGTCCATGAAGTTGAATTCCTTGTGATCCCCATAAAACCCAATGGGTAGCAGTTCTGGAGTCTGTATATTTATAGAACATGGTTGGGTGACTAACATATTTGGACTTACTGACACAGTTTATCACTTTTTCCTTCTTCTTCCCCATCAGTAACTTCTGTCTAGTCCGCTTTCCTCCAATCTTCAGCCATTTTCAATACCAAGTTTAAGGCATGAGTGTATGGCACAGACAGATATTTGTCCCCTTACATCATTCTCCACTTTCTTCCTCTGATCATAAAGCCCCTTGGTTGTAACTGAACACGTGGCTGTCAGCTAGAGACAGCCTGTCTTGCAACTAGATGTGACCAAAAGCATGTCAGTGGACGTGCCGAGGACAATTTCCAGGAATGACCAGGTTGTGCTTTCCTTCCACATCTTCCTCCTCCTTTCCTCTGGGAGAGAACTCAGATGCTGGGGCCATGGAGTATCAACAGTGACCAGAAGCATGAGGATGACACCCTTGGACGGCAGGACAAGAAACCTGGGTCCCTAGACGCACAAACAGCTGATTTACCCAGTCCCTCTGATCACACACATGCACACATTGTCATCTGAGGGTTAAACAGTTATCTAATCTGAGCCATTGTTATTTGTTCTACTAGGAAGCAGCCAAACCAAATCCTAAATAATACAAAGAGAGAAAGAAGGAGGGACTGAGAAGTGAGCAGGGAAATTGTGTAGCACAATTGGGATTGGGGGTTGGGAGGATCCCAGAAAAAAGAGCAAGGCTAAGAATGAGGATGAAGTGTGCTTTTATTTATTTGCTTGTTTTAAAGTTTCAGAAACACAGAGGAAAAGGAGGAAATCAAAGACAGAGAAGAAAGGAAGAGCAACAGCATTCTCTTTCATCCTGCCTCTTGGGAGGCTGAGGGTGGCAGGGAAACAGAAGGGGGAATGAATTGCCAGCTGTTATCAGAGCCCATAAAAAGTTCAAATCCAGCCTTCTGCTGGGGAGCAGAAGATGCCATTGACTCTGAAGCAGAAGGGGTCCTTGGGATGAACTAGGTGACCACAGGCGCCTTTGCACATGCAAGCACCTCAATCAACCCTGGGCCTCCCTCTCTCTGGAGAAGAGCAAACCTCCTCACAGTAAGGGGAGGGTTCAGAAAAGTCATACAGTTGACCATGTTTCTTTTTACTCACAAGTGTGATGATCGCACAATGCAAACGTGTGCAATATCCAGTCAATTTCTAAGAGGTCACATGTTTTTAAACATTCATTTCCAGAGTCCGCTCACCAGGACATTGTCAGTTACTTACATAAAAACAAATACAGCTATTTTGAATTAAAGAACACTTTAAAATCACATGCTAATTATTCTTCCATGCAATGCCTAACCACAGCCGGCCCTTTTGAGTGAACATGATTGACTGCCTTTCAGGACCTGGCAAAGCCCCAGTCCCACACGGTCCCACACACAGTGCTGCTCAAGCTGGCTGCCAGGCCTCAGCCTTGGCCACAGAACCGCACTTCGCTGGGGCAGGGGGTGTTGATGTGGCACTTTAGAAGCAACATGCAGATCAATGGGAGAAGCAAATTAGCGGTGGTCAGTGAATAACGATGTGATAAAAAGTGCAACAACAGCACACAATTTGAATCAAAATCTATCAAAAGTTAAAAGCCAGCGACTCTGGAAGAATCTGAATAAGAGTGTAATCCAGGGTCCAGGCTCCCTAATTGTCTTGAGTCATTCTTGCCTTTAATGCCAGTGGTCTGAAAACCCATTCTGCAGAACTTCAAGAAGTCCGGTCTTGGGGGAATTTTCCTCCCTTAACTATTGCTGAATCTTGATGGAGATACTTACACATCACAAAAGTCTCTCCTGACTGTCACCCACCACTTCAATCAGACATCTTTTTTTCTCAGCAACTTGTCTCTTCTGTGGGTCATTACTTGAAGGCTCACAACTAGTTGCTGGGGCTGTTGTCTTTTTCCCTGAACTATGACTTCCTGAGCATTAACACTCTCAAGGTTTCTCTCTCTCTCTCTTCCTCTCCCTTTCTCTCTCTCTAAAAATCAATAAAAATTAGAAGGAGAAGAAGGAGGAGGAGGAGGAGAAGGAGGGAGAGGAAGGGGAGGATGAGGGGGGGGGGGAGGAGGAGGAGGAGGAGGAGGAGAAAGGACATGCAGAGATAAACATGGGAAGAAGGCCAGGCCAGGTGACGATGAAGACAGAAATTGGAGTGATGCAGATACAAGTCAGGGAACTAACTCCAAGGACTGCCAGGAACCACCAGCGGCTAAAAGAGAGGCATGGAACAGATTGTGCCTTGGAGCTTCCAGAAGAACCGCCTCTGCCAACATCTAGATTTCTGACTTCTGCACTCCTCATCTGTGAGAGAGTAAATTTCTGTTGATTTAAGCCACTCAGCTTGTGATGATTTGTTATGGCAGCCACAGGAAACTAATGCAACTCCTAATATTTTCTAGTCACAGTACCAAGCACTAAATGTGTAGAAATGAGCAGACAGGTAAAGTCCCGTTCTCATTGACCTGAAATTCAAGTGGAGAAAACAAATAATCAGCAAGTAAACAAATAAATAGGATTACTTCAGAATGTGATTGATTTTATGAAGAAGCAAAATAAAACAGAGTCATGGGTAGAGCTGACGGGGGTGGAAGGTGCAGCAACATGGCCCTATAGGGAGGATATTTCCGCCACGTTCACACCCAGAGTGTTGGTACTCCCCATTGACTCCCCCACCCCGCCGGGACTCGCCAGACAGTGCTCCCTTCTGCTCTGTGAGTTCCTCTCATTCCAGCCACGGAGATATGGCCCCTCCTCTCGTCTCTTCCAAACCTCAGTGCCTGGGGATCCAGCGGTGGTTCTGCTTCTGACCTAGCATCCTGTGTTCACCCACAGATATTTTCCCCTTCACATGCTCCCAGGCCTGAGCATGTATCAAAACTGACAAGAATCGCACACGCTCCGCCCTTTCAGCTTGTACATAATGGATGTCAGTATATTTCCTCACCATACTAAGAGAGCAGATCCAATTCGACTTAATTATCTCCGGAGCTCTGTAAACAGCCGCCAGTCAGTGCTGAACCCTGTGGTTTATGGAGAGAACACCACAAATGACAGGAAGCTGCAGGGGAAAATAGTCTGACTGCCTTTGGCATGCTCATTTTGGAGTAAAGATACCTCCATTCATCAATGGGGACATTTATGAAACCTGAGCTGTCAAGATGATAGTCTAGAAAGAGGCAAAGGAGTCCAGAGCGTTGTCATTATGCTATCTGAGCAGAAACCCTACAAATAGAATGCAAGATGCTCCACCAGACAGGGAACCAACCGCCAAGTGTGAATGTCAGTGCCGCCCCGCCCCACGCACACACCTACCCCGGCATTCTGGAAGCAGCGCAGACCCAAAAGCAAATCCATTTAACCGAACTTGACTTCTTAAGAGAAACGTTTCCACGCGACAAATGCCTGGTTTCACAAGATGAAAGATGCCGAACCAGCCTCTGATTGACTGACAAGCGCAATGTGGGCACAAGGAGGAAGCGGTGAATGGAAGCAGGCTCCGCCCTCTCAGCAGACTTAGGAGCCCTGAGCTGAGGGGCCCTCCCCATACAGTCAGGAGCCGGCGAAGGTGGTACTCAGAGAGGGACGCGCTCAAGTGTGAAAGTGGGGTCTTATTAAAAAGCAGATTCCAAGATGGGACCTAGAATTGGGCACCTGGAAGAAGCTCCTGGTGACAGGACAGAAGAAGCTAGAGAACCAGCTGCAGTGTGAGGACCAACAGGAATGCGAGTCCACTCAGGAGGCCGTGAGGAGCACCTAGGTGTCCGGGTAACAAGCAATACCACTCTGCTTCTCTGCGAATATCCAAACTGGGGCAATGATAAACTCTGTTGCATATTAGATGTAGTTTACCACCAACAAAGGTAACATTGATAATTACATATAGCAATTCTATGTGCTGAATTAAGGCAGGTTCAAAAATAAATGTTATTTTTAAAATATGATAAATCAGTGTCTTTCCAATTGGCCTGCATGTGACAATCATCTCAAAGCAGTTTAAAACACCAATGCCAAGCCCCAGCTCACAGCGGCTGAACCCAAATCTCTGGGCCTAGTGTGTGCACAGGAGGTGGGGGGTGGAAGGGAAGAGGTAGACAGCCCTGAAGGGAGGGAAGAGAAAAAACTCAAAACAAGAGGGACTACAGAGAAGGAGTACATACACACATTTCTTCCTTCTATCCCACATCCTCTCAGTCCCATTAATGGACGCTCCATTTCCCAGTGTTTTTCTATTCCAAGTGTGTTCCATGGGCCAGCAATGTCAGTGTCACCTGGGAGCTTATTAAAAACAATTGTAAGCCCCTCCCCCAACCTATTGAGTCAGTATCTGCATTTTAACAAGATCCCCAGGTAATTAGTGTACACAGTGAAGTCTGAACGCATGGCTGTATGGAGACTTGAGCCCAAGCTCTCGTGCGCCAATACATGCTAGATACCAAGACGATAATTAAACTGCTCGAGCAATGCAAGCTGGGATCAGCTGCCGCATATACCCCGCCAGGCAGGCGGCTGCAGGAGAGGGTGCCTGCGAACTGTAATTGATTTACAACATCATCTGGCTGTAAGGAAGTGAAAGCCAAGTTGTCTTTCTCTGTATTGATATAATTACCGACATGAGGGGAAGCAGGTTCCTTCTTCAGATCAACTAACCTTGTTATTTATCAGCCTGTGCTCACTCCGCTTCTGATTAGCAATTTATTCTGGGTGGTTATTGACTGACCCCACTCGGCCTCGTTATTCATTCTGTTCCCACCAGGAACAATTGTTTAGCTCTCGGGATGATGGAAATGTAGATGCAGTTATACATGTTTGCATTTTCTATGTTTCTTGCCTGCCTCTATAGACAGAACATTACCTAAGGACCATGACTGCCTTTTTAACTCCTCGCAATACCTAGCAAAATAGCATTTATTTTCTCAGCAACTTGTCTCTTCTGAAAAAATATGATGGATGCTGCTGGGTGATGCCAGGAACCATTCTCAACACTGTTCATCTCAATTCTCCATCTCATGAGCTAGAAACAAAACTGTTGTAAAGCCACATTGGAACACCCTCAGTTCAACAGAGCTCACCGCCTGCCTCTGTGCGCCGACTCTATGCCGTAAGTCAATCATAAAAAGCAGATGCTGTCACCAGCTTAGAAGTTGCTTCCCAAGAGTCCATTTCAAAGTCATTTATTGGAACCTCTAGTGTATTATCACCAAACAATCCCTTCCGTTCCTTCTGTTGCCAGACTGGAGCCCCAGAGTAGGAAGCCATACTCCTACAATACTAATCAACAGCCAACAATGTTAAATGTAATCCACGCGGGTTTATTCAATTTGACAGTTGGTGCTGAAGGAACAGTTTGACTCAGAAAACTATTAGTAGGTGGAAATGGATGATGTTACGGATTCTGACTTTTATATATGTGTAGCAGCTTTAAAGATGGGTAACATTAATCTTCAGGGCTAACCTATAAAAAAAGCTAGTAATAACAATATACCTTTAATAATTTACTGAAAAAAGACAGTGTTAGCAGGGGAAAGAAATGGGAAATAGTCCTTCCAACCTGAACATTCTTTGGTTAATTTGCTTCCTGTGGATTTTGGCTCAGCCCCAAAAATGAGGAGAGGTCATGAGAGGAGGACTGAGGCCCTATGCATGGCTGGAAAGGGAAAATGGCCATTATAAGCCAATAAGTCTCTTTGATTAGGATACAACTACAGGATTTTGGCACCTACTAGGGCAGTGGTCAGCAAACTGTGGCTCGCGAGCCACATGCGGTTCGCGAGCTGCAGTTTGCCGCTCTGTTGACTAATAAGTTTGCCGACCACTGGCATAGGGGCTTAATCACAAGGAACAACAGCCTGTAATTATTGGCATCGAGAGTCTAGGTCAGTGGTCGGCAAACTCATTAGTCAACAGAGAGGCAAACTGCGGCTCACGAGCCGCATGTGGCTCGCGAACCGCAGTTTGCTGACCACTGTCCTAGGGTTACTTGCAATCCTAGAGTTCCTCATATTCCCCCAAAAGAGCCTTTGATTCAGGTAAGTGATTGCAGATGAATTAGAGAAATAACTGATTGCAGATGAATTAGAGAAATAACTCTAATAAACCTAAAAGAAAATCATGATTTTATTAAGGAGTCAATAATGATCAGTGACTAACCATCTATCTTGTATGTACTCATAAGTATTTCTATCAGATATATATATATATAGATAGATAGATAGATAGATAGATAGATAGATAGATAGATATAGATATATATATATACACTAGAGGCTCGATGCACAAAATTCATGCAAGGGGCTCAGCCCTTGCAGCCCTGGCTTCATCTGGAAGGTCATCCAGAAAGTCGTTCAGCTGTCCGGTCTAATTAGCATATTATGCTTTTATTATTATAGATATATCGTATATAATAAATACCTAATATGCTAAGTGTCTGGTTGACCAGTCGGCCGTTCAACCAATCAAAGCTTAATATGCTAATGATATGCTAAGGCCACTCAACTGCTCATTATGATGTGCACTGACCACCAGGGGGAAGACGCTCTGACCAGTAGGTTAGCTTGCTGCTGGGGTCTGGCCAATTGGGACTGAGTGAGATGGGCCAGACATGACCTGGAGCCCTCCTGTGGTTCCTCCCCAGTTGGCCAACCTCCTACATCCCTCCCAGGCCCTGATCATGCACTGGTGGGGTCCCTCAGCCTGGCCTGTGCTTGGGGGATGTCAGAGAGCCAGTTTCAGCCCAATCTCATTGGCCAGGTTGAGGGACCCCACTGGTGCATGAATTCATGCACAGGGCCTCTACTACATACATATACATATGAAGATTCATGCAAGAAGAGGCCTTCCTTCCCCTGGCTGATGACACCTCCTTCACTCCAGCCTAGAGCCACCTTTCCGCCTTCGCTCCGGCCCGGAGCCACTTTTCTGCCTTCACTCCGGCCTGGAGCTGCCTTTCCGCCTTCACTCCAGCCTAGAGCTGCCTTCTGCCTCTCCCCTTGTTGCATCAATTTGCATATTCCCTCCTTATTGGCTGTGGGCACGCCATCTTTGTCATGGAGTTATGGTCAATTTGCATATTCTGTCTTTATTAGATAGGAGATATACACACACACACACACACACACATACACACACTAGGGGCCCAGTGCATGAATTTGTGCACCTTAAAAGGAAGCCATACTCCATGTGGGCAATGAGGCTGTGGTGGGCACAGGGGCAGGTCTCAGCCCATCCTCCATGCCCCCGCCCAACCCCTCCCGCCACGGCCCCAGTCTCATCTGCTGGCAACCCTGCTTCTGCCTCCACTCCCAAGAGCTGACAGCGCTGGCCCACTCACACCCACTGACCATGCAGAGTGATTGGGGCCGGTGCCAGCAGCAGATGCAAGTGGGACTGGTACCATCAGCAGGTGCAAGTGGTGGCTGCTGGCCCCAATCCCTTCTCAGAAGCAGGGGAAGGTGTAGAAGCCCTCAGAGGCTTTTGGGGCCAGTAGCCACTGCTCACACCTGCTGATGATGCCGAGTGATCGGGACCAGCACTGGGCGTGGGCAGCAGGTGCAAGTGGCAGCTGCCGGTCCCAATTGCCTCTCAGGAGCAGGGTGAGGTGGAGAAGCCCTGATAGGCGATTGGGGTGGCAGCTGCCAGTTACACCTGCTGATGAGTGATTGGGGCCGGAACCAGGTGCCAGCAGCAGGTGCGAGCAGAAGCTCCGGCCCCAGCAGTGGGTGCAAGCAGGGCTGGCACCAGCAGCAGGTGTGAGCACCAGGTGGGACTGCAGCACATGGGAGCAAAGAATTTTCAGTAACCACCAGAGGCTCGCCCCAATGACAGTGACTGGCACCCTGCCTTGGTCTGGCGCCCCCACTCACCTGCTCCACCATCCCGTCGTGGCCAATGCCTACCATATTCTGCACTGTGCCGTCTGCTGCTGACACCTGCCATGTTCCGTGCATGCCCCCTCATGGTCAACACACGTTATAGCAACCGATTGTTGGGTTATTCTGCTGTTTGGTCTATTTGCATATTAGCCTTTTATTATATTCCTTAGTTAAATATATTTTAGAATAAAATGACTATACTTAGCCACATTGCATGTGAAACCATGCTGAGATCTCAGTTAACTCTGCTTTGTGAGAATGTAGACTTAGGGACCACAAAGACCCCTAGTCCAAGAGCCACTGTTTACCTAGTGGCCTATATCAGAACTGCATTCAAAGTACCCAGGGGAAAAGGGCAGTGCCTATTAAAACCCACAGCTACAAATGAGTTACAATATCACATTTCTGAAAATGGGATTTGTAAAATGAAGGAAAACTTCATGAAAAAACAGTTTCAAATAGTGGAGGGTTGGATAGGTGGAGAAGAGTGAGAATGGGATTTACGTGGGTAAAGGGGATTCTAGGCAGACTAAAGTGAAGACAAACTTGTATTTTGACAGCAGAGAAGCCTTCTCCTTATGCTCCCCAAGGGAATTGTGTCCCAAGGGAAGGTCCCCGAGCCACAGTGACTGCTGTTGTCTAGGGGACGTGCATTCCAGGTTGCTGGAGCTGGGAGCAGATTATGGCCAATAGCCCGGACATTTTCTCCACTTAACATTGTACATAAGCAGACCTGACTCAAATAATCTCAGAGCTTTGGGCAGGAGTATAAATGGAGGTCCACATGCCTTGTGTCTAAATTATAAACCAACCAAGCAAACTATTAAATACAATTTGTTCTATTCTCATACCTTAATGGATATACCTTTTCTACAACCTGGAGGCCAGATTCCAAAAAAGAGTTCTCAGAATTTGAATAAGAACATGACATCAGAGAATGATATCCCGGGGACAACCGACTTCAGCCTCTGACATGTGGGTTGTTGCTGCCTTGTCTTCCCAAACCCAGCTCTATCCTGCCCCTTGACCCACACCTATGTGGACACCCAGACTTCTGTCCACAGCAGCCATTTGACCACCCCACAGGCCTTGAAGTTCACACACCAGTGGCCCAGTCTGCCTTCTGAAGACAGACCTGGAGAAGAGGACCATGGAGGATCATTGGGCAGAGAATTCCAGGGTTCTGGGACCAGGGGCATGACCTTGAAGACCTGGTGCAGGCTCCAGGTGGGCATATGGGAAAACATGCTTGGACAAGTCCAGAGAGGATATAAAGATCTTTCCTGGTTTGAGGCATAAATGACTGCCGCAGAAATTTTCTCATGTCTCCTAATGCTCCCAAGGAAACAGGTGGGAAAATCAAAGTTTATACTTCTCCCAAACAAACAGCACTGGGTATGTTACTGATTCAGAAGATTTCCATTACATCAGCATCTTAAAAATCATTCAGGAGACAGAAGACCAATCTTTTTTAAAGAAGAATTCCAAAAACTCTAAGTAAATTCCCCCCTCCAGAAAGTGGAACTTAACCCACTCTCTCTTGAACATGGGCTAGAGAGTCAGTGATTTGCATCACTGAGAGAGAATAGAAAATGAAAAATAGTAACTTGACAGTGAAGAAACCAGGCAAGTACTACCTTCACCAAATGATTAAGGTCAACCTCATCAGTGAAAAGTCATGTTGATATCGTGTACTCCCCCCGCCCCCAAATAGTAATATCTCATGTTGATGAGGAGGGATATACTCTGGTTTTCTTCCCAAAAACCCATAACCCCAGTCTAACCATAAGAGAAACATCAGACACATTCAAAATAGGAACATCTACAAAATACCTGGCCAGACTCCTTAAGACTGTCAAAATCCTAAAAACAAAACAAAAGACAAAAACAAAACAAGAAAAACTGAGATACTATCAGAGAGCAGAGACATGAAAACAAAATGCAGGGTAGAACCCTGGGCTGCATCCTGGCACAGAAAAGAGACATTAATGTGGAAACTTGCAAAATACAAATAAAAATTGGAGCCTACTTAATAATACTGCAGCAATGTTGGCTTGTTAGTTTTGACAAATGTACTATGGTAATGTAAGATATTAGCAATGGAAACAACTGGGTGAACAGTGTACGGAAACTCTCTGTATTCTCTTGGCCACTTTTCTATAAATCTAACATTATTCCAAAGTAAAAAAAAAGTTATTTTTTAAAAAATGTTCTTCCACAGCATCAAAGAATCACAGTCTATCCATCACTCTGTCTTATTGTAGCCGACATTCACTCGATTGAACAATGGGATGGCATTTCCCAGGTGGGGCATGCTGGTTTGGAGACCTTTTGCATAAGATCTCAAAGATGCCGATTTTCACAGACAAGCTCAGTCTGATCCATCCCAGGGGGGCACACAAAAGTGACGGAGCCTCAGAACATCAAGATGTGTCTATAAGCATTCCAAAGAAAAATAAATAAGGTTTAGAAGAAGAAGAGAAGGGGAAATTGCTTGTGGCATGTTTACAATTTGGAACAGCATAAAATAGGAAACAAATGACATATATAAAACTATGGTAGAAAAACCAAGATAGCAGCATAGGTAAACACCTAAATAGCTGCCTCACACAACAATTTCAAAACTACAACTAAAAGACAAAACAGACAAAATCCAGAACCACAGGAAAGCTGGCTGAATGGAAATTCTGCAACTAGAAGGAAAGAGAAAAGCACACGGAGACTCAGAGGAGCTGCAAAGGCTGAGGTACAGAGACACGTGCGTGGAGAGGACTGGTGGCTGAGTGCGTGTCAGGAAAAGAGAAAAGCACACTGAGACTCAGGGAAGCTGCAAAAGGCAGAGGTCCAGAGGCAAGCGTGCAGAGAGGACTGACTGCTGAGTGCGCAGCTGGCTTTCTCAAGCGGGAGCGAGACAAAAGCTCCCAGCTCCCAACTGCACTGAACTCCAGTTCCGGGTGAGACTCTGGGAACCCAGACTCATTCTAGGAGAAACTGGACTGTCTGGCAGCGGATGAAACTCGAGGGTGGCTTTCTCTCAGAGGTGCTTGCAGTGATTACCAAGGGACACTGAGACCCAGAGGACTCATAGGGCAGGGCTGAAAGGAAGCCAAGGCTGTCTGCTCTGCCCTGAGACTCCGCCCCATCCAAACTGAGCACAAAGGCTTTTGTAATTTTGCAAATCTGGTCTCATAAGGGTGTCTCCAGCACAGAAGTTCTCTCAGAGTAGACACAGCTGATCCTCACAGCCAATTGGCCTGGAGGTCAATTCCTCCCAGTGATACCAACAACAATCAAGACTTTACTACAACAAGGCTGTGCACACAGTCCACAAAGGGGTGCACCAAGAGTGTCCACCTCAGGTAACTGGGGAGGCTGAGCCACTGGGCCCTATAGGACACCTAGCACACAAAGCTACTCTACCAACTCAGAGAAGCAGCGAAAATGTGGAGACAAAGATACAGATCACAAATGAAAGAAATGGAGGAATGCAAACGGCTGGATATAGAGTTCAAAACCACGGTTATAAGGTTTTTCAAGAATTTCCCAGAAAATGCCGATAAATGTAGCGAGACCCTCAAGGATATGAAAAAAGACAAACTAGAAATTAAACATACACTGACTGAAATAAAAAATATTATACAGAGACCTAACAGCAGACTAGAGGACTGCAAGAATCAAGTCAAAGATTTGAAATACAAAGAAGCAAAAAACACTCAACCAGAAAAGCAAAAAGCAAAAAGAACCCAAAAGTTTGAAGATAGTGTAAGGAGCCTCTGGGACAATCTCAAGCGTACGAACATCCGAATTATGGGGGTGCCAGAAGAAGAGAGAGAGCAAGATACTGAAAACCTATTTGAAGAAATAATGACTGAAAACTTCCCCAACCTGGTGAAAGAAATAGACTTTCAAGTCCAGGAAGCACACAGAACCCCAAACAAAAGGAACCCAAAGAGGACCACGCCAAGACACATCATAATTAAAATGCCAAGAGCAGAAGACAAAGAGAGAATATTAAAAGCAGCAAGAGAAAAACAGTTAGTTACCTACAAGGGAGCACCCATACGATTGTCAGCTGACTTCTCAACAGAAACTATGCAGGCCAGACGGGAGTGGCAAGAAATATTCAAAGTGATGAATAGCAAGAACCTACAACCAAGATTACTCTACCCAGCAAAGCTATCATTCAGAATTGAAGGTCAGATAAAGAGCTTCACAGATAAGAAAAAGCTAAAGGAGTTCATCACCACCAAACCAGTATTATATGAAATGCTGAAAGGTATTCTTTAAGAAGAGGAAGAAGAAGAAAAAGGTAAAGATAAAAATTATGAACAACAAACACATACCTATCAACAAGTGAATCTAAAAATCAAGTGAATAAAAAACCTGATGAACAGAATAAACTGGTGAATATAATAGAATCAGGGGCAGAGAAAGGGAGTGGACTGACAAATCTCAGAGGGAAAGGGGTGTAGGGGGTGCGGGGAGACTAGACAAAAATCGTATACCTATGGATGAGGACAGTGTGGGGGAGGTAAGGGCAGAGGGTGGGGTGGGAACTGGGTGGAGGGGAGCTATGGGGGGGAAAAAGAGGAACAATTGTAATAATCTGAACAATAAAAATTTATTAAATTAAAAAAAAAACTATGGTAATAAACTTGAGGAGGAATCATTAAACAGACCACATAGACCATGTCACTCTGGAACAGCAATCTACTCTAAACTAAAACCTCCTTTTAGCGAGCACACAGTAGGTACTCCACAAAACTGACTCAGAATGAAATTATTTGTAAACAGAAGCCATCACCTGTATCTATTACTAAAAAGGGGACTCTGGGAGTCTGCATTAAATTTGATAGATCAACTATTTTTAAGATAAGCATTTGGGTTATCATGGGAAAGTAGCACAAGACCTTGGTCTGGCCATGCACCAGCTTCCATTCACTCAGACAACCAGGAGAAAACTCGGTGAGTCTCATACACATTAGCATATAGGATTTGATAGTGAATAATACACATGACTGCAAGTATTTTCTGTAGTTATACATTTGCTCCAGGCAAATATAATGTCTTTTCTAATTAATTTAGGTATCTTCAAATCAGCCCCACTATGTTTCAGGAGAGCAAAATCAGGTAACTGCACCAGAGCTGTTCCAATGGAGAAGAGAATATCAGGAAATTCACTAGTACCTCTTTAAAAAGCCACATTTTGCCCTCTCATGGAGATTCTTGCTGTTGAGAAGTTGTTTTGAAAGTGATTAATTACATGAAACTCTAGGTCTTATAACATTTAGCAGCAATTTAGAAGTACCATTTACATAGGATTAACTACTTTTGAATAGATGTTTCAACATCCATCCAGGACTTAATTTTTAAACCTTCCTTTGTCAGATAACCAAAAGGGGTTTGAACTCAAAGTGAATGATATTGCTAGAAGCCCATACTGACCCCAGAAATACTGTGGAAGACAGAGATAGAAAGAGAGACAGAGAAAGAAAAAGAGAAAGAGAATGTGATAGGGAAAGGGAAAGAGAGATAATGAGAAATAAGGGAGAGGGAGAGGAAGAGGAAGAGAAGGAGAGAGAGAGAGAGAGAGAGAGAGAGAGAGAGAGAGAGAGAGAGAGAGAGAGAGAGAGAGGGATTGGCTGTAGATAAATTTTGAAGCAAATTAAGTTTCTATGTATCTGGCCATGCTCTGAACATTTGCTTTGCCCTCCTTTTCTCCCCTCATTCAAACTTTCCTGTTTTGAAAATAATCCCTTCAATTTTACAATGACCTCAGTTGCAATGAACAGAAATAAACTGATCAAAAATTTTTAGATTAACTAAAAAATCCAGAAATCAAGCACTATATAATTGTTACTTGTTTGTGAAAATCATGCCAATCTCAGTGTAACCACTGAGCAAAACACACTGGCTCTGTGTTTTATTTTTACAACCTCTCAGAACCTCGAATTTTGTCATCTATACAGCAAGGAGAATAAATCCCATTTTGCAGGGTTGTGAAGGTATGAATGGCCTTGTACGTGGTAGGCATCCAATGAACGTTAGCTTCCTGCCCCTTCCTTCCCCTCCTCCTCTCTCCTGACTTTAATATCTCCTTTCCACTTACTACAGAAGTAAACACTCCTCCTGTGAGAATGTTTTTGTACTTCACTGAAGTGCCCTCTGTTTATCATCACTTTATTTATAATAATTATTAATAGCAGTCCAATACCCATATCAACCTCAGAGAGTTGCACACATCTGCGTTTGCTAGAAGCTGGTTTTCTCTCAAGGTGTCCACAATAATAACAAAACAGAAAAGTGCCTTTAAAAACTTGTCCAGAACACACAGAGCCATTAATGTCACAGGCAATATGGCAGAGTTGATTTCTTGACAGCAGGTTAATTAGTTCTCTCCCATAGGATGGCATTGCCATAACTAAACCAATAACAGCAAGGAAAAATGCACCCTTGGGCAATCAAAGACATTCAGACAATAATGAGGAATGGCAAGGGGCACTGAGTGCCAAGGCTATTTTCGAGTTGCTGTTATTTAATCATGATGGGCCCAAGAAGTCAAGCCCTCCCAGGCCAGATAGCATCTGCTCTTGAGAGAGCCCCCGTTTTAAACAGATAGCAGGTATTTCAGCTTTATACGAGGCCTTCCTTTACAAACTCATGGTAAATGAAAGCAGGAAGGCCCACATGTAAATAAAACCTTGTACCTGTGCTTATGCGGTGCCATATACCATCTCCCCTGGTACTGACATGATTAATAGCATCTGTTCTGTGACCTAATTATAGCCAAATTCATGCATATTCATGACAGGGAGGGAAGGAGGGAAACACACACTTTAGGAGCCTACCTGCATGGGCAGGTCCCTCTAAAGGAGAGCGCTAAGTAAGCCCCCAGAAAAGGCTGCTGTTCCGAGTGTTCATGACACCCCATGACATGGCTGAAGGGTGCATTTTTCTCTCCTCCATTCAGATGTTAGGAGTACATAGTTTCCCCGGGGACACTTTTCTCAAAACCCTGGAGAAGGTCCAGGGAAGTCATATTTGGCAGTATAGACTCATTGGGATACCCTTCAGAAAGGTTTGGGGGGTTCAAAATTCAAAGAAGAAAAGTACCACATGGTCGTATATATTCCTACACCACCATACCCTAACGGCTGGGTATGTTGGGGAAATACAGCCCCCTGGCCCTTCTACATTCAAGACCCATTGGGCTGAGAGATGATTATCAGTGTCCAGTCTAACCTTCAAACTCAGCTGAGTATATGGGACCTTGTGGCTCAAAGCAACAGGAAAAATAGACCTAAACAAAGATGACTGATCAGAGTATGTACAAACTGCTCAAAAAGCCTTCAATGTGAGTTCCAGAGCACAGTATGCTAAGCCTTGTCTCTTGACATGATTTTGGAAGGTCGCAGGTGTTCACAACTACTAGGACCTCTACCATGATCCTCCCATAGAAACTAATGTGTGACTATGCAGAACCAAATAAATAATCATCCCTCTCCATGGGAAACTTGGCTCCATGGGAATTTAGACACCCTGATTTTCTTTGCAAAAGCCCATCTGAATTCTGTCAGTTTCCAGGGATTAGCCTGGTATTCAGGGTATCCCATGAATCAGTATTTGCCAAGCAATTTAAGGAATCTGCTCAGAGGAAGCAGGTATGCAGATGGTTACTGTTTCCTCGAAGGTCAAGGACATCAGCAGACATAATTGATGGGCTCTGTCATCAGGTACCCTTGGAATGCATCTTCAGTGTCACTGTGAAGTCAGAAGTGACTGCTACTTTCAGATGGTTCCTCACACATGATTTATAAGAATATTTATTAAGGTGTGAATCAAGGCATGGTGTCAGAATACTTGTGAAAAGTTGTAGAATTCTGAAGTGATTGAAACACACCCTTAGTTAATTCTGGATTATTCACTAGAATTTTCAGTTCTTATACAATCAAGATGCATGAATTATGAAATTAAAAACCCTATGAGGGACACAACAGAAATTAAGATAGTCGCTGACCTTGCAGGACCTTAAAACCTAGGTGAAAAGTGAGTAATGTGAAATGAACAGCCCTAAAATGAAGCAGAATGTGATTAACCAGTTAACTACCACAAGTCCAAAATGGAAGCCATTCCCACACACCACGATATTTTGAATTTAATTAAAAAATGAATTTGCAATGAATATTATAAAAATAAACTAGAGGCCCAGGGTACACGAAATTTGTGCATGGAGGGGAGGGGGGCCGGGGGTGTGGGCCTCAGCCAAGCCTGTGCCCTTTCACAGTCCGGGAGCCCTCAGGGGATGTCTGATAACATTTTAAAAAAATCACTCCATACTTAATTTTCTTACTAACTTCTCCTTTTAAACTCCCCTCACTCTCACATTCTGTTTCTTCTTTTTATTTAACTATTTTCCTGCCCTCACCCATTTTAGCATCCTTCTCTTTCCTGCATTCTTTTTTTTTCTTATTCTTTTTATTTTTTAATTTAATAAATTTTTATTGTTCAGATTATTACAATTGTTCCTTTTTTTCCCCCATAGCTCTCCTCCACCCAGTTCCCACCCCACCCTCTGCCCTTACCTCCCCCACACTGTCCTCATCCATAGGTATACGATTTTTGTCCAATCTCCCCGCACCCCCCACGCCCCTTTCCCCCCAAGAATTGTCCGTCCACTCCCTTTCTCTGCCCCTGATTCTATTATATTCACCAGTTTATTCTGTTCATCAGGTTTTTTATTCACTTGATTTTTAGATTCACTTGTTGATAGGTATGTGTTTGTTGTTCATAATTTTTATCTTTACCTTTTTCTTCTTCTTCCTCTTCTTAAAGAATACCTTTCAGCATTTCATATAATACTGGTTTGGTGGTGATGAACTCCTTTAGCTTTTTCTTATCTGTGAAGCTCTTTATCTGCCCTTCAATTCTGAATGATAGCTTTGCTGGGTAGAGTAATCTTGGTTGTAGGTTCTTGCTATTCATCACTTTGAATATTTCTTGCCACTCCCGTTTGGCCTGCATAGTTTCTGTTGAGAAGTCAGCTGACAATCGTATGGGTGCTCCCTTGTAGGTAACTAACTGTTTTTCTCTTGCTGCTCTTAATATTCTCTCTTTGTCTTCTGCTCTTGGCATTTTAATTATGATGTGTCTTGGCGTGGTCCTCTTTGGGTTCCTTTTGTTTGGGGTTCTGTGCGCTTCCTGGACTTGTAAGTCTATTTCTTTCACCAGGTGGGGGAAGTTTTCAGTCATTATTTCTTCAAATAGGTTTTCAGTATCTTGCTCTCTCTCTTCTTCTGGCACCCCCATAATTCAGATGTTGGTACACTTGAGATTGTCCCAGATGCTCCTTACACTATCTTCATATTTTTGGGTTCTTTTTGCTTTTCTGGTTGAGTGTTTTTTGCTTCTTTGTATTTCAAATCTTTGACTTGATTCTTGCAGTACTCTAGTATGCTGTTAGGTCTCTGTATAATATTTTTTATTTCAGTCAGTGTATGTTTAATTTCTAGTTGGTCTTTTTTCATATCCTTGAGGGTCTCGCTACATTTATCGGCATTTTCTAGGAAATTCTTAAAAAACCTTATAACCGTGGTTTTGAACTCTATATCCAGTCATTTGCTTTCCTCCTTTTCTTTCATTTGTGATCTGTTTCTTTGTCTCCGCATTTTCGCTGCTTCTCTGAGTTGGTAGAGTAGCTTTGTGTGCTAGGTGTCCTATAGGGCCCAGTGGCTCAGCCTCCCCAGTTACCTGAGGTGGACACTCTTGGTGCACCCCTTTGTGGACTGTGTGCACAGCCTTGTTGTAGTAAAGTCTTGATTGTTGTTGGTGTCACTGGGAGGAATTGACCTCCAGGCCAATTGGCTGTGAGGATCAGCTGTGTCTATGCTGGGAGAACTTCTGTGCTGGAGACACCCTTATGAGACAAGACTTGCAAAATTACAAAAGCCTCTGTGCTCAGCTTGGATGGGGCAGAGTCTCAGGGCAGAGCAGACAGCCTTGGCTTCCCATCAGCCCTGCCCTATGAGGCCTCTGGGTCTCAGTGTCCCTTGGTAATCGCAGCAAGCACCTCTGAGAGAAAGCCGCCCTCGAGTTTCATCTGCTGCCAGACAGTCCAGTTTCTCCTAGAATGAGTCTGGGTTCCCAGAGTCTCACCCGGAACTGGAGTTCAGCGCAGTCGGGAGCTTCCGTCTCCCTCCCGTTTGAGAAAGCCAGCTGCGCACTCAGCAGTCAGTCCTCTCCACGCACGCGTGCCTCTGGACTTCTGCCTTTTGCAGCTCCCCTGAGTCTCAGTGTGCTTTTTCTCTTTTCCTGACAGTCCAGATTCCCCCCCTATGAGTCTAGGTCCCCAGGGTCTCACCCAGAACTGGAGTTCAGCGCAGTCAGGAGCTTTTGTCTCCCTCCCGCTTGAGAAAGCCAGCCACGCACTTAGCCACCAGTCCTCTCCGCACGCGCGTCTCCATACTTCAGCCTTTTGCAGCTCCTCTGAGTCTCCGTGTGCTTTTCTCTTTCCTTCTAGTTGCAGAATTTCCACTCAGCCAGCTTTCCTGTGGTTCTGGATTTTGTCTGTTTTGTCTTTTAGTTGTAGTTTTGAAACTGTTGTGTGAGGCAGCAGTTTAGGTGTTTACCTATGCCACCATCTTGGTTTCCTCTTTCCTGCTTTCTTTCCTTCCCTCCCTTTGAACCTCCTGCAGCCCCTTTCTCTCCCTCCCTCCCTCCCTCCTCCCTTCTCTCCCTTCATTCCCCATGTCTGTCTCCTTCTTACTCCTTGCACCCTCCCCCCATTCGCCTTTCCCTTGTGAGCCTGAACCCTGCCTCCCTCCCTCCTTCCCTCTTATTATCCTCCCCCCCCCCCCCCCCCCCGCCATTCACTGGTTTCTCTTTTAAACCTTCCCCTTTCCTCTCTGGGACATGATTCCAGCCCCGCCTGAGCGCACTTTGATATTAAAGCTTCCATTCAGGGGGCATTAACCCCCAGTCCAGGGCCCAGCGCTGGCCAGGCTTTTGCCGCTTCCCCTTCCCCAGCCTCCCTGCTGCCATCATCTTCCCCTTCCCTGCCCAGGATGTTCTAGTCAACAAAGTACACTTAATGCGCCAGCAACCTAACCCTGGCCAGTGTCTTTTGGGTCCAGCCCTCGGGGACAAAAGCGGTACCCTCCTTAGTGTCCGACTCCACCCCAGCTAAGTTGCGCCTCCCCTCCCAGCACAGGGTGCTCAGCCTACTGAGGGTGGCCGAGGACTGCGCGGCCTGAGCACTGCGAGCACCTCCACCCGGAAGGCCTCGAACTGTCCACCCCTTTGTCCCAACAGCCCACACCGGGGGCCACTGTCCTCCTCCCATGTCTGGGCGGGGCTCCCTGCTCCGTGCCTTCTGCACTCCGCCCCTCACTGGGCGCAGCTGCTCCACCCCACCACGGTCGCCACCCCTCCCATGTGCAGCCCCGCATTTCCTTCCCTTTTCCATTCCTGCGTCTTTTTCTTATCCCATTTCTGTTTCTCCTCTTGGCCTGTCTGCATGCAGGCCTGCCTTCCTCTCCCTCTCCTTTCTTAACCCCTCCTATCATATCCTATCCTACCTACCCCAAGCCTCGCAGCTGCCTGAGCGGGGGGTGGGGAACGCAGCCTGCTGAACAGTCATTACGTGATGCTGTCCTGGACAATTTGCATATTCCTCTATTATTAGTATAAATATATTACTCACAATTCAGGTGTTCTTGAATATTTTCAGCTGAAAATTCTCACAAAATATGATTTTAAAGTTGGTCAGGGCTGTCACTTAGGGAAAACATTTTTTTTAATAGACACACGTGGCGTATGGGAAAGGTCCACCGCTTGCATCTACAGATGCTTATGACGTACAATGGGTTAATGCCACAGAATACTGCAGAAAATAATACCAATCTTGTCCAGCCACAAAAATAAAAATAAATAAAACTGCTAGGAAAATAAACAAAACCCAGAGACCTACTGTTCCATCTCCAAATAATATGAAACTCCTTTTACCCACACAAAAATGTAAATTTTCTTAGTCTTCATTGGTTATGTCCTAATCAATTCACATATCAGACCAATTATTCATTTTGTGGCCTAATGTTATTACCTTCTCAAATAGCCATGACTATACATTCACTAAGACAATGAGGCCAGTTAAACAGATTACAAATGAGATGTTCATCATAAACCCAGAAGGCAAACCAAATCTTCAAGATGGGAAATATTTGACATATGAGAATTTAATCTTGCTATCTTATATTTAACTGATGGTGCTTGTGGGAGAAATGCCAGACATTCTAAATGGAAAGTTCATTGATTGAATTTAACCTCAAAGTTTAAAAATACATAACACCAAGATAAAAACCATGGTTTGAGCCTCAACCAAAGACGATTTAAAACTCAATTTAGTACTTAGTAAATATTCATTGGTCATTGAATGAAAGAATACAAATAGCATTCACATCATATATTTCAGCATTCAGTTTTTCCACAACCAATTGTTACTTACTCCCTGAAACAGCATGGCACATATGAGGTAAGACATTACAGATGGGAAGGGTATGGATCCCAGTGCTCTTAACTCCAGTGCTGCGCAAAGCTGGAAACTTGGAATGCATATGTCTCTGTACATGTGCTGAGCCCTCCCAACTTGTACCATTATCTGTTATATCACATTGGCACTGACTTAAACAAAATCACTACCAAGAAACATTCAAATAATAGGTACCCTTTTTTTATTCTTCCACCTTCTGTGTTTCCTCTTTTTACTCTGAAAAGGAATTCATTCATAACTAGAAACTTGATCAAGTTTTACAAACACTTACAGCTCTTGGATAGCTCCATTTTCACTAAGATGGGATATAAAAAGTAGGTCGCTTATTATTAAATATTCTAATTAAATGACCTCAAGCTCCTTTATCAAGAATGAGTGACTATTTGTCTTCCCTTATTTGACTCCAATAATGCTTACTCAGCAAGAAACAGTCCTAATGAGCACCTCAGCTTGATGCAGAATGAAGGCCTTGAGGCCCACCTGCACTGGACCAAGTTTGTGTTGCTCGGGCCTTTAAGCCTTAAACCGGCCGCATTCCTTGCTTCCTAAGCATGGAAGCACTTGCAATAGCTCAAGATGTCCCCATAGTTCGAACATCTGCTGTTGGTGCTATTGCCATCACCACGACAACCGGACCCCATGCCACAGATGACAAGGAGAGACCTGTGCACTGGCTGGCTGGACCCACAGAGGCCCTGGCTCCCCAACTATTTCCCAGAGTGGCCAGTTACACACCCCAAAGTGCAGGGGTTGGGGGGCAGTTCTGAGACACCTCTTCATAAGGCCTCTGTGAAAACATCCCCCAAATAACAGCAGTCAGCTGTGCATAAAGCTGTGGTCTGCTCTGTAACACATCCCCTTGTACTTTCTCTCCCTCCCTCCCTGCTTCACATCCTTCTTTCTGCTGCCTCTTGCTTCCCTGGAATGATACCCCCCTATAAAGCATAGGGAAGCACCTAAGCTTCTCCCTCAAGCTATTTCCTAGTAAGTCTGAGCTAAGACTCCATCTCTGCTGATTAAACTGAGACATCTCAGGTTCCCAGTAAATGGAGGAAATCTCCCTCCATATATGTTACATGCAGCTCTATTTATGTCATTGTAGCTGGGTCCCAAAGCTACTATAGTAAGTTACAGTGTACTTGCAGTACACACACACACACACACACACACACACACACACACACACACACACCTCCATGAAAATACCACACATCCACCCCAGTGCCAGAGAAGCTAGGACAGAAGGAGCCTCTATCCTTAACCGTACTGTGTTCAGAAACTCACTCCCCTCCAACCCCATGACATTAGTGTTGCCTTTGAAAGTAGAAGAGAAAGCATCTCCCTCTTCTAATCTGAAGAGCCACTCTATTTCCTGCCTTACAAGAGCTGAATTTTGTTTCAAGGAAAGTCTCAGCTTATTATATGAGGCGATGAGAAAAGCATGACCATCCAGAAGTCCCTTCAGTCAGACTCCCTGTATGGCTCACTCTGCCTCTGTGGGTCACGCTAGGACATCACAAGGTGGATCACGGCAGGCAGGTAGCATTCTCCCCCGTTACTGTTTAGCCAGGGCCAGGCCTACTAGGAGGTTTATTCAGCTATCTTTACTCTATCATTTGAATGGCAAATAAAGGTCTTTCTCCCCCAAATCATCCAGTCCCTTCTTCCCTCACTGACAGGTTATTTTAATTTCTGGCAATGAATTCCTTTTTAAAGGAATTAAGTGGGGAAGACAGGACAGGGAATGATTATATATTGGCCAGTCAATATACTTGCCCAGATCCATGGACAGCAAGCCTGGTTCTAATGCAATTACATATCACTTGCAACTTTCAGCCAACGTACACTGAGCACGTACTGTGTGCCAGGTGCTAGGAAAAATGAACCAAATTTTGTCTCTCTGCCCCAAAGAGACACACTGAAAAATGGTTGGGACTTGTTTTGCTTGCCTTGTTATTATAATTTTATTATACAACCTCATGTTTCATAATAAACAAATATGGAAGCAAATCCATATTATTGTCCATCACTCCAAGTGCATTTTGGAGAGTCATATGGACCAATAAATGCCTTTTCACACAATTATAATACTTACAAAGTATTTTAAAATAAACATCATGTCACATATATCATGTCCTTGCATGAACTTAAATGTTAACATTTAGAAAATTATATATAACAGTAATTTTTATCCTTCTTTCTTTTCAAAGATACCTAACAAAAGTGACAACCTTCTACCAGTGACAATATCTTGGAGAGTTGTGGGCAAGTACCCCTCTCACTTCCGCCCCCTATTCTGAGACTCACCAATACATAACATTCCATAGTAATGCAGAATCAGAGTTTACATAAGTGCGCTTAATGGTCATCACTTGGGTGATTGTTCTCTTTGGTGTAGAGCAGTGGTCAGCAAACTCATTAGTCAACAGAGCAGCAAACCGCGGCTCACAAGCCACATGTGGCTCGCGAGCCTCGGTTTGCCGACCACTGGTCGAGTAATGGTCACACTTCACTGCCATGGACATTTCTAATAAATCATCCTCTTTCTTTGGGGGTATATTCCTCACAGTGAGTGTGTGACTGTTGTTGTACCATACCGATCCTTGCCCAGAAGGACTAGAACAATAGAGAGCCACTTACAGAGTAATTCAAGTGTACGAGTCCCCTTAGCCCACTAGGTTTGATCAGTTAAGCTAATTCTGCTGAATCAAGTTGTTTTCATTCTCATTTCCTCAATTATTTCAAAGCCATGTATATATTCTATATGTTTTACTTCCTGCATTTCCTTTGATGTAAACCATCTGTTCAAATCCTTTGACACACGCAAAAGTGACTTTATGTGAGAAATAGAAGGAGGTAAGAAGAGACTTGGGACATGATAGGGCTTATGGGCTATGGCTTCTGCGCGTTGGGAGATCCTAACCATGGGGATCAGGTCCCAAAAGAAAGGGGACAAGATCAGGGAACTCTTTACTGCGCCAGCCCTACGTTCTGCACAGAAAGCCACAGACCGCCACCCAAGAAGGGGAAATTCCCCAACCTTTGTGCCAGTTCCCAAAACACAGACTACAGCCAGTCATTCTACATGAGCCAGCATTTTCAAAGGCCTTTTTAGACATGCCTCACAGCCCCTGAATTCATCTGAGCACCCCTATGACAAAGGAAGGAGCTGAGTCACAGAGGGTTGGCTGGCTGACTTGGAGGCCAGGGCCCGTTAGTAGAAGACCTGGAGGCAAGAAGCAAAGCCTAAATTCTTGCCCTGGGCTGGTGAAAAGGGACCATCTTGCCTCTTCATTGTATCCATCAAGGAACAGACCACCAATTGTGACTTCCCACAAAAGAGCAGTTTGCCACTCTGCCAACAGTGGGCCCTGAATAGACTGGCCCTATGCTGAGAGTTCTTGGATCCCAATTCTCTGCACCGAGCCGAGAGCAGCCCCAGCTTGCTCGCCAGTCATATCATATGCAAGCCAAGTGCCCTGGGCGGTTGGAAATCCTCTCCTGCAGCTTGAGGTGGCTTGGGTATAAAAGTGAGTGCCAGTGACTTGGCCATCCCCTCCATGTTCTTGAAGAAGAAAATAAAAAATGCATAATGCCTAAAGCTAATTGTTCAAGTAAATCAATCCTAGTTTCTTAATTAGAAATTTGACTGTACTGCCTCTCCATAGATTTAAAGACTATCAAAACACCAGATCAATTTAATTGCCTTCCAAATTGTTCAGGCAGCTTTGGCCCAGCATCCATGTAGGTTATAGGACCACGTTATCGATACTCAACAGACCAGATCTTTGGCAATGAATTTTCCTAAAAAAGTCAGACACCACCCTAGCTGGTTTGGCTCAGTGGATATAGTGTCAGCCTGCAGACTGAAGGGTCCCGGGTTGGATTCTGGTAAGGGCACATGCCCAAGTTGTGGGCTTGATCCCCAGTAGGAGGCATGCAGGAGGCAGCAGATCAATGATTCTCTCTCATTGATGTTTCTATATCTTTCTCTCTCTCCCTCTCCCTTCCTCTCTGAAATCAATAAAAATATATTTAAAAATAAATAAAGCCAGACACTGTAAAAACAAGTTCTTCAATATTCTGACTTTTCTCTTTCATATCACCTGGAAGTGAGAGAAGAAGGCAGATATGTCTGCTTCCAAATTGACCCTTTCTAACTCATTGCATGAAAATTTGGATCCTACTTAAAGGGCTAGTTTGTTCTCCCATACAGAACCAAATGTGCTTCTGTTGTCAGGGTTTTATTTCACTTTATGGCTATTTTAGAGGTAGTGGATCACAAAAAGAAGACCAAGATTTTATGAAAGCGATGTTTATGCAGCCCTTTGGAAATTCACTGTCAAATGTATACAGTGGGAGTCTTAGGAATGAAGACACAGCTTTAAAAGCCAGTCCTTCAAAGTGTGATGATTATTCTGAGCAAATAAATAAAGCAGCATTGACTCCAGACCTTGTCTGCAGCCAGAGATAGAGAGCTACAAAAGCCTCCAGTGCTCCCAGGGCCCCTGGCCACTCTCCCTGTCCCCATTTGCTGCCCTGCTCCTCACAAGCAGGCAGACTGCATTTGCTGCTGGCAAGTCCCCAGACTTTACCTTGACAGGAATGCATCTATGGGTTTCATTCCCCAGCTGTAGGAACCACCAGGGGAAGTGCCTCTGTTTTCATTGGGTTCCCCACAAACCAGCTCTTGGCTCTTAATATGCATACTCTGGCCGGAAGGGCAGGCTATGGTAATAGCTCGCTTACTGTGACACCCAGGGCTGCTCACAAATGGCTGGGGCTGCTGTTCCATTTTGTGTCCAGAGCCCCAGCAAAAGAGGCAATAATTCAACCAGGATTAACTTAGAGGCTACGTGTGCCAGGCTCGAGTTTAAGTGCGGGGTTTATAGCACTGAACAAAAAGGCAAGGTTCATGCCCCAGTGCAGTTTATTTTCTAGAAAGGGAAACAGACAATAAACAATAAAATAATAATTAGATGTGACCACTGCAAGCACTGGTTGGGCCTTAGTAAAAATGAAATTGGATGACATGAGAGTGAGTGACTTGTGTTCCATTGGGGTTTCAAACGAGTCCCATCTGGGGAGATGACAATTGAACTCCTTATGACTGAATGAAGTTAGATGAAATAAAACTTGCAGAGACCTTGGAGATAGGGCAAAGAGCAGAGCATTTGAGGCCTTCGAGAAAGATCCATGAACTCTGCCATCGCAGGCTGTTAGCCTTACCAGAGAAGTGTCTAGGAGACCAGTGTACCATGGAAACATGGCAGAGAGCCAGCTCTGGCCCTGGAGGTCATCTCATCCAGCCCCTTATTGTAAGGTCAGAAAGCAAAGGCTCAGAAAACAAAAGTGGTTTTCCTTAAATCACATGGTTTTAGGTAGGTGTGACAAGTTCAGGGGTGGGGTGGGGGTTATGAGGAGGTGGGGATATTTTAAGGAAGCATAGCCTTTCTGAAACCTCTACAATCATAGTAGTTTACTCCACCACAGGGAAAGCAAACCCAATTCTCATAAAAGGTAACTGTCTAAATTAGTCAGGATATGCCGGGTTATGCTGCCAAAACAAATGACTCCAAAACTTAGTGACTTAAAAGCAATGTAGCTTGCTTATCCTGGGTCAGCATAAAGGGGTCTGTTTATCATGGTCAAGTCACTATCCTGAGCATTCTCCAGAGGAAAGGGAGAGCTCCGGAAGGCCTTACATTGGCAAAGAAATATTCCAGCTCAGAAGTAAGGCATGCCACTTTGCTCACAACTCCTTGGCCAGGGCTACTTAAATGGACCCTCACAAATACAAGGGGCTAGGACAGTGGTCGGCAAACTCATTAGTCAACAGAGCCAAATATCAACAGTACAACGATTGAAATTTCTTTTGAGAGCCAATTTTTTTTTTTTTATTGATATTTTACAGAGAGGAAGGGAGAGGGATAGAGAGCTAGAAACATCGATGAGAGAGAAACATCGATCAGCTGCCTCCTGCACACTCCCCACTGGGGATGTGCCCGCAACCAAGGTACATGCCCTTGACCGGAATCGAACCCGGGACCCTTCAGTCCTCAGGCCGATGCTCTATCCACTGAGCCAAACCGGTTTCGGCAGAGAGCCAAATTTTTTAAACTTAAACTTCTTCTAATGCCACTTCTTCAAAATAGACTGGCCCAGGCCGTGGTATTTTGTGGAAAAGCCACACTCAAGGAGCCAAAGAGCCTCATGTGACTCATGAGCCGCAGTTTGCCAACCATGGGGCTAGGATATGCAGCTTACACGTGCACAAAGGAGAGGGAGAACTAGAAGTATTTGGCAAATTATACTTATGACCAACAGTAAGTTCTATACTCTACAGGTTGCACCAGCAAATGTAAAACCTCCACAGGACCAAATAACAGGCCTTCATTTTCTGTCCTAGAAAATTGGAGACATTATCAGGAATAAAGTAACCAGAAAACATGATGAGAGAAATCCCTAATAGCTGATCACTCACTGTTACTGTCAATGTGCAGAGGGGGAGCTCAGGAGGGAGAATGCTATGCTAACATCTGGATATCAGTTCCCTGGTTCTCAGGGCCTCGAACCTGGATCTAAGAAGTTCTATCCTATTAGGAATTAATACCCTAAAATGTATCTTACTGCCCAATGAGTAGGAAGTCCTAATGTTATTTTAGGAGACAGCTTCAATGGTGAACTGGCTCAGAAAGAGTGTTGACTCTGACAGAAGGTTCATCTCAAACCTTCTAGGGCTATTTCCCTGCAGTAAGACCCAGCCACATGTCATACCACCTCGACCTTGCCTTAGAAATAGGCACATGCAGATTTGCTACCTGCTTCAGGCACCTGCAGTCCCCCTAGAATTTTCATCTTCTGCCTCTCCCGCCCCGAGTGACCTTGTGCATCCTTGTGAGTATGGCACTATGGCTGTACTCAGGACAACGCCACAAACTCAAAGACATGCACACACCCTCTCACATGAGAGATCCCTCTGTCTAATGCAAACACAGTGTGAATACTGAAGAATGGAATTCTCTTCTGTTCTCTTTTGCTCCAGAATAAATGTCCAGGGCAGAAGTTGATGCTCTGTTTCCAAAGGCCACAGTGAGAAGGATTTAAAAATTCAGGCCAAGGACCCAGCACTTCAAAGAAACCACACAGTAGAGTTCCAGTCACATGAACCCCAAGAATGTGATGGTTATTTTTAAATCTTCAAAATCTGCCCACTTTTTCCATATACATCACTCTCTTAGAATCCCCTTGACCAAAGCCCCCCTGTTAGGAGGGGAAGCAATCCAAAATCACATAGACTTCCTGGCTACACAATTCTTCCCCACTTTTCCATGGAAATTGTGCAGAAAAATCTGGGTTCCCCGCAGGATGTCAAAATGGCCTCAGTCTGCTGGCCTCTCTAAGACCCTGGAATCCTCCTTAAGGAAATTCCACCCAATGACCTTTTTCAGCACATAATTGGTGTGTGAGGTTTTCTTAAGCCCTGCGCTAAGATGTTTCTGGTACTAAGCCGTTGGCAATTTGGAATCTCCTGTGATTACTGCAGATTGCTGTGCCACTTCGCAGAGGTCAAAAGCCAAGCAGGCAAGTACTACAGGGCTTTGGGGACACACAGCACCGATCTGTTTGCCAAACTAAAATGTTTTCTCATTACAACTACACAAAATCTGCAATTACTGGTCTGCTGAGACCGTTGAGAGAATTCCTATACATTTTCTGCACCTCACAAAGCGTCTGCAGGAGTTCACAGACCGCCACTCCCCTCCTGCATCTGGCTCGACTTTGTCAAGGCTAGTTTTAATTGTATTAAAATGTCACATCTGAAGGGTAAACTTTTTCATGGGGCCGCACACATGGTATTTACAAGGGACTTTTAATGCTGATTCATGATCTGAGCTGTCTCCAGTTTGAGTGGAGGTTCTGGTTTGGCTTCTGGCTAATAGTGATCTCTCCCACCACCCCCTCTTTTCTCCCTCCACCTCACCCCTTACCACCTTTGCCACTGGCATTGGATCTATGGTTTCACCAGTCACAGCTGGGGAGGAAATTCTCCCTCATCATCCAGTGTTTAGCTCACTTCCTCCACTGAGTCATCCAAGAACATGGGTTTCACCAGCTAAGAAGTCATTTTTTCAGGAGCGGTACACCCTCACTCCTCCAGGCAACCTGCCAAAATTCCCTCTTTATTAACTTAACCAAAATATCCCTATTCAGTGTCAACTCCCAGGTTAATATGAGAAATGACTCTTTGCTAATGTGAAAAGAGGCAGCAGTGGGTTACTGATATTGGCAACAAGGTCATTGTCACCATCGTGGTTGCGGGAACCATTTCTGAGAGCTTACTCTATGTCAGACACTAACCTATTCCTCTTCTATATCTTCTCATTCAATATTAAAAACAAATGCATGAGGGGAAAGCTTCATATCCACATTTTAGAGAGGAGGAGACGGTTCAAGGAAGAGTAAATAACCTGCCCCAAGGGCAGTTAGTGACAGAGCCAAGATAAGATCTCCGACATTCTGACTCTGCTTATTCTCTTAGCAGTCTTCCCACACGATCCGTAGACAAACATAAAAGGTGTTTCCCCAGTGTAGTATGCTCTCAGGACCTGTTCCTACCCTTTTTCTGCTCTCTCCTCTGTTCTCCTGAGGAACAGAGGATACCCTCGCCTTGTAGAATGGCAGAGATCTCAGTGAGGGAGCAGGGGGCCCAGCCTCAAGCCCAGCATGGGCCTCAGTTCCACACCTAGTCTGGTTATCAGATTTCCATCCTCCATGTGGGAGAAAGGAAGGCAGACACACCCTCAGCTTGCACAGCCATGGGCTCCTCTGGCAAACATTGGGGTCTCGATTTAGCATGTAGGTAGGCTTGTCATCCGAGGTAAAGACCAGACACTAGTTCCTCTATAACAGGATGAAAACCAGGCCTCTCCCTGGCCAGCACTAGCCTGGAGGCCACTTCCTGCATTGAGAGTCAAGACACAGGAGGTGAGTCAATACCCAAAGCTCTCTGAGACTCCTTACATGGAGATGGGGCTGCTGTAGCCCTGCACGGAGTCAGGTGGCCTGAGGCCCAGCAGCTATCACGCAGGTCCAACACATTTGGTTCTTTCTCTGGAGATGGACTGACTTTAGGGAGCTACACTGCAGAGATCCCCAAATCCCACAGGCTCCTCAGCTCCAGACCGATCCTTATTCTATGGCCTTTGACATTCTCTCTGGTTCCAGGTGTTGTTGTTTTTTATCACTTCATGCCTGACCTCCAATTCACCTCTCTATTCCCCACCAGGTCCTCCTTATCTGATCCAACCCTGCCTCGGGGGTCTCGGCCCACCACCTGTGTTGGGGGCTCCACCAGGCACAAGGGTGAAGACTGCCATGTGTTTGAGCAGCAAATTCATTGAAGGAGAAATCATGAAGTAGGTGATTTGTTTCAGCACACCCACCAAATGTGCCTCGTCTGTCCTCTCCTCAACACTCATTCCCTCACTCTCTTACACAAGAGATTGTGAGTGGTATTTTATGGATCACAAAAATTAAGCATAAGTTCTCACTGAGGCATTTCAATGCCACCCCACCCTTTCCTTTGACCAACTCTGGACTCTATTCTCACTACTGGTCTCCACGAAACCCTGCTCTGGCCACCTGGAAGCACTGCCAGCCCCGTCCAGCCACTGACCTTGAGCAAGTCCTCTCATCTTCCAGGACTTCAGGGTCACTGCTAATTGCAAAGGATATCTAAAGCCTTTGCCCCCAAACACTCAATTCTCAGCCTTGAAAAAATGGGGGCTCATTTGACAGCAAAAGGACTAGATAGCCACATTTTTTAACCATAGTGGGAGTTATTTTTTACCTTGGGAAAAAAAAAAAAACTACCACTTCATTTTGTCCATCATCACTTTGGCCTCTGCTTCAGGATGACTGACTATCTTTAGTCCCTGGAGTGGCCCTGCTCACTCTATGGTCAGGCCACTGTGGAATGACAAGTGTCCTTACATCTCTGCAGACTGTGCCAAAGACTTGTCAGGGTCTGGAATGATCTGGTAATAAAAACCCACTAAAGCTAAAGTTGCTACAAGTGAGAGAACATTTATGAATGAGATTTTTCTCACTGCTCTCACGTCAGGAAGTGAATCACTCAACCTTCCACCCGCCAGAAATTCCTCCCTTTAGATCTGGAGGATTCACCATCCAACAGTTTTCAGATGCAGTGGGGAACAGGAAGGCAGGCCCCCCAAGGGTGGGTGTTAAAATAAACAGGCTCTGGCAGCATGAAGAACCTCCTGTTTCTCTAAGAAGCAGCTGAGACACAGAAGGAAGTACATGCTCATAACATGCAGGTTTTTGTACTGCCCTAGTGTGTAAGTCAAACTCAATTTTAAAATTATGACATAAATGCTAATACTCATTGCTATATAAAGTTGCAACCCCTTCCCCTTTTTTTGAGATTATGCTGCTATTCACTACAGGCAAGAAGATGGAAAAGTAGAAAAACAAAGTATTGTGGAAGTGAAGTTACAGGTGTTGTAGAAACCTCCCAAGTTCTGTTTTTACGAAGCACACATATTATTTGCTCAAAGGCAAATAGTCCTGGCCCACACTGAGCCACTTCCAGGAATTGCTTTCCTCTTTGTGTTACTTTTCATTCCTGAAGGTAGAGTTCAAAGGACACATGAACCCCTACACCCTAATATCTACATCCTTGTATTTATGTGTATAAAGGAGTTCCCTAAAGGAAGGGAACTCATACATTTCATTGAGCTCCAAAAGGATTCAGAAACCAAACAAAGGTTAGAGACTCACCATTGTAATAGGAGGGCCTCATCCATCTTTCAAGGTAAAGAACTACAGTTGATCTTTGAACAACACAGGTGAGGTGTGCAGCCCCTTGCAATCAACAATTCAAATATAACCTGATTCTACAGTAGGCCCTTTACATCTAGGAATTCAACCAACTGCAAATCAAAAGTTGTATTCTTGGTCCACCATTGAAAAATCATGATTGAGAATTGAGAAATACTGTGTGTGTTTTTTATCTGTGGTTGTTGAATCTATGGATGTGAAGGGCTGACTGTATATATTATTTTTTAAAGTCCACATATAAGTGGATCCTACAATTCAAACTCATGTTCTTCCAGGGTCAATTGTAGGTCAAATAGAGCCGACATGGATGTCTCCAGATTCCATGCACGATCACCAGGAAGGACTCCCACCAGATGTCTGCAATTTGTACCCCCAATCCTCAATCAGGACACTATTTACATATATTCAAATTATCTGGCTTCAATTCAAAACAATAGGTACTGGACACCTATTTGTGCTAGGACTGTGCTAAGCATTAGGGATAAAATTGGCATGCACAGGTACTGCAGTGTGGGCTGTTAAAGTATTGAAGTTCTTCCATACTGCCAATGTCTCCCCTTCTGGGATCCCTGGAGTTCCCCAAAATCCATCAGCTAAAGGGTTAATACCTGGTTATGCAGAGGGCCTCCAGGACCCTCCTCAGTAATGCAGTCAGTATTTGTGCAAATCAACTGGTCCCAGTATACTGGCATCTGTTAACATTTTGACAATCACCCCTGGATATAATTGTGAGCAAAAACTAAACTGGTATTTGTCCTCTTTTTACTTACCTTCTGTATCAACCAGAGAGATTAATAGAAGCTGCTGTGAGAGATGACCCCAAAATCTTAATTGTTTAATACAATAAAACATTTTGCCTCAAGGTTCTGTATGGGCTGGCAGTACACCTGTCAGGACCCAGGCTTTAACAAAGATTACCTCACTTCCATGCTATTACATTGGCCAGGGCCCAGTCATGTGGCCAATCTAACTGCAAGGGAGGCTGGGAAATGTAGTCTTCCTGTGTGCCCATAATAGTAAAGACTGGTAAGCATCTAGACACCTCTGACACACAGTCTAAACTTACAGCCTAGTATGGCACATGGCTATTAAACAAACAATTGCATTAATCTCTCTCTCTCTTTCTCTGTCTCTCTGTCTCTCTGTCTCTCTCTCTCTCTCTCTCTCTCTTATTTATGTTCCTTCTCTGAAATGTTGGCACTAGATGGTATTTGCTATCTCTCTGACTGAAGTGAGGAAGTTGCTGGGCTCTTCAAGGCTAATTACATCTTGTTAATGGCTGCCTTTCACACCCTCCTCTCTCTCTGCCCAGTGTCCTTGCCCAAAATCAGATGCTTCCAATCCCAAACAGCCACCGAGGCCATACTGTGGGGCAGTCTTCGTCAACCAGTCTCCTTCCTTTCTGCTCCTTCCCTTTCCCAGTTGTAGCAAAACCCTGGTAATAACTTTCACTTCCTCAACAGGAAGGGGTGGGATAGAGGGTACCAAAAGGAAACACACACTAATTTTAATGTAAACGAAAACTAGCAAGTCAAATTTTATCTGAAATGTTTACTCTTCAGTTGCTCTCAGCATCCAGATGTCATGATCCCCCTGCCTGCCATACCTGTTCCATGTCCAGAGACCTTTGATTTTCTATGATCCACTGGCAGTCAATAGAGGGCGGCCAGATATATGTAAGTACAAACCCTATCCCTCTCTACCAGCTCTGTGACCCTGAGTCCTTGAGTTCCCATTTGTGGTACCAAAGCCAACTTCATAAAGCGCTTGTGGTGGTGAAATGAGGTGATTCGTGTGGCTTCCCCAGGCACAGACAGAGCTGAACTCCGGTCTTCAGCCTGGGGTGCACTTGCCAGGTACCCCATACACAGAGATTATTAGTCACTCTAGATACAGTGTCCATGTCAAGCGCTGGCAGCATTCAATGCCCAGTGAGCATGCGCATTTTACATCAGATCCCAACTCTAGCTGTGTGACCCTAGGCAAGTCACCTAACGTCTCTGTGACTCTAGGCCCTTTGCCATCTGTAAGAAGGGCAATTTAGCACCTTCATGTTTTTCCTGAGCACATTCTGCAAAAAATTTAAAAAAATTAAGTTCTTGGAGCTCCTTGAAAAGGAGCATTCCGTAAATTCAAACTTATGATTACATAATTCTGCAATATCAAAAGGTGAACCAAAAAGACTATTCAATGCAAACTTGTTTTTCAAGGGGAAAGATTTATTTCCCAAGAAGGAATAATCTACAAACAATACCCACTGCAATTTTAAGTGGGAGGTTGGGTTCTGGGATTTTATTTGTTTTGTCTTTTGTTTTAGCTGTTATATACCCAGGTGAGCCTGAACATGACAGTTTTAACCTGAGATCCAATACCTAAATATTTAGAAAGGTTCTATAGCAACTTGAGGATTAACCATGAGCACATCACCATTGAGGAGAAAGCAGGTGCCACTGCTGTAATCTGGGGCTGAGTTCATGTGATCTCCTCTCTCCCCCCAAACGGCACACAGGCACCTGGGTAGCTCGGCATGTGCTCCAGCAGCCTCCCTCCTGATCTGGAGACAGCCCAGAGAGCACCACTGCGGAAAGGAAATGAGGAGGGCTGATGCCATCCATCAGGAAATGGAGTATAAACATAATGGAGCTAAAGCATAATGTGTTTTTCCAGCTTAGAGAACTCTGTGAATGACATCTTTTTTGCCCTGCTAATGACAGGAAATGAATCATTCCCTGTTGGAGTTGCCCAGGGAAGTTCCATGCCTGGCCTTGGGGAGTTAGCCTGCAGCAGGCCTTCTCTCTCCTGGGCAGCATCGGGAAGGCCTCCCAACACTCAGAATCGGACAAAAGGCCTGGACCGGAAGGGCAGGTTGGTGCAACTCAGCACAGAGGAACACAGGTCCACTGGGCTTGGAATTCAAAATGTGGTACTTTATCCCCTTCGCATTCCACAGACAGAAAATCATCAGGGGGTTTGGGGGGGGGGGGCGGGGTGTGTGTGTGTGTGTGTGTGTGTGTGTTGCATCTCTGTCCCTCTCTGCCTTACACAAAGAGAGACAATGAGACTTAAATATCCCAATAGCAGTCATTATGCATAGTAAAATGAGGACTTGCCAGTGTAGAATCTAGCAAACAATGTTATATCACCAAGTGGATTCTAACGAGTTTGAGTGGACACATCTAGCTCCCTCCCTGCACCATCCCTCCACTGAGAAGCCGGAGAAGGTTTTAAGTGTTTAGGGGAGGGAGGGCGACTAAAACAAGGGAAAGATCACCGGTTAGTGCCTAAATATGCCAAACTCTCTTCTAAGCGCTCCATGGGGCTCATCAAATCAGGTTATGTGACCTGAACAGATCAGGCCAATTCATGACTCCTTCCATCCCGTGTCTCCTGCTTTTCAGGAGCAGCCCTCACTTAGTGTCACTGATTCAAGCAGGGACACTTGACTAGAGGATAAAGGGCAAACCCACAAATAGGAAAGAGCGGGGTCACCCTGTACAGACGGGAAGCTATGGAGGGCTAACTTGGGAAAACAGGACTTGCCCAACCACAGAGGGAGCCTGCCCCCAAGTCCCACACCCTGTGTCCTAAGCGGGTAGTGTGAAGAGAAAATATGCAGATGCCAAGGCCAGGGGTGGGCCTTCTGGGTGAGAAGAGATCACACAAAAGCACAAAAAGATCCCAGAACAAATACAAAGAAACTGCAGCTGTTCAATAGGACTGACAAGGAATGAACAATGGGCTGACTCCATATAAAAAGAAGGGAGGGAGAGGGAGAAAGTAGAATAGGAATGACCTCTAGGGCAACTTATGTTATATTTGGAGTTATAGAATCCTTTTGCTTCTCTCCAAAGTGTGAGCAGAGGGATGGTTAACCTTGATGTTGAAAGCAGATTTGATTTTATTCCTTTCCTTCTATATTACTTGCTTCCACCCCTCACCTCCATACACATACAGAGCAGAAAGTTTAGTGATTTGATTTTTAGCCAGAGGGTTTGAAATGCTCAGACTCCCTGGCACCCCAGGTTCAAATTCCAGCAGAATAATTAAAGCCTTCCTCCTTTAAAGCCTGCTGGCTGGGGGTATATTCTGTTTACTTTCTTCCGTAAGGTCCAAGTGGATGAATTTCCAGTCTGCAGCAAGATTCCGTGCCATTTACCAGGGTAGATAGAACAAATATGCGTGAGTTCTTAAGAGGGTAAATGAGGTGATGATCTAACATGCACAACGGGAAAATATTTTAGCAAATTAAGGACTCAGATCTCTTGTTATCTCTCTTCATGAGGAGTAATTGTTTGTTCATGCAGGTGAGTGGGAGATCAAATATTTGATTCCAAGCATCAGTGGAAGAACATGTTGATTAGAATTGAGTCCCAGCCAGCAGATGCCAGAGCAGGACATTCAAACACATTCATATTTGTTCCTGACCACTCATGTTTTTATTGAGGTGCAACATCTTTTGTAAAAACAAATGATTAACAGTGACTCTGAGATGAAAATGAGGCCATCCTTAGTGGTTCCATTTGTATTCAAGATCATTGGCTCTGGAACAGGACAGCCTGGGTCCTCTCCCTGTCCCATCACTTACTGAGGGGTGTGATCTTGGGCAAGTTACTTAACCTCTCTGAGCTTCAGTTTCCTCATTTGTAAATTAGAGAAACAGCAATACCAAGATCCCTGAGTTGTTGAAATAATTCAAAGAAATCACTTAATACAAGTACAGCCATGCGGAACAAGGCCTGGCATTAAATATAGACTGAAACAGATACTTTCATGGTGTCAAACATCTATAATGGGATAGGACAGTGATTTCCCAGGAACAGGGAGGGCAAATGGGCAACACCATTTGTTTAAGGAAAGGGCCCACAACTCAAAATAAGAATTCTTACAAGGGATATGTGTTGCCTATGTGAGCAGTATGACGTTTTTTGAGCTGAGGTCATAGTCGACACTCAACTACTGGCCGGCCGGTGTGGCTCAGTAGTTGAGTGTCGACTATGACCTCAGCTCAATCCCCAGTGTGGAGTATGCAGGAGGCAGCCAATCAATGATTCTCTCTCATCATTGATGTTTCTATCTATCTCTCCCTCTCGACCTTCCTCTCTGAAATCATTTTTTTTAATATATTTTATTGATTTCTTACAGAGAGGAAGGGAGAGGGATAGAGAGTTAGAAACATCAATGAGAGAGAAACATAGATCAGCTGCCTCCTGCACATCCCTCACTGGGGATGTGCCCACAACCAAGGTACATGCCCTTGACCGGAATTGAACCTGGGACCTTTCAGTCCACAGGCCAACGCTCTATCCACTGAGCCAAACCGCTTAGGGCTCTGAAATCATTTTTTTAAGTTAACAACTGAACCATAGGCATTGATTAGTTTAGTGTTTAACCACAAATGTTCACCATACAAAGATACATAACTAAAAGAAGTTATTTTATATCCAACAACACTTATCTTCCAGGCCTTACTAACTAAATGAGAGCTGCAAATACTGTATAAAGAGGCCATGATGCTCACAGTTTAGAGGGCACACCTAATAGAAAAAGGTGCATTGCAATGCAATGCTGCACGCATGTCTCAGGGGATGCACAAAATGACAGAGGGGCAAAGAAGAGCAAATTATTGGCTCCATCTGGGGAATCCAGGAGGCATATGTGTGCTGGGTCTTAAAAGATATGTATTAGTGATCTAAGGCAGTGGTTTTCAACCAGTGTGTGACAAGAATTTTTAAAGTATGCAACACCTCACTATTTAGTCAGGGGCACTGGTTTATTTTCCCTTAGATTGTCAAATTAAAAAATGACAACAGCCAACACGATAGCTATTTGGTATGAATGAGTTTAAATTATTCCTATTTTTTGGTCAGGAATATATATATATTTTAGTCTGCCACAGAATTTTAAGATTAGTTTATGCATGCCATGAGATGGAAAAGGTTGCAAATCACTGGCCTAATGGATAAGAATGTCCTCTAGAGACAAATTGGAACAAGACTGGTAAGGGTGTGTATCCGGGAGACCTGTTAAGAGTTTACTTGGTGAAGTGTGTGCTTCAGAAAGACACCTTCAGTGGCAGTGTGGAGAATTGGTTGAGGCGGGGAGAGATACAGTGAGGGAGAATAGGCAAGGACTACTGAAATAGCCCGAGCATGAAACAATGCAAGCCCAAACTAGGACAAAGTCGATAGGAATGAAGAGATGGGGTGGCTGGATAGGAGAACTAGAACTAGCAGAACATGGCCAATACTTAAACATCAGTTAGGAGTTAGGAGTCAAAGTGATGGGGGGACTCCATCTTGCATTGTCAGCTGGATGGTGGTACCCTATTTGAAGGAAAGACTATAGAATAGAAACAAATGCTCTCATTTTGGTTTCAGTGGGGGTTTTCCACATACTGAGTTGGAGGAGCCTCTCAGGTGATTAGGTGAAGGTGTCCATAGGTACTTGGGACCAAGTCCTGGAATGGAAGCAAAAGACAGGAGTTTGAAACCTAGACCTAAGCATCATGGGCCGTCAGGCTTTCTTTGAAGACAGGATCGAACGGAACATGTAACATGAGGGGAAAGTCAAGGATGGAACCCATGGGCACATAAAGTGGGGCAAGTGACAGAGCTGCTGATGAGAGAAGAATGTGGCTGAGGCACCTGGTCATGGAAGAACTCAGGTTCTAACTTTGGGGCCTCAGGCTAAACTTAGACTCCTCAAATTCTCCTTTCCACCATGTACATTGATGAGAAGAGAGCTTACCTCTATTTGATCTCACAATGAACAGCTAAGTAAGCATCTGTAAAGAATGCAGAACCTAGAAGCTGGCACTGAAAATAGCATTGGCATATGACAGGGACACCACTTTGTCTCGCTATCTATTCAGCAGCTTAGACACCGACATGGGACTACACATGTTCTTACTATGACCTGTCACTGTTGAAGGATTAGCCTTTTTCCCCCACTGTGTCTTCAGAGGCACCACCCCACTTCCGGCTCCTTGCCAGGTCATGCTGGCTCCACGCAGCATTCTCTGCCTTCCACATTGCCAAGTCTTCAGCTTTAGTCAGTCCATAAGCTTTCACAACCTCCTAAAGGAATCTTGCTGCAAATGCACTCTTATGCTCTCAGTATTTGCAAAAGACACAGGATAGCTCTACAGTTATTTGTTTTAGAGATGTGTTATCATTAGAGTTAGATGAAACATGGATTACAACTTTGTCTCTGTCCCTCACCAGCCACAGGACATCACTTTACTTATTAAGCTCTTGGATTGCCAGTTTCCTCATCTGGAAAAGTAGGGTTGATCCTTTAGTCAGCTGCTAATGGGTGCCAACCCAGCACCTATTCTTCTTTCTTAACAAGACCCCAGTTTCACCAGATACCCACTTCCTCTCATGGCATCATGAGCCTCAGGCCAGTGGACCTCATTGATCTAAGGGTAATGATGTTCGCTTTTCTAATGACTGGTTCAGAAACAGGACGCATTCTGAACACCGAAGTGTAAAGGAAAGTCTGCTGCAGACATTTGGGGGACTGTTTCTCACTTCTAAGAGAGCGCCCCACAGAGAGATGACCACACTCTGGACTTCGCTGTGTCTGGCATTGACGTCCGGAACTACTGCCACCGTCGTGCTTCTAGCTTGAGAGAGAAACCAGTGGAGGGATGACAGCTGAGAGGGCAAGAAACAGAGCTGCACTTGACGTTTGGGATTGCTAATCATCCAACTCCGCGGATCGCTCTAAGTCTGGACTTCCTATTGTGAGAGAATGAATTTTCTCATCGCTTAAGCCAGTTTGCCCTGGCGATTTCAAAAATTTGACAGAGTGGCAGTATCCACTTCATAGGACTGCAGTGAAAATTAAACAAACCCCTGTAAAGTGCTTGGAAGGTAGGAAGTGCTTGAGCAGGTAGGAAGTGTGCTATTCTGTCACTTCCATACAAGAGCTGCATCTTGTGTGGCTCACCTTGGGAAATATCACTTGAATGCTGCATATTACTTGTTCTACAGCCATGCAGTTGGTGAACCATGATTTTCATAAATTGAATGTGCTCCATATTATATCCATTGTGCTGAGCACATTGCCCAAGTAATCTCATTAAATCCTTACAATAATCCTGGGTCCACCACTCACTATTAATATCCCAGATGATAAAACTGTGTCGCCCTCAGCTAGTTTTGCTCAGTGGATAGAGCATCAGCCTGCAGACTGAAGGGTCCTGAGTTCAATTCCAGTCACATTCCTGGGTTGCAGGCTCAATCCCCAGTGAGGGGTGGGGGGAGGTGTGCAGGAGGCGGCTGGTCAATGATTCTCTCTCATCATTAATATTTCTCTCTTTCCCCCTCTCCCTTCCTCTCTGAAATAAATAAGTATATATTTTTAAAAAAACTGTTTCTAAAGAAATGGACCTAAATGTGGACTTATACCTCCAAATCTAATATTGCACCAATTTGCTTTTGAATGTTGAAATGATCTATTTCACAGGCAACTGTGAAGGAGGCACTCCTGTTTGTGAAGCTTGAGATGGGGCCAGCTGGGGTACAGAGAACTAAGGCTATTCAGACTTGATTTTAGAGTTCAGAAAGCATTCTGAAATAGGGTGAGTAGGAATGCAAATGTTGAGAAGCACATGATTGAGATGAGCAGATTAAACTAAATCGTGAGTTTAAAAGCTCTAAGGATATTAGAAAAATCAGAAAAGGCCAATGAGTAAGTTCTCTGTGTCAGGCAAAAACCATATTTATTTTATTTTGGCCTAAATAGAGTTATCAATAATGAGCAGGCATAAGGTCATTTTTTATCTAAAATATATGTGTTATATATGCATGTGTGCAGTCACAAAAAGACAACTGGAAATAAATGTAGCAATATTAAGCAGGGATTTCTCTAGATGGTGAAATTGTGATTATTTATAACTAGTGGCCCGGTGCATGAAATTCGTGCACGGAGGGGGCGGTTCCCTCAGCCCGGCCTGCACCCTCTCCAATCGGACATCCCTCTCGCAATCTGGGACCACTGGCTCCTAACTGCTCACCTGCCTGCCTGCCTGATCCCCCCTAACTGCCTCTGCCTGCCTGATCATCCCTAACTGCCCTCCCTTGTCGTCCTGATCTCACCCCCAACTGCCCTCCCCTGCCAGCCTGGTTGCCCCCAACTGCCCTCCCCTGCCAGCCTGATCTCATCCCCAAAGGCCCTCCCCTGCTGGTCTGATCTCGCCCCCAACTGCCCTCCCCTGCTGGCCTGATCTTGCCCCCAAATGCCCTCCTCTGCTGGCCAATTTGGTTCTAAATGGTCAGTTTCTATGCCAGTCAGCATCAAAAGCTCCACCTCCTAGGCAGCTATTGGCTCCTCTCAGTTGACCCAGATTTGGTTCTGATTGGCCAATTTCTATGCCAGTCAGCATCTCTGGGCCTATCAACAGGGCCTGATCAGAAAGGCAGGGCTGATCAGCAGCCCCGGTGGAGGCTCAAAGAGAAATGGAGGCAGGGCTGCTGGCCAGGCTCAGAGGGAGAGAGGTGAGTGCTGGTCAAAAGCTGCCACAGACTCTGCAGATCAGCCCCTGCTTCTCTCTTAGGTACCTTTCCCCGCCTGATTCAAAGCCCCCTCAGCAGTCACTGCTGGGTCACCCCAGTGGGCCTGCAGCCACAGTAGTCAGCACTGGGTCCCCATGGCAACCCATCGCTGACTACAGGACTGACTTCCAGATTGGTGTTCTGATTGGCCGGTTTCTATGCCAGTTAGAGTCTCTGGGCCTTTCAATGGGGCCTGATCAGAAAGGCGGAGAGAAATGGACTCGGAGGGAAAGAGAGAGGCAAGTGCTGGTCAAAAGCTGCCTCAGACGCTACAGATCAGCCCCTGCTTCTCCAGGTCTCTTTCTGGGCCTGATTCAATGCCCCCTCAGCAGTCACTGCTGGGTCACTGGGCCTGCAGCCTCAGTAGTGTGTGCTGGGTCCCCATGGCAACCCAGCGCTGACTGCCGGTTGGTCAGCCTTTGGTCGTGATTGGTCGTTACACCCTGGCTCTTTATTATAGAGATTATCTCCTTTGGGTTTTTCCATAGTTTCCAAATTTCCTAACCAAAATTATTTATATGCATTAATTATATAATTAGAAAAATAAGTATGTAAACATGTATGTGTGTGTGCACACACGCATACCGCATACACACACAATATACTAAGTGTATTCCTGCTGGGTCAGCCAGCTTTGGTCAACTCCGCTTTCACCCAGGCTCTCTTCCCTTTAGCCACCTGCCACCTTTTTGCTTGTACCAGCTTCTCTTCCCCAAGGGAGTGAGCTCCTGCCGTGAAGGGAGGGATGCAATCTAGAGGACAACCTTGCCTAACCAGTTGTCCTGCTCCCGTGGCCACAGAGCCAGGATGGAAGAGGCACCCCAGGTGAGGGGCACTCTAAGCTTGTCCTGCTTAGGGGAACAGCTTGCTCTCAGATAATGGCTCCCCAGGGGCTTCATGCTCAGTCTGCACAAGAACTAGGAGGTGAATGCCACCCATAGACTCCTCCAAGAGGCAATTGGGAGGAAAAGAAAGGATTCCCTGAAAATTCAATAGCACTGGAAAGGGACAAAATAATATTTCAAGGCACATATTTCTCTTGATATTAGAAAATACCCAGCAGGTGAATTTGATATTTTTCTTATATTTTGAAAAGGAAAGAAGGAAGGAAGGAAGGAAGGAAGGAAGGGAGGGAGGAAGGAAGGAAGGAAGGAAGGGAGGAAAAAGGAAAGGAAAGGAAAGGAGGGAAGGAGGACCAACAACAAAAATAGTTTCCTTTTCTTGAAATCAGTACCAAGAATTAAAAAGAAATTATCTTGACAGCCAGCTCCTGAATATTCTTTAGGAAACTGTTTCTTTATGAAAACATCTTAATAAAGTAGGGTATGAGGCTGTGAGCACAGGGGTTAGCAGAAGGCAAGGCAATTAAGCTATGACATGAATAACATGGACTTTAGGAAAAAGAGCATCTGATTTTCAATTGAGACTGTGTGCTTTCCTGAAAAATGAAGTGGTAATTCCCCTCTGATTCTCTCGAACACTTGTTAAAACCTACTAAGGACACACAAAGGGATCTGGAGAAATAAAGGGAGTTTATGGAAATCAAAAGGATTGAATTCTATGCTGGGAGTGGGACCCAGGTACTCAAGAACTAGAGACCCTCATAAAGGGAATTCATTTAGCAGAAGCAGGAACCCAGGTCCAGAAGCAACGTCCATAGCAATCATTAGGGCTGAGCATGGATGAATTAGTTTCCACCTCACAGCAGCCCTGTGAAGTAGAAACCATCCTGATCTCCATGTTGTAGATGAGGGCAGCAAGGCACAGACAGGTCGCTCACGCTGCCCCAGGGCCCATGCTCCTAATCACTAAGATGAACCACCTCTCCTATACAGAAGTTCCAGGCCCCAGAAACTCACAAGGTGCTATTGGACTTTCTCCCCTTTTTGGATGGGAGTGAGTTTCACGGCAATCTTATGTATTCATACCAAGTGGCAGGAGGGCACAACTGACATTTGGGTCACAGTGATATGAGACAGTCATGAGTTGCTGGCAGATACCCCAGGTTTGCTTTCTAATTTCTATTTCTGTGACCTTGGAAAAGTCCTCTTCGCTGATCCTTGGTTTCTCTTCAGTAAAGTAATGGGCTAGTAAGAAGACCAACCTCATGAGATTATGTAATAAATCAGCCAATGAACCGAAAGCACCCAGCACTGGGCCCAGCACAAAAGTGCCCAATAAATGGAGCCTTTTATTTGTTCTCTGCAGTTAAAATATATACTGATGCTGAGAGTACGAGCCAACAGCTGGCCACCAGCAAACCTGCGCAGGCTCTGACCACCAGGTGCACCTCCTGTAAATGGGAAACATCTGGTTCCCTTTATATAGGCCACTAGGGTTTCAGTCAAATCAAATAAATATAGGCCTAGAGAAAATTTAGGGAAAATACGCATTCAAAGCTCACTTTAATGTATGATTGTGTGAACTCAATATTAGAGTGGGAAATACAATGTTCCTGCCACTGTCTGAATAGACTGTGATTCATTGCCATCTGCAATTTACATAATACCGTTTTTCCAAGGATTAAAGTTTCTTATTCTAAGTTCAACACATATGTTGAAGTTTTGCTTTCTTTCTCCCATCAGGATTTTTATACAGGAGCCTGAATTCAGATTAAACAAACATATAACAAGCCCATATCACATTTTAAGCTGAAAAGAAAGGGAGAGAGAGAGAAAGAGAGAGAGAGAGCGCGAGCCTGGTTGAGCCAGCCCACATCTCTGCTTCCAGCTGGGCCGTAACTGTCAGATGTTCTACTTAAACAGAAACAGAGGGCCTGTCTCGTGTCTCCGTGGGAGCCAAGTGAGATGAGAAACCAGAGAAAAGGCGATTGTTTCAAAAACTGCAATGCTGGTGTACTTGGAGTTCTCAGAAAGAAATAATTGCTGAACACCAAATTTTTAGCTATCAAAGGGCCCCTGTTCAGGAGTTAAACCTCATCCCACAAGAGGGCTTGGAGAACATGTGATGCGAATAAAATGTTTCTATGCATGTTCTTTCTTAAAATATTCTAGAGAAAATACTAAAGCTGGAAGAAGAAGAAGAAGAAGAAGAAGAAGAAGAAGAAGAAGAAGAATCATCATCACTAGTGGAAGGGAAATGATGAACTGTCCGGGCTTTCAAAAATCATTGAAAAAGAATTTTGCACAAAAATAGAACACTGAAGTATGGGGTGAGAGGTATTCATTCATGTGGCTTTGCACCTGAAACATTAAAGGTAAGAAGTGTAAAATGAAATCCATGAATTTGCACCCACAAAATAATTCCTTAAAAAAAAAGTGTACTTGATATGTCTTAGATGAAGGAGAGCTTTTGTTAAAAAAGAAAAAGAAAAGAAATTGCATGGTTTCCAGAATTCCAAGTGGCTTAAATTGATTTTTTTCCCCTCTGCAAACAAAATCAGAGGGCTCCGGAGACCCGGGAAGATCCCGTTACTGCATCCCAGCTGGTGCACGAGCCACTGGCCCAAAGCAGACACCAGCGAACCTTTAACAGCAGTGCCCAGCCACTGCTTCGCCCTGTGCCTCAGAGTTAGACAATGCCAGGTGCCCCTTCCAGGAAAGTTTCCCACAATCCGAGGAAAGCAAAGCCGTTAATGATGTCTGATGAACAGCAGTTGGAAATATAGGCAAAATTATCTCCCCACCCCCACACACCCACTCCTGTAAGGAGGCCCATGCTCCCCCTGTGACCAGCCTGCCTTGGTCACGGCACTGCACTGAGAGGGTCACACTCAGGACAGAAGACACAGGCAGAACACTCAGTAATCCCCTGCAAAATCCTTGGAACAAGAAAGCTACGGGAACAAAAATCACATTGAAAGTTTATATTTTCCTTTATTTTTATTGTCGACACTATCACAGATGTCCCCGTCTCCCCGCTTTGCATGGTGAAAGTGTTTTGAAACATCGGATTTTGTGCATATTGAACAGAAGATCACTTGACTTGCTTTTGTTTTTTGAAAACACTCGGGGCAGAATGGTCTGATGTGCCCCTTCTGTGGGTGTTCCCAGCAAGTTGGCCCCGAATCAGCCCTGGAACTCTCCCTTCAGAAACAACACAGCCCCCATCCCCACCTCTTTCTGCATGTCCAGAGGTTAATCATTTAGCAATAGATGCTCCTTTACTAGAGGCAGGGGGCATCCTGGGGGTAATAAAAGTTCACTCCCCATTTTTCAATTAAAGCCAATTATTTGAGGTAGGGGATGTCCAATAGGCATATTTGGGTGAAGGGTCTGAGCAAAGATCAAAGGGACCCAGCAGCAAAGCGAGTAGAGCAGCAACCTTCGCAGGCTTCCCAAGGGCTGTCTGAGCCCCTGCAGGGGTGGGATGAACAAGCACAGCCAGAAACTGGGAAGATTAAAGGGGCTGACGACTCCTATTTGCTACTTCTTAATGCTTTTCCCCCAGAGAGCCCTGCCAAGACCAGGAAACAAGAGTGGACCGGAGCCTGTACCTGCATCTGTTCTCATAATGAAAACATAACAGATTTAGGGAAAACCCCATCACAGCCCCTCTCAGAATAAACCAGATGTGCAGAGACAGTTAAGACATTTAGGGACCCAGTTCAGGAGTTCTTAACATTTGGGGAGCAATGGTCCACTTTAGGGAATATGACAAAAGCAATGAGCCTTCTATCCAGAAAAAAAAAAAAAAAGGCCTATAGGCACAAAGCTACAACACATTGCAAACTGTTTTGAAGGGGTCACAAGATCCCTGAAGCTCTGTGGGTCATGTGGGTCATGAGCAAAAGACATCTAACCAGCCGCCTCCCACCCATTCCTACCCTATTATAAATTGGGAAAGCTGAGGGCCCAATGGCTAAATAATATCTATAGTTTTGAGTAGCCAGCATAGCAGCAGAGCCAAAGCTAGTTCCAGTTCCCCCAATTCCTAAAGCAGGATTCTTTCCAGTGCTTTGTGAATCATTAAAAGAACTTTCCTATTTTTTTTTTTTGTTTTTTGTTTTGTTTTGTTTTGTTTTGTTTAGATCTCACCCCAAAGATAACTGGCATAAAAATCAGTATCTTCTGAAGCCACTCACTCTAAAGGGGCCACAGGGCAAAATGTAAGGGCTCTGGAATATTAAACAAGAGCATCCTTGTTTTATATACAGGTCAATTTTTTTTTTTTTTTTAATTCTGGGAAAAGAACGTTCTGATGAGAGCTGCCTGGCTGCTCGTGAAGTGAGCTCCCATTTATCCCTGTTTGTCCGCTCCTGGATGTGACCGCGCCTGAACCATCTGCCACATGCACAAGTGTGCTTGTCTACTGCTGGCTGGACATCTTCTTGAAGAAATTTCATCTTATTCTCTTTAGCATTCACTGAGAACTCTGTCCCCGTTTCCCTCTCTCTATTCAGAACCTGGCTGCTGTTCTTTCCAAGTCAACAGTAAACCATCCAAGTTGTCATGGGGCCAGCCCTCCCCTTCCCACCCCCCACAGCCACTGACTAATGAATCCTCTTGAAATCCAGGCCTGAAGTGTAAGCTATTATGGAGTGGACGACCCCTTTAGGGGCCCCTTTAGGCAACAGAGCGAGCAAGGATTTGGGTGGGCTCTCCTAGAACATGCAATATATTTTTATCACTTGGCTAGGGGGGCTAATTGAAAGTTACTGTGGACCAATATGTTTTTGGATCCCTTGCTTCCTTCACTTTGCAAGACCAAGAATTAGTCCTTAGAGAGGCAAAGATTCTAGGAAAAAGGAGAACACTAGTTGCATAAAAAATTTTTAACCAAGTATGTAGAATGAAAATCTTTCCAAGATTGGTCATTATCTTGGGTGCTTTAGTCATTGCCTTTTGGGAGGCAGCAGGAACAAGAATGCAGGTCCCTGGGGCACTGGCTGTGCCATGAAATGATCTCATCTGATACCAGTACTTCTCCTCCTTGGGTAGGGGAAGTACTGGTATCAGATGAGATCATTTCAGGCCAAGGAGGGTGACCATTCTAAGACTTTGCCATGACTCCCAAGATTGTGCCCACTTCATCTGCCCTCTTACCCAAAGGCTTACAGCTGGGAGGGTGCACACAGATGAACCAGCTTTGGGGGACCCCCTAGGAGTTCTGTGTTAAACTCCAGAGACTGATTTGGCTCCCAAATGAATCAAGGAAGCTACAGGAATGTGCCCACCCCTTACAGCCCCAGAGCAGCTCTAAGCCCGGCACACTCCAGACTCATCCTCATTTCTACTCGGGAGAACTGGCAGGCATCCTGGAGGTGGGCCATCACTGGGCAAGGGGCAGGCTGTCCATGGCAGGCCCTCACCAGCAGCAAAGGGAAGACGCCTGGCGGTGGGCATTCGAATGGCTCCTGAAGTGCTGGAGGCCCTGGCTTGGCTTTCTGGAGCTCTCTCAAAGCTAGCTACAGCCTCTCCAAGGAGAACTTCAGGGTCCAATCCTCCACTCTCCCAGCTTGACCTCCATTCAGATGAAGCTTGTCCCTCTCACCTGCCCCATGCTGCCAAGGCAACTGCCACGATCAGTCCCTCTGGATGCAGAGTCCTGAATTATTTACCTCTGCCCCTGCTCTTCCAATCTGCTGATACAGTATACATCGTATAACTGACTCCCCTGAGGATCTCCCCTTTTCATTTTTAAAGTCTATTTTCGGCAATTCCACTTCTGGATATGTACCCAAAAGAACTGAAAGCAGAAACTGGAACAGATATTTGTACACCCACATTCATAGCAGCGTTATTCAGAATAGTCAAAAGATAGAAGCAACCCAAGTGCCCATCAACAGATGAATGGATAAGTAAAATGTGGTATACACACACGATGGAATATTAGCCAGTCATCAAAAGGAAGGAAATTCTGACATATGCCACAACATGGATGAACCGTGAAGACATACTAACTGCAATAAGCCAGTCACAAAAGAAGAAATACTATGATTCTACCTAGAGTAGTCAAATTCACAGAGATGGAAAGTAGAATGGTGGCTCCCAGGGGCTGGGGGAGAGGACAATGGGGAGCTATTGTGTAATGGGTATAGTGTCAATTTGAAAAGGTGAAAGAGTTCTGGAAACAGATTGTAGTAATGGTGGTATACACTGTGAATGGACTCAATGTCCTTAAACTATATACTTGAAATGGTTAAAAGGATAAGTGCCATATATATATATATATGTATATGTGTATATATATATATGTATATATATATATATATGTGTGTGTATATATATATATATATATGTATACACACACACACACACACACATACATACATGCATACATACATACATATACACTGGCCAGATTATTATGACCATCCCACCAGTACTTTGTTCGGCCACCTTTTGACTTTGATACTGCGGCGATTCTTCTTGACATTGACTCCATGAGATGTTGAAAGGTGATGCAAGGAATCTGACACCATGCCTGATGAATAGCACTGTCTAGTTCTGTGAGATTTGATGGTTGTGGAACCAGCTGCCTGATGGCCCTTTTAATTTTGTCCCACAAATGCTCAATTGGATTGAGATTTGGTGATTGTGGGGGCCACCTAAGCAAGGTAAAGTCTCCCTCATGTTCTTGAAACCACTCCTGCACAATACAAGCACCGTGGCATGGCGCATTGTCTTATTGGAAGAAGCCATCTCCATTGGGATATGCCATCAACATGATAGGATGAACTTGATCAGCAACGATACTTAGGTATGTTGTGCTATTCAGACCTTGTTCCACATGAATTAAAGGGTCCAAATCATGCCAGGAAAACATGCCCCAAACCATAACACTGCCCCCACCAGCTTGAAGGGTTGTACACATACATGCTTTCATACTGTTTCTGTGAAATTCTCACTGCCATCTGCATGATGCAACTGGAAACGTGATTCATCGGACCACATGACTTTTTTCCAATGCTCGACTGTCCAATCCTTATGTCCCTGTGCAAACTGGAGACATTTTATCTTGGTAACTGCAGACAGCAAAGGTGTTCGAACAGGTCTTTGGCTTCCGTATCCCATATGGTGCAGTGTATGGCTAATTTGCCGACAAACATCAGGTGGTCAAAATAATCTGGCCATTCAGTGTATATTTCATCACAATTTAAAAATGTTTTAAGAGTCTATTTGGAAGAAAAAACAAAACAGTGTCACCTCCTTGGGGCACATATGCTGACTGCAATACTATTGAAACTGAAGCTATAAGTCCCTTCCCAGACTTCCTGTCACTTGCTCACTCCCCTGTTGTGCCCCAATAGCTGCCCTAGAGTTGCTGGAGGCCTGGCAGGCATGGCGTGGCTTCAGGAGGCAGAGTGTCCCTGCAGGTCCAGAAAGATGCCATCTTTCCCCCATGTTTCTGCTGCGATGATAACTTTTCACAGCATGACATTCTAAGCAAAAATAACATAAAAGCAATTTTCCTCAATACTATTTCTGGACTTTGTCAGAGTCGTTCACTGCCTTCTGAAGTGCTTGCATTGCTAATGAGGACTTTCAATGCACAATACAGCAAGGGTCCTTCAAAATTCTATTGGGAAAGAGAAGGAAGAAATTGCTGTTTCATTCTTAAGTCCGTCCTGAAAGGTTACAGGCAATTAGATGGGAGAATCAAGGACTTCTGCACTCGGTGCTCTAGCTACACAGCCACCGCCTAGGAAGTCCTAGCTCCAGGCATCTAGGACCCACCCCCATGCCTGCCTCGGGAATCTAAAGCTTCCAAGAGCTTGCTGTGCTAGTAGTAGGAAACAGAGTGATACGTTCCTAGAGATAAGTCCAGCTCATGTTATATGTGGGCTTGGAACCTTGCACTGAGTATGACCAATGGCACTTGTAATGACTGCCTTTGTAACTGTCATAAGTATGATGGACCTCAAGGTTGAAGGGCTCCTAAAACATCAATTCAAAAGTCATGCTAGATAGACTAGGGTCCTGGTACAAAAGCTTCTCATAGATGAGCTGGTCATAGGACAGCCCACTATCAAAGGATTGGTGCCAATTAGCTCCTGCCTCCCTATCACCTACCTCCTTGGTAGAGTGAAACAGGCATGGATAAGTATAAAGCACTACCCAAACATGAAGAATTCTAAGAATAAGGAAACAGAGACACACTAGGACATTAAAGTGCGTGACACACAGCTACGCTTAGTGGCTTTAAGACCTTTGCTTTTCCTCCTCACTCCTTACATTCTAAATCCTCAAATTTCAGGGAACATGGACTTGCTGAAAAGGACTTAGATCCCATGGTCTATTCGATGAAGGGGCAGAAGACCAAGGCAGCAACCAATCAAAGACAAGAACTCCTTCGTCCTCCCCCTTCTTTGAAGGGGCCTTCCACGTCCAATGGGCTGCTCCTCCTTGTGTGGGGGTAGATATTGCCTTATTTACTGTTTTTTTTTATTCTTCCCTCTGGAGGGTATTGCCACTGAACAGAACATCCTTTCAGGAGTCATTTCTGTCACTGACACCAAAGCTGCCCTCTCCTTCTCCCTCTCCCTCTCCCATTTCTGTTGAATTCTTAGACTATCAGAGAAAAAGCCAATACTAGAGATTCACCCTAGTCCCAGAGAGGTTCGGTGACTTGCCTAAGGTCACACAGCTAATTAATGACACACCTAGCTAGTGGAATATCATTTTCCCCCCCTCACCACTCTATTCTTTATCTCTAGCTCCATGCCCAGCATGTAATAATCACTCAGTCCATATATGATATAATAAATGAGTTATTTTTGTATCTTACATGGAATCAATCATTCCATTTCTTGATGGGAAGTGGGATAGGGAAAGAAATGCAAATTACCTTTATTAGTATTTGTTTGGCCAGCAAATGAGAGGAACAGTTAGTTACCTGGGGCTGAAGGTTCTGAGGGTGCACTCAATCTTCTTAATACCTAGGTTGTTTTTCCTGTCACCTGAACATCTAGGTGTAGTCAAGACCTTTGTGTCATTTGTGGATGAGCACCATGCCTTGCCCTTGGTCTTGTATGTATGGGAAATCACAAGTGTATATGCACTTGTGTGTGTGTGTGTTTGTGTGTGCATGTGTGTGTGCATGCGTTGGAGAGAGGTGGGGCAGAGGCAGAAACATAATGACTAACTCTTGCAGGTAGAGACAGCAGGTGGTGAGAAAGAACAGGAGTGTGGGCCTAGGGCTGCATTTCCTATGCCACCGAGTCCCTCCGCAGCAGGCAATGTTGGCAGGAGGCATTATGCCACATTTGCAGATGATAATGAAACTGAAGAAGAGCACATTGTTAGTCACTGTTATGAAATCCTGAACCCCATTGATATTCCCTCCCTCTGGGCTGGGAAAATTTATGCTGTACTCAAGCACAATGTTTCCCAGCCCAAGGCTGCTCCCTTGTTGAGACTGACCCTGAATAGGTAACAACCATTACCAGATAGACCAGCTGAGGGCTGATCCTCTCTGGGCCCACTGACTGCCCCTGACCTGCAGGAGCTCAGCTTGGTCCTGGACCCTGCCGTGTGTCTGAGCAGAGCAGGCTGAGGAACGGGACTTTCCTTGCTGAAGGTTTGCATGTGGCTGATACAGCCTTTGAGAATTTTCAGAGGCCATGAGTCCTTTGAGTGAAGAATGACACTATGATTTGCAACCTAATTTACTATAAGCGGAACTCCAAAATCCTTTTCAAACCTCAATGCATTAAAAGTGCAAAACCATTGCCTGCTGCCTTCCTTTGCCAAAGAAAATCAGGGTGGGGCCCGTGTTGATGTAGTCCTATTTTCTGCCAGAGGACGAGAGCGTGTTGTCAGCTTATCTGTCAGCTCCTTTGTAAGGATGGATCAATGCAGACAAAGGCAAAGGGGGGGTTCTTTGTGACCTGCTCCCATTTTTTCTTGCTCCTCCATATTGGTCTTTTATTTGAGGTCATGGGCCTGAAATCCTCCAAGAATAGGCAGCAAAATTAAAAGCCTGTTAAACGTTGTTCAGACCAAAAGAATACAAAAATTACAAGTTGTGGTTCAATTCTCACAAGAAAGGTTGTCCAAAGCACTTATTATATTTTCAAGTATAGAATCATGTCTGACATATAGATGTTCAAAAATATTTCTTCTATTTAAAGCTCCACACAAGCAATATATCACAGTAAAAGTGAAAAGACGTCTGAGAAAACATTTTCTTCAATGCAGAGACCAGGACAGAGAAATGGACGGGACAGAGCTTGGAAGTGGGCTCACGGAGTGCTCCACTGGCTGACGCAGCCCCAGCAGAACCCAAGTGGCTCCATCAGCTTGCTGATGTGGCTTCAGTGGCTTCTCACTTCAAAATCTAAGTGACAAGCTTCAGTGGCTTCTCACTTCAAAATCTAAGTGACAAGCTTCTCTCCTTGAAACCACTGCATTTCTCCAAATCAGTATGACTCTCATTACAGATGGCTAAGAAGAAAATGTTTTAAAACCACAATGAAGATGAGAAAAAATGGAGGTTGAAATAAAACTACTTGAAACCAAATTCGTGGTTTTTTGAGGACTTTTTCATCGTTAATTTATCCCCACATTGGGCTGCTATGGAACTGAGGCTGGCTCCCGAGGGTGGGTGAGAAAGCTGAGGCTGAGGTACTGCTGGCCAGGTCGAGGGCTTCTAACCAAAAGCCAAGCCCCTGTGGCTGGAAGGAGTCCCAGAGGTACCTCCCCTTCCAAGTCCCAAGTGGCCTCCAAGATGCTGTAAGACAAGGCTCACCACCCTACGGCCTGTTTTAGTATCACCTACAAGCTCAGCATGGCTTGTCCATTTTTTGTAAATAAAGTTTTATTGGAACACAGCCCCACTTGTTCATTTACATGTTCTCTGTGGCTGAGTTTTATGTTACAAGGACAGTTAAATAGTTGCCACAGAGACTGTAGGCCCACAAATCCTAAGATATTAGTATCTGGCATTTGACAGAAAAGTTGCCCATCTCTCTCCAAGATCCCTCAGGAAAAGAGTAAAGAACAGGCACCATTCTGCATGTCTCTTCCTGAGACCCAGAAGAGAGAGGCTTGTTTTCCCCACTAAGGCAGAGAACTCTCTCTGAGGCTGAGGCCTGCCAGGGCATCCTGATCATTTCCAAGCTTGTAGAGCCATTAAAGTAAATGATCTGTGCATTTTCTGCTCCTGTTCTCAAGCTGCTCGGGGCCCCCATTATCTCATGGTAAGTAACGGACTGTAATTGCACAAACATGTGAAGATACACAGGACATCAGATAAACACTGAGGAGGGAAAAGAGGTAACTGTTTGTGGCCCTGGGCTGAGTAATCGGTCAGGCATTTCACACACACACACACCCCAGGGCAGACCTCTGGACTTGCCTACTGATAAAAGGACCTTCCCCAAGATGAAAATTAACTTGGATTGACTGTTTTAGGACTGTCCTATTTTTATAATGTCCAGATCGAGCATCAACCAAGTCTAGATCTCGGGGCAGTTGGCATTTATGTATCGACTGTTCCACTGGGCTTCATACCCAAGAATTCAGAGCTTCACAGAGTGGGGAGAATGATGCCACATTTGGGGGACTGGAGGAAGACAATGTGGGACTGTTTGCCAACAACAAGTTCCGGGCATCCTTTGTTAAGATTAGTCTGCAAAGCTGCTGCAGCTGCTTGTGCTGGGAAGTGGGCACTATCGCCATTGTTTGCAGCCCCCTTTGTTGTGGCTGCTCCATGTGCACAGAGCTGGCCAGCGCGGAGGTTCCATATTCATGTCATTCTTTTGAGCGCTTGGTGGTTGTTTCTCCAATTACATAAATCAGTGCCTACCATGCTCCTGACTGGACAGCCCAGGCTGGAATGATTTGAGGGTGCGGGTAGCACATGGATCAGCCAGTGCCTTGAATCTGAGGTGAAGAGGCCTCCTGAGAGGGAGGGACAAAGCCAAAGGTGCACTGGAAGTAGAGGACACATAGGACATAGTTCTAGCTTACAACATAAATTTGTCCCAACAACTGGCACCGTACAGACCCACGCATTTCCAAGGTGCAGATTGGACTGGGGACAGCTTCAGCCTGTGCCTGTGCGGTTCCAACTTGATCCCGATCTTCCCTCCCAGCCTGCTCATGGATTTCAGCTTTCACATCATTTAAGTCAGTGCCTTGTCATGCCGTTCTGGCTCTACCAGTTCTGTCTCTCTGGTCGAACCTGATTCATACAGAGGACAAGCTACTCTAGCCATGCAAACCAGCACAAGAACACGGCATTGTAAAGTCCACCAGCAAAGTTGTTCTCAACTTTTCTCCACCCCCCACCCCACTTAAGGGATGTAGGATATGGCACTTTTCTATCCAAACCATGACTCACTCGCCATGATTTCAATAAGGGGGTTGGTAGGCGACTGGAGCCAAAACTCTAAGAGTTGTAGTTCCCAAAGCCTCCCGGAGGTTCTGCTTTCCTCCTCCCACAGCTCACCTGAGCATCCCTCTAACCAAGGGGCTCTGGCAGAGGAGGGCACACTGGTCTCATTTCTTTCCTTGATATCCTGTTCACACAAAAGTGTCCAGGTAGGAGAATGTCAGGCCTGGCAATGATGCAGTGTTCAGACCACCAGACCTTGATTCAACATAAGCTTTTCTCTGTTCCCCTCATTTCCAGCACCTGCATAGAAATGACCAGGCATAACCAGGACATTGTTTGTTATAGTTTGCATACTATTTGAGTTATATATTTAGTAAATCATCTGTTGAAAACCTTTTCTCTGTATTTACTTACCTGGGTCCCACATGGCCTTGGGCAGAGTCGAAGGAAGGGACAGGTTGCATGTGGGGTGGGGTGTCTGGCTTTCCACACCAGCCCATCCTGCTATCCTCAGTTTCCCTAGGGAAGGATGCAGGGCCCTTCAGTGGTTGAAGAGGAGTGAGATGAAATAAGGGAGAGGGATGGGCAGGGATGGGGAGGAACCAATTTCTTTCAGCCTCCCCACCAATATCCAGAATCCCCATCCAAGGAGGCGTCCGAATCCAGGTGGGGTCCCTGAGGCTAGAAACTCCTGTCGGATTTTATGTTTATGTCAGTGCCATCAGATCAACAGATCCTTGTAAACACAACTTTAGAATTTTCTGCTTATTGTTGACTTCAGAAATGACCAAGAAGAAGCTGACATACAAGTAGTATATTTTTAATGACTCGCTAATTTAAAATCTTATGTATGAGTTCCAGCCAGTGTTGCTTCGCTGTTGAGCTTTGACCTATGAAGCAGGAGGTCACAGTTCAAATCCTGATCAGGGCACATGCCCAGGTTGTGGGCTCGGTCCCCAGTAGGGGGCATGCAGGAGGCAGCCAATCAGAAATTCTCTCTCATCATTGATGTTTCTCTCTCTCCCTCTCCCTTCTTCTCTGAAATCAGTAAAAATATATTTTTAAAAATAATAATAAAATACTGTGTATGAGAAGACACAGAGCACAGAATCTATCAGATCAGCCCCATGGTGCTGCATCGGAGAAAGCACAGGATGGCAGCCGAGGTTGCAATCACGGAGCACGATGTGTGCGTCTCTTTCAGCGTCCCTGCTTGTGCGGGGTTAAACTTGCTCCCCAGCTCAGAGATACTGCAGACACAATATTTTCATGTTTCCTTTATGAAACTGCTTTTTTAAACAGAACCTTAATCGTTAGCAAAAACTATTTCTTTAGGGATTAGACTATAGGATAATATCAATTTGGGAACAAACTTTTGGCTAAAATTGAAGATTTTCACGTGGCTGGATCAAGTTTCTGGCAAGTAAAAAAAGAGAGAAAGAAAAGATTTGAGACAAGGCACTCCTTTGTGTTCAACTGAGTCAAAATCAACTTTATATCAAAGAAGGGAAAGATGAAACTGATCATGTGAATATTATTCCCAAAAGGAGGGAGAGCGTTTTTACCAATTAAAAATACTATGCAAATATATATATTTACACACACATACTGGTGTTTCAGACTCATCAAAAGCAAAAGAAGTAATACATACACACAAGTAACCTTCTACATCTCTCAGAACTAAAAAAAACTTAACATTATTACAGAAATAATCCTGAAGCCTGTTAGCCTCAATGAGGTTTATGAACTTTCCTATAAAACAGGCATTATGTCTGTGATTAATATATTTCTGAACCAAAAATTAGGGCACAATCTGACACATGGAATTTAAGGGGGAGGGAGAATAGTTTCAGGAAATTCAGGACACATGGTAGCTGTAATGAAGCCACATGTAAAATAGCACCAATTTTCAAATTTCTTCAGTTTTAAGAATTATGTTCCATGTATTCCTTACATCCTTCCTCCCCCAACGAAGGAGGATTACAGCTCATGTGACAGGTTTGGTAGGCTTGGATGGTGCTTTATGGTTTTTTAAAATATTTTTACATTTTTTATTTCATATAATTAGCAAAAGTACATTAAAATGAAAACAAAGAAGCAATTATGACTGTACCCACTTTATTGGAAGTACTACCGTGTTTCCCCGAAAATAAGACATCCTCCGAAAATGAGACCTACTTACAGGTTTCCTTCTGAGTGAAATATAAGGCATCACCCGAAAATAAGGCCCCCAGGCTCTATCTCAGAATGAAAATTAATTTACCATAAACTGGTCGCTAGGGCCGCCCCGACTGGAGTCTAGCAACCAGTGACGTTACACGGAGTCCTGACGTCACTGCTGTGTGGAGGCGGAGCGGAGGTCGGAGTGAGCGGTGAGCTCGGGGCGGGAGAGAGGAGGAGACTTTCGCAGATGTGTGTAGAAGAACAGGAGGATTAGAGCGGATGGGACGCGGCAAAGGTGGTGAGTGCTGGTCTGTCTCTGGTGACACTACCTGATGCTCGCGGGCGGCCGCCTTCATGATGACTGAAGGTTCTCAGTCAGTGGCAGACCCTGCTCTAGCCCAGATCCAGGCCCCAGCAAGCCCAGTGACAGTCCCCAGGCAGGCCCCAGGGGGTAAATGTCTGATAAAGGGGTAGGGGGGATGTCTGGTGAAGGTGTTCAGTGGCACAGGGGTGGGGGGAGGGAGATCACTTAAAATGACACAGGAGGATCAGAGGGGGCAAACAAAATGACACAGGAGGATCAGAGGGGACAATCAAAATGACACAGGAGGATCAGAGGGGACAATCAAAATGACACAGGAGGATCAGAGGGGACAATCAAAATGACACAGAAGGATCAGATGGGGCAATGAATCAAAATGACACAGGAGGATCAAAAGGGGTTACTAAAATGGTAATCCCCCCTCTGATTCTCCTGTGCCATTTTGATTCCCCCCTCTGATCCCCCTGTGTCATTTTGAGTGATCCCCCTCCCCACACCTTGATACCCCAATTCCTTTTTTTTTACTTCTAGAAATGAGCGCAAAAAGAAAAAGCTACTCCATGGAGTACAAGAAAGGAATCGTGGAAGACTCTTGGGGCCAAAATCTTACTGCTTTCTGCAAAGAGAAGATGTTGAGTATCCGATTGGTCCGAAAATGGCGAGCAGAGTATGGTAACCTCATTGAACAAGTGGACAAGGGAAATGCTAAAAAGCACAAGTGTGGATCAGGTCGGCAACCATTATTTTCCGAGCTGGAAGACCTGATCTGTGAATGGGTTGTTGACAGGAGAGCAAAGGCTTTGGTTGTGAATAGGGCTCAGATTCAAGAATTTGCCCTTGCAATGGCACCACAGTTTGACATAGCCCCCGAAGACTTCAAAGCATCACAACACTGGCTGGATAATTTCCTTCAGCGAAGTGAACTGTCTTTAAGAAGATCTACAACATTGTTTAGGTTGGAAGATACTCAAGTTATTAAGCGAGCACTTGCATTCAAGTCCTTTATTGATGATGCTGACTTCTCTAAATACAATCTTTCCAACATGATTGCTATGGATGAAACTGCAGTGTTTATGGGCCAATCATCTCAAACAACAATTGAACAGCGGGGTGCCTCCTTGGCGTACATTCCCTCCACTGCTTTCGAAAGTGCACATGTTTCCTGTATTTTGGCAATTCGTCTGGATGGCACTAAAATCCCACCTTTAATCATTTCTAAGGGCAAGAAGGAAAAGATTGAACGTGTTTTGGGCGTTTTTATTCTTGAAACTGAAAAAGCCTGGGCCACACAAGCAGTTATAAGGAAGTGGGTCGATTTAATGCTGCCACTTGTTATGCGAGGGAGCCAAAGAGGACTGCTAGTCTGGGATGCAGCCAGCACTCACCGCGCTAAAGACATGAAGACATTTCTTCATGAAAGAAAAATAGATCAGATAATGAGTCCCGCAGGAATGACGGCCTATCTCCAGACTCTTGATATTGCAATAAACAAGCCATTCAAAGACAATTTGCGCATTGAAATTAATGACTACATTGAAAATAGAATGGAGAGAAATCAGCGTGGAAACTTTGTGAAACCTAAACTGCAAGAAGTTGTGACTTGGGTGAAGAATTCATGGGAGAAAATCACTGACAGTTGCATTGCAAATGCACTGCGAGCAGTCTACCTTGACAAGAAGTACTCATTTAAAGACAGTGCTATTGCTAAACATGAGAGATTTGGTCCACTGATTCTGAAAGAAATGGAGTCACAAGAAATTCACCAGGAAATTCAGGAATTGGATTGTTATGTTGATGTTCCAGAAGATGATGACATGATTGTCATTGAATAAATGAGTAAATTCTTGATACTGTAGGATTCACAGTTTGTCTGGTTTGTGTTGACAACTACCGTACTACCATACCGTATACAGGTAATAAATTTCCTTTATTTTCATTTAACAATAAATGTGTCCCGTATTCTTCTTCATGGAAAAATAAGACATCCCCTGAAAATAAGACCTAGCGTGTCTTTGGGGGCAAAAATTAATATAAGACACTGTCTTATTTTCGGGAAAACACGGTATCAACATAATTTGATGAACAAGAATGGATTCAGAGACAAATGGTAGGGGAGGGGGTTAGAGAGCAACCAAAGGACTTGTATGCATGCATATTAGCATATCCAATGGACACAGACACTGGGGCAGTGGGGGCTTGCCCGGGGTGGGAATGGCTGGGGGTGGGGGGGGGGGGGGTGGCGGTCAATTGGGGAAAAAGGAGACATATGTAAAACTTTAGATAATAAAAATAAAATAAAAAGTAAAGTTCCAGATGAGGGTAAAGAATAGGGAAAATTGATGATTCAAGTGATTAAAAGCAGATGCATAAAATAGCAAGAAGAATGATCATAATAATAATTAATAATAATCCTATCTAATAGAGGGAATATGCTAATTGACCATCATGCCCTCACAAGATGACAGCACCCACAGCCACAAGATGGTGGCGCCTAGTCCCCTCAGCCCTGCCTCATCCAGCCAGAGTACCCCAGTCCCCTCAGCCCTGCCTCACCCAGTCCCTGCAGCATCCAGCCTCATCCAGCCTCAGTCCCCCAGTCCCCTCAGCCCCAGAGGGGAAGGCATTTGGGGGCGATCGGGTCGGCAGGGGAGCAGTTAAGTGTCAATCAGGCCGGCAGGGGAGCGATTAGGGGACTATCAGGCTGGCAGACAGAGTGGTTAGGGGCAATCAGGCAGGCAGGTAGGCAAGTGGTTAGGAGCCAGCAGTCCTGGATTGTAAGAGGGATGTCCGACTGCTAGTTTAGGCCCGATCCTAAACTGGCAGTAGGACCTCCCCCAAGGGGTCCCAGATTGGAGAGGATGCAGGCTGGGCTGAGGGACACCCCCCTCCCGTGCACAAATTTCATGCACCAGGCCTCTAGTAATAATAATAAGAGCCTCTGCAGGTTTCAAAACCTCAGAGGACCAGCAACTAGAACAACTGGTTGCTGGGGGCCTGAAGCTCAGCCTCATTTCTGTTGACAAGAGCCCATTCACAGCCCCTCACAAACCTCCATTCACCCCCCTCTGACTGTCCTGGGGGATCATCGGGGGATGCCAGGACTACACACAGGGCATGTTAAACAAGATCGCAAGCTCTGCCAGGTACAGGGCGGAGGGTAGGACAGTTCATCTACACTGGGCTCCTAATCTAATTTACCCTCTTTGGAGTTTCCTTCAATTCCAATAATATTTCTTAAAAGGGGGGTTAAACCAGCCCAGAAGAAACCCGAGCTGCCGAGTTTTTGCTGTGTGCGCTTCCAGTTGAAAGGAGGCCACTGTCCACACACAAAGGAGGGGGCTCCGTGGAGCACTGCCCAGCGAACTGCCCCAGGATGCTTCCACACAAGTGTAAACACAACTCGTCTGTCCCGTTCATGCCTCTGGGTCACCAAGTGGAGAGGAACAGGGGGTCACTTCAACTGCACTTTAATTTCAGCCCAAGAACATTCTCTGAGCAAAGCTGAAAGCTCTCTCACACCACAGGGCACACTGACCTCCATCTGGGAGGGTGGAAAACAGAGAGGTTTAGGCAGCCAAGGAGTTGAGAATGCTTCTGCCACAATCCTGCTCTAGCTCCTCAGGCTCCTTGCACTTCAGTTTCCTTACCAGTAAACTGGGTTGACAATACATTTATCCCAGGGTGAGGTGGAAAACAATGGCCATAGGAGCTCAGTAAATTCTGACTCATTTTTCACTTCTACACATTCCCATAGCCCCACACTGACAGCCTGCAGGCCAAAGCCGGCCCACAGACATAGCTTTGCTACAATATTGTGTGTTCTGTATTTTAAGTAGCCACAACTAAATATTGTTCTAAAACTGCAGTTTCCGTTTATCTTGAAAAACTGCAATGCTAACATAGTGCCTTTGGTCACGTGACAGCTGGTGTTGCTTGTTTAGACAGCTCATCAGCTTCCTGACACAGCTGTGCTTGGCCCCTGATAACACAGACATTTGAACCTGCCAAATCTGCTAGCAGTCACAAAGGGGTGCACTCAAACCATCATCTCTTTTTCCTGCATCACATGTTCCTTTGGTACCCTAGTCCAATACTCAAGATAAACATGCCATTGGGCTAACTCTTCTCATGATGTAGCAAGAGATTGAATGTGAAACTGAAAGTCCAGTCAACCAGTTACATGAAACCAAGTGATGGAGGAGGGAGGTCAGAGACACAAGCCCCAAACCAGTGGTCGGCAAACTCATTAGTCAACAGAGCCAAATATCAACAGTACAATGATTGAAATTTCTTTTGAGAGCCAAGTTTTTTAAACTTAAACTTCTTCTAACACCACTTCTTCAAAATAGACTCGCCCCGGCCGTGGTATTTTGTGGAAGAGCCACACTCAAGGGGCCAAAGAGCCGCATGTGGCTCGAGAGCCGCGGTTTGCCGACCACTGCCCCAAACAAACCCATGATAGATTGACTATATCCAATTAGGTTCATTTGTTTTGCTTTGTGAATTTAGTGAAAATAGTTCATAGGAATAAATGAAGTATAAATCATGCACTTTAATCCTATTACTGTTAATTACTGTTTAAATGCATCTCTTTATTCTAAGATAATTTGAGCCAGCTTACACTTACAATCAAATATTAAATTAGATTAATTATCAAATAAATAAATAATGGGAACAAACTGTTAAGAGAGCAAGGAGAAACAAGCACTCTCATATTGCCGACTCAGTATGAGTATAAAATGGTACAACCCCTACAAGGGGGGATTTGGGAATATCTAATAAAATTCTAGCTGAATTTACCATTTAGAGCCCCCAAAACCCACTTCTAGAAATACATCTTAAAGATACACCTGCATAAGTGAGAAATAACGTAAGTGTATTAGTTACCTATTGCTGCATCACACATCTAGGCCTGGGGGGTTTACTGACACTCATCATTTCCAGGCAAACAGGAATTGTCGGTCATCCTAGTAACAAATTCCCCTAAAATTTAGCAGCTTAAAGCAAGGTACTTTTAAAAATTCACAGTTTCTGTGAGTCAGGACCCCAGAAATGGCTTAGCTGGACCTCACTTTAGTCTCCCTCAAGACTGCAGCCGAAGTGTCAGACAGGTTGGGGGTCCCATCTGAGGCTTAACAGGAGAGGATCTGCTTCCAAACTCACTTACCTGGTTATTGGCAGAATTGTGTTCCTCGAGTGATTGGAATGAAAGCTCTGCTGTGGGCTGGAGGCCGTACTTAGTTCCTTGCATATGGCCCTCCCTAACATGTCAGCTTGCTTAATCAAAGCCAACACAAAAAAAGAGAATTTCCTAGGAAGACAGAACTCACAATTTTGGTAACCTAACCATAGATGTGACAGCCTTCAACATTGCCTTATTCTATTGGTCAGTAGCTAGTTAATAGTGCCACACTCTATTGGTTAGAAGGTGGAGCTTACACAATGCCAGGAAGGAGAAATCACCTGGGTCCAACACAGAACCTGACCCCCGTATCAGACACACCTGTGTTCCATTTCAAATCTGAGGTCGTGATCAGCTTTACACAGGTGCAACTGACAGGGCTTTGCTTCAAGCCTGTGATGATGGCTAATATAGATGATAGTATGTATTCTGAGGAGTAACATAGATAGACAAGAGTGGAGTGTTTCTTGACTTTTATTTTTTAAACAAAAACAAAACAAACAAAAAACAGAGCTAGAGGGCAGAACACTGAAGTCAGATGCTACAATGGGAAAATCATGGCCTTCGCCTGAGTTCCCAATTGAGTTCCTAAACCCAGAACCCACTGATTGAAGGGGAGACTGAGTCTCCTTAAAGACCCCTGCAAGTCCATTACAAGTATATCCAACAAACATCCCCACAGTCCTTCCCCAAATAACCTACGGCCACTTACCAGAATAACTGTGTATTGGGAAAAGGAGAATAGAGAGATGTTTCAGGAAATGGTGCATGTGGGTTCTAAACCTTAAACACTACCAAGATATTAAAAATGTCATATACTATGGTTCTCTGGTTAGAAAAGTGTGGAGGATGGGTAAATGAAATTCTGGCCCAAGCCCACCTTATGGTGGGACTAATAGTTATTTCTCCACTAACTGAGTTTATAATTGGAATACATAAACTTAGAAGATGGAAATCCCTTACACTTGTTCCCCGAATGCTGAAGTTAGAGCTTTTATGGTAAGAAGGCCTAAGTGGAAGGCCATTGTGATTTTTTTTGCTCTAAAAGCTTTGGGAGATAGGTACATGCAAAGCAAAATCAGATACCACCCATTTTCTTCCTGGGCATCATTTGAGGTGAGACTAACAGTTCTAAAGCCAGCGTGTGCCCAGAGAGTGTGATTTTGATGCACACTGGATATGTTTCTGGACTCCTGAATATGTCCTCCACCCACTAGTCTATCTTTGTAACACATTAACAGGAGGTCAGTTATATATCCTCTATAGAGGTTCTATGTAGCCTCAACTAGACCCTCCCAATCAAGGTAATTATAGGCCACAGTTGGTCTACTCAGAAGGCTGTGGGGCAGGACTAGAGGTCACCTCTGAAAGTCCTACATCACTAGATCAGCCCACATCAGCTGCCCATCACTAACTTCTCCCCAGGGACAGCTCAGGTACAGGGAGGAGATCCACACTGGGCAGGTGTGGGAGCTAACCTGGCTTAAAATCCTCACTTCCCAAAGGAGCCAATACTGTGTCCATAACAAGTCCCAAATAGCTTGCTTGGCCCCCAAGGAGCACCTCTTACAGAAGTCACCACACTCAGGGAAGCCAAAGCACAGTGTCCTTAACAAAGCATGATTCTGTATAGTTCCGCCCCTTCCTGACACAATTTACCAGTCAGGGGTCATTTGTATCAGGACCAATGGGGCCTGGAAATATAGTTTGTAACCTACCCTTAAGCGGTTGCCAGTAACAGAGCTATATGGCTAACCTAAAGCCAAGTTCTCATTCAGAAGGAAAAGATTTGTTTACCCTTTACCCACCCATCGTTATATGAAAAAACCTACAGACTCTGTTCTTCTTTAGGAAGAAGCTACTGTTCCTATGTCTTTGGGGGAGCCACATGGAAAGATATGGGTGAAAGAAGAGGAATTCCAGAGCCAGCTCTGCCTCTTCCCTTGTTTTCTAGAGCAATCCCTGCTTGAAGCATGAGGCTGACATGCTTTTTGGTTCATCTGTCTGTTTGTTTGTTTGTCTGTGAAAGGGAGGCTACCATTGCAACAACCCAGCCAAATCTTAGGGCTTCACCTGACAGCCAGAGACTGAGTGTTGGGGACTAGGAAAGCAGAATGTAAATGTCACCACTCTCTACGGTGCCCTTCAAGTCAGAGGCAGGGTGGTCCTACCCAGGGTCCAGAAAACCTGGTGAATAATCAGAAGCAGTTCTCCTTAACCCCTGGGAGCTCACTGCCTCCCAGGTGGGCCTGCATGCCGGACACAGCCCCGAGTCGGCAGGGACCTCTCACCTTTCCTCTCTCAGGCCCCTGAGCCCATAGGCCCTTCCAGCTCGGCCCTGCCACGGTGCACCCTCTCTCCCTCTCCCAGGTCCGTCCCTGGGCTCCATCCATGTGCCGTGGTTTAGAGCTAAAGAGAGTTTAGGGTCCATATGGATAAAGGGAAGAATGAAAGTCAAGCATTTATTCCCACAATAATAAAATCATTTTCCTCCAGAGACTGATGCCTCAGTAAAACTCTCCTGCTCTATTTTGCTAAAAGGATCTTGGACTCTTTCCTCCCTCTCTGAGTTACATGAAGAACAGGTGCGGGATGGAACTCATACTGCACCTAAATAGCCCCAGTTTCAAAGAAACCTGCCTTGTTTATTCCTCCCCCAAAACAGAACATCCATGGAAAGAGGTGTGCCCTGAAAGACCTCCCCTCCCCCAAAGCTAAGCAGCAGGCACCTCTTCCCAGAGACCTGCATTTTCACCTTCAGGGCTCCGCCCCACCCTCCTCGTGGCCAGAATCTCCCTTTGCAGCGTGCCAACCGGCACCAGCCCAGCAGAGAACACTCGTTCTTTCCTCCCCCAGCAAGTCCAATACACATTTTTAGTGATTCTTGTGGGGCTTCGGTCAGCTGTCCAGAAAGCCAAGAGCAGGCTCTGGAAGGAGACAGAAGAGCTGTGGGCCAAGGAGAGGTGTGTAGCGATTCCTTAATGAACTTGTTGGAGGGGAGATGAAATGGAGGGCCACGTCCGTCCGAGGAGACAGGAGAGCTGGGGAAAGAGAGCAGATGCGGTGAAAGATACCCTTTCACGTTTCCTGTGCACTAGAAATCTGCAGATGTATGCTGGCAGGGCTACTGTCAGACAACGGGGAGGCTGGAGTTGACACATCTGGAAGTCATTTGCAGGGGGCAGAGTTCAAATGCTTTCTGCTTCAGCTGCTTTCAGACTTACCTAGCCCTGCAGGCTATGAGGGAGGGAGGGGCCGGCCATTCCGCCCCTGGGGCCTCACTCCCGGGAAAGCCCTACCTAAGCCCATGGGTTTTCCTCTATCGGTTCAGTCACGTGGAAAAGTCGAAATAATTATTTTTTAAAAAAAAGGACAGGGGAGGAGGGGTGCAAAAAGGGAAATGTGCCACAACTGAGAGAAGCCTGGCTGGAAATCAAGAAACAAAATGTACTTGGACCCCGTCCAGTGCATGAGTTAACTTGAGAGCAGAGAACAGCATTCAGGGGAGGGAAGAAAAGGCTTTCTCTGTGCAGAGTAACACCCAGGGATCACGCTCACACCACATTCCCTTTTCTCAGAAATCCTTGTACATTTTGCCTTCACTGATTTCAGGAATGCAGAGGGCTCTTGGTCCAGAGAGAACTGCTCCCGCTGGATGGATTTATGGGCTGCTGCGGAGAGAGGGCAGCGTCTCTGAGGGCTGGTCATCACCGGCACTGACCCGCAGCCTCCTGCTGCCGCTGTGAGACGGGTCCTCCCTCCCAGAGGGGGCAAGGTCGCCTCGGGTGTTCAGCTTCCCTCAGAGGAGAAACACATCTTTGGGGTGAAATTGTGTCCTGGCTCAAAGCTCCCGCCATGCTCAGCTGTGCAGCCCAGATTGGCTGCAGCTGCCAGCAGGCTGAGCTGAGCGTGGGCTTCGCGTACTTGTGTGTGGCAAGGGGAGCGTGCAAGGAGAGGAAATGAGTTAAAGGCGCCGGGGCACACCCAGGGGGGTTGATGTGGTCCCGGACCCCGGAAAGATCAGAGTCCACCTGGGGAGAGGACAGAGCACATGAAGAGATGAGTAACAAAATACATCTAGATATTATAATAGATGCCACATGTGAAATAAAACACATTCAAACAGATGTGCTCCTAATCCCCATCCCCAAACCCTGCTTACCTTCCTGTCCCCTCTACCTCGAAGCATGTCTCTGCCATCCCTGACATTGCCCAAACCGGAAATGTTTATTTCTCTCCCTCTGTCACCCCACATATCCCATTTGGCCTCAGGTCCTGGTGATTTTATGCCTTTAGCATATCTTGAATGTGTCCAACTCCCCATCCCACCCACCTCAGCATCTCTTGCCTGAATCACTGTAGCTACCTCTGAATTGGACTTGTTGCATGAATCCATCTTCTGAGTTATCTTTATGAAATATAATGCTGAGCATTTCACTTCTCTAAATGGTCCAATGGCTCCCTACAACTTTCAGCATGAAGCTCAGCCTCCTGAGCATGACGTACAAAATTTACATGATCTGCTTTTTGTCTTCTTTCTGAACCTCATCTTCTACATTGTGCTGGTAAATGTTGAACAAGCCTACCTCCAGATGCACCGTGTGCTATCTTATACCACAATTCCCCCTCAAACATCACTGAACTTTTCCCAACTTCCTGGCCATGCCCTCATCTCTCCCTCACCTGGGCCTCTGTATATCTTTCTCTCTCTGCCCAGAAAAGAGATTCGTTCCACGTCCCTCATCCTTAGGCCTCCTTTAAGACAGAGATCCTCCAAGAAGTTACCCTGTAACAAACACAGTGAACTGTCTGTCATGGCCACCAGAACGCTGCACTGTCTTGTGCGCTGGCGGGGCCTGCTGCTCTAACCAGGCACCATGAAGAACAAGCACTATTTTTTTTTCAATTACACTTGGCATCTAGTATTATTTATATCAGCTTCAGGTGTACAGCATAGAGGTTAGATATTTATATAATTTACAAAGTGATCCCCCTGATAAGTACAGTACCTACCTAGCACCGTACATAGCTATTCTAAGTGCCCATCAGTAAATAAGTGGATAAAAAACCTGTGGTACATATACACAATGGAATATTACTTGGTCATAAAAAAAAGAATGAAATCTTACCATTTGCAATGACATGGATGGAGCTAGAGGGTATAATGCTAAGTGAAATAAGTCAGTCGGAGAAAAAAACCATATGATTTCACTTATATGTGGACTCTAAAGAACAAAATAGACAAATGAACAAGCACTATTTTTATCTCTGTACCCAAGCAACCTTAAATGTTCAGTAATCACTGAATTAAAGAGTACAAATAATGCTGGGCTTTAATTTACTACCCTCTTCTAAAAAGTTATGTGTATCCTCTTGTAAAAAAATCAAGGTTGTGAATAAATGCTATAGGCCTTCCACAGACATCTAGCTCTGGGAAGTACAGAAGTCAGAGTAGCCAGCGAAGGCTTCTTGGAGTATGGTTTCCAGATTTAGCAAATTAGAGTACAAAATGCCCAGTTAAATTTGAATTTTAGATAAACAATAAATATTTTAGTATAAATGCAATATTTGAGATATATAGTAAAAAGTATTCAATTATCTGAAATTTATATTTAATAGGGCATTCTGTATTTTATCTGGCAACCCTATATTTGATGAGTCTGCATTTGAGCAAGAACTTGATGAATGAGTCAGATTTAGAGAGGACAAAGAGAACAGGGGCTGGGTCTTATCACTGGAGACTGGTTGGGTGTGGGGGTGGGGGCAATAAATACACAGCAGAGAATGGAAACTTTCAAGGAACTTTCAGTTGGTCCTTAGAGCATAGGTTTGTGACCACAGAGGTTGAGAGGCTGAAAAAGTGAAAAATATTGAAATAAAACTTGAGATCATCAGAGAGGAGACCATCGCAATTATCCACACATTTGTTCAGAGTTCATGAGTCCTGAATTGGCCTAGAGGCAACTGGAATAAAAGACAGGAAGGAAGGGCAGATTTTTAAACACGTGGGGAGTGGGAGGGGAGGTCTAAGGAATCCTCAAAGATTCAAGACTCTGGAGGAGGAGCCAGGTTGGAAGGAGCAGTCAGAAGAGGATATGAGAGTTAATTTCCCTCCCTCAGTATGGACCTTGCTAAGCTAGGCTGTTTGATACTTCCTATCATACCCAAAGGCCTCAGTGTCTCAGCCCACCCCTGCTGAGCATTGACTCAACAAAGGCACCAAGTGGACTCTGCGTTTCCAGGCCTCCTGGGAGAGTGTGTTTGTTTTAAATGCCAAAGAAGAGCCACATCTGAATGCAGATTACAGAGCTCAGCATATGCATTTGACCTGACGGCTCTTTCTGCACAGTTCATTCCCCTGTTTCTGCAGAGTGTTGACTAGACACCGCCTTGCACATGGTGTTCTGCAGAGCAAATGGAAGAGAAAGGATCCCTGCCCCTGCTAGGCTTCCCAGCATGAACTGAGCATCCCTAATGTAGAAAACGCAAAAAAATAAAAAATAAAAAATAAATACACTGCAGCTGAAGCGCCGATGAGCCTTGAAAGGCATCCAGCTGCACTCTTAAACCCAGCTGGTCTGTGTCCTGGTTAAATAAGGGAATAGACTAGCAAGTCTTGGGAAACCCGGTCCAAAAGGCTAACATGTCTGAGAGTGCTTGGCCTCCCTTGGAGGCACGAGGCTGGGGGCAAAAAGACTCGGTAGCAGGATGTTAAGAAAGATGGAGGGGTCCTACCTAACAAGGACTCTAAATAGCTGACTCCTATTGGAGTCTAGTTTCAAGGAGAGGGATGGGATTAGCAGTGACAGGTGGCCCACAAACCCATAGGGGGCAAACCGGAGAACCTCAAGAAGTCATGGTGGTGGCACCTGAATTCCCAACAGGTCACCGTGATAGGAAACATCCTGCCACTCTCACCATGTGCTCCATCTACTCCTCTGTCTCCACTCCTCTCCTGTGTGTCAATCACCCGGCCACCCACAAAGAGGCCAGAGAAGAGGCTCCCTGCTATCTCCTGCTAACGACCGGGACTGCCTCCTGCCCGGGACTGCCTCCTGCGAGCCTTCCCCTTCCTCTGTAAGGCCATCCAGCTCCACAGAGCTCATCAGCCCTTTCTCTTTTCCATTCTTGTCCTCAAGTTGATTCATAGCAGTATTCCTTTGGCCTCCTAATTACTGCCAGACATGAAGCTGATGGGTCGGGCTTTGTAGACACTATTACTGCCAGATTCTCTTCCCTTCATTGTCTGGAAGCCTGTCTCTATTTAAGCCCTAATCCTTTTTGCCATTTTTGACCTAGTTCCCAGTATTTTATATTTTTCCATATTAAGTTAAATAAGCCACTTGTCAGCCTGCATATATTTTATTGGATCCAGCTCTTCTTTTGTGACTCAAATGAATGCCTGGCAGAAAACAATTCCACCGTCCAGTTCCAGGGATTTATCCACTCTCTTAACTTACAGCATGAAGGACTAGATGAAAAGCCTGTTGATATTCCTTAACCAGGCAAAGAGGTGCTGTAACTCATTACCAACCTACTCCCTGCAGTCTTCAGAGGGGCCAATGTGTTTAAATATATCAAAAATATGAAACAAGTAGGGGTAAAGAACTTCTTACAACTGTTAAATCTACCCATTCCTGAATGAAGAAATTATAACAGTTGATGTGTTTCACAGATAAGGAGGAAGAAGTAATTGAACAAGAGAAGAAAAGGAGTGTGGGGAGTCAAGAGTCCAACAACAATAACTAGACACTCATCTAAGGTATAATTAATCCTCCCTCCTCCTCTTAAACCCCAGGTAACCCTATGTGTAACTGAACAAAAGCCTAAGAGGCACTGCTTTGGAAATTTTGTTTCTTGAAACGTGTATGGCATGACCACAGATCTAAACAAAGACATCTTTGGTGATACATAAACCACAGACTGGACCCCCTGCCCCTTTCTGAGCATATTTCAGAAGGCACCACAAACCCTTTGCTTCAAACCAAACTCTTAAAAGGCCCTCGCTATTGCTTTAATATGCTCCATCTTGCTTACCCATCATTCAGGGAAACAGACGATTTAGGGGTTTTTCAGGTAGTACTGCACTTAGCCTATTTTCTCCTCCCAAACCAAGTATTTTCACAGCTGACCAATTGAAACTGCACAGCCCGTGGGAACCTTGGGAATTGCACTCAGAAATAATGTTGAGGTCGTTTTATAATCCCAGCAAGGAGTGGTATCAGCCTTACCCTGCCTGGTGGCAACTTGCATTGTGCAATGCAGAGATAACATCTGGAACATGTGAGAAATAAGAAATAAAAGCTATTGGTTTTGGCCCTCCAAGAAGAGAAGCTGATGCTTATCCAATTTTTATCAAATTATAGAGTCAATCCATTCTGATTTAGAAGAGTATTTTTTATGACTGATAAAATATCAACAGTAAAAAAAAATAAAATAATTAACAAATAGCTGTGGCAAATATATGCTATGTACTTTCTATGCATTATTTTAACACAACCATCTGTCACATGGGTGTTGTCATAATGAACGTTCTGTAGGTGGAAACCTGAGATCGTTAGCTAACCAGTGTCCAAGGACAGACACTTGGTAGACACGCACCGGTCCATCTAAGCCCATAGCCCGTGCTCCTAGCTACAATGCTTTAAATTATGCTCATGATAAAATAAAATAAAAAGTTTTAATTAGTTATGTATAAAGGAGAACAAGACCAATTATAACCACACTCACTCAGAGACGTGATCAAACCTCCTCAAACAAAGACACATTATATATACACTCACGGTTTCACATGCTTAACGTGCTGTTGTACAAGCTTTGTGTTTTCATTCGAAATACACTGTGAAGGTCTTTTACATCAATAAGTACACTTCTACCCCATCGTATTTAATGCTCTTTTCCATTGTTATCCCTACACCACAATGTATGTAATCCATCCTCTTGTTGGACATTTTAGAGAGTGCTGTGATAAATATTCCAGTAGCTAACTTCTTACACACATCTTTATATCTGCTAGATAAATTCCTAGAAACAAGATATACATTTTTTACATATTACCAAATTGCCTTGGGAAGTGTGAATTTTCATTCCTGTCAGCAGCATAGTAAACAGCGTCCTCTTCCCCACACCATTACTAACATTGGGTCTTTGCATTTTATCACCTTTGCCCATTTGAAAGGGGAAATAATAAGATCTCCTTGGTGTTTAACTTGCTCTTCCTTAATTAATACTGGGGTAGAACATTTTGGTTATTGGTATTTGTATCAGTTCTTTGTGAACTCTCTACTCATGTCCATAGCTCATTTTTCTTAATACAGTAATCATTTGCCAAAACAATGTGTCAAATATATTTTTCTAATTTTTCATTTGTTTTCTTTTTCTAATTGCAAACAACTTTATCTATTTAAGTTTTTAAAACTAAAATTTTATTTCTTAGAACAGTTTAAGATGTATATAAAAATTACAAAGATAGCACAAAGAGGTTCCATATACCCTGTACCAAGTTTCCCCTATTATTTATATCTTACCTTAGTTAGTGTGGTATGTTCGTTATAGTTAATGAACCATTATTAATTCCTCTTGGCTGTGGCCATGCCTTAGACTTTTCTTGCATTTATTGATCTTGACAGTTTTGTGGATAATTTGCAGAATATTCCCTGTTGAGGTTTATCTGATGTTTTTCTCATGATAAAGATTTTGGGGTTGGCATGGATGACCAGAGGTAAAGTGCCATTTTCATCATTTTATATCAAGGATATACTAATATGACTTATTCTGTATACTAACATGACTCTTGATCAACAGCCAAAGCAATGCTTGTCAAGTTTCTCCTTTTACTCTTATTTCCCCTCCTTTCCATTCTGTGTTCTTGGCAGAGGGGATTGGGGGAGGTGCTATGCACAACCCACATTTAGGAGTAAGTACTTATGCTCCCTCTCCTTGAGGACAAAATATTTACATAAATAATTCTGAGTTCTTCTAATTGCAGAGAACTTTATATTTTTCTCTTTTTTCTGGTTTCTGCCATTGGCATTATCCTTATAAAAAACTTCAAGGCTATAAAAATACCTATTTTTTTGTACTTCAAAGTATTTTTTATATTGAAATGTTGAGTTTATCTAGAAATAAATGTTTAATTTATCTAATAATTAATTTATTAGTGTAAGATGTACTTTATTGCTTATACTATATTAAGCCAAGTGTCCAAACACCATTTGCTAAATAATCTATGAATTCATAACTCATTTGTAATTACATATTTATTTTATACAAAAACTTTGTATATAGTTATGCTCATTTCTAGAATTATTGCTCTATTCCATAAATTGTTCTCCTACTCTGCCACCCCTATTATCTGTCTTAGTTATTATAGCTTTATAAGCCATATTAATGCCTCAGAGGGCAATGTTCCCTTCAGTATTATCAACAGTTTATTCATTTAAATGCATTTAAGAATTATTCTGGTATTATGGTTAGAATTAGATTACATAACTAGAATAATTTGGAAAGAATTGATAACCTTACGATCTGACTAAATTGTTCCTTCTAGGAACAAGCAAGGCATATCTACTCAAGTTTTATTTTTCTCATTAATGTATTAACTTTCTTCATATATATTATAATGTGTAGTATTACTTAAATAAAATCATCTTCTCTCTGTTACATTTTACAACTGGCTATTGTGAAACTTAGATTTATACAACTAAAATCAAGTTGACCTCATTCTCACAATAGTAAACTTGATGCCCAAAGACACTAATTGTCATTTAAAAGTCTCCCATTTCATCAGCCACGCAACTTAGTAAGTAGGGGCAGCTAGTCCTGACAACTCTGCCTCCAGGATCCACTTCCCCCTCTCTACCACCAACACCCTGGTCAATGCCTTGGCTATTATTATTATGACTTTCCTGCTCCCCCTAACTGGTTTTCCTGATTCCACACTCCTTCCTTTAATCCATTCTTTGAATTTCAAAAATGAACAAATGATATCACTTCCCTGCTTAAAACTTTCCATGGGCTTCTTAAATCCAAATGTCTTACTCTAGCGCACAGGACTCTACATGATCTGGGCCCCAGGTACCTTTCCAACCATATCTCCTACCTGCCCTCCCATCTCAGTGTGCTCTACACATGGCATTTCCTCAGGGTCTCTCTGCAAGCTCTTCTTCTGCCTGGGGGCTCTTCCTGGTCCCTGTCACTGCTCCTTCTGATCCTTCAAAGCTCATCTGAAGTGTCACCTACTCAAGGTCCTTCCTACCCATCCAAGATAAAGTAGACCCTGTTACTCTCTTATCACATCCTCCTGTTTTATTTTTACAAAAACATTTAGCACAAAATTTTAATTTATTCATGTATTGTGTATCATTTCCCCTCAACCTGGCTCTCTCCCATCTCCATCGTGAAGACAGGGTCTCTGAACAGCCTTAATCTGTCTTGAACACTGTTGAGTCCCTAGGGACTAGGTAAGTACCTGGCACAGAGCAGATGCTCAGTAAAAAAATCTGTGAAATTAATAATTCATTGAATAAAGTCAGGTCTTCTGAGTGCCAGTATACCTTGGTCGGTGCAAGCAGGTCATATTCTACAACCTAGAAGACCTGTGTTTGCATCTCAGTCTTAGTCCTCATTTAATTTGAGTCCTCAGGAAAAATACTGAAAGCCTTGGAATATTGCTTCCTTTAGTCATAAAATGGGGTGATTAGTAACTGCCTCATAGGATTGGCTTGAGAATTACATGAGAAAACATGTATAAAGCACCAGCATAATTCCTGGTATAGAATAGGTACCAAGATCTGTTAGTTTTTGCTCATTCCTGAGCTATTTCACTCACCAACTAGCATCTTTACCTAAGTTTCAACTAGGGAGCTATGGAATTTAATGCTCAGCTTTAAAGAACCTCAGTATTAGATTAAGTAAGACTTTCAAATTAGTACAAAGTAGGAAGTGCTACCATTTGGGATGGCTCCTTGTTGCAATTTTTTTCTGAAATTCAGAATAGGCATGTCAGCAAATTATTTTCTACCTTAAATTGGAACATGGAATCAAAGACAAGGACAGTCGAACAAGTCAACAGCAAAAAAACTTCATTTTGCTATAGATCAACACAATTTGGGTCTTAATCTTAATACCACACTAGGGGAAAATACTCATTGCTCAGATGTCAGATAGCACACTGGAATTATGAAAGGTGGCATTAACCATAATCCCCAGAGGACTATTAAAACTTCAAATACATGGATGATGGTGGTTTCCTGAAGCAATTTCGCTGAGTTTCCATGAGCCTCCAACATCAGGGGAGTACATAAATTACATAAGGCTATAAAGTCTGACACAGTAGAAGTGGTTCATTCTCAAAAAGGAAATGAATTCTTTGACCTTGACTATCAAAACACCACCATTGATTTTTCTTCGCTTCCTTTGGAATTTATAATTGAGAAACCAGTTCAATTTGTTTCCCTTTTATTTATATTTTTGAGAGGTGAGCACATGGGTACAAGTTTCTTAAATCTTAGGAAGGGTAGGCAGGTCACTGAAAAGGCTAACAATATTAGTCTGTGGCACCCTCCAAATCGTAAGCAGCCCTACTTAGGATCAGGGCTCACTTTAGTTGAAATACTACCTGGAAAATAGTGGGCACAACAGTTCAGGTCACCTAATAGCAACAGTACAGGTGCTATTATGAAGAGGTAATACATAGCTTGTTTGTTTGTTTTTAGTTTTAACACACAACATGTGTTTTTCCAAGAGGTGCTGGAGAGGATGCAGCCAGCACCAGGCAGGAGCACCCGCCCAGCACAGGTACTGAGAGCACCCACTCCAGGGTGCTGCCAGGTTTGAATTCCTGTTTCACATCTTAGGCTGGGTGACCTCAGCAAAGTTACTTCATCCTTTTGTGCCTCAGTCTTCTTATCTGTATAAAGGAATGATAATAGCAGTACCTACATTGTACGGTTGGAATGAGGACCCAATGGGGAGTTAGAATTCGTAGGGAACTAAATAAAGCTGATTAAAGCTTTTATGTAAATCGGTTCCAACTCAAGGGAGATTTTTAATGTTTTTGCTCCATGACCTCGTGTCTTCGGTGGGAAAGGAAGGGATAAACCCTGCCTTTAATGGGATGATGGGCAGAGACTCTCATCACCCAGCCCCACCTTGTCCCTACTTTGTCCCATAGGTGGCAGAGGTCAATATGAGTTGTGAAGAAACTGACACAAGTGAAATGATAAAAATCCAATCCAACTCACCTTAATATTCAAAGGAGGATTCAGAAACTGAACCCTGGTCCTTCGGTTTCCAGTCCTGCCTGCCACTTTCTGCAGGTGTCATTACAAACAGTGACCTGTTCTCAGAGCACAGGTCCTGAGAACTTGCTTGGCAAAGGGCAGATATCAAAATCTCCATGTGCAGAGGGCCCCATGGTGCCAAAAGAAGTAAATAAGACAGCACCACTCTAATGCTCCCAAGAATGTAAAGGGAAAGAATGCTTCAAACTCTTCAGTGTCGATTTGGCTGTGCCTCGGGCCTCACCATCGCTGCCTTGCTGTCTTGCCTTTGCCCCTGAGTACTGAGTGATCTCTCTGAAATCGGAAAATAACTTTCAGCACAGCCCCTGAGAGGAAATTTAAATGAAACTTCTGAATGGCCCACCTTACCACTACATGGGGGCAATTTTTTTAAACTAAGGTTTGTGAGAAGGAAGAGGAATTCTGTGAACCTAACCTGGGTGTCCACCTAAGAGGGCTGTTCACAGATTTCAGGCTAGTCCAGATGAGCTGTGGATTTCTCAGCCCCCAGGGCAGACTCTCCTAACGAGAGGATAATTCTGGAAGATGATTCTAGAAAGTGAAACCAAAGACAGTGTCGATCCATTCATCAAAATTGCAATAATGAATAGCCTAATGGCGATGGCAGAAGAAAGTGGAGAAAATAAAATGTTAAAAGACGGAGAGGCAGTTAGGAAAACTGCATACTGATCATTTTTTCTTAGGACACACCATTGAGAAAAATTAAGTCTTTAACCTCCTATAGCTTCCTGTGGCTCAGCCCCAGAAATCTAATTGAGAGACTCGGGTCTGCAGAAGGCTGCTGTCTGCTCTGGCTGCAGAATCATATTAGAAACATGTGACTCAATTACCGTAAGAAACGAAGAATCGCTGCTGCAGCCTCATTACATAGACTGTATGCCCAGACGATGCTTTTCTAATCTTTTTTTTTCCTAATCTTTGTTTACAGGTCCTTCTCTCCCATTATCTCTAGCACACAGATGAAGGAGAAAGCTCAGGGGACACAGCATTCTATTAGGTTCTTGGGTTTCCCAAGAGTCTTTTGCATTTCCATTGTAGAAAAGACCCAGGAATGAGTGCCTGTACAACAGACAGAAGGACAATAACTTATGGGAAAGCATTGTAATATTATGAGATTACAATACACTTTTTATCTTTGGAGTTAGTCAAGATGTTAGACCCACAGTGGTTTCTTACAATTGCATGCCTCTCTCCTCATTCTATCTGCCCACTGCACATTCTGAGACAGGATAAATGCATCTTTCTGTTTGTTCACAAAATTTTGCTCCAATAGTATTTGCACAGAATCAACCCCTCCTGAGGCTCGGGGTCTCATCATAGTTTTGCACTTTCTCAGTCTCCGGCTAGTGGCAGGTGTAAGCAGCTCAGATGAGTCAGCAAGCTTTCAGAGGAGGAAGTAGCAGCCAAGATGTAGTCTCAAATCTCCCTCCCTGTTCAGCCTTTAAAACCCTAGCCCCAGCTCAGTGCCCGGATCTCAAGAAATGTTCTGTGAGTAAATGAATAGACGAGCAAATTAACCAACCAAGGACTGCAACTAAATGGCCAGGGAGCCTCAGGAACATGGGATGTTGATACCTGCTAGAAGTACGACTCTCATTAAATATATAGTTGAAGCTGCAATCACCAATAGAGAACTCCCAAAGGAGCACAAGAATTTCTGATGGCGGTATCCAGAATTGGCTGTATTCGCTTAATCTTCTATGGCATGCAGTTTACATAGCCTGTGGGGGTAAAATCATAAGGAAGTAATATTGATGGTGATAATGATAACAAAACAACCAGTAAGGGGCATTACAGGTTAATTTACCATAAAGAGTAATATTACTAGTAGACGTTATTTTTGATGATGTCCTTGTTCTGAGATTGGGCAGTGGGCTCATAAGTGTTCATTACTCTACTAAAAATATTGAACCAAAGATTGTAATCAATAATCAATAAAATTCTGTGTAGCTAGAGGTTAAAAGTAAACTAAAGAGAGCAAATCTCACAATATATAATTCTCAACCTATTATTATACTTATCTACCTTTGCAAAGTACTTCAACTTAAACAGTACTCGGTGTTCGATTTCAGTTACTGATTTAGTTTTGTCTAAGGTTTAATAAAACCCTTGTTAATATGGAAAGTGGTCAATAGATAGCTCTCAATATCCCTAAGTGAGCTGAACATGTGATATATACAAGGCTTTGATTACAAAGAGACGTTCTGTTTTAGGGCCATTATGTACTGGGGACCTATCCAAATCTACACAATAAACTATGTTTAAAGAAAGAAAGAAAACAAAAACAACAGGCTTCCACTATATTCAGGCACGTGGCCTGAAAGGAAGACTTGTGAAAACCAGTTCAGTGCTATGTTCCCTCATTCATGAGCAATGTCCTCGGTTGTCACAAACACTAATCATGGTTAAAGTGCAATTCCGAGGACAGGATTGAATTAGCCAATGTCCCAACAACAATAACAACCATAAAAAGAGGATGAACTGAGTGATGACTTTACCCTTGCGTAAGGCTTAGCAAATTTTTCATGATATTAGAGCCCGAATTTGTTACCAGGCTGCCGAAGGAGCAGAGCGCTGTGGAGCCGGATGAATGATCCTAGTGACTATGACGCCACTGACCAGTGTTCTGCTCATTCCCTCAAGAGTCAGCACCAACTCTGACCATACACACTTCATTTGTGACCTGCTTGTACTTACCTACAGAGAGCAACCCAACTAACAGTGAAGAGGTTAGACTTTAAGTTAGACGGAGTATTTTACCCTGCAAGTCTATAATGGTGCCTATGAAGAGCCAATCAGCTCTGGGTTGGGAGCTAATTCTGCAACAGGAGGATTTTTTAACATGAAGAAAATGCCATTTTTCTCTGTATTATTAAATCTCACAATTGAAACCTGGACTATGTAAGACTGTCATCATTCGAGTTGCCTTTACAATTATTCTAAAGGTGGGTCTCATGGTTTGCACCCTGCCATGCGTGTACCTTAGAGGGAAGTCCAATGTCACAGGATACAATTGAAGGAAAAGACTTTATTGAAGAAAGTGGATGCCTGCACAGTGAGGCTCAGCAAGAGCAGAGGGGCTGGGTCACCTACTGTCCCCATAGAGCAGAAGCCAGGGCAACTGCTGGACACGCCATGTGGCTCATCTACTACTGAAGGAAGCCAAGCCCCACTTCTCTATACGTCTGCAAAGGCCATGAAGGAGAAAATGGGTTTGTTACAGAACTTGCAGACAGACTCCTGCTACAGGTGGGCTGGGTTTAGAGGCCAGGTGCTTACTGACCTTGTCCAGGGAAGCCAGCCAGCCATGCAGCATCCAGCAATCATGAGGCTCGCTGGATTGCAGGCCTCCCTGCTAGGGAGAAAGGCCGTCCTTTGCATGAAAAGCTGAGCTTAGGGACTTGAGGTCACTTGCAGACACCTGTTCTTTGCAGCACATTATGACCCATAAAAGTTTACACAACACGGAAATAAAATCATGATAACCTAAATTTTTCGCTACCCTGTGTCTTAATTGGCCTCTTTGGAATGATCCTTTATAGCTAATCCTATCTAATAAAGAGAGAATATGCAAATTGACTGTCACGCCATAACAAAAATGGCTGCGCCCACAGTGGAGGCAGGAATTCTGTAACACAAGATGGCTGTGCCCACAGCAGAGGCCAAGTTCCCGTAATGAGCCTTAACAGCAATCAGCAGGGACCTGAGGCTGCTTGGTGCTTGGCTGGGGCAGGGGACCTGAGGTTGCGCCCCCTGCCTGGTAGGGCTTGACAGGGGAACCTCAGGCCACACACCCCCTCACCCCGGTGCTAGGCCAGGCGACCTGAGGCCGCACCCCCTACCCAGCAGGGGTGGGGCCGGCCAGGTCTGGATCTAGCCCAATGGGGATGGGGCCGGCCAGGTCTGGGTCTCGCGCAATTTCAAGGCACATGTGGGTGGGCAGGGACTTGACTTTGGTTCCCATGGCATGCCCCAGACTCTGACAGGAGGAAGATTTTCATATACATTTTACTAATTTTCTTTCATCTCTGACACTTCTATTATAGAGAAAGGGCAAATAGCAATATTAAAATATTTCCTCTAATTAATTCCTTTTTAATGTACATGAATTTTGTGCACCGGGTCACTAGTGTTAAATAAAGCATTCTGTGTCTTCTTAGAGGAAGAAGGCATCCCTTGCCAGGTTTCTCTATTTTCATAAAAAGAGCATACATATTTCTCTATGAACAACTATAAATCCTTTGCTTCCTTTTATGTTGTAATCTATTTGTTATACTAGGACTAATGTGAGAAAACACAAATCTATGGTGTAGGTCACGCCTGTCACCAGAGCCCCTTGCCTGTGACAAGGCCCTGGGATTGACCACCTGCTTCTCAGCTGCTAAGCTCCTGACCTGACTCCCTTCAGCAACAAGACATACCTGTTTTCTCCTCATTCTCTAACAATAAACAGTGATGTAATATATGGATCAATTAACCCTATGAACCTTTTTTTGGTATCTAGTGTGTAGTGAAATTAGTGGTGAGAATTCTACGCACTCAGAGAGGATATCTTTGTCAGGAAAGGCTTCTGAATTCCTTACTTTCTGTCTGTGGAATTTTTACACTTGGATTCAATTGGGCTCACTACCAGGTGAGAGGCTATATCATCACAGCTCATGAGCCCTCATGGAGCATGTCCTTGGGTCTGGTCGGTGTCCGCCTCTTGTCCTGACCTGTCTCTCAGATCTTCATTTTAGAGTTTACCATTACTTTATTGTATGTGTATTGTTGCAGACCACTTCCTTCCCTTTATGGGATGAGGTTTTGTGTAAATGAATTAGTAATAAATACATTATTTATTACACACATTGGGTGTTGTTCCCTAATGGTTGGTTTTTGGTGTATGTGAATCTCAAAAATGGAGCCACTGTCTACAGCTTTTGTTGACCAGCTATTAAATACTTGGTTGGCTATGAATATTGCCAAAACAGTGTACTGAACTTGGGACCCCAAAATCTCAGTTTGATTCCTGACCCTGCATTTGGTTATTTTCCCTAAATGTTCCTTTCCCCTCTGTTGTTTCTTCATACTGGGGAGGGGAGGGATGTCATAAAAATAAATGCAAAAGGCATATTCCACAGGAAATTACCAAAGACTCTGCTATATTCTTGGCAACACTTTGCAGTCAGGAAGAAACTTCTCTTTAAGAAAAAAAGAAAATATCATATTGAAATAATTTATTAACTGATTAAATACCAAGATAAGGTATGACTCAAGTCTCATTAACAAAATAACTCTGGGCCAAGTCTCCAAACCTCTTTTATGAGCCCTTGAAGGATTCCTTAAACTAAGTTTCCTAAGGTCTAGAACAGATTGCTTGACCTTGAGCCCAAATCAATAAAATTCTCCCAAGTATCTCCCTGAGCCCTCTGGGTGAGGGCCTGACAGCTGGACAGGGGATCACCCAGGAAGTGCAGTGTGTACCATGCCACATGTCGAGGAATGTCGATAGCGTCAAGAATCAAGCAGGTACTTGTCTGCTTCCTGTGGTCCTCAAGCACTGGGAACTAGACGAAGGCACCAAGTTTCAACTGCAGCAAATCATGAGCAAAAGGGGCAAAGGACAATAGTGCAATTTTAACAACAAGCAGGGGGCACTTTTTTTTTTTTTACACCAAAGATGTCCGGAAAATACAACTAATGGGCTACCATGTAAACAACACTTTTCCCATAAGCAAAGCAGTCTTGCAACTGTCAGTGACCCAGGTCTTCCAATCCACTTCTCTACAGTGGGCCTTGGAGACCCCTTCATGATATACATGAGTGAAGAAATGAGCAAAGGAGCAACGAAATGCATGTCACTCCTACCAAAAGTTCAGAACCACTAGAGGTGGTTCAATCAGAAATGTCAACATAAGCCTCAGGTCTTCCGATGCTGTCAGAATGGTTCTCAGTTGCTCTTACTTTTATATTAATCAAGACTCCAGCTGGTTCAAGGTTTGTCATCATAGAATGAGATGCCATTTTTATGCAAATTAGAAATTCAATTCTTTTGTGATGCATCTCTCTAAGATCTATAAGGATATTTCTTTTCTTCTCAAATATTGTGCCACATTCCATTCCAATTGCCATAGGACTCAAAGGATCTATTCTAACTTTTTTTTAATCATCAAAATATCTGAATATTTTAAGTATGGCTGTGTGATGAAATGTCCTAAATAAATCATTTAGATCCCCAAGGCACTATGGGGCTTGACATCAGAATTGACTAGCCCACATACATGAAAGTTCTGTATGTATGGGAGGTAGCCAGCCTGCTGTTCTAGAGTAAGCAGGGGTAGGGTAGGGGGTGGGGGGAAGGGGGGAGCACCTCTCCCCACTACACTCCTTCCATACACAGTCACCAGCCCACACACAATCATTCTCTCCACACAACTTTCCAGATGACACAGAGGCACCTCTACTAATTATAGGCTAAAACCTACTACCCTAAATAGAATTCTATTAGAAAATCTAATACTAGATGTATAGTCCTCTTAAACACTTCAAAACAACAAAAAGCACCTTTTAAAAACATTTGCTGTAGGCTCAGATTCTGCCAACATGTTGAGTATCTAGTATGTATCACCATACGTGGAGTTCTATATTTTCATCAACATAATTTTTCCTGAAGCAGGAACCACTTGATTTCTATATCATGAATTGTATTTTCAGTTGGATCAATATACTTGCAGCATGAATTACCTGAGAGATATCACAGCTACAGTTTCCATGATTGACTAGTACTTCTTTCCTTAACTATGGCAAAAATCCAGCCATGTTCCCAGGCCTCCTACTTTGTGGATGGTAAAACAACAATATTATGCTAAGGTAGAAATTAATAGAAAATTATACAAGAGAAGTAGGCAAAAACGTGTGTGTGTGTGTGTGTGTGTGTGTGTGTGTGTGTCTATCCATGGGTGTTACTACATGTGTAGCCCTCATCTGGCTGTGGAGGAAGCAGGCATTGGAAGAGAGCAGCTCACTTTTTCTTTCAAAGAGATCCACATTATTTCACCAGGTTTTTATCTAAATACAAATTGCAAGACAGCCTAGACGTTTCCCTTTCACTTCCTTGTATTTTTCTCCCTTGAATAATTTCCGGGCTCGACTCCGGATTCTGTCACACAGCAGCTTTGTGACAGTTGACAGGTTACTTAACTTCTCAGACTCTCTCCTGAAGAACAGAGATATTAACATCATCTGACTTAGGGTTGCTATGGGGATGAAATAAGGAAGCCTCCATGTGAAGTTCTGGGCGCCTCTCCTCACTTGCATTAGATCACTTTCCACTCCTGGCCTTTCTTCAAGCGTATGCTTATCAGAACCACTGTATCAACACCCCAGTTTCATGTACAAACTTGCAAAATATCAGCTCTTCATCTCTCTGCCCTTCAGTAAATGGGTACCCTGTGCACACACACAATGCACAAACATGAAAACATTCACTTTTAATAACAGTGGCACCGGCATCAAGGAAGTCGCTTAATAGACAACATGTTTTAAAGTCAGGAATTATTTTCCAAGTATTAATTTACCAGCTTTCCACACGCCAAGTTCCCAATGTGGCCAAGAACATTGGAGACCTTGCAGGCTTCATGTTTCCCCTAATGGGGCACTAATTGTTTTCAAATAAATGGCCCTGGTATGCAGGCTCTCTATGGAGAATGAAAGTGGGTTAGGGAATGGTTAACTTAACCCATCATCTCATGACTGCAATGGCACACTCAGAAGATTCCAGGAAAGTTCTGCTTGGGATTAAATATGTTTAATATTCAATGAGATTATTTAATATTTGGATGACAAGAGTATCAATTGTGAAACACCTTTCTCAAAATTAACAATGCAATTCTATCACTGCTCCCCAGAACATTTACTTTTCCAAAAATAATCGTATCCTCAATACAAAGACACAGGCGCACACACATAAGCATCACACACACACTCCACTTTCTTGATACAAAGTATTTTCTCTGTGAAAGGCTCTTTAATTTGGCAATCTTTTTTTAGGACATTAAAATGAGGTGTTTTCGCAGCGCCACCTTGTGGTAGTAAGCCATTTCAAATTCATCCATCCACCATCACATAGAAGCTTCTCCTTCCTTGCTTTTTTTTATGCATTTTTTTTCATTTGAATTCATTAATCATTCCTCAATATTAGTGTTACTGAAGATAAGGATTTCATCAAAACTCAAAGTAGCCATTTAAAAAAAAAACCTAACAGACAAGCAGTAATGTGAGCCCAAGTAGAACCTATACACATATGAATCTCTCTGTTTTTAGGGGAAAGAAGTGTCACTTAAAATGAACCAAACTTATTAAGGAGAAGCAAAAGGAGAGGACGGTTTTAAAAGAAAGCTAACCTGATTTAGAGCATTTTGGTGAGAGTTCCCCCTTATAGCGCCACATTTCCTGCTGTGCTGCCAGTCTGAGAGCCAGGCAGCTCAGACCAGCCAGCAAATGCTTCTCAGCACAAACAATGGAATATTAAAGCCATTGATATTCTCACAGCAGCAGGGATCATAGACAGGTGCTAAAGGAATTGCTTGTTTATAAACAAATAATCAAATATTCCTTCCTTCTTCCTCACTTCTGCTCCCTCTCAAATAACTACCAGCATCCCTTTCTCCAAGGGCTAGAGGGCTACTTGGGGAAAATAATAATAACATGATTTTTTTCCCTAAATCACTACACCTGCAAGGGTTTAGACATTCATTAGAAGCAGGCAATGTATAGGCTTTTTTGAGGATGAGATCATTAAATCCATTGAAAACTTCATCTAGCCTTTGAAAGTCCTTGACCTTTTCAGCTTTGAAACATACGTGATGATGTGGATTCACATAATGAACAATGAGAATAGAGGACTAGAGAGAAGACTCAAGAATAATGGCCACAGAGCCCTAGCTGGTTTGGCTCAGTGGATAGAGTATCGGCCTGCGGACTGAAGAGTCCCAGGTTCGATTCCGGTCAAGAGCAGATGCCCAGGTTGTGGGCTCAATTCCCAGGTAGGGGGCGTGCAGGAGGCAGCCAATCAATGATTCTCTCTCCCTCTCCCTTTCTTTCTGAAATCAATAAATATATATTTTTTAAAAAAGAATAATGGCCACATAATATCCACTCATGAGTCAAACCAAGAGTACCCAGGCAGCTGAAAGACCTTCTCCAATGGTGAGGCCCAAGGTGATGGTGACCTCCTGATTTAAAGGTCAAGTTCAGAAACACACACATAGGCACACACATGGACACATGTGCACACATGCACATGCATGAATACACTGGGACAATCATCCATTTCATTGGCATAGGCATAGGGTTTAACCCAACGTCCTTATATCCAAGGCCTCAGACCTGGGTCCAAGTCCCAAAAATGCCGGAATGGGATGGGGGAAAAAATCAAGTTGTCAACTTCCATGCAAGATGAAAGTGAGAGAAGTAACCTTTGTCTATTGGAGATTTTGGTTAACAGGAACAAAAGCTTAGCATGAGCAGATGACAAATGAGGGTGAGATAGTGGGGGGAACTATATACCTGACTCTGAGGAGGAAGGGATGACTGGAGCAGCCACAGGAAGCTCCGAGTAAGCCACAGAAATCACCCAAACCCAATGCATTGTCCATGAGTGCAGGGCCCTGGAGGCCTGCCCGATTCAGACAGTTGAACTTCCCAGGTCTGAGTGACTCCCACAGGCCGAGACTGTGACCGGGCAGTGAATGCCTTCCCTTCCTGGTGACCCTGCATTACATTCCAGTAAGTCCTCCCGGGGTACAATTGTTCCTTTATCTTCGCAGGAAGGAATTTGTGATTCCTTCTGGAAACGGGAGTGTTGTGGGTGTCAGGCTCATTCTCTTGGCTGCTGGCTCAGAGTCTGACCATATACAGACCTGGAAGGAAGCCCAATCATGTGTGGGCCATGATGCAACGACCCCGCTGCCCACCAGGCTGTGGTGGCTTTAACTCTCTAGGACCCAGTAGCCTCTTGGTGACCACAAATAGAAATTGTCATGACTCCAATGGTATAAAACATGGGTCAGCACGCTGTAGCCCCCAGGCTGAATCTTACCACCTGTGTCTATAAATAAAGTTTTCCTGGAACCCAGCCAGCCTCATTCATGTCAGTATCCTCTACGGCTGCTTTGACACAACAATGGCAGAGCTGAGTGGCTGCAACAGCAACCATGGGCCTGCAGAGCCTGAATTATTCACTATCTGGCCTTTTACAGAGAAAGACTGCCAGCCCCTGGTTTAAAGAAGGGCCATCCAGAGAAGGCAGTGTGGTATACCAGAAGGACCATGAGAAGGGGACTCCAAAGGCCAGGGTTCTAGCCTTGGCTCTGGGAGAAAGCACCTGGTCTCTAGCTCTGAGTGACCTCCAATGTCTCTTTTAGCTGCAAAAGACACAAAACTTCCGTGATTTCAGTATTTGGTAAGGCACAGGGTTTCAGATACCAATTTTACTGCCAAATACTTTTCAGTCTCAAAAAAAAAAATGTCATTTTGCTATTTGTAATCCAAGGATTATAATATTTTAAATCATTAGATTGGTATCTATATCTAGTTCTTAAAAAATAAGCACACACAGACACCCATATATGCGTACACCAGAGCAAGCCAACCAGCCCTCTGGTATAAGCATAGAGTTTCACACGCAAGTTCTTACACTGACCTTCCATGGGAAAGACGTGCATTCTAGGGCCTCACCACTTGCTCAGAGAAATCTGCTGTGACCAGGGCCTCACCATCTGTAAAGCTGTGATCAAAACATCACTATTCAGTTACCACCTAGGACACAGCTGTAGAATTATGGAGAAGTGTTTCTCAAAAGTGAGCAACTGTCTGAGTCCGTCTCCTGACTGAAAAAGGAGGCTAATTCCCAAAACATGTTGTACTTTAGAGCACATTTATCTACAACATAGTGGATGCTATCCTGTTTACTTGAATCCCATACCATTGTTATTTAATGGCTTCTTGATGAGACTTGCAAATAGTTTCCAAGCCTTCCTCAAATAAAAAATATAACACAATGGGGCTGGTTTTCAATCAAGGCTTCTTAGTCTAGGTTCTCTACAAACGCACAGTCTGAAATAAGATCATTTATTTTGGGAAGTGATTTTAAGCAACAGGAATGGAGAATTAGGCAGAATGAAACAGGGAAGGAGGAGAAGCCAATGCAAGCGCCCGTCAGTCACTGGTGTAGGCAACTGCAGCTCCACGGCCCTGGGATGCTGTGCGTGGCCTTGTAGAATGGGCCCCCAGGTCTCCCTAAGAATTGCCAGGAGGGAGAGTATTTACCCACCAACTCCTATCATTGCCTCCTCGGGTTTTCGTTCACTCCCACTTCCAGGGCATCCATGTGGCAGGATGGCTGGCCAGGCCTCCGTAAGCAATAGCCTCAGAGTAGCCCCACCTCAGATAGCAAGAGCTAGCGGGTCAGAGCTGCACATAGCTGTCACAGCAATGGCTGGAGGCAAAGGGCAGACTAAGAGGATATAAGAAAGGGCACAAGAAGTGACCCCTCCAATGTGTGATGCTTAAATTTTACTACCATCCTCCCAACACACCATCAGTTAGGTTCACAGGATTACATTATTCCTTCATCCCTCATCAGAACGGCTGCCTCACAGTAGACACCAGGAATAAAGGAACGAAGACACTTTCCTTGGGCTCAAAGAGAATTCCAATTTGAAGGAGGACACCACTCTGTACATAAACTACTTTAATCCACTCAGCTCAGCACTATCAGTTCATATGTGAACGCAGACAGGCTCTCCTGCCTCTGTTTGATGGGTAGTCATGATCGGAGGTCAATATGAGGGAAATCTTCAGAAACAGGATGGTGCCTGAGGGGTTTCAAAGGACCAACAGGAATTTTTCAGGAAGTAAAATAGGTCACCGATGCTGTCATGGAAGTTGGGGAAGTCAAAACGCATGCAGGGGAATACCAGGATTTTTAAGAGGTTTAAACATTGATACCGTGTGGGGAATGGCCAGCCAGGGAGAGGTAACAGAGCCCAGACCAGGAAACTGGGCCCCATCCTGAGCACCTTGAACTCCATTTTACTGAAAATAGGGGAACATGAGAGATTATTAAAAAGGAAGGGAGTTATTCAATTTGCTCTTAAGGAAGATAACGCCAATAACATCGGAAGGGAGTTTACACCATCTCAAAGGCATTCCAGAGGTAAATTAAACCCTTGTATCTTGATGATCCCTAGATTAAAATAATTCAGTTCTGTCAAACATTTCAATTCATAGAGTACACAGGAATCACTTTTCCTGTAAATGTACAGAACAGTGTGGCTAAATTTAACACAAGACTAAATGAAAACCATCTCGAGGCTTCATCAAAGCAGAAACTTTTGTGAGAGTGTGTGTCTGTTATTTATTATTTAGTGTTCACAGCAGTTTACAACTCAGGCCTAGAAACAATTTAAACCGTGGGTCATTTCCCTGGCCCTTTACTTCTGAGAAACAGAATGATAATTTAGAAAGATTAATGCCAGGGCTCAGTCCAGAAGGGTAGGTTTTTCCTACCCTGTTGAGAAGAAAAATCAAGTCACTTGGGCTTTTTATTACGACCATGAACAATGGGCATCCAAAAGCAAGTTGACTTTCTCAGCTTAAGTTTGGCAAAACAGATTCACTCTAAGGCTCCTTAGGTGAATATACGTGGCAAATACAAGAGGCATGGTCATATCAGTGGAGGAAGAAGAAGGCAAAGATGTGAAATTGATCATTAAGGGACAGATACCGACATGAGAGAAAGATTTAAAGGAGCAAAGAACCTCCTTCCCTCAGTTTCCACATTGCCAAGAATGAGCAAGTGCCCCATTTCTCCCTTTGCTAGACTGTTCATAATTGATGCTGATGTTGGATGGCTAGAAATGTGACCCATTTCTAGAAAGACAATCCAGAGCCCCTCCGCTTATGTTGAAGTCCCTCCACCTCATGAAGACAAGGCCACCATCTATTTTCAAACCATGGGCCATTTGGGCAGTCTGCTCAGACCCGGGGACCCCTTTCCTATTTCTATTTCCTAAATAATAATGTATTCAAGGACATAAAATAAAATTATATTGAAGCCAAGCGCGCGATTTGAAATCGCACAGCGCCACCCAATCTCAAGTCGCTGGTCTGGCCCTGCCTTACACCCTGGGCCCCGCAGCAGCCATGGCCACTGCCAGTCCGGCCCTGCCTCGCTCTCCGGGCCCTGCAGCAGCCGCGGCCACCACTGATCAGGCCCTCCCCCAGCACAGGCGCGCGGAGGCCCCTGCCACCCTGCCCCACAACCTCCTCCTGTCCAGTCGACCTGTTACAGTGTCCCGGTTAATTAGCATATTTCTCTATTATTTATTTATATATACATATATAATCACCATACTACTGCAGAACAAATTCTGTGATATACTAATGCATCTACTTCTTTATTGGTGCACAATATTAAGATCTAATGGGGACTCTGGTAACTGGCACAATTTCGATGGCATGATGAGCATGAATGGTATTCTGAAATACCTGCAACACTGTGAGGTGACATGAAAATATCAGTCATTTCTAGTTGGCAAACTCATTTGTGTTGGGAGTATTGCTATGGTTGATTGTCTGCTAAAAATTGACACATGTGCTAAAGTTCAATTAGGGGCCTGTGAAACTAAAGATGTAATTCACAAATCCCCACTTACGCCTGCAGGTCACATTTCTGAAGGTGTGGCCTCCATGTTTCAATCCACTTCCTGGAAAAAAAGCAACTCCAATTCAAGGAATTCCTCAGATCTCCATATAATAGACGTTATTATAAATCAATTGATTGAAAACACACAGAATAACTAAAAGCTACCATGAATTTAGAGTTACTTAGAAATATTTAAATTTTATAAATCAAAACCCCATCTACATGTACTAGACCTAGATCAGTGCCCATATAGCCACTCATGCAAGAACTTGTATTTATTCAGATGATAGACAATGCATTCAGCACATAAGAATTTGGAAAGTTGTTTCTAACATAACTGATACCTGTTTTAAAAAGAAATGTAATTCCAAATATAAACCACAGATTTTGGCTTCTTTGTGGGAGGGTGAACAAATGAGCTCAGTTTTCTAATCTGTAAAATGGGTACTAAAGTCATATCGAGTTCATTAGATTACTGTAAAAACTGAAATGAGCTAGAGAAGTGTTTTTCTAAAAAAATGGGTTATATACCATTTAGCAGAACATAAAATCCATTAACATGTCACATTCTTTAAATGAAATAGAATAAAATGGAAAACAGCAAAGTGTACCATACATAATAAAAGTAAGTGTTGTTTGGGGAAACTTCTATTCCAAATATATATGTTCAACTTAGTCCTGCTTTACAGCACGACTTTTTAAATTGTGAGTCATGAAAAAGTTTTTTAAATGCTTAAATAAAACATATGATATATATAGCAGAGGCAAACTATTGTTAGTAATTACAGCAAATCATTGGGGTCCAAGCTCCAGAGTCACAGATTGAGGACCACTCCTCCAAAGAGGCTACTCAGAGACCTGGTTTGCTAGGAAGGTATGGGACCAGCATTTTCAACATACTATAATCCTGCAGAGGGACCAGGACAGCCTTACCACCGGGAGAGGAGAAAAATAAAACTATGACTCTAGGAAAACAGAATCAAGTTTTATTTAGCTTACCTCAAGACCCTCTCTGTTAACGACTGGTCATGTGACCTCATACAAGTCATTTAATTTTTCTGCCCCACAGTTCCCTAGAAATGAAGATAATAATAGTAACTATCTCATAGAGAATTAAATTAGTTAAATGCAAAAAGTGCTTACTATGCCTGACACATAGTAAGTGCTCAATAAATGCTAGCTCTTGCTGTATTGGCTATGATTATTATTATTATTATTATTATTATTGAGAATAGACAAAAATCAACAAACAGTGATGATTTTTCCATCTCCTCCAATACTTTCAAATGATCGGTATCCTTCATTGTTATTCCTGCAACAAAACAAAAGACTTTTTGAAACCAAATAAGGGTCTGGGAACAACTTTCTCGTCAGGAAGTCCTTTATCTACTACCACCTACACTCTTCTTTCCTCTGAGATCTGAGTTACTTTTCCAGTGTTATTCTTCAGCTTTCTGTCTTTCGTGGCTGGCCGTGGGGGAGGGGGGGTACAGAAATGCTCCCACCCTAACCATAGCTGAAATTTCATCAGAGACCCAAAGGTGCGAAGCCCGGCTTTCTAGATGCACGATTTCTTGCTTCCAGGTGGAAAACACCATAAGGAATCGGTGTGACCCATGCGAAGGGCAGCGGAGCTTTTCTAATATTCACAGACACAGTGGCCCCTAGATTAAATCTGGGATTTAACACACCAGACTCCAATCCCCTGACACTGCCTGGTAGCCGCTGGACTGGAAATAGACTTTCTGGGGGACCACTGAGTTTCTAAATCACATTACCCTTTTGTCAAGCTACGCAGCAGGTGACAGTGGAATAATTTAGAATCTCCACATCTGGGAACAGCACGCACTCCAGAGAGGAATGAGCCTCTCGAAGGCTGCATTTCTTCTCTGCCTCCCTTGCCCTAGAAGCGTCTGTTAAAACTCTGAGGTATCCACCATCCTTCGCATCACAGTGGTGCCCTCCTACCCACACCCCCGCCCCGCCCCTGCCAAAGGGGGTTTGGGATGCCCCTTACCCAGCTTCCCACCCAGACCCCTATGGTCTCTGTCTCCTTTAAGTCTCCAGAAGAAAACATCGGCGATCCAGAGAAAATAAACTGCCTAGGGGGCTGGGCAGAATCTCAGAGAATAAATAACAGCAGCCAAGAGCAGAGCCAAAAGAAACACGCCAGAGCAGAGAGGGTTTGGCCAGTCTTTTAAACGTGACATTTCTCCCCAATGCAAGTTGCTAGGTTAGTATAAGCAGTGTCTATTTGTCCAGCATCTAGAGGCAACAATTGCTCATATTTTAGCATTATGTACGTATGTGTATATCTATTTGATTGTGGGGGGTAAGGGGAAGGGGGTGTTCATAGAATCATTTGAAAGTTGCTGACATCATGCACTGCACCCATCACTATTTCAGCGTGTCCTCAGAATGAGGACAGTCTCCTCTGTCACTTTAATAGAATGATCACATCTAAACAACTGGAGAATAATCCCGTAAGGTCATCTAATGTTAGTCCACACTCCAATCTCCCTCCTAGGCTAAGAATTAGAGCATTGTGTTTGCTTGCTAACAGCCCTCTGGGGCCTTTTAATACAGAGTGGTCCTCTACCTCTCATTTCAGTGGCATTGGCCTTTGCGTGCGTCTGGGCCCGCTGCCTACAGAAAAGCTTACATTGAGCCCCAGCGAGTTGTGATCGGAAGGGGCAGGAGAGGAAAAGGGGCACGGCACAGGGCAGCAGGGGCAGTAAACAGGACCTTCCCTCTCACTCAGAGTGAAGACAAAGGCCCCCGCCCTACACCCCTGCCCTCGCCCCCTTTCTCCACCTTACACACCTCACCGTGGCACACTGGCCTCCTGCTGCTCTCCTCATGCTGACAACACACCCAGCATGACCTTTTGGCCCTGACTCTTCCCTCTTCCCAGCATGCTTTTCTCCCACGTGTCCAAAAGGGCGCCCTCCACTCCTGCAGGTCATTGCTCTGTGAACCTTCCTGAAACATCTCCTTTAACATTGCAAACCACCCCCACCCCCAGCTTATTTTTCCTGACAGCGTGTTTCAACATGGAGCTTTCCACGCTTTTCATTTCTTTGGCTGATTGCTTGTCTCTCCCCTGGAATCCTGCTCCTCTAAGACAGGGTGTTGTGTGATGTGCTCACTGCGGCACCAGCGCCTGTATCAGTGCCCAGCTCTATTCAGCACATAGTTAGTAAGAGCCCCTGTGGTGCTGCAGACACTGGCAGAGCAGCAGGCCACGGGTACACCCCTGGGAGCTGACAGCCTGGCTGCCCAGCACTGGAAATGGCTCTCAGCAGCCCACTGAGGCCATGGTGTTAGCTTGGAGCTCGGCTGACCACACACCACACCCCTCTGTCCCACCGGCCGCTCGTGAATCCTCCAGATGCCTATGCGGGTCTCTGACAATTCACCTGGGCCTGACACCTTGTCTGTGGGTCCCAGTCAGAGCAGCCACTCAAACTCGATCCCACTCCCCCTCCCCCTTCCCACTCCTACCACCTGCCACCCCCTCACATTATGTTTAATAATTCCTGGCACAGCAATGCTCCTCACACCCTGCTCTTACTTTTCCTTGTATCCACCCATCACCTCCAGCTTGTGGCCCTGGGAACCTTCGACCCTTCCTTCACATTTCAACTCAAATGCTACCTCCTCTGGACCTGGGCACTTCTATCTGCTACACTCACACAGGGCACTTTGTCTGATATGAACACTTGAGCAATGATTTGTCTCCTGTCTGACAGCTAGACCTCGGCGTGGTCCTGGGAGGCACGCCCTGTGACGGGCTTGGGTCCTTGCATCTTCATCTCCGCCAAGTCTCTGGCGACATACTAGGTATCTAACCCATGTGGACAACTTGGTCTAAGTCACTGTTCTGCCCTGGGCAGGGCTGTCTGTTGAGGGCCTAAGGACCAGAGTTAGCGACCCTGATCTTCCTCATTCTGATTTTATGGCTCAGGCCCGGAGTTAATGGTAAATGTTCTCATTGTTTACATTTGCTGAAACATTATGTAAACCAGCATCAGGCGGCAGTTTGACTGGCGACAAACAATTCTGCATTCCAGAGAATGGTGACCTTGTGCACCAGTTGGTTTAGTTTGCTTTTCACTAACAAAGAGACTCTCATTTAAAGCTCTGAAAGTTAAGCCACATTCTATGTTCCATCTTTCCCTCCCTCATAGAAATGTGAGCGTGTGTGCATGAATGTGTGTGTGAGAGAGACAGAGAGATAGAGGCAGAGAGAGATAGAGAGAGAAATTAGCCTAGGTGCTCTGCTTCATGCTAACGTGCATGCCCAGACCCAAAATGAAGACTATATAACACACAAGGGATGAGGCACCAGGTCCAAAGGGCCATGGTGCATCACAGGTAGCCTTAGCAGACCACCTGTTTCCAAAGTATTGACAAAGATGGATAACATCCTTGCTAAATCTCTGCTTCATTTTATTTCGCTCTTAGTGACATTATCTTTTACACACACACACACACACACACACACACACACACACACACCCTGAATCCAGGCAATTAGATGTGCCTAACATTCTTGTCATGGCCAACACCCAATAATCGGCAGCATTAGGATTTCCATAAGGAGTTCATACTAATTTTCTACAACCAAAATACTCTCTATATTGTGAATGCGCTTCTGCCATTTCTACCTATGACATGTTCACATGGCTGCAATGTCACTGAATGCCCTTATTTGTAAATCTTCAGCCATTGTGGTTGCCATAACAGACCTGCATTCATGGTTCTGTGTGGGGGAGAGAAAAAGGGGAGCACAGGAGCCCCAGCTAAGAGCGTGTAGACTCGGGGATGACGGTAGCATTTCTTGTGGGGTCTTGAAACTCCCTGCCCCGGCTGTGAGCATTGTTTCAGTTTGTCTGGTGTGAAGCCAGCTGAATCTCCTCCAGATTCCAGTTTGGGTCAGATCTCAGGAGACAGCCTGTCTGGTTGTTCAAAAAACAAATATCTGCCTGAATGTTCACCCCAACCTGGAGTCAGGGCAGATCACGGATGCCTTGTGACCCGCAAGTGTCCCCGCCCAGGTGGAGGTGAGGGGTAAAGACATGAAGTGCTGTGACCTCCACCTCTGAAGTCAGGAAAAAGCCTACACAGAAGTCCTGCGAGCAGGGGCTGAGGCCGCGGAGCCCGTTTCCCTCCTGCACAATCACTCTCTCCGGAGAGGCATCTAACCTCCTCATTTTTTCCATCTTCTCATGGACCCTGCTCTCTGGCCTCCAAGCACTGCCGACGGTCCCCCACTAATTAGTGAGCATACAGGCCTGACCCCAATCAGTTCCCAGGAAAGAGGGGAGAGGACTAGAGAAGGGTCCCCACTCAGGAGGAATTTACAATCCAGAGGTGGAGACAAAAATATGATAGCATGCAAAACGGTCTAGGAGATATGGGATCACTGTATTGTACACACATATAGGGGCCTTTGGTTCACAGGTTTTTCTGCAAATGGGTGAGATGATCTTCAGATGGGCATTAAGACTTGTCCAACAAGGGGCAGAGGCAGGTGGGATTGAGTCCGTGCTTTAAATCGTTTACCTTGAAAACATTTCAAACATTTCTTAATTGAATTGCAGTGACTTCCAATATTTCTCATTACAACCTGACTTTTTAATATAGTGAGAAATTTCTCATCAAATGTAGCATTTTAAACTTATATTTAAATGTGTAAGAATATGTATATTTTATTAACATCTTTCTCTGTGTGTGTGTGTGTGTGTGTGTGTGTGTGTGTTTCTTTTCTACCAGGAAACTCAGAGCAAATTTCTGTGCTAATGCTAACCTCCAAACACTAATATAACAGAGGTATCTGGTAATTAATATAACTTAGTAAAGAGGCAGGTAGGTGGGGTAGAAAGAGCTTGGGCATTGGAGAAAGGAGGCATAAATTTAAACCTGCTACTTTCTCATTATGTGAACCTGGAAAAGAATAACAATCTTTATCTCATGGGTTGTTTAATGGGGAAAAGGGTTAATGTACACAAAGTGGATAGCCCAGTTTTACATATGCTGTTTTGAGCCACCTAGTATTCTTTTGGGAATTTGGTTTAAATCATTAAAAACCATGACAACTCTGCTTTTAAAGTTAATCTTTGTTTATTAATTGTACTATCTTTAAGGATGAAATCATGCTCTCAGGCCTTATCTTGAGACTGGTGATAATCAGATAACACCTGCAATGGGAAGTTTAATCACAGTCGGTTGAGGTTTACTTAGCATGGGCTTTGAAGGGAAGCTGTGTTTAACGGAGGTGTGAGGAGGGATGTGTTCTGACAGAGGGGATGGAGAGGACATTCTGATGAGCAACAATGAGTGAGACTGGAAGGACAGGAAAAGGCTGGGGACAAGAGAAACTGATCCATCAATGCAAATAGAAATCTTGCAGGCCCTGTGGGGAGACAGCATGGGAGAGTGGAAGTCTCACAGGTTTGGCAATCAGCTGCTTCCAAATTCATGATCAGCAGTAGAAGCTGTGTGACCCTGAGCAAGGCACATGACCTTTCCATACCTCCACCTCATCACTGGTAAAATAATACATTCCTCACATGGAAGATTAGAAATGATCTATGTAAGTACATGACACAACAACCTTTCCACAGGGACATCTACTAAATAGCCAGTATAATCCCCAACACCTGTGTGAAGCAGGTCCCTAACAAAACAAACTAGAACTGCTAGAACTATCCAACTAGCCAGCCAAAGGGAGGGCAGAGACTGATGAGCTAGAAAACAAACAGACAATGCACAAGCAAAACAATCTTTTTGGGAGCCCTCGTAAGATCAACCAATAAAAAAAATATAAAGGATAATATTGGAATACTATGGATAATGTTTTGATGTGCCCACAGATATGAGGTTTTAGGGGACCTGGTAACTAAACACCAGGAAAGCAGAATTCACCAGCTATATATCTTATGACCTTTAGGAAGTTCCAGTCTGGAATGGCGCGGGTGGAACAGGACAGAAAAACAGCCGGGCTACCAAACTGACCTTGCAGACATCCGATCAAGAAATTCATGTGTACCTGATGGAACAGCACCAGACCATACCCTTTCTGTGGAGAAGATTAATATGCTGATTTGGGAAGTGGGACTGAGCCCATTGGAAGGTGGTATCCACGTAGTCTGTGAGGTTTTCTTTCTCCCAGAGTTTTCCCATGTACAACAGTGGTCAGCTCTGGAAGGACATTGCTTAGACTAGGCTGACTGCTCCTAAAAAAAAAAAAAAACTAAAAATTCTACACAAAAACAAAACAAAACAAAACAAAACAAAACAAAAACAGAGAAAACAGGCAAAACCACAACAACTGGGACCCACGACATGCCTTAAGAATTTCCCTCCGAGTTTCAGGTCCTGCAGGGCCTGGAGCATGTGAGGAAAGACAGCCTGCCTATGGGTTCTGGATGCCAGGCCCTGGTCAGCAGCAGTGGCCACACCACAAAGGAAACAAGGAAGAAAAACCCATAAGCTCCAACATCAGTTAAAGTAGTACTACCATGCCTAATCCTGCAAAACAAGAGTAAACATGCAGTACGCACTAATTACACAAGGCCTCCCTGTGTTCTCTAAACAGTTCTACTGCATGTAAGACTAATGATGTATATTCCAGCTATAAGGAGCTTTCCCCATGTAATTGACAAAAATTGCTTTCTTGGAATTCAGAAGAGTTTTTGAAGTGATGCTATATATGGCCTAGCTATCCTTACATAAACCAAACAAATACGAACTCCAACCCGAGAAGTTTGGGCTGCTGCCTCCTATTTCAGTCACATATGTTAAATTAATTAAACATAGAGGTCATTAGACCGGGCTCGCTGTAATGTCTTGGCAGCCCACATAAGCAAACCAAACCTAATCCTGTATATGCCTCAAGGTCAAGAAATTAAAATCTAAGGACAACCAATCACAAGCAGCCAGCTAAGATTTCCCAACAAGGCAACTGCTTACCATATTTTTCTGTGTATAAGACCCCCCCCTCCGCCGCCATGTATAAGACGCCCTCCACTTTTCCAACCCAAAATTAAGAAATCAATATTTTAAACATTTTGCTGGTTTTCCTCTTAAGGCCTTCTTCTTTTTTGGCATCTTAAGGAGTTGTTCTTCCTGTTTTCTCCACTGTCTGATCGTACACTCAGTGGGACGAGGTCCAAATTGTCTCTCTGAAGTTCTATTTCCATGCTCTTTTGCATAGCTGATTACTTTCAGTTTGAATTTTGCAGAGTAAGACAATCACTTACCAGTATTAATCTTTTTATTTTTTACTTTTGGCTTTAGGATGCTCCTGTCCCTGTTGCATCTGTGCACTCTCCACCTCCACCTCCAATTACAGTGGCTCTTCCTCATCTGACTTCCGTGTATAAGACGCCCCTCAATTTTCAGTCTAACGATTTGAGAAAAAAAATAGCGTCTTATACATGGAAAAATACAGTACACTATAGCCAATCACATAATTTTCTCACTTGTTTTGAGTCTTCTCTATAAAACTCTTTTCTCTAACTACCTCTGGCTTGTCTCTGCCTGATTAGAATCCATGTTGGTGCAAATAAACTCTTAAACATTTTAATATGCCTCAGTTTATCTTATAGCACATTCAAACTCAGTCCTAAATACCATCCTAGCTTATTCTCATGTTCTCTGGCATTTAAGGAAGAAAATGTTTTAGAGACCATCTGGGCCACCTCCCCTCCAACCCCCCTCCTTACTATCACCCATCACTGATTAAAATAAAGTAACTAAGACTCAGGGAGTTTGAGAAATGGACATAGTGATGATAATGTCTATCCCTCCATGAATGCGACCAAAATTTTTAACAAAATTTAACTATATTCATGTAAATTGCCACCTCCCAGCATGTCTGAGTGACAGATGCTACTCAGTCACTCTATCGCTCATACTGAGTGACAGGAACAGGCAGTGAAAGTTAAAGTGCTGTGTCATGTTCAGTCATGTGAGAAATCTATTTTTTTGAAGATTGCCACAAATGCATTACAATTTGGATGTTCATATCAGACAAAGACAACTTGGAAACAGGAAGTGTTTTTAATTGCATGAAGCTCATAGTGCCAGCCCTTCAAACAATTCACACATCACAGAGAAGGATTTTTTAATATAAAGCTGTTTCTTAAAAAGTAACTTTAGCCCTGGCCGGTGTGGCTCAGTTGTTTGGAACATCATCCCCTGGACCAAAAGGTGGGGGTTCAAACCCCTCCCAGTCAGGGCACATACCCAGGTTTTGAGTTCAATCATCAGGCAGGATGGGTATGAGAGACAACTGATCGATGTTTCTCTTTCTCCCTTTCCCCTCCTATTGCTCTCTCTAAAATAGCAAATAAAAAACCTATCCTTGGAATGATCAAAGATGGCTGCCGATGGGAAGGCAGACTGCAAGATAGTGTGTGAGTGAGAAAATAAAGGGAGTGTGTGTGGTCGCACGGGGAGTGTTTGTTGGAGAGAGAGAACTACATAATCAGACACGCGGAGAAGAGAGAACATGGGGAGACAAAGACACAGCCCGCATATGAAAGAAAAGCAAGCATCACCAGAAAAGGAAGTAAACGAAATGGAGGCTAGCAACCTACCAGAGAAAGAATTCAGAGAAATGGTCATAAGGTGGATGAAAAGAATGGAAGACAAATTCGACAATATGTGTAAGAACCAAGAGGAAATGAAGAAGAATCAAGAAGAAATGAAAAATGACATCGGTGCTATAAAGAACTCAATAGAAAGCATCAAGATTAGACTAGAAGAAGCAGAGGACCACATCAGTGAGCTAGAAGACAAGGTAGGAAAAAATACCCAAGTAGAGCAGCTTCTAGAAAAAAAAAAAATTAAAAAGCAGGAGGAGAGCCTAAGGGAACTTTGGGACAACATGAAACAAAATAACAGCCACATAATAGGGGTGCCAGAAGGAGAGGAAACTGAGCAAAGAATAGAAAACCTGTTTTAAGAAATAATGACAGAAAACTTCCCTGATATAGGAAAGAAAAAACCAACACAAATCCAAGAAGCTCACTGAGTCCCAAGCAAAATGAACCCCAAAGGACCAACACCAAGGCACATTATAATTAAATTGGCAAACAGCAACAACAAAGTAAGAATCTTAAAAGTGGCCAGAGAGAGACAGAAAGTTACCTACAAAGGATCCCTCATCAGACTAGCGACTGATTTCTCAACAGAAACACATCAGGCCAGAAGGGAATGGAATGAAATATACAAAGTAATGCAAAGGAAGGGTCTAAATCCAAGAATACTGTACCCAGCAAGGCTATCAATCAAACTTGAAGGGGAAATCAGGAGCTCCACAGACAAAAAAGGACTAAGGGAGTTTATTACCACCAAACCAGCAATGCAAGAAATGCTAAAGGGTCTGCTGTAAAAAAAAGAAATAGGAAGTGAAGAAGGAACACAGGGGTAAAGAATAAAAATGGTGACAAACAAGTACCTATCAATAATAACTTTAAATGTAAATTGATTAAGTGGCCCAATCAAAAGACATAGGGTAACGGACTGGATAAGCAAACATGACCCATATATCTGCTGTCTATAAGAAACCCACCTCAGAAAAAAAGATGCACACAGATTGAGGGTAAAGGGATGGAAAAAGGTTTTTCAGGCAAATGGAAATGAAAAAAAAAAAAGCGGGGGTAGCAATACTTATTTCTGACAAATTAGATCTCAAAGTGAAGGACATAACAAAAGATAAGGAAGGCCACTTCATAATACTTAAGGGAGCAATCCAACTAGAAGAAATAACTCTGGTAAACATATACGCACCCAATACAGGAACACCCAAATACATAAAAAAGCTCCTGGAAGATATCAAGGGAGAGATGGACAGCAATACAATCATAGTAGGAGACTTTATTACCCCACTATCACCATTGGACAAATCCTCTAAACAAAAAATCAGCAAAGAAACATCAATCCTAAATGACTCACTAGACCAGATGGAATTAATTGACATCTTCAGAACATTTCACCCCAAAGCCACAGAATATACATTCTTCTCAAGTGCACATGGGTCATTTTCAAAGACAGACCATATATTGGGTCACAGGCAAAGTCTCTTCAAATTCAAGAAGATAGAAATCATATCAAGCATCTTCTCATATCACAGTGGCATAAAACTGGAAATCAACTACAATAAAAACAATCCAAAAAAATCAAACACATGGAGACTAAATAGCATGCTATTAAACAATGACTGGGTTACCAGAGAGATCAAAGAAGAAATAAAAAATATCATGGCAACAAACAAGAATGAAAACACAACAACCAAAAATCTATGGGACACAGCGAAAGCAGTCTTGAGAGGGAAGTTCATAGCTCTACAGGCCTACTGCAAAAAAACAAGAAACAATGGTAATAAATTACCTAACCATACAACTCAAAGAATTAGAAAGAGAGCAACAAGAAAAGCCCAGTGTAAGCAGAAGGAAGGAAATAATAAAGATCAGAGCGGAGATAAACAACATAGAGACCAAAAAAAAAAAAAAATACAAAAGATCGACAAAACCAAGAGCTGGTTCTTTGAAAGGATAAACAAGATTGATGAACCTCTAGCCAGGCTCACCAAGAAGCAAAGAGAGAGGACCCAAATAAACAAAATCAGAAATGAAAGAGGATAAATAACAACAGACCCCACCGAAATACAAAGGATTGTTAAAAAATATTATGAACAACTCTATTCCAACAAACTGGACAACCTGGAGGAAATGGACATATTCCTAGAAAAATACAACCTTCTAAAACTCAATCAGGAAGAATCTAAACATCTCAACAGGCCAATAACTGTGAAAGAAATTGAAGCAGTCATCAAAAAGCTTCCAGCAAACAAAAGCCCGGGGCCAGACAGCTTCACAGGGGAGTTTTACCAAATAGTCAAAGAAGAACTAAAACCTATCCTTCTCAGACTATTCCAAAAAATTCAGGAGGAATGAATGCTTCCAAGCTCATTCTGTGAAGCCAGCATCACCCTAATACCAAAACCAGATAAAGACAACACAATGAAAGAGAATTACAGGCCAATATCTCTGATAAACATAGATGCCAAAATCCTCAACAAAATTCTAGCAAATCGGATCCTGCAGTACATCAGGAAGATCATACACCATGACCAAGTAGGATTTATCCCAGGGATGCAAGGATGGTACAATATCCACAAATCAATAAACATGATACATCACATAAACAAATTGAGAGATAAAAATCACAGTCATATCAATTGATACAGAAAAAGCATTTGACAAAATCATACCCTTTCTTGATAAAAATTCTCAGCAAGGTGGGAATAGAAGGATCATACCTCAACATAATAAAAGCCATATATGATAAACCCATAGCCAACATCATACTCAATGGGCAAAAATAAAACCATTTCCCCTAAGAACAAGAACAGGACAGGGATGCCCACTCTCACCACTCCTGTTTGACATAGTACTGGAAGTATTAGCCATTGCAATTAGACAAGAAGAAGAAATAAAAGGCATCCAAATTGGAAAAGAAGAAATAAAGCTGTCCTTATTTGCAGATGACATGATATTGTACATAAAAAAACCCGAAAGACTCCATCAAAAAACTTAATAAATGAATTCGGCAATGTAGCAGGATACAAAATTAACGCCAAGAAATCTATGGTATTTCTATACACCAATAGTGAACTTACAGAAAGAGAGACTAAAAAAGTAACCCCATTTACCATCGCACCAAAAAAATTAAGATACCTAGGAATAAACTTAACTAAGGAGGTAAAAGACCTATACACAGAAAACTACAGGACACTGAAAAAAGAGATAGAGGAAGATGTAAACAGATGGAAGCACATACCATGTTCATGGATTGATAGAATCAACATCATTAAAATGTCCATACTACCCAAAGCAATCTATAGATTCAATGCAATCCCCATTAAAATACCAATGGCATATTTCACAGACCTAGAATTATTCCTAGAATTTTCTCCAAAAATTCATCTGGAATAAAAATAGACCCCGAATAGCCACAGCAATCCTTAGAAAGAAGGACAAAGTAGGTGGGATCTCAATACCAGATTTCAAGCTGTATTACAAGGCCACTGTTCTCAAAACAGCCTGGTACTGGCACAAGAACAGACATATAGACCAATGGAATAGAATAGAGAACCCAGATATCAACCCAAACCACTATGCTCAATTAATATTTGACAAAGGAGACATGAACATACAATAGAGTCAAGACAGTCTCTTCAATAAATGGTGTTGGGAAAACTGGACAGATACATGCAAAAAAATGAAACCAGACCACCAACTTACACCATACACAAAAATAAACTCAAAATGGATCAAGGACTTAAACATAAGACAGGAAACCATAAAGATACTAGAGGAATCCACAGGCAGAGAAATCTCAGACATATGCCGAAGCAATTTCTTCACCGATACCACTCCTAGGGCAATGGAAACTAGAAAGAAAATAAACAAATGGGACTACATCAAAATAAAAAACTTTTGCACAGCAAAAGAAACCATCAACAAAACAACAAAAAAGCCCACTGCATGGGAGAACATATTTGCAAATGTTATCACTGATAAAGGTTTAATCTCCAACATCTACAGGGAACTTATACAACTTAATAAAAGGAAGATAAATGATCCAATTAAAAAATGGGCAAAGGAACTAAATAGAATCTTTTCAAAAGAAGACAGAAGGAAGGCCAAGAGACATATGAAAACACGCTCAAAGTCACTAATTATCCGAGAGATGCAAATCAAAACAACAATGCGGTACCATCTCACACCTGTCAGAATGGCAATCATCAGCAAATCAACAAATGACAAGTGCTGGTGAGGATGCGGAGAAATAGGAACCCTCATGCACTGCTTGTGGGAATCCAGACTGGTGCAGCCACTGTGGAGAACAGTATGGAGTTTCCTCAAAAAACTAAAAATGGAACTCCCATTTGACCCAGTGATCCCACTTCTAGGAATATATCGCAAGAAACTAGAAACACCAATCAGAAAGGATATATACACCCCTATGTTCATAGCAGCACAATTCACCATAGCTAAGATTTGGAAACAGCCTAAATGCCCATCAGGAGATAAGTGGATTAGAAAACTATGGTACATCTATACAATAGAATACTACGCTGCGGTAAAAAAGAAGGAATTCTTACCATTTGCAGCAGCATGGATGGACCTGGAGAGCATTATGTTAAGTGAAATAAGCCAAGCAATGAAAGAAAAATACCACATGATCTCACTCATTTATGGAAAATAAAGAACATTACCAGGAGTGGGCAAACTTTTTGACTCGAGGGCCACAATGGGTTCTTAAACTGGACCGGAGGGCCGGAACAAAAGCATGGATGGAGTGTTTGTGTGAACTAATATAAATTCAAAGTAAAGGAGCGGAGGGGAGAGCAAGAGAACCCTCCGCTCTTTGGGCTCCGCGGGCCGGATAGAACAGCTGAACGGGCCGTAGTTTGCCCACGGCTGTTATAACCTGATGAACAAACAGATAGATACAGAGGCAGTAAAGCACCAAACAGACTGTCAAATTACAACGGGAAGGCTGGGGAGTGTTGAGGAAGGGGGAAAAGGACTTGTATGCATGCATATAAGCACAACCAATGGACACAAGACTCTGGGGGATGGGATGCGTGCATGTGACAGGGAGTAGGGGAGGCTGTGGGAAGGTCAATGGGGGGAAAAAAGGAGATATATGTACTACTATATGTAATACTTTAAACAATAAAAATAAATAAATAAATAAAATAAAAAACATATCCTTGGGTAAGGACTAAAAAAAAAAAAAAAAAAAATAGCAACTTTAACCATGGCTGGGTAACTCAGTTGTTTTTAGAGAATCCGCCCAATTCACCAAGGTTGTGGATTCAGTCCTCTCCCCCAACTACCACCACCACATTAGGGCACATACAAGAATCAACCAATGAATGCATAAATTAGTGGAACAACAAATCAATGTTTCTCTCTCTCTCTCTCTCTCTCTCTCTCTCTCTCTCTCTCTCTCTCTTTCTTTCGCTCTTCCACTCTCTAAAATTTAAAAAGCAAGTTAAAAATATTTCACTAAGATTAATATTTCACTAAAATGACTAGAAGTCTTAAATCTGATGATAATTCCTCTCCTTCCCCTCACCCTCCAAGCCCCCACCAGTCCACACGGAGTCTGGCCCTGCTTGCCCACCGTGAGCTCTCAGGATCTGTCATTCCCATGCTCACCCTCCTGGCCTCTTGAGAAAATCATTCTGGTCTCTTCCTTTGTCCATCTGCCATAAACCTGCAAGTCCCTCTCTGAGACTTAATGCTCCTTTTGTTTGCCTTGAGCAGATCTATTTTCACATTCTCTATAATACCAACAGCAAACTCATCCCACATGACAGCCGGAAACCTCGCCAATCCACACAAAGGCATGCGCCATCCAAGCACCTTCCACAGGTACCAATTTTCAGGAAGATACAGTAAGTCAACAGGAGGAGACACGTGCAATATGTTGTCGTGTGTCTTTAAAAGCATCCCACGGAGCACTGCCTTCTCCCTGTGGTGCATCCCGCAGACTGCATGGCCCGAAGGCTGTCACGGATCTGAACATCAGCTGATAGAACAGCCAAGGTCAGGCCCGAGGGACCAACCAAATGCATAATACTGCAGAATGTAATGTTATTTACCAGTAACAAGTGATCCACATTATCTCAATTGAAAGCCCTCACCTAAGATTTCTATGAAGTTGACTAGTTCGGGGCGGGGGGCGGGTGGAATTTAAAGAGAGAGAACTAAAGAAAAATGGGAAATGTTTTGCTATTATAAAAGTCAGAAATAAAAATGTTTAAATACCTTTTGAACAAAACTTTACTACTGTTCATGTAGTGTTTCCCACACTTTGCAAACAGGAGTTACTTATCACTACGGAAAACATGTGAGGTGGAAGACAATTTTAATGAGGCTGGATGCTATGCTATAATCAGTGCATGTAATAAACTGTAATTTTTAAATATAAATATAGGTGTGCAATTTTTTAAAGAGAAAATCAGCTTCTCCTTGCCATCACAAAATGACCATTGAATAAACCCTTAAAGAATAGCCAGTTGAAGTCTGCCAACTCTTGCCTTGCCCCAGAATCCCACCCACATGTCCAGGCCTGGCCGTGATAGCCCCATTTTATTAGCATGTCCCCACACAAGACCCATCCCAGTTTTCCTGGCACAGTCCCTCCTCTCCATCGCAAAGTTGGTCCACCCACTTACTCCTTCTGTCTGTTGTTTCTCTCTCCTGTTTCAAAAGCAGCGAGGTTCCCTTTCTCTCCAAATGTGTTTCTTCCTTAGCTTCCACATATAAGTGTGGTTTTATTGATCAGTTCCTCCTTCACTTCTGTACTCACATTTTTCCTCTTGGGCAGCATTGAATGGAGCCTAAGTCTCATTTACTCTGACACACCCATTTCCTCTTCACTAGCACCCTGATTGACCATCTTCTTTCTCTTCTGCACATTATCTCCAAACTTTTGAACAAGTAAATCTACTTGTAAGAGTAAAGGACCTATATTTCTTCACCAGGCCCACATGCCTTAACCCAAAGTCCAAACAGACAGGTGGTAGAAATTTGAGAAGGAGGCTGTGTGCAGTGGAGGAAATCTGGAGGGAGGGAACCCACCTTCCCACTCCCCCCACCCCATGACAGCCCTGACAGGGGCTCCGGCCAACATCCAGCCCCAGATGAATGAGAGCCCTAGGGAGCCAGATCACTTTGATTTGGAATATGAGCGTTTCATGTGAAATTTAACCATTTTTAAATATTATCACTTAATTTGATTTTTTAAATATTGAAGATTAAATACCTCTTCTGATTGAATTCGGCTATGGCCCTGAAATTTGCAAAGTGTGCTTTAAACCTGTGGCTTCCTTTACCCAACAATCTCCAAAAACAGTTCTCATCCAAGCCATCGGTGCCCTCTTAGCTATCACAAGCAATGGCCTTTCTCAACTCACTTTCCTCAAGCGTGAGGGTGGGGGAGCATATTTTATCTCAAACTCTAGTGCTGAACTGTCCTAACAAATTCTGGGACACCGCCCTCTCTTCACTGTTCTGTCTTGTCTCCTCTTTCTTAGGCTTATCTTACTTGATCATTTTCTTCTTTCTCTTTCAAAAATCTCTAGTTACAGAAATCATCTAATCTCTGGGCTTCAACTTCAGAGCTCACTCCCCCAAACTCTCAGCTTCTCTCCTCAATACCAGTCTCAAACTTCTGTGTATTTGGGTGCAAGAACCCCCCCTAGACACACACACACACACACACACACACACACACACCCCACACAAAACAAACAAACAAAAAAAAACCCCTGTGCTGACTCATCTCATCCCTTAATATGTTGCCACTAAACTCACTTATTCCATTTCCCTTCCTCTTAACCAACCGGCCTCAAAACATCACCAATTGTTCCCCCTCTCCCAACACCCAATCCATCATCACTTCTCTTCTGTGCCCTTTGAAGTCTGTCAGGAATGGCTCTGACTCTTTTTTTCTTCCTCCTTGACTCTGACTAGCTCTCAGCCGGAAGATGACTCACAGAGCCTACAGATCTCGCTCCCAGCTCAGGCCTTCATTTCTTCATCCCCACTCTGCTACCAGAAGCATCATCCTGGAGGGCTCCACTCCTGGCCCTCCTGGCCTCAGATTAGCTAAATGGCTTCAGATTGGATCTCAAGACTCTCTGTCGGCTGACTCCTCCTACCTTTCAGCCTGATCTCCTTCCACTGCCTTCTCAACCCCCTGCATTTCAACCAAACTTTCCTGTTTCCTGAAACACCTCTTTCTCTTTGCGTAAGCCAGCCTCCTGCATGAAATATCCTCCCTTCCCTCTATTAAAATTCTAAATGGCAAGCAAAGCCCTTTTCAAATGTCCTGACTGCTCCCTGACTAATGTAACTCTTTTCTATCTCTTGCTCTGGCGGGACTTATCACAGAGGAGCCTTGTTAGAGTTCGCGGTGCATGTGTTATTTCTGTAAGACAATGGGTTTCTGTAAGTGGCAGGCATTTGTCTGGGGCCCCTCATCACCCTACACAGTGACTTCCATCTGCATATCTGAAGAACCAATGGCAGGGCCAGTAATAGTGATAATAATCGCATCATGGGTGTTCCCCAGCTGGGGCTGAGTCTGGTAGCATGAGAAAGTGAGGCCTGCTGTCTCTCAGGCCAAGGCAATCTTGGGATTAGAACGATATACACTGAGTGGCCAGATTGTTATGATCTCTGAACACATAATAATATGGCCACTCAGTGTATATCCTATATAATAAAAGGCTAATATGCAAATTGTCCCCTTGACCAGGAGTTCGACCAGCAGGCAGGCCGGCCATGTCCCCTCTCCCTGGCCAGGCTGGCCGGACCCCACCCATGCACGAATTCATGCACCAGGCCTCTAACATACATATATATATATATATACTGAGTGGCCAGATTATTATGCATTCAGAGATCTATCTGGCCACTCAGTGTATATGGCCTGGCTGGCATGGCTCAGTGGTTGAGCCTCACACTATGCACCAGGAAGTGAAGGTTCAATTACAGGTCAGGGCACATGCACAGGTTGTGGGCTCGACCCCCAATAAGGGGCATACAGGAGGCAGCCAATCAATGATTCTCTCTCATTGTTGATGTTTCTATCCCTCTCTCCCTCTCCCTTCCTCTCTGAAATCAATAAGTATACATATATATATTTTTTAAAGAAAAAAGAATGATATATACATAGTGGACAAGTTTATACGTGCAAGCTCACAGTTCTCATTTTAGCTTGACTCTGGTTCATGTCACGTGAACTTGAACTGCTACTTCCAGTTCTTCCAATTTGAGATGCAAATACTGCCGAGTCACCAGAATGGTAAACTCCTTTGTTCTCCTCAAAGACCCCCGTCCCCCCACCTCCATCCTCTCCCCTGGTACTCTAGCCTCTTTATTTCCTTGGACTTGGCCTCCTTCAGGATTCGGCCCACAGCCTCGGATCCACACAGTTGCCTTGGACTATTTTCGTTCTCCTTAAAAATAAAAGCAGTGGGTTTGTGTGTCTGTGGTGTGGTTGTTGTTTTGTGTTTTTTTTTAATTGAAACCGGAGCACATCCCACATGGTTAAAAATAATTTAAACAGATAAAAGTGTACTGAATGAAAAACCTCCCTCCCACATCATGGTTCTCTCAGTCCCTTGAAATACAATCACTATACCATTTGGGGGTACCTTTTCAGAAGTTTTTCCTCCCTTGCAAATATATCTATAGTTATTTTTACAGGAACAAAGAACACAATGCACACTCTTGTGCTACTTGGTTTTTGTTCTTAATGCCATTCAGTAACTTGTAAATCTGTTAACACATGGAAGGTGGTGCCTGGCCCATAGTAAATGCTAAATAAACTCTTCACATATATATATCAGAGGACCTCCCAGCATTCAAGCGTGTACACCCAGAGGACCCAGGAGCACTCAGGAAAAATGCTGATTCTGCGGGACCAGAGCTCAAAGATGCCTCTTCCCACCCATATGCCCAGAGACAGCCTGCAGACGTGGCTGTCACTCCTCCCACCCCTTGTGTGACATTCGGAGGAAGCACTGCCACCACAGGGCCCCTAAATGAAGTCCCACCTCCCTTTCCCCGATCCCACCAGGTCTGAATAATACGTGGGCGGGTAAAGGTTTCATAAAGGGTCTGGCTGCAAACACTTCCAGAAAACTGAGAAGAATGCCTCCTCACACTTTAATTGGATTACATGGTACTGAAAGCTAGATTCCCCCAGATACAAGGCGCCGTGTTGAGTCAGCACCCAACCCGCTTTGCAGAGGCTGGCTCGGCTCTGGCCCGTCCCAGGGTGTTTCTGGGAGGAAAGGAGAAGTCCTCGCCTCTGGCTCCTGACCCGAACCTCCAAGCTCACAGGAGGAGAGAATTAGGAAGCTGAATGGGGCAAGAGCAAGGCTGGGTGTTCCAGGGGCTTTGTGGGGCGACACTGGCGTCTAGGTTCCCCCTCACAATCAGCTTCCAGTTCAGATACTTCGTGTGAACGCTCTAAGGAACACATGCCCTGCTTTCACCATTTTCAGTTCCCTAACCGGGAGGCTGCAGCGCTTACTGCGGGCTGTTTGCTTACCTAAAGGGCCTTTCACTGTCCAGGCTGACAGCCATCGACCCAGAATGCACCAGGCCCAACAGCAAGTACCCAGAATGCACCAGGCCCGACAGCAAATACCCAGAATGCACCAGGCCAGATACCAACCAGGTTGGGGACGGGGGGAGGGAGGGTCTCAGGGCAGGTTCAGAGCTTCTTGATTACAGTTAGTTTTTTGGAGTGGGGCAGGGAAGTCTGTGGAATTTGGGAGAGCCTGCCCCTGCATTTAGGAAGGAAGCTGGTGACCTCAATAAACACTGACCGCCCAGCAGGTGTGGCTCAGTGGGTGAGCATCAACCCATGAACCAGGAGGTCACTGATTTGTCAGGGCACACACCCTGGTTGCCGGCTTGATCCCCACCCAGTAGGGGGCGTGCAGGAGGCTGCTGATGGGTGATATTTCTCTCTCATATATGTTTCTATATCTCTATCCCTCTCACTCCTCTCTCTCTAAAAATCAATGAAAACATATTTCAATAAAAAATAAAGAAACACTGACGGCTCCTGAACAAATAGTAGAGTCTATTTAAGTCATTTCCCCTAAAGACTTTTCTTTGCGCATACACGTGGGTTTTGGGCTCATGGACATATGTGCTCACATGCAGGGCCCACCTGGCCACTGAGCACCGGGAGAAACAGCGGCGCCCCCGAGCCTCATTGGGGGAAGGAACTTGAGCTGTTTGACCCCGCGTGTAACTCGCAGGGAGGCTTAGGTGGGTGAGGGCCTGGGTCAAAACAGGGCCTGTCCCAGACAACTGTTCCTGCCATGGGCGATCCAAACATTTCCCAAAGCCCTGCAGCACCCGATACCTCCCCGCATAATGCACTTGGAGGGAAAACGAGCCTCTTTCCTAACAGCTGCAGCTTCTTAACCGAAGGGCCGTCCACCCAGCCTGACGCACAGACCCGCCCCGAGGCCCTGTCAGCGAGGATATTAAAACTCCAGGGGAAGCGAGTCAACGGCACATTACCTCCAGTGGCACGGGGCCAGGCACCTGGGCCGGCGGAGACCGGGGGCTACTGAATGACTTCAACCACGCTGGACCAGAACACGGAGACACTCGTTCTGGCCCAGACCTCCGAGAGCTCTGGGTGTGAGTGCCACGCCACTGGCGGGAAGGGCACCCTGCACAGGTGTCCTGGCTCAGACCTAGAGACGAAGGCCAGGGATGCACTGTGGCTGGGAGTCGCGGGTGGAATGTGGGCCGTGGGCCGAGCATTGTGCTGAAGGCGACCTGACCCAGTCCCTGTGCACAGATGTGAGCGGGGAGTGGGGCATATGCTTAGGAAAGGGTCAGACACTCTCCAGGGAAGGATGGATGACAACTATGTGCAGCTGTCTGCAAAGTTCAGGGCTGTTGAGCCGTTCCAGTGACTTTAGGGAATTAAGATGTTTGGGGTAGACGTTCCAGACAAAACTCTGAGTTTAGTCTGGCTTCCAGTTGCTCAAGCCAAAAACCTTGGCATCACTCTTGATAGCTCTCCTTCCTTCTCTCTCCCAGCCAACATCCAATCTATCAGGACCCTATCTTCAAAATATATCCAGATTCTGCCTATTTCTCACCACCCGGTCTAAGCCACCGCCCCCTCCTGCCTTGATTACTGAAATAACTTCCCAGAGGTTCTTGTTCCCCCCTTGCTCCACTGTAATCCAAGGAGCAGCCAAGGGACACTTATAAAGTGTAAGTCAGACAGTGTCTGTTCTCTGCTGGAAACCCCCCAAAGGATCCCCAACTCACGCCGAGGAAAAGCCAAGGTCGTCCCTTGCCTTACAGGTTCTTACACAGGATCCTCTTGGCCCTCACTCACTCCAGCCACACTGGCCTCCTCCTCCCCCATGAACCTCTCCTGCCCCAGGGACCTCCTCAAATGCAGTATCCTCAGCCTGGAAGCTCTTTCCCCAGATACAGTCATGGTTCACCCCCTCAGCTCCTTCAGGCCTTCTCTCAAATGCCCACATTTCAGAAAGCTCTACCCCATCCAAAACTCCTTGGGACTGCTCTGTTCTTTTCCATGTCATGTATCACTTTCTATTGTTAGATATTAGCACATATACATATATGAAATGCACTTATTATATATTACTAGTGACCCGGTGCATGAAATTTGTGCACATTAAAAAGGGATTAATTAGAGGAAATAATTTAATATTGCTATTTGACCTTTCTCTATAATAGAAGTCTCAGAGATGAAAGAAAATTAGTAAAATGTATATGAAAACCTTCCTCCTATCAGAGTCTGGGGCTCACCATGGGACCCAGAGTCAGGTGCCCGCCCACCCACATGCACCTCAAAATCACATGAGACCCAGACTCGGCCTGTCCCCCCCTCATTGGGCTAGATCCAGATCCAGCCAGTCCCACCCTTGTCAAGCCCTGCCAGACACAGGGCACAGCCTCAGGTCTCCTGGCCCAGTGCCAGGATGGGGGGCGTGGCCTGAGGTCCTCCAGCCCAAACTGGGGTGGGGGGTGTGCCTTGAGGTCCCCTGTCAGGCCCTGCTGGGTGGGGGGCACTGCCTGAGGTCCCTTGTCAAGCCCAGCCAGGCAGGGGGGTGCAGCCTCAGGTCCCCTGGCCCAGTGGTGGGGCGGGGGACATGGCCTGAGGTCCCCTGTCAAGCCTCCCCAGGCGGGAGGTGCGGTCTGAGGTCCCCTAGCCTGGTGTCAGGGTGGGGGGCACGGCCTAAAGTTCCCTGTCAAGCCCTGCTGTGTGGGGGCGTGGCCTCAGGTCCCCTGGCCTGGCACTGGGGTGGGGGGTGCGGCCTGAGGTCCCCCAGCCTGATGCCAGGGCGGGAGGCGCAGCCAAAGGTCCCCTGTCAAGCCCTGCTGGGTGGGGGGGTACGGCCTGAGGTCCCCTGTCAAGCCCCTTGGAGGCGGGGGAGGGCATAGCCTCAGGTGCCTGCTGATTGCTCATTAAGGCTCCTTATGGGAACTTGTCCTCAGCTGTGGGTGCAGCCATCTTTGTGATGGAGTGATGGTAAATTAGCATATTCCCTCTTTATTAGATAGGCTGCTACCTGTCTTTCCCCACACTAAAATGCAAAGTTTCATGAGAGCAAAAAGTTGTATGTAATTTGTTAATTGGTGGATTCTTTGAGCCTACTAGAATGTCTGGCCTATAGGCAGTTATCAATACGAATAGTTTAAATGAGCAAATGGCAGGAAATGTGCCATCCATTCATTCATACATATGGTCAGTGTTTATTGAGCACCTACACGATACCAAGCACTATGCTGGGGTCTAAAATATAATGGTGAACAAAACATAAGTGACCCTGCCTTCATGGAGCTTACAGTTTAGTGACTAGATACTTCACAAATAACCACACAAATCCTATCTAATAAAGAGGGAATATGCTAATTGACCCTCACACCATCACAAAGATGGAAGCACCCACAGCCAATAAGGAGGGCATATGCTAATTGACTGCCACACCCTCAAAGATGGCGGCACCCACCGCCACAAGATGGCAGCGCCCAGTCCCCTCAGCCCCACCAGGGCCGCAGGCACATGACAAGGCTGGGCCTGCCCCCAGGCAGACCTGGCCTTGCCGTGCACCCACCTCTGGAGTCCTCCAGTCCCCTCAGGCCCCTAGCCACCCAGGGCTGGCCCGAGGCACAAGCAAGCCTCAGATATCAGCTCCCCAGCTGCCCAGGGCCAGCCCGAAGCTCAGGTAACCAGGGCCGGCTGAGGCTTGCGCTACCGGCAGTGGCAGGAGCAGAGGTGTGATGGGGACGTCACCTTCTCCTGATCGCCAGGTCACCTCCCACCCCTGAGGGCTCCCAGACTGTGAGAGGGGGCAGTTCAGGCTGAGGGACCCCCCCTCCAGTGCATGAATTTTCATGCACCAGGCCTCTAGTAAGGAGATAATTACCGCTAACATAAGTGTACTAGTAAATAGTCTAGGAAAGACATTGTGTTTTGGGTGGGGTTGATGACAGAGGAGATGGAAAGAGCTGAGCAGATAGAACATATATAAATCATTAATGGATTAGATAGGGTTGGGGAGAATTTTATGACAAAGGTGAGTCCCAATTTTTGGTTTAAGCAACTGGGTAGATTACAGTGCCCTTTGTATGAATTAGTAGGATAAATAATGGTCCCCCAAAAGATATCTTATGTCCTAACAGGTGGTATCTGTAAATGCTACCTTATCTGGAAAATGGGTATTTGCAGGTGAGATTAATTTAAAGACCCAGAGATCATCTGGGTAGGCCCTAAATAGGATCACATCCTATCTAATAAAAGAGTAACATGCAAATTAACCATCACTCCACTACACCTACAAGCCACACCCACCAGCCAATCAGGAGCGAGTATGCAAATTAACCCAACCAAGATGGCTGTGGCCACAGAGTGAGCAGAAGGCTTGGGTTTCCCCGGCAATGGAGGAAGCCAAGCTTTCTGCACACCCTGGCAGGCCCAGGCCTCCATTCAAGGCTACAAAGTTTCCATTATAGAAGATAAATAAATCCCAACAAAAATGGTGGCAGCCATGAAGCTGGAGAGAGCAGGAGGCTTGAGTTGCCCCGGGCGATGAAGGAGCCAAGCTCCCGCAGCCCTGACCTGCCTTGGCCTCCTCCGCTCAAGGCTACAAAGTTTCAATTATAGAAGATAAATAAATCCCAGATACCAGGGCCTCTGCTTGGGTCACCCGGGGGGTGTGGCTGGCCTGCAAACCACCACAGGCCCCTTGCCCAGGCCGCCTCATGCCACAAGGGAACCCCCACCCTGATCTGGTACACCCTTCAGGGCAAACCAGCTGGCCCCCACCCATGCTCCATACCTCTATCCTCCTATCTAATAAAAGAGTGATAGGCAAATTGACCATCACTCCAACACACAAGATGGCTGCCCCCATGTGATCAAAGATGACTGCCCCCATGTGGACACAAGATGGCCACCACAAGGTGGCCAGCAGGGGAGGGCAGTTGGGAGGGACCAGGCCTGCACGGGAGGGCAGTTGGGGGCAATCAAGCCTGCAGGGGAGAGCAGTTGGGGGGGACCAGGCCTGCAGGGGAGGGCAGTTAGGGGCAAACAGGCTGGCAGGGGAGCAGTTAGGCATCAATCAGGCTGACAGGGGAGTGGTTAGGAGGTGATCAGGCTGGCAGGCAGAAGCGGTTAGAGGCAATCAGGAAGGCAGGCAGGCGAGCAGTTGGGAGCCAGTAGTCCTGGATTGTGAGAAGGATGTCCGACTGCCTGTTTAGGCCCGATCCCAGTAGGATCCTGGTAAAATCGGGCCTAAACGGGTAGTCGGACATCCCTCGAGGGGTCCCAGATTGGAGAGGGTGCAGGCTGGGCTGAGGGACACACACTACCCCCGTGCACGAATTTCGTGCACCGAGCCTCTAGTGTATTATAAGAGAGAAGCAGAGAGAGGTTAAAAGTTACACACACACACAAGTCAGTGTGAAATGGAACAGAGAGAGATTTGAAGTTTGGAATAATTCAGCACAGGCCAAGTGTGATGGTTGATTTTATGTGTCAACTGGACTGGGCCATGGGGTGCCCAGACATTTGGCCAGACACCATGCTGGGTGTGCCTGTGAGGGTGCTGGGATGAGATTTACATCTGAATTGGTAGACTGAGTAAAGCAGATTGCCCTTCATGATGTGGGCGAGCCTCATCCAATCAACTCAGAACCTGAATAGAAAGGCTGAGTGAGAGGGAAGCCCTCCTGCTTGGCTGCTGGAACTAGACCATCTTCTCCTGCCCTCAGACTGGCATTTACGCCATCGGTCCTCTGAGTCTCTAGCATGCCAACTGCAGATCTTGTGACTTCTTACCCTCCATAGTTGCATAAGCCAGTTCCTTATAATAGAACTACACATACACACACCCTTGGTTTTGTCTCTGGAAAAACCCTCACTGCCACCCCAAGGAATGCTGACAGCCACTAAAATCTGAGAGTCAAGGAACAGATTCACCAGGAAGACTCCGGAGGAAGTGTGGTCCTGCTGACTCACCTTGATTTCAGTCCGGTGGAACTGGTTTTCAATTTCTGGCCTCCAGGACTGCAAAAGCATAAATGTGTGCTGTTTTAAGCCCATCTGTTGCCGTAATTTGATACAGAAGTCACAGGAAACTGAGGCATTGGGAACCACTGCAAGAGGAGCAGCTAAGGTGGGGGGTTGGTGGGGGGGCATCAAGATTCAGTTTGGACATGAAATCAGAGATGCCTGTCACACACCTCATAGCAAGGCAGGCGAAACAGGGGTCCAGATGTGCAAATGTGGAACTGGGGAAATGGTCTCTGCAGGCATTGTGAGTCCTCAGGTCCCGGAGACTGGAAAGCGTGAGAAGTGTAGTGAGAAGGAAAGATGGCCAAGCATGCGTCCTGAGGAACTCTCAACATGGAGAGGTCAGGCAGAAAGGTTGCCTGAGAAAGAGAAGGGGAGCAAAGGTTCCTGGAGGCCAGGGGAGGTGAGTGTTTTGCAATGACAGGGTGGCCAGGACCCAGCCTGGAGTCGATTTCAGAGGAAAGGGTTAATGAGGAAGCAGAGACAGCCTGTGCAGGCAACTTATTCTTGGAGTTTGTTTGGCTTAGAAAACACATAAAGAGCAGATAGTTGTGGGGGATACTGGACTGAGGGAGTTCCTATTTTCAGGCAGGAGAGGTGAGGGCATTGTGCATGACTTGGAAATGACCCAATAGAGTGGAAACAATTGGAAAGGCGGCTGAGGGTGGGATTGCCTGCTGAAGCCTGAGAATGCTGAAAAGAGAGCCGTGAAGAGCAGGTCTCAATCCGGGCTGTAGTTTCAGATCCTGCAGGGATAATTGTGAAATCTCCATGCCCAGCCTTCACCCAAGATCAATGACATCAGATTTTCTGAGTGGGACCCAGACATCAATCATTGTTAAAGCTTCCCAGGGGGTTCCAATGAGTGGTCTAGGGGCAGTGGTCGGCAAACTCATTAGTCAACAGAGCAGCAAACCGTGGCTCACGAGCCGCATGTGGCTCGCGAGCCGCAGTTTGCCAACCACTGGTCTAGGGCAGTGGTCGGCAAACTCATTAGTCAACAGAGCCAAATATCAACAGTACAACAATTGAAATTTCTTTTGAGAGCCAAATTTTTTAAACTTAAACTTCTTCTAATGCCACTTCTTCAAAATAGACTCACCCAGGCTATGGTATTTTGTGGAAGAGCCACACTCAAGGGGCCAAAGAGCCTCATGTGGCTCGCGAGCCGCAGTTTGCCAACCACTGGTCTAGGGGATGCAGAGCACATCTGGAAGGCATGGCATCGGGTCCAAGGGAGATCAGGTGCAGGCAAAGGGCAGTAGGTTTGGAAGTTTGATGGGTGTAAGTTAGGGAGTTACCAACTTTGCCTTTGTATTTCCAAAATTCAAGACAAGGTCATGTGCTAAGCATGTTCTGAGCATATAATGGAATGCAGGGGAGACTGAGAGCTAAAGAAAAGGAAGAGAAGATGACAGTGCATGCCAAGAGTAGAGAAGGGAAGACGCCCCATCTGGAGAAATGTGGCAAGAGTTCTGGGAAGGGCTGTGAATTTATAGCTAGACCATCCATCCTTTCAACCGACATTTGTCAGACAGACAATAAAGAGGCTGTGGCAATGAAACACAAGCAAGACTTGTCCTCACAGACCTCACAATGCAGTGGAGCAGGGAGCCACACAGTACACAGAAGATTCAGGAGCTGTACTAGAATCAAGTGCAAAGGGGTAGCAGGACTCTTACCCTTGAGGGGACAAAAATCTCCTCCCATCATAGTACTTGGGACATAGGATGTTCTTGAGACATGTTCATTGGACTCCGAGCATCTTCCTGTTGTGGGGGAAGGAGGGGAAATACGGCTCAGCTGTAATTCTATGGGCCAGGCTAACGCGCAGCGACATCGCAGCAGCTGAGCAGGGGAAAGTCTCAGAGCTGCCAGCAACAGGCAACCCTGAAGTCAACCCAGAATTTCCCACATGGTCACGTTCCTGTGACATTCAGAAAGTGGTCACTAGGTGGCAGGGCTAACATTTGCAAAATAACTGACAGTAGCTGGCTATTGTTAGGAACTAAACTGGCTCCATTTCAGTGTCCAAAACACAAACCTCCTGGCTTCCCTGCCGTTTCCTGTGTCATCATGACCAGCACAGCCTAGGCAATGGGACTTTTAATGAGACAACAGGAGACTGGGTAAGTGTGGGACCAAAAAAAAAAAAAAAAAGACAAGGGAATGAGGCTGGCCTGGAGGCTACAGAGCCGTGGACTGGCATTCTCCAAACATTGTTCTGTTCTTGACCATGAGACCCTGACCAAATGGGCATTCGGGCATTTTTCATTTCTAGCCCAAAGAGAAGTTGGATCCAAGTCCTAGGAAGACAGTGCGGCTTGGCAGGTCTCTGGCATTTCACCCAGAGCCTTCTCCATATACAACCGATGCCTTGCTTCTCAAGCCAGACCTCTCTCTCTCTCTCTCTCTCTCTCTCTCTCTCTCTCTCTCTCTCTCTCTCTCTCTCTCAGAGGTGCTGGCCCCAGTTCAGACCCTGTCCTGTAGTCAGTTTCAAAGAGGGGTGGGGATGGAGAACAGGGTTCAAAGGTTTCTTCAAAGCAAAGGCCAAACTAGTCATTGTGCTGGCCTTTTCCCTTCTTCCCTGTCACCTCTGTTTTATCTCTGGAGGCTGACTCCCAGGCTCAGCCTGTCTCAGCCACACAGCTGAAGGACCTTGAGCAACCTGTTCAGCTTCTTTCTGTTTCTTTACCCAGAAATTACTACTCATAGAGATTAAATGAGTTAGTATTTGTAAAAAGTACATAGAACAGTACCTGGGCAGAGTAAGCACTGTGTGCTAGGTATTATGATTATTTCCTCAAGAGAAAAAAATGGTAACTATTTTTCCCAACTTTCTTATGAAAATGGTAAATGGTTGGCATTCTAAGTCATTTAAAAAAAAAAAAAAAGACTCCCAATCCCAATTTTGCAATGAAAGCGTAAAGAAAAAAGTAACACCTCAACAAAGGGTGCATCTGCTCTGCAACTGTGACCCGTGGTTGGCTGTTTTCCTGGATGGGGGATAGGCCACCTCCTGCCCTGGTGTCCAGCTGCCCACTCTATTTCCTGCAGAAAAACAGCCTGAAGCCCAGGGTTAGTGTGTGCCATAACCTGCCGCAGGCCTCAGTAGTGGTGGTAGTTCAGTCATTCCCAGAGTAGCACCCCTTTTTGACATCACAGACCACCTCTCTAGACACTATAAAGCTGCACTGCCCCATCCAGGTTGTTGCGGGGAGAGAGGGGGTCGTTTTCCGCAGAAAGCCACAGCCCAGGACACTGGGACAGCTAGCTCGAAGTCTGCTTTTTATACTATTGACTCACATGAAGCAAACACTTTTTGTTATCTGTTTGGTTTCTTATTGGCTCTTGAATATTAATGTGCACGTTTCAAAGCTATAAGTCAGCCTCACTTTGCGCAGCAGATTACACGTGTAAATTTTGAAAAATCCCGTCATCAAAAACTGCAGTAGATTTGGTTACAGTTTCAAGGAATCCTACAATGGTATGTAGTCATAAATAAAGAGTCCTTTGATAAAATAGAGCATTGCATTTTATCAGTTCTACAAATTTCAATTTCTATGTAGATTTGTTTAAAGCAAATTAAATTATATTTAGAAAATGAAGTCTTAGAATTTCCTCTTTCTTCTTTTTTTGTTTGTTTGTTAATAACAGACTACAACAGGAACAAATTATGTTCCAAAGAGGAAGACTATGATAGAGCTGAAGCTACAATCTTACAGTTTTCCCACACTTGACCACTGTTATTGAATCTGTGTTAAGACTTTTGCTCTTACCTTAACGTCTACTTATGGCTGGTTTTATCACAATATATGTTTATTCAGCAATACAAACTGAATTTTCTCTCCTTGTTGAGGATCCCAAGACATACTGGTTATTGGCCTCCTATTTTCTTCCCTATATATTCCATATACTTGCATCTCATTTACAAACAAAAAATGCCAAGAACTAGATTTCTACCATCGGGGAGGTGAACTGCCTATTGTGTTGGCTGTGTCCCAGGGGTTTCAGGCTCACCACTCCCTGACTTACCTCCATCCAGGTACATCCCATTGGTCAGGCTCAGAGGACCACTGGGTTCCAGGCCTGGAGGTGGAGGAGGCTCAGAGCTGAGATCTGAGGCATCTTTCCTCTCCAACTTTGGCTGCTGACCTGATCATCCATCTGGGCAACCTCAGAAGACTGGGAGCCTATAAAACAAAAGCTCTATGGAGAGAAAACAAATGGGTTCTCCCTGGGCCTTCCAGAGACCAAGATACATGATGATCCCACAGAAAAATGTTCAGGTGAGAAAAGGACAAATGGGACGATGAGCTGATGAAAAGCCATGTCTAAAGGTGAGGTTCAAAAATAAAAAAGGATCATAAAAATCCGAGGGAAGGAAATTAGAGACACAACTGAAGCAAGAGCCACATGCTAACACAACAGGCCTTACAGGAAAAAGATTTTCAGAAAAGGAAGTGTAAGAGAAGTGAAACGGGAGCCAGGCAGGAAAATAAGTGCGGCAAAGGAGAAGCAAAGGAGAAGAATCAAGAGGCCTTTTCCTGAGCACAGAGCCAGAGGGATGGCAAGGTCTGGCCACTCTCCACCCATCTCTGCCTAAACGGATGAAGTCCCACTACTGAGACTGGTTTTGTTTTGTTTTTAAGTCAGAAATAATAGTAACTTGGAAAATACTTGTAGGTGCACTATTTTTCATGATTTTGAAATAAAAAGACTCTCAAATGTAAATTGCCCCAGACTAGCAAATCTTTCCCCAAACCAAACACCTTCCATCTACTGCAACTATGCAGGAGCTGAGAGGAGTATGTGGATCAGGCTTCCTTAGTGCCATTTATGGGGATTGGGGCAGATAGTGCCTCTTTCTGGGGGGAGTCCTGGGGAGAAGAATTTGGTTGCAACGCTGCCAAATTCAGTGGCTTTGGCCATTTATTGGAGGGACCCAAGCTCTGCTTTAAAATAGAAGTTGGTGTGTGATAGTCAAGCCTTTTCTAGGATTGGGTGCAGAAAACACGTTCAGATATGGCCACAGTAAAAGCCCTCTGTGCAGGGTCTTAACCCTAAACTTCTAGTCCCTCAGCTTTTCTCCAAGCTCTTTGGTTCTCCGGCCAGGGCACCCACGCGCAGGCTGAGTGCTCAAGAGTTCACGTGGCTGGAGAGAGCCTCCCGCAAAGGAGGAAGGAGCAGCAGTAAACACGGATCGGCTATGCAAACCTGGTGAGCCACCTTAATTAGCTTCTTTGCATGTACAAATATTTCCTCTCATCCCTACTTAACGATCAGCAGTCATGATGTGTCCTAATTACAGCAATAAATTGGGCCTGGGGCGGCCACCTCCTGCTCCATCATTAAAGAGGACCATTTCCAGTGGCCTTTGCAGTCAGTCCATCTCCTTAGCACTGCAGAGTCCCCACGGCTCACAGTGGTAACTGGTCATGAGCAGGGAAGCGCTTGGTGGCCAGCCGAATCAGGCGCTCGGCAGCCCCAGCAGTCGCTCAGAGCTGTCGATTCTGCACAATTAAGAAAACGTGTCTGCGTGAAGCGAGGAGCAGCCCACAGGCCTGGGGACGGAGACAGCACGTCCTTGGCATTTCCTAAGTCCAGATGTCTTTATCTTCTGGGCAGGAAGTCAGTTTGTCCAGATGGCATCTTGATTGCTTTCGGTCTAGCTGATTACATTTCGAAGGCTGATATCTCTTCATCCTATGAAAATGTGGTTGTCAAATAAGTGCCAGGAAGAATCCCTGCAGAGGACAGCAAACTGGAAACCTGCATGCCTGGGACATTCTCGCCATGCAAGTCCTGCCCCACAGTGAGGGCTCTGGGATTCTTCCCACTACAAGCGAGGGAGTTTCTGGAGAGGCTGTGTGGTGAGGAGCAAGACTCTGGGATCAGACAAATCCAGCGAGGGGTCCTATACCTTCCACTTTTGAAATGTGACCTTGTGCATGTCCCTGAACCACTCTGAGCTCAGTTTATTCACCTCTAGATTTGGGATAAGAATAGGATCTTCCTCAACCAGGTGTTCTGAGGGTTATACGAGATAATGCATGTCAGTGCTCACACGAGTGCATGGCACCTGGTGAGGGTTCCCTGCCACATTTCCTTAGGAGTCCGTTTATTTTTGTCCTGAGCTTTACTTTGTTTTCCGAGGAGCTGCTCCTTAAAAATATAAACCTGCCCGGCCAGTGTGGCTCAGTGGTTGAGCGTTGACTCATGAACCAGGAGGTCATGGTTTGATTCCCGGCCAGGGCACATGCCCGGGTTTCGGGCTCAAACCCCACTATGGGGCGTGCAGGAGGAAGCCGATCAATGATTCTCTCTCATCACTGATGTTTCTATCACTCTTCCCCTCTCCCTTCCTCTCTGAAGTAAATAAAAAAATATTTTTAAAAAAATACAAACCTGACTGAGGACAAGGGACCAGCCTGGCCACTGGCACATGCTTTAAATTAGAAATAATAAATCTTTCTCCATAGTCCTTCGTGGGTTACCCTTGTTCCACAAGGACTCAGGGCAGACAGTATATCTCATTTATGGAAGTTAAGATTCTGCAAGGCTAATGACTTGTCTAACATGTGTCTGAAGTTGGACACCAGTAGAGGCTGTTGCTCGCCTGTCTGCTGCTAATCCACTCACACAGGAAGTCAGTGCCCCGCATGGAGCAGAGGAACGGACAGGCTCCCCGCACACCACCACCATCCGCCCTGCAGATGCGTCCTGTCCTCCCCACGGGGCATCTGGGGTTCACCTGGGTGAGGACAGGGCGACACGTTGCCATTTACAGAAGGTGCCGTCTACGCTTGGCTAGTTCAGAAAACCCTTCTCTCCCGCATCACTGCAAAGAGCTGCGAGATTGACTCTCTGCAGTGCTCACTGAAAAAAGCCGGGCAGGAAACAGGATGTGAAAAAGGCCCCGGAGGCCTAAAGTAAATGGCTTGACGATAATATGAGCGATCTCAACTCTAGGGAATGTTAGATGGTTGTTCTCTTACATTCTTTAAGAAAAAAAATGGCAGAGTAGGATTAGATTATTTTGAATCTTATTTTTAGCTTTAAAATTTCTGATGTTAATGTATTGGTGTTAGGATGACTTTATTTCTGAGTGGAGAGTTTATTTGGGACTCTCAATCCCCAGCCCTGTTCTCTAGTTCCCACATCCCACTGCCTGTTAACATCACATTCATTTAAAGCTTGGGAGAAAAAACTCCAGGGGTGTCTTTAACATTTCTGTCTTTATGAAATACACCATTTGAAAGAGAAGTTAGTAAATGGCACTGATCTAATGGTTAAGTAGAAATTAAAGGTTGGCAAATATATAGAAATTAAAGCTTGACAAATATTCTAACAAGTTACATTTATTTCCAGAACCATATATATATATATATATATATATATATATATATATATATATATATATGGCTAATATGCAAAGTGTCCCCTCGTGAGTTCGACAGGGAGACAGGGAGTTCAATCTCTTGCTGTGCTATGATGTGCGCTGACCACCAGGGGGCAGCACGAAATGAAGGAAGGCCCCGGCTGGCAGCCAGAAGGCCCTGGTTGACCCTGATCACTCTCCAGGCCTAGGTACCCTACCTATGCACTAATTTTGTGCACCGGGCCTCTAGTTGTGTGTGTGTGTGTGTGTGTGTGTGTGTGTGTGTGTGTGTGTGTATGTGTGTGTGTGTGTGTGTGTGTGTAACCAGATGACCACAGATAATAGTGAAACCTAGATTTGGGAAAAATCACAGTTTCTAATTTTTTATAATGGGGGCCCAGGAAATAAATATATATCCACTATCAGTCATCTGAGGAAGAGATGAATCCTGGGGCAGGAAATGCAGACAGAAGCCCAGAAGGCTTGAGCTCTGAGATGTGACAAGGCCGGAGTGACTTTTGTGGTGGAGGGGAGCTAGCTATGTAATATAAAGACACTGCACCTGCTTTGTTGATGGTGGTGCCATCAACAACAGGGCAGAGAAGTAGCCAGTGTTGGAATGGCAGAATCAAGAGTGGCAATGTGAAGCCATCCATAAAACTGAGCCTAGACTCACGCAGGATGTGAGAAAAGCCAGGTCCCGCCCCAGTGGGTTGGGGCACAGCATCGCTTGCTCGTCCAGCCTGGTGACTTCACAAGAACCACCAACCCCAGAGGCAGTGTAGCAGCGTGCGGAGGCCTGAGGGCTCTGTCCCCAGGTGCCCAGGAGGCAGCACAGCGGGGAACCCCTCAGAGAGAGGGCAGGACCACCTTGAGCTGGCTTTGCTTCTGGCCTTTATGGCTCTGAACCTTGGTGTCACAATAATTGGGTAAAATCAACAAACAAATATGGATAAGTAATAATCAGAAGTAAAATTAGCCACAAAGTGCATTAGAACATTCAAGTTGAAGTAGACTTTTAGATGCACATAAATGTAACCTATCTGGGGTGGAGGGGAAAGCAGGCATGACCGAAAAGCAGAACAAAAACCACACGTACAGAAGGGGATAAAGATAGAACAGCTTAACATCAACAGGTGCTCATCAGCTATAATGAACATTAAACATCTAGTTCTTTGCTAACTTTTGGATCCCAATAGCATATTTTGTTTTGCTCACCCTTGAAATAAAGGACATAGCCTTGGGTTATTGTGAAGAAAGGGCTTGAAGAACGAACAAGCTCTCCCAGGACCCCACCTCCCTCCCAGATCACAATGACCCAGAAACACAGGGAAGTGAGTGCACAGGCCTTCCAGATCTGAAAGGGGGCAGTTCTAGGGACTCACTCATAGGTGACAGCTGCCCCAAGGGATGAGCTGCATGGAAACCTGGTGGATTAAAAGGCAGAACAGCAACAAAAAAAGAATGCATATAGGTATCCTATATAATAAAAGCCTAATATGCAAATTGTCCCCTCGGGCAGTTGTTCTACCAGGAGTTTGACCCGGAGACCAGGAGTTTGACTGCTCGCTATGACATGCACTGACCACCAGGGGGCAGTGTGGAACATGACGGGCATTGGCGATGTGGCGCTGGCAGCGGGCGGCAGTGGAGGTGCTGCCAGCCCCGATGGGCCCGACGAGAGTGGGACCACGGCAGGATGGTGGAACAGGTGAGCAGGTGGCGCCAGGTCAAGATGGGTGTGAGCAGGGGCCCGACTGCACCCCTGATTGCCCCTCAGATGGTGACCAGCAGCAGCAGTGGGGAGAGGGGCCACCACCCAGCTCCCAGGCATTGAGGGAGCTGTGTGGGAGCCCAGCCCCGAACAATTGCCCCGCAGGCAGGATGGTGGAGCAGGTGAAGGGGCGGCACCAGGCCAAGGTGAGGTGCCAGGCAGGGCTGCGGGGCTGCGGGGCTGTGAGGCTGGGGGTGCGAGCTGGGGCCCAATCCCCACAGGCCACCCCGAGGGACCCCACCCATGCACGAATTCATGCATTGGGCCTCTAGTGTAATATATGACTCTTAAACTTTGTGAAAATGTCTTGGGCCCACAAATCTTTTTTTCCTCCACTGACATGGTTACTGGTCAGTAGAAATAAGTGAGTTTCTGGTGCCTCACCACACCTTCTCTTTCTCTCTACTTATCTCTGCAAGAACTGTTTTTAGAATAGGTGTGGGCAGTGGCATCCCTTAAAGGCACTGTGGCTAAATCAGGATTAACAATCATGATGCCCTTTGCTCCAGCCAAACCTCTCTGTTTTTGCTTGCCAAGTAGAAGTAAGAACATCCAGAGTAGGAAAGAAAGGGCAATTGTCAGCAAAAAGCTAACGTAACTCCATTTTATTGGCTCAAGTCAATGACTGTTACATCAGTAAAATGGAAAGCATTGTTCTGAACTAGAGTAGTGGGTTTTTCAATGAAGAGGTGCCTTTTAGATAAGCTAGTCCAATGCCATCATCCTATATAATAAAAGACTAATATGCAAATCGACCGAATGGCAGAACGACCAGTCGCTATGACATGCACTGACCACCAGGGGGCAGATGCTCAGTGCAGGAGCTGCCCCCTGGTGGCCAGTGTGCTCCCACAGGGAGAGTGCCGCTCAGCCAGAAACCAGGCTCATGGCTGGCGAGCACAGCAGTGGTGGTGGGAGCCTCTCCTGCTTCCGTGGCAGCGCTAAGGATGTCCGACTGATGGCTTAGGCCTGCTTCCCAGACCTAAGCCGTCAGTCGGACATCCCCCAAAGGCTCCCGAGCTGCAAGAGGGCACAGGCCAGGCTGAGGGACCCCCCCAAAGTGCACAAATTTCATGCACCGGGCCTCTAATTTTATAGATAAGCAAAGGAAGACCAGAGAAACCTTCCCAAGCACACACGACTGGTTAATGGCAAAGCCAAGACCAGAATTCAAGTCAGCTTTTCATGGGAGATTTAGAAAATATTCAGATAAACAGACTGCTAGGGACCATAATGCATGAACTCACAACACATGTGAAGAAACCAGAGCTTTTTAACCTAGAAAGGGGATGATTCAGGGACATAGTAACTAGTTTCAAATACCTGGAGGACTGGCAAGTAGAAAAGGGCTTGACCTTGTTCTGTTGGTCCGAGGAAACAGGAAAGCTCCTGGAGAAGTTAGAAAGACTAGCAGTTCAGAATAAGATAAAACTATTTAAACAGTCAAGATTTGCCGAAAGAATTTGTTGGGGGAAGAGTAAGCTTTCTGTCACCTGAGGCACTTTCAGAAAAGAATGGAAGGTAATGTTTTTGTCCACTGAAAGGCGTGGAGTGAGGAGTATGGAGGAGAGAATTCAGGCATGAAAATCATTAGGATGGGGTGACCTTTAAGAGTATGTGATTCTTTACAACCTGGGATCAAATAAGGTTTCATTCTTGCCTCCGAACTCTAAAACCTATCTTCCCATCTGTTTGCAATAGTTTAAATTTTAATCTATTTCCTATTTCAGGGTATTATGCCCTGAATATTTGATTTGAATGCTGTGGCAGAAGGTTACTCGTATTCATTTATTTTCTTTTACTCTTATACACTTGCAGTGAGTCTTTTGAATTCATTATGCAAATGTATGCAAATCATATGCAAATACAGTGGCCTCAGAAAATGACAAAACCTTAACTGAGCTATCAAACCTTTCTCTAAGAAGGAAAGTAATACGCCTCTTCAATGTCTCTGGGGCAGGAGACAATTTCCTGAGTGATATTTACATGACATTGGAAGTGGTTACTCAGAGGAGTCTTTTCCTCACATTCTTCATATTTATGTAGGACTTTAAGGGTAAGAAAGCACTGTCATGTAAACTGTCTCTTTTGAGTCTCATAATTACCCTGTGATGTCAGCAGAACAGGAGTTGGATTTCCTGTTCTATTTTTCAGGTGGGAAACAGAACAGTAAATGACTTGCCCAAGTTCTCCCGGTTGATAAGCGATGGCTCTGGGCCTCCTCTGGTCCAGACTCCGCCCATTACACCAGGATGCATGCCTTCCCTAAAGCAAGGCTGTTTGTCATCAGTCTGGGTTTGCTTAGGCCGTGTTCTGCCAAAAGCACCTTTTGCTTTCTTAAACTCTAGCGAGTAAAAGCACATTCTCTGCAGTGAGACTGGATCCAAGCCCTAATCCACCACATTCTAGTTGGGCTTGGAGAGATCATTTCATGTCTCTAAGCAGCCGTTTCTCCATCTATTAAATGGGATACATAAAAACACCTCTTTGATAGAATATGTGATAAGGAGACACACAAGGGGACAAAACAATACCCCCGCCCAGGGACTGACACATAGTAAGTGCTCACTAAACGGCAGTTACCATCATTATTGTACTGGTGGTAGTAACACAGTACTGGTAGTATTACTAGTAGTATCTCAAGTCACTGTGACTCTGATGCTAACAATTGGGCTCTCAGCAATATAATGGGAGAACAGTGATGCTAAATATCTCCTATAGGCCAGAGGGTTGGAGAAAAGACAAGTTTCGAGGCAGCTAAATCCAGCCTAGTGAGAAATGCTTGAACTTTCACTTTCTTTAATCACTACCACATCTTGCACCATAATGGGCGGTTTTCCAATCCTGCTTCAAAGCTATTTCTAAGGTGAAACAGAGCCAAGGATGACATCCTCAACTCTGCTCTCTCTTAGCCAGCCTGCTGGGTACACAGCAGTGTTCTCTGCGGAGTCAGGTTGGCAGGGAACACGAGGGGACTCCACTGCCGCTGGGACAACAGGCCTGAGTCACCAGGTCAGGGATGGGTTTGTCCTTCTCTGTTCACACCAGAGGTGGGTATTGGCAAGGTGGCCATGCAGCGCTACACTCGCTTTCTAGGATAACCTGTCCCTCTTGCTCCAGGTTCCAGCTCCAGCAGCACCACCCCTGAGCTCAGTCCTTCCATCAGGCTCGCAGAGTGCCTGCCCATCCAGCACCTTTCCGGCCACTCACCTAGGACAAGCAACCCAGTGGCCTCTTTTGTGAGGACATTGTCTGCGGCCACAGCCTCTCTGGGGGAAAGGGCCCCAAAGACGTTGGAGTAAGCCAAACCATGAAGGCAGCCGAAAGTCCATAGAAACCATCCTGCTGGGAGTCAGCGTAACCAGCTCCAGAGGGCTGCATTAGTGATTCGCGTTTGCCAGGAAGCGCACTGGGCCACACTGGGGCTGGTCTCAGCTATTTTTGGCAAGGGTGGGTGGTATGTAAAGGGACTTCCCTTTTTTTGCAGCACAGAGCCACCAAACGCTGAGCAGTCTTTGTTCGGAGATCACCCTTCTAAGCCCCTCTCTGGCTGCCGTGTTACCGAGGCCGTCACAGCCTGACTGATTTCTCAGCTCCAGGGCTAGATAGGCCCACCACACTGGGGTGGCACTGGTCCCGTGATGGCGCCCCCTGTCAGCTGCCTCCTGGTGGCCATGCTGTTTTCTGCCAGCTGTAAAGCCACCACCTCCTCGAATCAGACGTGCACGGAGGTGAGTCCAAACTTTCTGTCTTTATCCAGATTAAATGGCCTGGAAATTCTGAGATTCAGCCTGCAGTCCCATCTGAGCCTTGGCATCCCAATATCCACTGTTTTGAAAGGGCAATGAGGGGTGTAGAATTTTTATTTAATTATTATTATTATTTTTAATGTGAAGAAGGAGCCAAGAGCTCAGCCGGGGGATGATCTCGCAGATCCTTAGCAGGAAGAAGTGAGAGTCTTTCTCCTCTGCAAACAATGCCCCCAAAATAACCCTAATTGGGACATAAAATTCTGACAGGGACCCAGTGCAAAGAGCAGACCTACGAACCTGCTCCCAGCACGGAGGAGCTATTTGTCCAACATCCCAGCACATGGCCACTACTCCAAACAGTCCTTCAGTTTCCTGGCTCTCAGGTGGGGATTAGTAGGGATAATCCATGCCAGGTTTCAGAGCATATGAGGATCACTCTGGATGAGCCTGGCATTCTCCCCGAGTTGGACCGCCCTCCATCTGCTTTCCTAACCCACCAGAGTGGCATCGGAGAACAGAGCCAAATCGCACCTTCTGTTTTGGACCATCACAATATTTATCAACCTGTGGGAAATTCGTGGAGGAGGGGGTGAGAGAGAGCAAGAAGGGCCTCAGTCTCCTGCCATCTAAAACGTTTCAAGCTGCCTCCCACTGCCTCTGACCCCAGCAAGTGTACAGCACCGCATGGCCTGTCGGACAAGGGCTGGGGCCAGAAGCAGAAGTGGAGGTAGGAGAAGCAGAAAGGTGGTTGGGAGCCACGGGCAGGAGAATGATAAAGGAGAACAGGGTACAGACCTGCCAGGCAAGAGGAAGAATCCTACTCAGGACTGGGACAGAAAGAAACAACCCTGTTAGTCTGGTATCAGGATGGAATCAGGATGCACCAAGACTGAGAGGAGGCACAATGTCCAGGGGAAATGAAGGCTGGGAAAGTGGGTGATTTTGTTCTGGCTGCCATAGCATGGAGGTACAATAGACTGGGAGGCTTAAACAAAAGAATCTAATTTTCTCACAGTTCAGAGAGCTAATAATCCAATATCAAGGTGTTGGAAGGATTGGTTTCTTCCAAGATCTTTCTCCTTGGCTTGTTGATGGCTGTCTTCTACCTGTGTCTTCACCCAGTCTTCCCTCTGTACATGCCTGTCTCCATATTTATTCTTCTAAAAACAGCAGTCACATTGGGTTAGGACCCACACTAATGATCTCATCTTAATTTAATTACCTATATATATATATATATCCAAATAAAGTCATATTCTGAGCAACCTTGTTAGGGATTCAACATAAAAATTTTCTTGGGGGAGGAGGGTGCATAACTCATCCCATAGCAGAAGGGAGTAAGTTTTTCTCAGCCCCAGAAGCTCTCCCGCTGTCTCCTCCTCATTCCGGTTGGAAGGTCAGGTTCACACAGACATATAGGTAGCATGATAAGAGGATAGGAGTGGGGACACCACCTCCTCAGTGATCAGGGAGGTATGCCATCCACCTCTGACAACATCCTCACATAGGATAGTATCACCATTACATTCCAACTCCTGGGGGAGCAGATTTGTTTAACCACCACTCTTAAGCCTGTCCATTCAACTCGTAAATCCCCACATTCCTGCAAAGGCTCACCAGCCTTTCTGAAGCTCACAAGTGAGTCCCGGGAGATTTGGGAAGCCCTTGGAAACACTAGACCAGTCTAGCTTCTTAGTGAGGACATCAGGCCGAGAGCTGCCAGTTCCTTTCTGCAAATGACCCTTCCTGGCAGAGGGAAGGGAAAGAGGCAAGGCGAGCACCCTGGTCCCTTTGCTGCCTGCTCCGGGGCCTTCTGAGATATTCAGGTGGCAAGAGTGATGCTGAGGGTCCCAGGATCTCCAGGCCTGGCCTATGCTGCAGCGAGCTTTCCCTTTTGGCTAAGTTTCTATTGACACCTTCCAATACAACAACCTCCATACAGCCCTCCCTCTGAAATAACTTGGGTTTAAATGCCCTGGGACCTATTCCATTAACATTGGATCTACGTTTTCCTGGACCTCCTTATCATGTATGAGTTCTTGGCTGCAGGGTTCAAAGGCTGTGTATTGAGCCCTCACTCTGTGTGAGTACTGGGGAGGTTGTTGGGAGATACAAAGATGGGTGAGCTGTTGCAGCAGCAAAAGGAGAGCGTGCTGCAGCGTAGGGTCAGGCCTCGAGAAGGTAGGCACTTCTAGGCTGCAGGCATATGGGATAAAAGTGGGAATGGTAGGAGAGGAAGCTTTGACTTAGGGTTTGGCCCTTCTTCAAGCGCAAATGACCCCTATTAGTCTCCCCCCACTCCCCGCCCTGTCTTGTTTTCCTTTCCTCTTTAGTTCTTCCCCTCTAGCCTAAGCATAACTACCCATGCCATGTATATATGTTCATGTGACCACCATTAGCTCATCAAGCTCTATTTAAAAAACAAGGCTTTGTTTTGAGTTTAGCAAACTTTCTGTTGAAGTAAAACATACATGTAGAAAAGTTCACCAATCCTAAGTGTGCAGTTCAGTGAGTTTTCACTAAGTAAATACATCGGTGTGACCAGCACACAGATCAAGAAACAAAACTTTCTCAGCATCTCGGAGCCCCTTTCCGCCTCCTCCCAGTCGCTAGCCCCCCAAGGATGTCCAGTTCTTTAACTTCCATCACCACAGATTGACTTTTAATGAATTTTTAATTGTTCTCAATTACTTTGGCTATTACGAATGCTGCTGCTTTGGAATTCTTATCTATGTCTTTAGTAAGCAAATATACAAATCTTTATCAGGTGTATTCCAGGGAGTAGATGCATTTCTTCATAGGATAGACACATGTTTAACTTTAGCAGATACTGCCAAACAGTTTCCAAATTGTTGATAACACATTTATATTCATCAGCAATGTATATGAGTTCTGTTTTTTCCACAGCCTCACTAATATTTGCTATTGTTTGTTTTAAAAACCCATTCTGTTGGGTAGATAGTGGTATTTCACTGGAATTTAATTTCTCTTTTCCTGATGAATAATTAAATTGAATCCATTTTCATGCTTTTGTTGGTCATTTGCATATCCTTGTATGTGTGAAGTGCCTTTTCAAGTCTTTTGCCCATATTCTTTTGAGTGTCTATTTTTCTTTTATTGAGTTGCAAGAGTTCTTTATGTACAGTGGCTACAAGTCCTTAATCAGATTGCAAATATCTTCTCCCACTCTGTGGCTTGCCTTTCCACTTTCCTAGTGATCTCTCTTTTTTTATGTTTATCAGCTTATTATAAAATAGACTAGAAGCCCAGCACGTGAAATCACGTGGCCCCGCCCACTCGCGCGCACAGCCCCACCCACCCGCCGTTTGGTCGTTATGGCATGACGGCATTAGGGCCACTTGCTTTTTATAATAGAGACTAGAGGCCCGGTACACGAAATTTGTGCATGGGGGTGCATGTCCCTCAGCCCAGCCTGCACCCTCTCCAATCTGGGACTCCTCAAGGGATATCCAACTGCCCATTTAGGCCCAATCCCAGTAGGATGGGGCCTAAACGGGCAGTCGGACATCCCTCTTACAATCCAGAACTGCTGGCTCCCAACTGCTCGCCTGCCTGCCTTCCTGATCACTTCTAACCGCTTCTGCCTGCCAGCCTGATCACCCCCTAACCACTCTCCTACCAGCCTGATTGATGCCTAACTGCTCCCCTGCCAGCCTGATTGCCCCTAACTGCCCTCCCCTGCAGGCCTGGTCACCCCTAACTGCCCTCCCCTACAGACCTGGTTCCCCCCCAACTGCTCTCCCCTGCAGGCCTGGGTCCCCCCCAATTGCCCTTCCCTGCAGACCTGGTCACCCCCAACTTCCCTCCTCTGCCAGCCTGGTCACCCCTAACTGCCCTCCCCTGCAGGCTTGATCACCCCCAACTGCCCTTCTTTGCAGGCCTGGTCCCTCCCAACTGCCCTCCCCTGCTGGCTTGATTGCTCCCAACTGCCCTCCCCTGCTGGCCATCTTGTGGTGGCCATCTTGTATCCACATGGGGGCAGCCATCTTTGACCACATGGGGGCAGCCATCTTGTGTGTTGGAGTGATGGTCAATTTGCATATTACTATTTTATTAGATAGGATTATAAATGATACAGATAAAGAGGTGTATAGAGCTCAGTCCAGAAGGGTCTCAAGAACAGGATCTTCTGTCCCCATGGAACTGAGGTGCACCACCCTCCTGCCACATGAATGTATTGATCCACCTGGAAGGGCTGTGCCCTCTTGGGATTGTTTTGTCTTGTTTGCAGAGAATAATTGTTACTCTGGGATTTGGAAGCTCATCAAACTCTCATTTTTCAAGAGTTCTTTTTTTTTTAACTGAATATATTGTGGTGACATTAGTTAATAAAATTATGTAGGTTTCAGGTTCCTAGTGATGAGCAGAAATCCTTAATTTTAATGTAGCTGGATTTATTATTGGTGCTATTCTTTCAGTGCCTTTCTATCCTGTTTAAGAAATGTTTGCCTACTCAGGCCATGAAGATATTATCCTATGTTTTTTTCTAGGAGTTTTATTGTTTTGTATTTACTCCTATTTCTAGGTTTCACATTTAGATCTAAGATCCATCTAAAATTACTTTTTGCATATGAAGTGAGGGAGGAGTCAAAGTGAATTTTTTAATAAAATGTTTTGTTTGAAAACATTTCAAACTTAGACAAGTCTTAGAAAAAATACAGTGAACACCTATCAACACTCCATGTAGAATCTTCCATTGCTAAATACCATATGTTCTTTCTGTGTGTGTGTGTGTGTGTGTGTGTGTGTGTGTGTGTGGTATGTGTGACATGAGTAACAAAATTAGACCCATGATCAAGTCTTTGGAGGCTGACAAATATGTGAAGCATAGCTAGAATTCAGCGTTCTGTGATTTGGATTCTGGTGACATTTTAGATGTGCTCTTGACTAATGACTTGGGAGTGTAGGCATGTCTCCTCATTTCAAATGGGCTCCTCTCAGCTATTCTGTGCATTCAAAACCATAGTAGAAGACAGTCCTTCAATCCTAGGTATGAGAAGGAGGGGATGTGCTTAGTAGAGCTTCTTTTTAGGAGAACTCCAAGTTCATGGATACAAAGCCTTCCTAATAGCTCTAGACCAGTGGTTCTCAACCTTTCTAATGCCGCGACCCTTTAATACAGTTCCTCATGTTGTGGTGACCCCCAACCATAAAATTATTTTCGTTGCTACTTTGTAACTGTAATTTTGCTATATCTCTACAGCAGCGGTTCTCAACCTGTGGGTCGCAACCCACAGGTTGAGAACTGCTAGCAGGGTCGCCTAAGACCATCGGAAAACACAGATATAGCAAAATTACAGTTATGAAGTAGCAACGAAAATAATTTTATGGTTGGGGGTCACCACAACATGAGGAACTGTATTAAAGGGTCGCGGCATTAGAAAGGTTGAGAACCACTGCTCTAGACAATGACATGATGCTGTGATGATCCAGTGAAATACTAACTCCTCTTGGGAGTGCTAGACATACATTATTCAATTAATCCTCAGAGTTGGCCTGCAAAGAGGGTTATTGTCCTCCATTTACAGTTGGAGGGAAAGGAGGCTCCGAGAACACAGCTTGGGACTTGAACCCAGGCAGTCTGACTGCCGACAAACAGAAATGAACTGCACACAATGGGAATGCCCTTTGCGCAGAGGACTCAGATTGACAATGTTTTAGGATGGTGCCCTCTTGGGAATGTTTTATTTGCAGAGAGTAATTGTTACTCTAGGATTTTGGCTCAGCCAAATCGCTATCTCTGGATAAAGGAGTGGTTAATGGGGCGGGCTGGGGTTCAGCCTCCCAGACTTCTTGTGTATGGAGGGTGAGGCGGGGGGGGGGGGGGGGGGGGCGAGGGGGGGAGGTGGGAGGCCTGGCTGCTGCGTGTGCCAAGTGCAGATGAGCTATCCCTAAAGGTGGGAAATGGCACTAGAGTGAAACGCAAAGGATCTAAATTAGAAAATGATTTCAACACTTGTGAGAAGAGAAAATACAATGGGACCGGCAGGGAGTTAGAGATACAGCAGAAAGAAGCAAAATAAGATCCTGATTGAAAAAATGCAAATGAATGCCTGCAGGGAAAAGGGATTACAAGCACAGATACAACACTTGGGAGCCCTGCTCTGTGTAAAAGGCACGGCTCTGACATGAAGCTGGAGACAAGTGGTTGGTGTAGGTCCCGGTGCACAGTGGTCCTGAGTCAATGCCTGTGATGTGGAATGGGGTGCCAGGGGCAGCTGTCCTCAATACCATGTAGCCTTGCACAGGCCTGCTAACTGCATTCAGATCCAGAAGGGCGCTATCTGAGGTGGAACCAACCAAAGCAGAGGGTGAGAAAGTGGCTTTCGAAACTGACCCCATATATGGAGATCTGGAGAATTAGGCTGCGTTTAGAGGAAGTGGTCATGTCTCCCGAGTGGTGGTGGGTGTCTGTTTGGGAAAGCAACTGAACACGTGGCCCTGGTAGCAGGCCCAGCCCTGAGCAAAATGGCATGGCCACACTGTATCTCTTCTCCGCACTCTGTCCTTTTCTTCTCTGTTGCATTATCATTCTGCTGTCCTGAAATCCTCTGCTATGCTTTCAGAATGCGCTCTCAAAAGGTTTTAATATGAGCCCTGGCTGGTGGTGTTCAGTGGTTAGAGCATCGGCCTGCACATCGGAGGGTTGTGGATTTGCTCCCCACCCCCAGTCCAGGCCTGTGTGGGAGGCAACTAGTCAATGTGTCTCTCTCACATTGATGTTTCTCATGCTTCTCTCTCTTTCTCTCTCTCTCTCTCTCTCTCTCTCTCTCCTACTTCTCTCTCTCATTCCCTCTCTCCCTCTCTCCCTCTTGCTTTCCCTCTCCGTCCCTCCCTTCCACTCTCTCTGAAAAGCAATGGAAAAAATATCCTCAGGTGAGGATTTAAAAAAAGTTTTGATATGAATCCTGACAGCCAGAAATACCTAACTTCCCTGATGTAGTGTTTCTACCCAAAATGTATAACCTGAATCAAATCATGAGGACAGGTAAAAAAACAAAAACAAAAACAAAAACACTAAATGAGGGACATCCTGTAAACTATGAGTGTGTATTTGTTTTTTTAAAAAATTAATGCTGTGAGAGATAATGAAAGGCTGAGGGGTAGTCTCAGGTTAAAGGCGACTAAAGAGACAAGAAAAAAAAATGCAATGTGTGATCCTGGAGTGGAAAGACAAAAATTACTATAATAGACAATATTAGGACTTGGCAAAATTTGAATATAGACTGTGTTGGATAATAATATCATATCAATGTTAAATATTCTTTTTTTAAAATATATTTTTATTGATTTTTTACAGAGAGGAAGGGAGAGAGATAGAGAGTTAGAAACATCGATCAGAGAGAGACATCAATCAGCTGCCTCCTGCACACCCCCCACTGGGAATGTGCCCGCAACCAAGGTACATGCCCTTGACTGGAATCGAACCCGGGACCCTTCAGTCCACAGGCCGACACTCTATCCACTGAGCCAAACCAGTTAGGGCAATGTTAAATATTCTGAATTTTTGGTAATGGCACTGTGGTTGTATAAGAATATCCTTCTCCTTAAAAGATTTAGGGGAAAACAGTCATGGCATCTGCAATTTACTCTCAAAAACAAAACGAATGAGCCCTGGCCAGGTGGCTCAGTTGGTTGGAGCATCATCCCATGCACCAAAAGGTTTCAGGCTCACTTCCCAGTCAGGGCTCATACGTAGGCTGCAAGTTCCATCCGTGGTCAGGGCATGTACAGGAGGCAACCGATCGATGATTCTCTCTCATACTGTTGTTTCTCACTCTTTCTCTCTCTTCCTTCCTCTCTCTCTCTCAAATCAATAAAAATGTATCTTCCGGTGAGGATTAAAAAAAAAGAAAGAAGAATGAGTGTGTGTGTGTGTGTGTGTGTGTGTGTGCGTGTGTATACTTCGTGCCTTAAAAATACAATAAGCTGAAAGCAATTTAATGCTACTTAAATGATTCCAAAGCAGGAGGAGTTTGGGCATCACCACCTATAATATCTGAAATGGTAATTCTGACTGTACAGGGGAGTGAACATGAAAGCCAAAGAGAGAGGTCAGTGATTCTTGAAATGTGTTTGCTTTTTAAATTCTCTTATAAGCTACAATGCTTGCCATTTGCCTCTTTGTCCCAGGAATCAAAGGCAGTGTCTCCCCAACTAGAGAGGAATGCTATGGCACGTGCTCCTGGTGGCTTCTCAATACTCCTCCACAGTGTGAGATTCACTGGTCCCTGGACGCTCACTGGGTTCAAACTGAGCTCCTTCCTCCACATGCCTCTCCTTTTGCTAGCAGCTCCCTCAGGCCACCGGCTCATAGAGCTCCGACTCAATCCTCAACTTCTCCAATCGCTTTAATGCAATAACGTGCTCAGTAAAGCTCCAAAGAGGAGCAGTTTAGGTGTCGCAGGCCGTATATAATCAGGAGGAGGGAATTGCCAGAGTGGAGCCTTTGGCTGTGGGGCGAGAATAGAGCAGGACGAATTGAAGAAAGGCCCCTTTCTCCACGTGTATGTGGGTGGCATCAGCTAGGCCGATGGAAACCAGGAAAGAAAAATGTCCCCGCAAAGCTAACCCGAATCTTAATAGCTATTGGGGCAAAAGCTGCATATCCATCTCCTCTCTGGGTCATCCGTGTTCATGGGCACCAAAGAGGGGTCTGTCAACATGTGTTTTTCCCCACCAGTCACCTAAGTCTAAATTTTCAATGCAAAGTATGCATTTCAAGGACATTAGGGGGATTTGTGGCAGTGCCTGGAGGACTTTGGGCCTATAAAACGAAAAATGAATTACAAAAAAATATGAATACAGCATGTTCATCTGTGACCTTCATAATATTGTCAGAATATAGAAAACACGGTGGTTTCTAGTAGGTGAGCATGCTCACTGCAACTACAAAACGTGCACCACAAGCAAAGGCTCGAGCGAGAAAGCAAAAAGCAATTAAAGTGATGACATCTCTAAAACATCATGCTTCTGAGCAAAGAGAATGTGGGGACTCTTCTGCTTCCAGCTATGAAGGGCTGTGTGCAACTCAGTGTGAGGAAAGCTGCTGGTCTCCAGTTTGATGGGCAGGTCTTCCCCAGACCAGGGCAGTCTCAGAGGGGCCTCTAGTGAGACCACCGCGTGGTCTGGGGAAAGGCAGGGTCTGAAAGGGTGGGTGAAACCACATGGTGCTGGAGAGGATCTGAAAGATGGCCCCCAAGTGCATTTTCCTTGGAGATTATTTCATAATAGACACCATCAGATCTTTCTACCTGCCCACTATGCTTTATCCTAAGGCATCATCCAAATAAACCATGACCCTGTAATTCTATAGATGTCTAACCAGCCCCTTCCCATTTTTATCTAGTTAGTCCACGATTTATAACTTGAGCTGGGGAATCTAACAAACAGTTACTGGCAGACTTCTGAATACTTGACTCACTTGGGACACAGGATCGGGCAGTCTTCTTGGCTTATGTGCAGGGCCATACCCCCAAAAAACAGCAGTCTGTGGCTCCCGAGATCCAAAATAAATTCATACTCCCAGGCCTCACAGCCCCATGACTTAAAGTTTGTGCCACATTGCTAGCTCATTTACAAGTTATATTTAGAAATTTTCTTTTTTTTTTTCAATCCTCACTTGAGGATATTTTCCCATTGATTTTTAGAGAGAGTGGAGGAAAGAGGGAAAGACAGAGAGAAACATCCATGTGAGAAAAACACATGGATTGTTTGCCTCCTGCATGAACCCTGACCAGGGTCCTGGCCGGGGAGGAGCCTGCAACCGAGGTATGTGCCCTTGACCAGAATTGAACCTGGGACCCTCCAGCGATGCACTATCCACTGAGCCAAACTGGCTAGGGCTAGAAAATTTCTAACCACATATACATAACTAGTTACTTACAAGGGATCTCTATGCATGTATCACTCAACATTAAACAACCATCAACTTTTACCTGCTAATCTCATCTACCTACTCCTCTCCTCCCTTTTTGCCAGAGTATTTGAAAGCAAATCTCAAACATTATATCATTTTATCCCTAAATACTTCAAAATGAATCTCAAAAAAATTAATAATGTTTCTCTTATCATTAACAACGTTTATAATTCTCTAGTAGTCTCCAATATCATGTCTATATTCAAAGTTCCTTGATAATCTATAAAAGTCTTTTCCTAAGTGCATTATTTGAACAAGAATCTAAACAAGGGCTACTCTATTATTTGTTGGTTATGTCTCTTAAATAGCTTTTATGTCTCTTTTTTACAAGAACGGTTTCCTGTCTCCTCCCACAGCATTCACATTCCATAAAACAAAGTCAGTTGTTCTACAGAATGTCCCACCTTCTGCATTTGGGTAATTGCTACCTTGTGGTGCTGTTGAACTTACTAGGTGTACTGATTAATAATGCGGATTTTTTTCAATAGATGGAGTTACACATATGTTGATATATATGCTATTTGATATGTATGCTATTTTGTTGTATTGACAACAAGCTTCAAAACTTTATATGTCAAATTTGCTGAAGGTGTTAACGTCATAGATATTTTTACGCTTAAAAATGTTGAATTTCGTGCCAAAAAAAAAGAGCATTTGCAGGAAGTTTTAATTCATTACTTTATTTTGAAGAAAAGTGCTGCTGAAAGTGCTTGTATACTGGGGGAAGCTTATGGTGAACATGCTCCATCTCAAGATACTTGTGAACGCTGGTTTAAATGCTTTAAAAGTGATGATTTCAATGTGAAAGACAAAGAACATCCAGGTCAACTAAAAAATTTTAAAGACCAACAATTACAAGCATTATTGGATGAAGATGCATGTCAAACTCAAAAACAACTTGCAGAAAGATTAAACGTTGCTCAGCAAACAATTTCCGATCATTTATAAGCAATGGGAAAGATTTTAAAGGAAAAGGGTGCCACTTCAACTGAACGAAAGACAAATGGAAAACTGAAAAATCATCAGTAAAATGTTGCTTTAACGGCACGAAAGGAAGTCTTTTTTGCATCGAATTGTAACTGGCGATGAAAAGTAAATTTATTTTGCAAATCCCAAATGCACAAAATCATGGGTTGATTCAGGTCAACCATCAACATCGACTGCAAGGCCAAATCGCTTTGGAAAGAAGACAATGTTCTGTGTTTGGTGGGATCAGGAAGGTGTGGTGTATTATGCGCTTCTAAAACCAGGTGAAACTGTTAATACTGATCGCTACTAACAACAAATAATCAATTTGAACCACACTTTGATTGTAAAACGACCAGAATGTGCCAGAAGACACGGCAAAGTAATTTTTCTTCATAATGACACACCATCACACACTTCAAAACCAGTTAAAGACACATTAAAAGATCTTGCCTGGGAAGTATTAACCCACCTGCTGTATTTACCAGACCTTGCTCCTTCAGATTACCACTTGTTCCAATTGATGGCATATGCACTTTCTGAGCAGCACTTCAAAACGTAAGAAGAAGTGGAAAATTGGGTCTCTGAATGGTTTGCCTCAAAACAAGAAGTTTTATTGGAACAGTATCCACAAGTTACCTGAAAGATGGGGGAAATGTGTAGCTAGTGATGGACATGACTTTGAGTAAAGCACTTTTGATGTTTCTCTTGAAATTATCATGTTTTCTTTGATTACAAAACTAGAGGCCCGGTGCATAAAATTTGTGCATGGGGGGCTGTTCCCTCAGCCCAGCCTGCACCCTCTCCAATCGGTACCCCTTGGGAGATGTCCAACTGCTGGTTTAGGCCCTGTGGGATCGGGCCTAAACCAGCAGTTGGACATCATTCTTGCAATCTGGGACAGCTGGCTCCTAACCCCTCACCTGCCTGCCTGCCTGATCACCCCCAACTGCCTCTGCCTGCCTGCCTGATTGCCCCTAACCCCTCTGCCTGCCTCTGCCTCTGGGCCTCTCTCCGGACCTGATCCACAGCCTCCATGGCAGCTGCTGATCAGCCTTTGCCTCTCTCTCTCTCCGGGCCTTGCCAGCAGCCACAGTGGCTGCTGATTAGGCCTTGCCTCTTTCTCCAGGCCTCTCTCCAGGCCTGATCAGCAGCCACCGAGGCAGCGGCGAGGTCGTGAGGCCTCCACCTGGCCTGGGTCCAAGGCTTAAAACTTTGCCGCGCCTGCCTCACCCTGCCCCGTTCCCTCCCCATTTCCCCGCCCCCTGGCCTGGTGACCAGTCATCCATCTGGTCATTTAGGACGTGACTGCCCCTGGTCTTTTATAATGTAGATGTTATTCCAATAAATTTAATAAAAATTGTCTGCAAATTATGCTTACACTGGAAGTGAACCACTTACCAATTTTATTTTAATCATCAATATTGGTGTACCCTGTAGGTGTTAAATTTGGCTTCCACACTGTCAGTGTGGAAGAAATGTCAGCATTTCTTGGAGGCCAGACTTCAGAAACTTCATAGATAGTTCTGAGGTCTTTGGCCTTGCTCTGAAGTTACTGGCTGCCCAAGTTATCACTTGAGGTGGTGAATTTTTCTACATTGTCTTGGTCTTTTTCTGGGTCATTTTTATTCAGTTCCTCATCTGGCCTGTGATAATGGCCACATATTGTTGGCTTTATAGCTTTTGTAGGTTTTCTTGAAGGGGTAGGAATTTTTGGAAAGGCTCCTTTCCTTGAACTCTCTTAAGGACATCTTTTCACCCCCATGGATGTCTTTAGTACCTGGAAGGACAACAGAGTGAGCGCAGAAGGACATTGGTTTGTGGGGAAATGGCTGGGATGAAAGAGAAAAAAGTCTTCATGAGAAAAAGTATGGGTTGAGGATGGAATCTGCCAGACAAGACCAGGGAATCTTGGGGATATGCCACTAAAGAAGGGGTGGAGAAGTTTGGGTGTGGTGCTTTCATCCTGGACACTAGACCTGGGTTAACAGGGCTTCTTCCTCTTTTACCTTCTTTTGGTGAGTGGGGTTGGTTGTTACATAACTGTGCTTGGAGTTTGTGGTTTCCTGGTCATCTTCACCATGTCAAAATTTCCCAGGGCCCTACCCCAGGCCTCCTGAACATATGCTTTTCTCTAGGACAATGAGGGGCCACAACCCTTAGGCTTTACTTAATCAGGAAGCTTCTCTTCCAGCTAATGGTAGCTCTGGGAGATAAACTTAGACATCATAAAGCACCATCCTAACACTTCCATGGGGAGGGGTGAGGATGCCAAGATGCTTTGGTAAGAGAAAGGGGGCATTTCTTTAGCACTCCTAAGCCTTCTCAAACTTATTGACCCCATGTTCAATTCTGATGGGTCACATGGTAGGGAGACAATGCTTCCTCCAAACGTTTCCCTAGGCCACCCATTTCAGTGGTTCATTGTTCTTTCTCATCCTTCACCATTAGCTAGTTTTCATAAGATTTACCTAAAAGCTTTTCAAGGTAATGTGACTGTCTCTGTGGAGATGTGAATCATCCTGCTTCCCTAGTATAGGTTGCTCTTATGCACCTTGAAAACCATTCACTTCTTGGCTAGTACCAGAGAAATTTTCCATTTCACCCCCCTTTTTCCACTGTCTATGTGGCTCTCCCCAGCTTTCTGTTTTCAAGGTTGAAATCATTGCCTTTAGGCTGTCTTTAATGAATAGAGTTGCTCAACTGGTTATCTCAGCTTTGTTTAAAATCTTGGGGGTGATCATAGTAGGTATAGTATCTAGATTTGGAGTTTAAGAGTATAAGGTGAATGAGGCAGGAATTTAAATTCCCGAAGTTGAGCTTCCTGTTTGTATGTTGAAAACTGCACCTCCCCCCGCCCCACCTCCTCAGGGAACTTGGGTAGTCAGACCCTTGGTCTGAGGATTGCAGACTCAGGTTCATAGAGGATAGGAGGCTCAGGCCCTGTCAAAGTACAGATCAGAGGCAGGGCTAAAGGACCCTACAGAATCCATCTCAGACCCTGCCATCAGGCTTTGGAACTTCTGCGCTTGGTACTGGATGTGACGTACACTGACTTCCTGCAGAGGATTCAGGGCAGTGAGGCCTTGATCTGAGGAGTCTGGCCTTGGGTCAACAGAGGGAGGATCCCAGGACCTGCCAGGGCTCAAGGTTTGGAGCATGAGGGAGGAGGGAGGGACCCTGGACCCTAGAACAGAATCATCCCACCCAGGGCGGGATGACAACACGCGATTTCTGCAACTGGGTCTCAGAGACTCAGGGGCTTTGGTACAGGGAGCGTGACCTCAGATACGCAGAGGACCGGCCCAAGTCCTGCCAGAGTCAAGGTGAGGACCCCGAGGAAACACTAATGGGACTCTGGATGCCACAACAGAAGGGACCCCACCAAGACCCTCCCCCGCTGTAAGCCCTGGAAGTCCCCAGGGTGGGATGACTACAACAGGCAATTTCTGTATCCGTGTCTCAGAGATTCGGGGGCTTTGGTATAGGGAGAAGGACCTCAAATACGCAGAGGACCGGCCCAAGTCCTGCCAGAATCAACATTAGGATGTAGCGACCTTGGATCGCATAACAGAGGAGACCCCACAGAAGCCCACCCTTGCTGTCATCCCTGGGAGTCCCCTGGGTGGGATGACCACATGTAGTATTTCCTGACTTCCAAAAATGTGTCTGAGAGATCCTGGGAACATGGTATCAGGAAAAGGGCCTCTGGTCCACAGAGGGGAGGGCCCAGGTCCTGCTGGAGTCAACCGTGGAGGGGCGAGGTCATTAGGCCTTCCCAGCCTGGGCTGGAGGCCAACAACCTCATCGCACTCGCGTCCCGCCCCCGCCGCCCCCACCCCCGCATTAGGTTGTCCTCCGGTCATGACGGCCCTAGATTATTATTAGTATAGGTCTGCATTATTAACTGGTACACCTAGTAACCCCCCCCTCCCCATCCCTTATAGACTGGAAGTTAAGCCTAAAGTCATGGTTGGATTCAAGCTTTAATTGGGGGAGAGGTGGGAGAGAATACCTCATAGGTGGTACTGTGTCCTTACATCACGTCAGAAAGTGTGGCTGTCTGTCTAATTTTGCTGATGCTAATCAAGAGTGATTTAAAACACTTTTAGGCATCCAAAATGAAACCTATAAAACAAAGTATATTCAAAGAAGTCTTGCTTCCATTCTTGCTCTTCTATCTGGTTCGTCTCTCCCCTTTAAGACAACCAGTTTTAAGTTTTTCTCCCATGGTTTCTTTTTGCAAATATAAGAAAATACACGCATACCTATCTTAGAGAAAAGATAGTATACAATACACTACATACTATATCCCATTTACCATATATACTACATATGTACATTTGACACCTTGCTTTTTTCACCACACAATATACCTGGATATCATATCTTATCAGTATGTGGAAATATCAGTCGTTTCATTTTTAGCTGCTGAAGGTTCCCTTTTGTGACTATACCATATTTTGTTCAATTAATCCTACGGTGATGGTTAAGCTGGGTATTGTCAATATCCTATAAAATAAATAGGTAATATGCAAATTGACTGTCATGTCCTTGCACAAGATGGCCACCCATGTGGTCACAAGATGGCCGCCCTCATGTCATCACAAGATGGACGCTACATGATGGCCAGCAAGGGAGGGCAGTTGGGGGCGAACAGGCTAGCAGGGTAGGGCAGTTGGGGATGACCAGGCCTGCAGGGGAGGGCAGTTAGTGGTAACCAGGATGGCAGGGAAGGGCAGTTGGGGGTGACTGGGCCTGCAGGGGAGGGCAGTTGGGGGGGACCAAGCCTGCAGGGGAGGGCAGTTAGGGATGACCAGGCCAGCAGGGAGTGGTTAGGGGGCAATCCGGCTGGCAGGCAAAAACAGTTAGGGGTAATCAGGCAGGCAGGCAGGCGAGCAGTTGGGAACCAGCAGTCCTGGATTGTAAGAGGGATGCCCGACTGCTGGTTTAGTGGGATTGGGCCTAAACCGGCAGTTGGACATCCCCTGAGGGGACCCAGATTTGGCAGGCTGGGCTGAGGGACAGACCCTCCCCCCCCCCCAGTGCACAAATTTCGTGCACCAGGCCTTTAGTTCTAATATAAAAATGCTTAAATGAATCATCTTATACATAAGTCATTTTGTGATTTTGCAAGTAGTATATACTTGGTAAAGACTCCTAGAAGTGGGATTGATGCTCAAAAAAATACCACATATGTAAATGTGCTAGTCAATCAAATTATGAAATCTGATATTAATTTACATTGTTTATCTCATCAGAAAGAAGCCAACAAAACATATAACTGTGAAAATTTAGGTCTGAGAGAGATTCCTGACACTCTACCAAACACAACAGAATTTTTGGAATTCAGTTTTAACTTCTTGCCTGCAATTCAAAACACAACTTTCTGCAGACTCACAAATCTGATCTTTTTGGATTTAACCAGGTATGTATCTGAGTTCCCTGTGTGCACTGATGTTTTACTTAAGGAAAAGCACAACTTGCATTCCAAGTGCATCCAGGACCTTTGGGGCCACAGGGACCATCAGCTTATCCTGTGTGTGTACCCTCTCCCATGAAATAGTTTTGCAGGTAAAATATAATTTTAAAAAATCAATGGAGTAGAAAGGGAATTGTTAAACTAGACTGGCTCAGTCATGCTGCTTAAGTTTTAACAAATAATGATAATAAAACTGGAAACAAATTTGACAAATATAGCAGATCAGTTTTAATATTTTTTTCCTTCATTGGACTGTTGATTTTTACTATTTTCTTTAAATATGTAAAACATGTTTGATATAAATAATGTATCATATTTTCTGATAATATATAATGTATTTTCTATATTCTTTATATATCATATATGTTATCAAATACATGATAATTCTTATATCAGCTTTTTAAACCTAATTCTGTAGATTTCAAAATTATTATTATTATTGCTGACTTTGGCTACTGTGCTTCCCTTATATGTTTATTGAATTTTTATTTTGAGCGTATTTATCTTTTGGAAATATGTGTAAATCGTTGTTTAAAATGCTTTCCTGGAATTAGATTATACCAATGAATTATTAATATTGCTACATATGACAATGGCATTATAGCTATAGAAAGTAAGCCTCAATTTTTTTTGCAGATGCCTACTCAAATATGTATGGGATAGCTAAGATTTGCTTTAAAACAATTCAGGAGATAAAGTTGGGACTAGATGAAGCAGAGAACACATATGGCAAAATCTTGAGAATTACTGCATCTGTGCGATAGATATATGAAGGTTTATTGTATTATTCTCTTTGCTTTTATGTAAATTTGAAAGTTTTCCTTATTAAAATTTAAGTACACTGATCTGGAAAAGTTTTCTATTTCCTTCTGCCAGTTACCTGAAGATACTGCCATCCTAGAACAACTTCAAACTCAATTTTCCACTTGGGTTTCTTTGGGGAGGTCTACGGAGGTGGCATAGATTCATGCCACAATCCTCCTGAGTAGAAGCTTATGGTTAGGGAATCTCAGAGGAGTCTTTCCTTGTTATTGTTGTCCTTGTTCCATTCAGAGCCAAGGCCAAGACAAACACATATCCTGAGGTCTCCCTCTGTGAGCTTTCTTTTTTAAGGTCACCCACTGAGAGGATCCCTTTTGAGGGTCATGGTAGTGAGCAGGTTTTTGAGATGCCCTCCTATTCTATCCCCAAGCTTTGTCTTCTGCCACTGACACATGTGGCTCATTAAAAGCCAGACTCTAGGCTACTAGGAACTTATAAGTATTGGCAGATGTGACAAAGCTAGCTCTAGGGCTCACTTGCTCCTATGGATTCAAGCTTCCTTCCCACCATTCATTTCTAAGGAATTACCCTTGACCTTCAGGGAAGGTGTGTTGTATATGTGTGTGTACTGTCCATTATCATTAGGTTCAGTACCAGTAGGGGTGTCTTTTCAGCTCTAGTGTTGCATATTTCTATGGAGTAGAAGTGCACTCACAACCGTTCGATAAAGTAATCATTATTTCTATACTTTACAGATAAAAAAAAAAACAGAGGTTGAAAAAAGTTGTAACTTGACCAGGATGACACAGGTTCCTATGTAAATGTCATTATTATGCATTATATATAACACACACACACACACACACACACACACACACACACATACATATATATCATATATATTATGCTTTATATATAACATTTTCTATTACTTAAAATAGTAAATAATAGTTTGATTTTTTTTCAACAAGCAAACCACTAAATTGTTATCTAGATTCCAAACACAAACTTCTTATAGTTTAACCTAAAGGGGCAAGATATCTAGGGGGAAAAAATCTAAATTATTGTGTTTAGAATTGAGGCTAGTCATTAATTCAAGAGGCCATCTGTAGTTACTGAAGAATGTTTTTCATGTTTTACTTTGAATACTAACATACACTGTTTTTACTATACACAAACCACGACTTTTTAAAGGTAGTTCACGGTGACAGAATTTATTCTCCTTTTTTCTAATTAGTTATTGTTAAATACTATTACCTTTTCAAGGTGCCAGATCAATTGGATACATGAAGACACTTTTCAAAGCCATCACCAATTGGACACCCTTGTGCTGACTGGAAATCCCCTGATATTCATGGCCGAAACATCCCTCCTCGGGCCCAGGGCACTGAAGCACCTTTTCTTAATCCAAACAGGAATATCCAATCTTGAGTTTATCCCGGTGCACAATCTGGAAAACTTGGAAAGTTTGTATCTTGGAAGCAACTATATTTCCTCCATTAAGCTCCCAGAAAACTTCCCAACACAGAATCTGAAGGTTCTGGATTTTCAGAATAATGCTCTCCACTTCCTCTCTCGTGAAGACCTGAATGCTCTGGGGGCCACCAACCTCAGCCTCAACTTCGATAGCAATGACATTAAAGGCATGGAGCCTGGGGCTTTCCATGGAAAAATCTTCCAAAGTTTGCGATTTGGAGGGATTCTTGACGTGTCTGTCATATTGAAAGGTCTGCAGAACTCTACTACTCAGTCTCTCTGGCTGGGGACATACGAGGACACTAAGAGCCAGGACCTTACTCCAACCATGCTCGAGGGACTCTGTGAAATGTCTGTCGAGAGCATCAGTCTGCAGAAGTACCATTTCTCTGACTTGTCGGCTACCACATTTCGGTGCTTCACACGCCTCCGGGAATTGGAGCTGACGGCAACTCACTTGAAAGAGTTACCCTCTGGGATTCAGGGTATGAACTCTCTCAAGAAATTAGTTCTCAATGTAAATCATTTTGAGCAGTTGTGTCAAATCAATGCTGCCAGTTTCCCAGCCCTCACAGACCTCTATATCAAAGGCAACCTGGAGGAACTTGACCTTGGTGCTGGGTGTTTGGAAAAACTAGAAAATCTCCAGAGACTTGATTTAAGCCACAATGGCATAAAGACTTCTGACTGCTGCAATCTGCTGCTCAAAAGCCTGCACCACTTGCAGTACCTAAACCTGAGCTACGCTGTGTCCATTGGTCTCCAGAGTCAGGCATTCCAAGAGAGTCCTAAGCTGGAAGTCCTGGATTTGGCATTTACCCACCTGACTGTTAGGGTTCCACAAAGTCCTTTCCAAAACCTCCCTCTCTTGCAGGCTCTGAATCTCTCCCACTGCCTCCTCGATGCCAGCAATCAGCACCTTCTGGAAGGCCTGGGGGGTCTCCGGCAACTGAATTTACAGGGAAATCGCTTCCAAGATGGGAGTCTCTCCAAGACCAACCTTCTTCAGACAGTAGCCGGCTTGGAGGTTCTGATTTTATCCTCCTGTGAGCTCCTCTCTATAGACCAGCAGGCCTTCCACAGCCTTGGGAATGTGACTCACATAGACTTAAGCCACAACAGCCTGACGGAAAACAGCATCGATGCTCTTGGCCACCTGAAGGGGCTCTACCTCAATCTGGCCACCAACAGCATTCGCATCATCCCACCCCATCTCCTCCCCATCTTGTCCCAGCAGAGCACCATTAATTTAAGTCACAATCCTCTGGACTGCACTTGCTCAAATGTTGGTTTCATAACCTGGTACAGAGAAAACCTGCACAAACTTGAGGACTTGGAAGAGACAGTGTGTGCGAACCCCCCATCTTTAAGGGGAGTCAAGCTGTCTGAGGTCGAACTGTCCTGTGGGATTACGGCCCTGGGCATTTTTTTTCTCGTGGTATTTTTATTCTTATTCACCATCCTGCTCATTTTTGCAGTTAAATTCCTTCTTAGGTGGAAATACCAGCACATTTAGTGCTGAAGATTTCTAAGATGGCTAATAAATGTGTTTAGCCAAATAGCCCCAAATAGAGGGACTGTTGTCTGTTAGGGACCAGACTTGACAGGTTGGTCCCTGGCGCTGGGCAGGGATTTTCTGTGCTTTTCTGAGCCCCAGGACTAATGACACTCCCTGGAAAGTAAATGAGGGGCAGATGCAGCTGTGAGAAACACCCCACCATCTCCTCACATGGAAGTAGAGGGAGGACCTGTGGCAGGGCAAGGCCCAGGCAGTCACCCATGAGGAGGCCACCTCCTTTCCACTCCTGGACACCCTTCAAAGCACCTTGACCCTAAAGGGACACCACCAACACCCACAACCTGGCAGCTCTGAGGACCCCAGCTCCCGACTCTCTCCTGCACAGTTGGGGCACTGTGCTTGGGTCTGAGTTCCCAGTAATGTAGCTGTTTGGGGAACTTGTTGTGGATAAAGTCTTAATGTTCATTTTAAATGAAAAAGAAAAAACAATAAATTTATAACAAGAGGCTAAGAACTGAATCTTACCATCAAATGGACTCCATTAATCTCCCTAACCCTTAGGTGTCTGCAGTCTCTACAAATGCCACTAGGATGCAAATAGCTACACAAGAAAACAAATGACACCCTCCCCAGTTCCTCCTTTCCGCACCCAGGGTTTAGGATTTGTGCTACATTGGCCAGCTCACCTGAGGACCAGGCAAGCCCCTGGTTCTCACTGTTTGGTTACAGAGCCCAACTCCCAGGTGCACTGTGGTGCAAGTACCTTCTCATTTGGAGGCCGGTCCTTCGAAGCTTCTTTCCCACAGGAATCGTGAGATACATGGTGGTTTGGCTCCCAGGCCAGCTCTCCAACGCCGATTCTCCTGGGACAGCAATTAAGATAGCACATTTACAATGACAACCAGTGGGAGAAAGCAGCTCCATATACCAGCTCTCTCTCAAGAGCACAATAAGCTGGCTCAGCGAGTACTTTCTGTTGCAGCTAGGGTGTCAGTAAAGATAGTACCAGTGACACAGAGGGGACAGGACCACTGAATACAATAGAGAAAGAAGACAGGGAAGCTCCAGTGTGATGACTTGGGCCTCCCCAAAGCCCAGAGAGTCACCCTCCTGCAGGGCTTGCTCTCTCAAGTCTGCATTGATGGACAGGGTAGCTCTTGTACTCCGGTGCTGCATTTACAGGGCCTTGATTAAATTCTATAACCTGTTGTAGGCTTGCAATGGTAACTTATAGTTATTAAATTCTGATTGGATATCAAGGGAAAATCTGAGTAATATCTAATCCAAATTGTTTGGCCCTTAGGCTGAGGGCATAATAGTGAGGCACAATAACAGAGTGGAAACTTGGGAACAAACTCCTTTTCACGTGTATATGCCCAGAAAAAGCAGGAAAGACAAGGGAGTAGTGAAGTCACAAATCTTCACTGAAAAGGCTCAGTAGTCTTAGGGGATATTTTGTACTAGATAGGAGGCCAAGTTTCCCCACTGGTTCTTGGTTAGGAACACAAGGCAGGGGCTAGGGTAAGGTGAGAGAGGCCTTTGCCTTGGGTGCAAAATATAAGGAAGAACCATGTTATTTACCATGAATAGCCATGATCTGCCCATCAGTAGATGAGTTGATAAAATGCTGTGGTACATTTATACCATGGAATACTACGTGGCTGTAAAAAAGAAGGATCTCTTACCCTTTGCAACAGCCTGGATAGACTTATGGATTATTACGCTAAGTGAAATAAGCCAGTCAGAGAAAGACAAGTACCATATGATCTCATTTATTTGTGCAGCCTAATGAATAAAATAAACTGATGAACAAAATAGAAACAGTCATGGATTCATGGAACAGACTGATGCTGTCAGAGGGTACAGGGAGAGGAGGACTAGATGAAGGAAGGCGAAGGGATTAGCCAAACAACATATATGCATAACCCACAGACACAGACAACAGTGTAGTGACAGCCAGAGGGAAGGAAGCTGGGGGCTGGGTAGAATAGGCAAAGGGGCCAAAAATGGGGACATGTAATAAAGGAAAAAAAAATTTAAGGGAGAACCAAAAACCTCAGTGAGCAAGACAAAAAAATTAATACAATATTTTAAAAACTTTAAGTTAATGCAAAAATAATTGATGGTAAAACATTAAAATTTTAAACAAGCCCTGTCCGGGTAACTCAGTTGTTTAGAGCTTTGTCCCGATGTGCCAAGTTGCAGGTTCAGTTCCCAATCAGGGCACATACAAGAATCAACTAATGAATGCATAAATAAGTGGAATAATGAATCAATGTTTCTCCCTGCCCCTCTCTAAAAAATCAAAAAATAAAAATTAAAGAAAAATTTAAACAAAGACAGGATCCATAAAGTGCCATGATGAACCATGAAAAGAAAAGGGAAAAATTAGTAATACCAGTCTTGCCTTTGTTTCAAATGTTGATATTTTGTTCACTGTGGATACTTTGCATTAGTTTTTATTTTTTTAATGTTGCATTAAAACTTTATCTTCATTACTGAGTTTTTGGTGCCCCCTTAAATTTTGTGCCCAAGGTGGGTGCCTCACTCACCTCTCCATTCCTGCCCTGAGGATTGGTGAGACGTGGGATTCCCTGCGAACTCCAGGCCACAGTTCCCTGAGGGTCTAATAGCTGGCACACTCTCTCAGTGTTACCCCAAAGTGTGCATCTCCTTCCCCTTTACATCCTGGAAGCAGAGAGAAGTGTCCAAGATCTCCCCTCATGTCCCTCCATCCTTAGCTAACTTCCACTAACTCCTGAGTTCAAAGGCATCGTTCCTTCAAAATCAAGACAAGCGCAGGGACGAATGGGTACCAAGCCCTCTGAGCCCCAGGTGCCTGGGCCTGGAGGGTGGGCAAGCACAGCATACTCTGCTAATGAAATGAATCATCACACAATTAACTGCTTTAATGATCTTGAATATCAGCATTTGGGAGAACAGGTGTCTGAGAGGGGAGGTTTCCTCAGCTTCCCAAGGAGGCATTTGAGAGGACCTGCGTCAAAGGAAAATTTAAGGACCCGCGTCAAAGGAAAATGTGCCTGGAGATATTGAGACACACCCCTGAGCTGCCTTTATTTCTTCAGGGGCCTAGGACGGTGAGGCATCCTTCCGAGAGGGCCAATCGGAGCCGCTTCTGGATTGGTATGGGTCTTGAGTCTGGCAGCCACTGAAGCAGTTTGTCTTTGAGTTTTGGGCTCAGAAGGGACCTAATGTGGAAGTGGGTGTGGCTGCCTCGGCCAGGCTGTAGGTGTGCAGAGCAGGGCCTCCTCCAGGCAGCTGCCCAGCTGCTGCCACAGGGAAGGTCTCTTCTTCTGGGCACTGAGGTGGCACTGGTCTAGAAAGGCCAGGCCTCTCCCTCTCCAAAGTGGGAGAGAGCCCCCTGAGAGCCACGCCCACTCCAGCTGCCACTCTTGTGCAGGAGCCATTCATCCTGGCGAGAATCTAGGCGGGAATGTGGTACAACTCATATCTGTTTTGTTGTGTTGATCATGTTCATTTGCTTGTAAGATGAGCTCTGGAAACTTTGGGAAATATTTCTGGTGGTGACCATGAAGATGCAAAGGGCACGCTCACTGGTAGCTCCCTCCCTCTCTTTTCTTTGTTCCTCTTTCCTTGCTGTCTCTTCCCCTCCTTCCTTCCTTTTTTCCTTCTCTCCCTCTGTGCTTCCCTCCTTTATTATTTCCTTCTTTCCATTGTAAAGTACGGAAGTCCACACGCTAGGAATCCAGTCTAAGATAGCACCAACCCACTGTGTCCCGTGTTCTCCAGCAAATGTAAGCTCTTTCCTGCCTCAAGGCTATAAGCAGCAGCCAGGACATACTAATGGCTGACCTACTGTCACACATGGTATGTAATGTGTAACTTGGGAAAACCAAAGCATCCTGTAGACTATCTCTAATGTGAACTGTATCACCCTAAGGACTAGAGGGTCCCCAGCCCTAGCAAACGCACCAGCCCATCTTGCTTGCGTTTACCAGGCATGCACCCCTCCATGCGGTGTAACTTGCTGCTCCATCACTGCACTGATCTGAGGCTCCGTGACACTCTGTGTTAAGCAACAGTAAATTCACCTGACAAAGTCAGGAAGGGAGCTTTTTGATGGCTGTTGTCAGTTTTATTGCTTTATCCTGGTTACTGGATAGAATCTGTAGACACGGCGTGTTTATTGGTTTTATGTATCACGTGTTGTAGCTGCTCTGACAAGGCAATCCTATAAAAATGTGTTATTATTGCATGTTGTAGCTCAGTGAGCTGACCCTGCATTTCAAAGTGCACTGAAGCAAATAGCATTGAAGTCCATAAAAACTGACTGGCCTCCATCACAGAGGACCCTGCGTGGGCTTTGACTCCCACAATCTGGGCACAAATTTTCCCCCAGCCAAGCCGGCAGCCATCGCTGCTACCTGGACACAGCACCAACCCAACACAGGCATTACCTGTGACATTTCAACACAGGAAATGTCGCATCATTCTTCTGATTCAATTCTCCCATAAGTGCTGTTTCCAATTTTCAAGTTTACAAAAGTATGTAATAAATGGCTTTTTAATATCTTATATATTAGTATACGATGCAGGAGGGGTAAGCTGATGCTGTTTTCCATCTACTCTGAATGCTGAAGAGAAAATTAACTTGAATTACATCAAGAGAAGATATGATTAGTTCTAAGCAAGACATGGCTGGGGGTGCCAGATGTCAACTGGAATCAAGTGCCTGATGGGTTCAGAGTTAGATTGTCTCAGGGGTCCTCAAACTTTTTAAACAGGGGCCAGTTCACTGTCCCTCAGACCGTTGGAGGGCCGGACTATAGTTTAAAAAAAAAACTATGAACAAATTCCTATGCGCACTGCGGGCCCTGGACGAGTCGGCTGCTAAGCAGCACAGGCAGCGGCACCCGGCGGGCCAGATAAATGTCCTCGGCGGACCGCATGTGGCCCGTGGGCCGTAGTTTGAGGACGCCTGGGAGGGCTGCAGAGGAATGGGCCAACAGTGGGGCTCCCAGATAATGATTTATCACTGGAATCACCTGGCAGGTCTTTATAAAACAGATTCCCACGCCCCACCCTAGTTTGGGATTCCTTTAAACTGGGGTTGGCCTGGGATTCTCAGCCTAATGATATCATGTAATGCCTTTCCCTAATCTTAGTTTGATCAAAAAAGAAATAGCAGAAGCATGTGTTAGGCTTCTCTGAGTCAAAAGAGTGGGAGAAGATGCGCATTCTCTAAGAGGAAATGTCTTAACGAAAGGGAAAAGAGGACTGAGGAGCCTTGGAACCCAATGGTGAGACATGCTGGGCGGGCGGCTTGCTCGTCTCCTGGGCCTCACTGCCAAGCCACAGGCTCTGCTCCTGAACTGGCCTGCTCTGCCACCCACTCCCCCTTCGGCCCAGCTCATCACAATTGTAAATGATATATTAAATATTGTGGGTCTTGAAAAAGGGAAGAACTCATCTACAGATTATTTTCAAAAGCCATCATTTCCCATTTAAGATTAAATAGTGAACTGCATTGACTATCCTCCTGTGATTCCCCCTATCTTTAGGTAATATTCTTTTAAGCATTTGACTGTTCAAGACATACGAGATCCTACAAAGGTGAGCAGAGGGCAGGGGCTGCCGGATCATCCATCCATCTTTTCCTTCTCCCTTCACGTTGGTTCATGGGCTTTCTAAGCAGCTTGGATCTCCCTTTTCCTCTTACTCTTGTCCTTGGGAATAACCTGATATCCAACAATAGATAAATGGTTAAATAAATAGGGGATACTCTGAACAAATGGGGCGACAGTCTATGTTCTTAGGTGGGATTACATTATAAACATGTTGATTCTACTAGCAAATAGAGAAATACAAGTTAAAATGAGATAAAGTTTTGTTTCTATTATCCTGGCAAAAAGAGAAAGCTAGGTAATAGTGCAGGGGTGGGTGGGGAGTATAGGAACGGCATGCACTGCTTATGGGTAAAGACTGGAGCAGCCACTGAGACCACATAGCAATAATTAGTCAAATTAAATTCATGATCCACAAATCCTGTTGAGGGTATATATCCCAAGAAAATTTCACATTTCCAAAATGATATTCAGTGCAGCACTATTTATGGAGAAGGGAATTCCAATTTGAGTGTTCATCACTAGGAAAATGGATAGGTAGAATGTGGGAGACACCCACCATGGGGTATAACAAAGTAGTTAGTAGCAATGGATTCTGTATGGCTATATCAGCGTAACTGAATCTTAAACACATAGTGTTGGGGGAAGTCATTGAGGGGATGTGACCACCAGTTGACCCACAAGCTGTACCCTGGCAATGGAGGGGCCTCACCCCCTCCCCTGTCCTTAGAATGTATACTGTGCCCAGTGGTCCCACAGTGGGAGCCATGTTCAAGGACACAGCCCGAGAAAGGAAGGTGTGATTGAGACCATCTGGGCAGTATGTATGACTGAACCCAATTAAGGCCTCTGTATAAACTTTTAACATTCTGGCAGGCGGGTGAGAAGATCCACTCTCGTGTGGCTACCCAAGACGTTCTCTTGCTTATTAAAACTGCTACCTACCAGTCTGGAGTGGTCTGCCTCGTCCTTCGGTCTCTCCTTGCCCTCCGAGTACAGGGGCCAGTTTGCAAACCAACATAGAGGGCTTGATGGAAAAACAAACCCAAAATGACATGTTAACATGAATATTTCTATAAATTAAAACTACATGCATACAAAACAAAAATACCTATGTTTTTTAAGAACACAAAAATATCATCCATTTGACATGGTTGCCTAAGGAGTGGGAGGAGGAGATGGGAGGGAGTGTAGGATCAATGAAATGAATCTTGGTATAAGCCAAGGTCGATGTGCCAAGAACTGAGGAGTAGGATGACCTCAATCATTTGCCTCTGAGGTTCTCTACTGCATGTGTGCACAGGAAAAACACCAATATGGCACATCCATAAAAGGAAACGCCATACAGCCATTGCATGTAATATTGCAGGCCTGTATTTATAGACATCGAAACATAGTTGTGATTTAATACTAAGCAAAAGAGCAGGTTACCAAACACGCCATCTATTATTTCATTTTTTTTGGAAAAATAAAAAATGTCTGTAAGTGGGAGAATGACAGGGCTGATGGGATTTCAGTGATTCAAACATTTGTCTTCTTGCTTTTCTCTATTGCTAATTTGCCTTCAATAGCTATGCACCATGCAATAAAAAAGAAATAAAAGGTTTTCTTTTAAAGACTGTTTTTGCTTTTACACAAGTACAAGAATAATAAAGAGGTCACTGGCTGTGAGAATTTACTGGTACTAAAAGGTGACTTCTTCCTAAGGTTTTGGTTCCAATGTACACGGTCAGGCCCCAGTTTTAGGGGTTGCTCTTTCCTTTTCCTCGAGGACAGAGGGAGCCCCACTTATTCTAAGGCTGCCCACTTGAACGGTCCAGAGAGCTGGGACTGGCATTACGGATGGCTCTGCGCTTAGGGACGTGGATGGGTGTCCACATGAACTGCCCTTGGTCCCAACAGGAGTACATCTGTCTCCAGCCCAGGACAGCCACTTCCGCACAGCAGTTTACAGTGTGTGTGTTCCGAAGGGACAGCTTCCAGGCAAAGATTTAGACAGATCAGGGCTGGCGGCCTTCATGAAGCCAGCCTGACAGGAAGAGTTGGAAGCCACAGCTGCTGGCTTCAGGCCACGCAGACTTTTCGTCCTTTGCCTCCCGGCTGCTGACAGCCATCTCCAGGCAGTGCTTAATGAAATCTGTTCAAGGCTTTCAGCTTTACAATTAATCAACTTTTTGTAAAGCTGTGTGGGGCAACAAAGAGTAACCAAATGCAACAGATCTTTCCCTTCCCACATCTGAGCAGACTTGACTGGCATGTAACAGAGCGTTCAGGGAACTGCAGTCTTGGGAGCAAATCCCTTTTTTGAAGTGCTTGCCTGCATCCAAGTATCGGAATTGACAGCCCGCCGCCAGCCCGTGACGTTAGGAAACAACGCTCTTGTCTTTGGGAACATGCGGTGCTGGGATCTGTGAGATGTCTTCCTCTGAGGGCTGGTGCTGACGACTCCAGGCTAGAGTTGAAGTTGAACCTGGGCCACAATGACTGACATTCAAACAGCAATGAAACTGAGATTCAACAAAGTTGTGGTCATAAGATAGAAGGTGTGTTCAGTATTAACCGGGGTTCGAGGTAGAATAAAAGAGGGAGGGCACCAAATGACTGCGGGGAGGAATGAATTAAAACGGGGCGAGGAAGTGAAAGACATCTATAATAGTGTCAACAATTAAAAAAACATGATAGGAGGGAAGTTCAATTTGAGAAGTGTCCTACCACTGAGTTCCTTAATGCCAGGCCTGTACTGAAGGAAGCATGTTTCTGTAGTTAATACAGCAACACTTTTTTATGTTGCATTTGTGAACCGAAAATCCTAGATGGGAAATTGGCTACTGATTAATTTAGAACGAATAAAGGAGCCTATTACATAGAACGAATAGCTTCCTTGGCTCATGACTTCCCACCAATCATCACATTCATAATTTTGCACCAAAAATGCAGTTGCTGATTTTTTTTCAGCATGTAAAGATGAAATGGCGTACCTCATTCCCAGAGGTCCCTGGATCTGAATTAAATTACATGACATCTGGTAATGCTTATAAAGGTCAAGAGCTTTCGGACCAGAAACAAACTAGGTTCTAATCCAACCTCTTTACAGGCTGTACGTTAAGAAATTACATAGCTCGTCTGGGTCTGTTTCCTCACCTGTAAAATGGGGTGCCACCACCATCTGGTCAGAGGATTGTGTTGGGGTTCAAATGAGATGGTTGATGAAAAGCATCTATCTGGCCCAGTACTAAGCACACATATATTATCTGTGTGTGTGTATACACACACACACACACACACACACACAGATATATATATGAATATATATATAATGTCTAACATATAATATATATAATTCTATCATCTATCTATTATAGGTAGACAGTAAGTGTTGGGTTGCTTCTTTCCTTCCTGATGGCTTCAATGGTTTTCATTACGAGGAGACAGGAGGCAAGTAAAGGAAAGATGAGAGGACAAATTGTGATCAATGGAGCAAGGTTCTGAGAGACTTGAAGGAGGTGGTGTCACTGAGAAAGGCCACTTTTCCTGAGACTGTAGGGAGATGGTGAGTGTGGCAGCTGAGGAGTTTTGCAGGCAAGGAAGAAGGTTGTTAGAAAACAGGACCGAGTTAAGGGAGACAATCTTGAAGAATGGAACATGTTTGTGTAAGTTAAAAAAAATGGCAAACCTTTCTGCTCAGCAAAGAGCAATCTGCAAAAACCCATAATTTCCATAATATGGTTATATTCAGTACCATTTTAGAGATAATATGTATGTGTGTACATGTAAAAAAAAACACACCTTATTAGCCATTATCTTTTCATGCTAAATTTTTATTTCAATGTTATGCGACTGCATAAGTATAAATATTTCAATATACAACAATTAGGACATCCATAGGGAGTTTCTTAGAGAAAATAAGACTGCAAACACTTTATTGCACAGATCCTAACAAACGTTAAGCTGGTAAATCTATCGCTGGGAGCACTACCGGGGGCACGTCTTACAATCACAGGAGACGGACCAGGGGGAACACAGGAGGATTTCTACCAGCTGACCGGAGAGGTTACCAACAACAGACAGTTACCACATGAATGCAACCGTAGTACTCCTTACGCATCCAAACGCAAAAGCATATTTGGCAAAAATGATAATATACTATACAAAATATACACAGATATGTCGTTTGTAAACAAGCACCTAGCTGTGCTTTAAAGGAAACTGGACAGTTAAGAAGCAACGGCTGTAAACCATGAACTGCCTCCCCGACAGCTCTATCTTGATGTCTGAGTGCAGAAGCCTTGGGTTATTATGACAACCGACAAACACAGATATGAATTATAAATGTTGAGACCACTTTTGAATCCCTCTTAAGTTCTTATAAAATATTTGTTTCTTCTACAACTTCACAACAGCGTGATGGGGAATGGCTAGAACTACGTGGGAAAAGATAGGGGCAAGGAGACTTTTCCTACTCTCCCTTTTTTTTTTTCTTTTGTCATTGCCAACTCATTTTACAGTGAAGGACAACCAAGTTAGTTAAATTATGCCCTTGTTTTTGGAGCGGAGTTTACAGCCCCGATAAAGGATTTACAATCCACAGGATGATGCTGTGCTTAGATGAAGAATTTTATAGCCTAAAGATACTAAGACATCCCCGAGGGGGTTTGGGTGCTGAGTTAGTATTCATTGGTATTTTTTTTTCCTCTTACAAAAACAAAACAAACATTCCTGCTATGGATCCCAAGCATCTTATAAATACTTATCTGTTTGTATTTTCTCTTAGTACTTAGTGCCTTAGTACTTATGTCAGCCAAGTGCCATCTTACAATACAATACAAACCACCAGGAAAACGGCAACGGAAAACAAACAAAAACCCCTTCAGCACTAAAATGATCGGACAAATTCTACATATTCCATGGTATACAAAATTTAAATAAGGCTTAGCAAAAGTAAAAAGGACAGTCACATTCAAGCACCAAATAGCTCCAACAGGTCTTTTTGTTACAAAAATGCTGCTCTTTATTAATACAGTCTTTTTTTTTTTTTGCATACAAATAAAGAGATCATGTTATGAAATGTATGGAGCTACTCGATGCATCCGAAATGAATGTGAAACCCAAGAACTTGCTAAAAACAGCAAGCTTCATCTACAACATAAGGCCCCAGCTATGTATTAAAAGGTATCTTGATGTCCTGATTAATTCTTAATATATATGCTGTGATGCCAAAATCTACACCCCCCCCCTCTTTCCCGCCAAAAAGCAAATTTAAAACCTCTTCCAATGCCTGATGCTCAACCGAGTAAAACTCAACCTAAGTCCTGGCTGTGTGCAGCCAGTAATATTCCTTTTTGTCTGAGAGCAGAGCTGGTGCAGGACTATAAAACGTGTGCTTCTTAGACTAGTGACTCACAGCAGAAAGGCCTGAGTTTAAGAGCATGAGCAGGAGAAAAAAGCAGGAGAACAGACATCAAGATCATGTGTGTTTATAGACCCCGCTCTACCCGGGGTGAAGACCCGACACACACAGCCACAGACGAGGACGGCTGGCCTTCAGACAGGCAGACCCAGGAGCGAAATGCCCACTAGGATGACCGTGAAATGAACATGGCTAGCTCCACAGTCTGGCTCTTCCTGACGGAGGAGGGTTCTAAATGCAGCAGTTAGAGAACTTCTTGCTTTGGATCTGGAAACACAGGCAGCCAGATACAGTCCTATCAACATCTCTGGTTACAAATGGACATAAAAACTCACAAGCTACGGTAGGTAGGGCTTTCTTGCATCGTTATCTCTACTTAGGATGGTTTAACTTAGGAACATGTAGTCTTGAAATAGTCTCTCAAACCACAGACAAACACATGTGGTGGATGCGCATATACACGAACATGGGTGGATCTCTACTTTCACATACATCAGTTTTAACCATTTGCTTCATTACTACATCATGATAAGTGGTAAAGCAAAAATCTTATTTTTTTTTTTAAGAAAAGCTGTCATAAATGACACAATCAGCAGCAAGGTATAGACTCTACATCCCAAACCCAACACATGGCCAGATATTTACAGAGAAAATCCTTTTCCTCAACAACCCTCGACAGTGAAGGTGTTTATTTTTTCTTCTACACACACTATCTGGTAACAGCTTTACCGGTGACCACGGGGCAGGCATTTGGAAGAGGTCCCTTTCTTTCCACCTTCTCTCCCTCTCCCTCCTTCGGTGAGACTCCAGGCTCGGCCTGCGATGCTCCCCCAGTGCTGGTTTCGAAGGTAGTCAGGACTCAGTGACATGTTCCGGGTGGGTCCCCCAGGGCCTGCCCCCTTATGAGGCCTTTTTGTGAGGGCTGCTCCGCAAACTCTCTTTCCCCCGCCTCTGCCGGACCACAGAATCCTTCTCGGAAGGAAGGGCGACGGGGCGGTCTGTGCCTGGCGTGGGGGACGGCTTGGTCACCTCTCTGCCCGCATTCTGTTTCCTGGTCTGAGGCTGGGCCGGGGCAGGCTCTCTCTCTTTGGTTTCTCCTGGGGGGGCAGTTACTGAGAGGGCCCTGTCCCGGGGCCCGGCGCCCCACGCTGTGGTTGGGTTGGGGTGCTGTAACTCCACTGTGATGGAGGAGCTCCTGAAGGAGGGCAAGGAGTCGCTCTTTGTCATGTGGCTCCCACCACCCCCCCCAGATGGGGGTTTCCTCTGGTCCCTGCTGCTGGGGGCTGTGGGCTCAGCCGTGGCCCCGCTGACCTTGGCAGAGGCGGGGTCGCTGCTGGCCGCGGGGGCCTCGCGAGGTCCTGGCCTGGCCTCAGGAAAGCTGGAGGAGGTGCTCAGACACTTTTCCGGGAGGGCAGTGGGCCGGAAGGAACTCTGCCCGATGGCCGAGGGGGACCGCTTCATGCCGCTGGGCTTGCCTGCCTCCGGCGGTGGCTTCTGGGCACTAAGCCCTCTCCCCTTGGCGTCTGGCAGGCCCTTCCCCCCGGCCCCTGCTGGCCTCTCTGGGCCTCTCAGCCTGGTCTCGCCCTGTGCCAGGGACAGGCTGGCCTCCAGCTTCCTGCTGTCCGTCGGACCATAAAGTGCTTCCATGCATTTCTTCCCTTCAGACTTCCTGTCTGCGGTGGTGGCCAGGGGACTAGGGCTCTTGTCTGTCTGTCTGCACGGCGGGGGGCCGTCTCTCACAGTGGGTGGTTTGGGGTGCTTTGGAGACAGGTTTAGCTTTTCACTGACAGTGGGAAGTTTCTGGTCTACAGACTCGCTGACCCCTGGGTGTCCTTGCCGTGGCGGATGCACAAGCCTCTCCAGCGCCTCCGGGGCACGCCCGCCGTCAGTGGGCTTCAGCTTGGTGTCCAGGGGACCCGCTTTGGGGGGCAGTGAGCCTGAGGGCCCACTTCCTGCCTGGCTGATCACATGGCTGGCTGTGTTCTGGGAACCTGGGAGGGCAGGGTACACATTCGACACGGCCTTACTGCTGCCCTTCCCGTCTTGGCTGGGGCCGCTGGGGGGGCTGGGGCCGCTGGGGGGGCTGGGGCTGCTGGGGGGCTGTGTGCCAGGCTCTCTGGCTACCGCAGCCCCAACGCCGAGCTTCTGGGAGGCGAGAGGACGGTCTGGGTGCTTGGACTTTGCAGGGCTCGGGTCAGGGGCAGGCCCGGGCTTGTGGCTGCTCTCACCATGCACAGCAGCGGACCTGGGCGGGTCTGGGAGGCCCAGGCTGGGCTCTGCAGCCGGGGGCTTGCTGCCCAGCTCTCTGCCTGAGGAGGGGCTGGGTGCGCCGCAGGGCTGCCGAGCCGGGCTGGGCAGGTCCTTGGTGACAGATGGGGGCTGAGAGCCGCTGCCGAGCCGCGGCTGCACCTGTTCTTTCCTCTCTGGTTCCCGGGGAGCATCTCTCTGCAAAGAAGGGAAACTGTGGAGCTTTTCACTCTTCCCACCCCCTGGGGGCTGCAGAGACTGCCTGGCAGGAGGGGCTTCCAAAGTGGGCTGCAGGCTGCTCCTTTCCTTGCCCAGCTCCCGCTCACAAGGCGTCCCCGTCCCCGCAGGGTGCAAAGAGGGGTCCTCTCTGGCCAGCGGCGTCACCTCCTCCCGGCCGTCCCTGTGGCTTGGTTTCCCGCAAGGCCCCCGGGCTTTCTCCGTGGCCAGGGTCTGTGTGTGCACATCGGAGCGGGTTCCTCCCACAGACGGGAGATTTCTGTTGTCACTGGTTTTAGCAGCTTGTGGAGGACTCGGCTCCATGGAGGGGTCTCGGCGGATGGCGGCCCTTGCAGCCTTCGGCTCTGTTCTGGCTGTGGAAGGGTCCCTCTCTGATGGTTCCCCCCCACTCCGCTTCTCCCGTGAGGGGACACCTTCGGGTGGGGGCGGGCCAGGGGCCCTGGATGGGTCGGCGCCACGCAGGGTCTGCCCCAGGGAGAACAGGCATTTGGTGTTGGAGTTGGAGCTGGGATCTTGGCGTGTGCTGGGCCCGCCCTCTCTCCGCTGGGGATCATTTTCCGTGTCTGTCGCAGGGCTCCCGGTGGCCTGGGAAACGTTCCTGCCCTGCTTCAGCGCTGGGTCAGGCGGGGGAGCCGATGGTGAATTCTGGAGACCCCGGCTGGGTGGCAGGAACCGAGGCTCGAGCAGGTACGATCTGTTCACCTTGAAGCCAGCAGAGAAGGACTCCCTCTGACCAGCAGCGTCACCCTTCTTGCCATCGCTGGGAAGGGCGGGCGGCACAGTGGGCCCCAGGGCACCGCTGGGGCCAGGGCTCTGCGTGGGTTCGGGGGAAGGCAGCTCAATCTTGGATGCCTGAGGTCCAGACAGGAGAGCAATGTCCAGCGTGCCCTCGATTGGCTTCAGGCAGGACACAGACCTACCTTCCAGCTTATACTCGGAGGGGCTTTTCCGGACAGGGGGCTCGGCAGCCACCGGGCCCGGCTTCTCTGCCCCACCATCCACCCGGCCGGCCAAGGCCTTGAGAGGGACGAACACCACGCCGCCCACAGGAGCCGCATGGGCGCTGCTGCTGAACGCCCGGCTCTCGGAGGCCGGCGCCTCCTGCTGCCCGCCCAAGGGCCGGACCGCGTTCCCGGGCAGGCATTCGTGGGCACTAGATGTCATCTTGGGCTTGAGCACAAGACAGAGGTTGTCATCTTTGTCTTCAAGTGACACTTTCTTCCGGAGGTAATCCATGCTGGCCAGTTTGCTGTCTAACTTTTCACATCGGAGACACTCCTTGGCCGGGAGAGCCTTCTCCATAGCATCCCCCCTCCCGGAGGTGGACCTGTCAGTGGAGGGACAGAGGCCGTCTTGAAGGGTGCTGGGCGCCGAGGCTGGTTTGCAGTCGCAGTTGCCCTGGCTGTGGTCCGCGGGGGCCTGGCCACGGCCAGCTGCCGCCCCGCCCGAGGCGCCAGCCTGCTTGTGGAGGGCACCCTTCAGCAGGCTGCCTGGGGATGGGGCCTCCTGCACAGCTGCTTTGTTCTCAAAATGACTGGACCTTTCCAAAGCCTTTGGATATATTTTCTTCTCCCTCTCCTCCAGCCTCACCGCAGCATGGTTTTCCGAATCAGTTCCAAGTGCATGGGACTTGGGGTGGGGTTCCGGTTTCTCCGGGAAGCTGTCTGGTTTCTTCACCACCACCTTGGCCTTCAGCTTCTCTCGGTCCAGGTCGTCCACAGACTCCTGCCGGCTCAGCTTCCGGGAGGCGGGGCGCTTCAGGCAGCCTTGCTCCACAGGCCTGGCCCGGCTGAGGGCCAGGGCCGGCGTGTCGCACGCGGTCTCTTCCAGGCTCTGCAGGGTCACTTCCCGCTGTGACGGCTCCCGCGGCACCTCCTCCTGGGTCACCTCCAGGCTGTGCTTGCGGGAGCACAGGTGCTTCTTGTCACTGCCATAGGCCGGAGACAGCTTCTCCTCGGACTGCACGCGCTTGAGCAGCGGGGACCGCGGCGGCTCCGCACTCTTGGGCCTCACGATGTGTCTGACGATGGTGGGAGGGGAGTGCATTTTGCTGGGAAAGGCTTGCGCGATCTTGGAATTGCCAAGGGGCGGTCCCAGCAGAGGTGACGGAGACCGCTGCGGGGAGGTGGGCTGTGGCGTTGGAGAGGGGGTCCGGGCCAGCGGGGAGAGCGGGATGTTGCCAGCGGACTTACGCCTTCCTGACCGGTAGCGCTGTCCGCTGAGTTTGGGGGCCAGACCGTGGAGCGTGCTGGGCCGGATGTGTCCTGACCCGGCTGGGGAGTTGGGGGCACTAGAACTTGGGGAGCTGCTCTGCGAGGAGTTAGTACCTGGGGGTAGAAAACAGAACGCTGTGAGCAACGGCCACCTTCCCTCTCTTTTCCACCCTCTAGCCCAAACTACTTCAGGTGAGGTCAGGTCAAGGTCAGCAAGCTGTCTCAGCATCCAACTCTAATGAATCAACGCTTTTTGGATAAACCTCCCTACACTAAGTTTTAACCCAACACTTCCTGTCTTATCTTAATGATCTGAAGAGCCCTATCTTATGACCTCCTGGCTGGAATAATCCTCAGGGGTTTTGGGATTTAAGATGGTGACTTTGACCTCCTCTCAACTCTCCCTTGCTGTGCTGGCCAGGAGACTCACTCACCGGATGGGAAGTCGGGGGTGGAGCGGTAGCTGGGTGTGGGAGATCGGGGAGACAGGCTGTGAGTGGGGGATCCCGGGAGGCTCTCCCCCGATGACAGCGATCGGTTCAAGCAGGAGAAACTTCGGCTGGTGTGCAGTAGAGGAGAAGGCTGCTTAGCTAGTTTTTTGAAAAGGGATCTCCTCCTAGAGTGAAAACAAGAGAAAATGGATCAGATTGTATGTCCAGAGCCGCTCCGGCCTCCCCACCATTCCTGCGTTCCAGTCACACCTCTGTGCTGGAGACGTGATATGATGGCAGATCCTATTAAAGTGTAGGATCCCACTGTTCTATTAAAAAATATTTTGAGGACTTAGAAAGGAAGATAGTATATAATAGAAGCTCTCTGAATTCCAAACACTTTAAGATGAGCTTGGGAAATATATTAAGTATATATTCATTTATTTATTTGTCAGGTTTATGAGGAGGGTGTTCTTTGCCTGAAGGCTTCTGAGTATGTGCCCCCAGATGCTGACACAATTTCATTAAGAGATAATACCCCGTAAATCTCTGGAGGAAAAATCATCTCGGATATAGAATTCTTTAAGGATGACACACTGGGCAGAGGCTTATCTATGAGGGGCTGTTTGCTGGGCTTATCCCATTGTGGGCTCCTGACTATTCCTAATGACAGTGCAGGCTGTGCATTTCCACTGAAAAGCCGGGAAAGGTGAACTGAAGCTTATCACATCAGCAGGGCAGCAGACACCACGCTGCAGCGGCAGTAAATGTGTATTCGATGCTCAACAAGCACAGCCTCGAGCAGAAGGGGCAGCTCCCCGTGGCTCAGAGGTGCAGACGGCTGCGCAGGGCCCTTCACCCTCCTGCAAGCCTGACCCACCCGGGAGCGTAAGCAAGAAGGGCAAACACTGCTACCCCTTGGAACAGTGCGCTTTATATGCCTTACAGCGCAAACAAAATATAAGGCACACACAAAAAAGGGAGAATCTCAGAACGTATGTATTGTGCTGTATGTGTGTGTAATTTTAATAAAAGTAACGAGGGCACATGGGTTACAAAGCCAAACCTTTTTATACTAGTCAACGTATAATGAAAAATAACAACCCCCATCCTCTGCCTTCTTTTGCCCCCTCTCCAGAGACCAGGAATGTGTCTTCTCCGATCTCATCAGTCTGCACATTGCTAAGCAGTGTGCTTACATTACTTTTTCGTTTTTTAGTCTCAGAAAGTACCTGTCGCTGTCCTACCACAGAAGATGAGAACTAACCTCTTCTACAACCCCCTTACACCTTCTGGCCAAATACACTTCCCCCTTTTTTATTCCTCTCAATAGATAAATAAAAAATTTTGGTTAAAAAAAAAAAAAGGCTGGTGTCTTCTTTATGCTGTAAGTATTGTTCACAGCAGGGCATGGAAAGCTGAATTCTATTTCCTTTCCTGCACAGCTTTGTCCTTCCAGGGGTTGATGAGCATCCCTCTCACATTTGCCTTTTCCTCCTACATTTCTATCACGAAAATCCTCTGACTATGATCAGACACAGCAGATCCAAGAGGGGAACGGAGAGGTGCCGCGGCGTCCTGCAGGGAGCACACCCGGCAGCTGCCTGGCAGGAAACGACCCGCCGGAACGTCCGCCGCATCGTGCATGCAGCACAGAGAGGTACCCACGATGCCTCCCAGACAGCCCGCGGGAGCCGGGCCAGATTTTCAGTCAGCAAGACAAAGCCCTTTTATTTCTAGGCTTATTTGGATGCTCTTAAGATATAGTTATTTCAGAACATCTGGCATTTAAAAAATACCAGCCGTTTTTAGATAGTGCAATGGACAATATTAAATGTAGATTTAATGTTAAGAACTGCCTGAGGGTCCAGTTCCCCAAATCCAGCTCACATGGAATGAAGTCTAGAGGCTTAGGAGACACCCAAGGGCTTTTCACAGCTCTTACACGTGAGATAAAGCAACCTGAATCACAATGGTTATGTTTACAACATAGCTACGTAAACCTTTCCACTGTGAAAAATAATGCTATTACGAATATGAACTTCCATGTATAACTGTATGTGAACCACAGCATAAAAATCACTCATCTATAGCATTTAAATTAAGTAGGGAGTAACTCTCCTCCCACGTGGGTATCCACTGAACTCCCAAAGAATAACACGGCTTGAACTAACCGTTCCAGACTCTCTTTCTTTTTAGATTTCTTGCTCCGCCTCACCATCCGGCTCTTATAGCTGTTTCTCCTGGCTGGTCCCGTTTTGATTGATGTGTTTTCAAACGGGGTCGTAGTGATTGACACCTTATTCCCACTCTATAAAAAAAAAAAAAAAAAGAGGTGGTATTAAAGGGAAATGCTGTAATAAAACAAGATGAGAACCGAGAAAGGAGGTTCAAACACAAAGATACATAAGGACATACACACAAAAGGACCTCCATTTCTAAATAACCGTTTAAGCAGCGAAGTCCTAGAGAACGCAAACTGGGTGGAGGCACAATGGAAGGTTTCTTTAAGAGGGTGGGCTCTGATCCGAGTTCAAATCTGAGCTCTGGGACCTGAGCGGGCTGTCCTCCTCCCTCGCCTCCACTTCCTGTGCTACTTCACGGCAGAATCACACCTTCTCCCAGGACCACATGAAGGACAGAGTTGGTAAAGCCCTCGACCCACTGTGACACCCGGAAAGGCTCTATAAATAAGTCAGCGTCATCCATATGTATGAAGCATAAATAATGTGCCCAGAGGCTGTCTCCTTGGTTGATTTACTGCTCTTTTTTTCTCCTGTTTGTGTTTTTCCTTTGACCTAGAAATCAAAGAGGAACAAAATCGAAAGAGACTTATTTTTTCATTATTTTAAAAGGGTCCTTTTCTCTCCCCATAAAACCTGTCAGCTTGCCGAGCTGGAAAGTTTATGCCAGTGAGCACGCAGCTGCCTCTCTCCACCCGGGCACGTGTGGTGAGGTCACCCCACAGCCTCGTGCCCTTTCCGCAGTCCTGGGCAGGGGCTTCAGGAAAGATTTAAATCTTAAATTACTCCAACATCTAGTTTTATGTTGTGTGTTGTTTTTTTCATTTCACATTATAAAACTCTGAAAAGCTTTGCCTTCATCACTGCATATTCTTTAAGAATGTATTGTAATTGGCTGTATTATAATATTCTGTGAGATGGGTGGATCAAAATTTAACTATCTCGCCACTGCTACTGCCTTCTACTTTTCTATTTATATAAGAGTTGAAATAAATGTCCTCGTCTAGCCAAAACCAGTTTGGCTCAGTGGATAGAGCGTCATCCTGCGGACTGAAAGGTCCCGGGTTCGATCCCGGTCAAGGGCACATAACTTGGTTGCGGGCACATCCCCAGTAGGAGGTGTGCAGGAGGCAGCTGATCGATGTTTCTCTCTCATCGATGTTTCTAGTTCTCTGTCCCTCTTCCTTCCTCTCTGTAAAAAAATCAATAAACTATATTTTAAAAAATTAAAAAAAAAATGTCCTCGTCTATATATCACTGTCCTAACCTCTGACATTTCCCTTAAACTGGGCAATTAGACTCCAGGCACGGAATCACGCGGCCTGTCCGAACTTCTTAAAGACCGCCATACAGACTGGTACACTATTTCCCAGAGAGTTTATTTCAGTTCATACTCTTGCCAGCAGCACCCAGGTACCTATCTTACCACAGGCCTGTCAGAACTGAATATTAACATTACACAAATTACCAGTTTTATAGGAAAAAGTTATGTCAAGTTTTAATCTTCATTCCTTGACAATTAACAGGCTGAATGTTGCGCCACTGATTTTGGTCATCTGTGTTTCTTTAGGAAATGTTTTGTTCACGACTTACATCTAATTTAGTATCTGAGAGTCTTGGTATTTTGTTATTGATTTTAGAGTTCTTTATATAGTTAAGAATACATAATCCCATACCTAATGCCATAATTATAAAAATGTTTTATGGAAATGGATTTGAAATTGAACGAGAAAAAAAATATTTTTCATTATGAAAGAATAAATTATATATTCTATATGCAAATGACAAAACTTTAAAAATAAACTTTAACTGATAGTAGAGACTGGCATTCTATTTATGTTTAAATGGAGAATTCTTGTAAATATGAAAGCTCTACCAGTGAATGTTGTTTGGGGTGGGGTATTCCTTCTCTTCACAAGCTGAGTGAAAGCATACTAAAATTTTGTTTGTTCCTGTGCCTCAGGTGAAGGAAAAGGGAAAAAATGTGGAGTTTGGAGCTTATCTTTCATTGCAGTGTTTCCAGTCTTTCTCCACACTCACACACAGAGTGGACACAGGACCATATGGTCACTGGGGTGTTCTGTTGTATGGGCTACCAAATCCAGTCTATCCTTTCCTATCATAATCAACATCGACTTTTATGTCTTTATCTAGAAGAAGATAACCGTGCCACCTGGTATTTTAAAAGCGCATTATGAATGTTGAAGTACTTTTCACATATATTCTTTTACCAGGTCACGAGGGTTATTTTTTTAAAACCCTATGAGGTGCGAAGGGCTTGTTATCCTGCCTTGCATTATAGAAAAGGAAGGCGGATTCACAGACATTCGTCCTTCCAGGGCCATAGGGCCCAGTGCAAGAGCCCGGAGCCGGCTGTCCTGACGTCACCTCCGCTGCCCACTCTGTTCCCAGCAGAGTGCACGGCTTGGACTTGAGGAAAAGTGGTGCTGAAGGAACAGGCCCTGACAGACAGGAAGAACAATCATAGAACCAGACTGTCGAGAAGAAACTAAGGAGCTATAAACATGTCATAAACAATTTAGAGAATAAATACAGTGATAAACAGGAATGCTAAACCAGAACACATCACTAGACTACACAAATATCTCCTTTGCCTACGAAAGCCAAACCCAGTTTTCTCTGTCTTGTTTCTACACGTGGCTATTCCAGAGGACAATTCACCCGACTTATGGAAATACAATAAGAGATAATGTCCCCAGACACAAAGATGCAGAATACCAATAGCTAGTTAGAAACATTAAGAGTGTGAGAATGACAAATGACTGGAAGATAACTTTACAGAGAACAGGTGAGAGGTAGGAAGCCTGCCACCTGGTGGATGCATTGGCTACAGCGAGTGCTGCCTAATCTCCGCACAATGGAGCTAACGGGGTCAGTTCACCCTCAATACTGGACAGGTTCTGTTGGAGAATGAGCAACCTCTCATCAGAGAAATTCTGCGGTAGTTGTTCAAAAATAACAAAAACGGGGCCAGCGGACTGTTCAATGTTCAGTTAGTTCTCTCTTACTTCAAACCATTTGTGTGATTAGTGCACAGTGGGAGGGAAATTATTTCAGCTGATGGAACTGAATACATCTACCCAATCTCTTCTCTCCATCTGGCTCCACACTAGTTATCTGTTGCCCTTGGGTACCTTGAGCTAGCCTGTTCTCCCATTTATTTCTCTGCAAAGTGCACATGGGGAACAACATCTTCCCGCACAGCTGTGTCCTTGCCCTGATCCGCACCCTCCAAAACCTGGCCCCAGCCAGCTGCCCACTGCACCCCTTTTCTGAACCCAGGCTCCAGCCACACTGGTGTACTCATGCACCTCTAGCACTTGAGCTCTAGCACTTGAGCTCTGCTGTGATGTAATCCCCTTGTGATTTAATGCCCTCCCTTTGTATTGCCTCGCCTTCCCACATACTAAACACCAGCCTTCACAGCCCGTCACAATGACCCCTAACTCCTCACACCTGACCACCTGGAGGAAGGCCATCACTCCTGCAGAACTCGGGCCACAGGTGCAGTCTGTTGCTTATGTTTAACACTTTCACTGGAATTGCCACTGTCTCCCCTGGGAACATCAGACGGTAAGTTCCTGGCAATCGGAGAACCTAATGGAGGAGCACTCTGGTGCGGTGCTCGAAAGCAGGCTCCAGGCCTGCAGTGCCGGGGTGCAAATCCTCTTCTGCTTCCTGGCAGACAAGCTTGGGCTGCTTGGCTAACACCTCTCTGCTGTATCTCTTCACCTGTATCAGGGGGCATTTATATGCAAAGTACCTACCTCCCAGGCTGTGAGGATTCCTTAGTCACCTACAGCACTGTTTCCTGTTACGCTTGTGTGTCATTTGTTGGGGGACCCTTGCAGTACGTGCTCTGCACATTTCAGGGCTCAGCAGTTATGTGAGGTGGTAATAATGAGGCTATTTGGAGGTCCCCACTTTAGTATCCAGAGGTTCCCCAGAGTTCATGCAAATGAAAAGTCTGAAGTAGGGGCTGATGACGTTTTACAGGGCTTCTCTTATGCATTGGGGATTTAAACTAGTGCTATCCTAAGAAGGCAGCCTGGTTGAGAAAAGAGTTTCCTGTATTAGAGAGGTTAAGCCCGTCAGATTATCACGGCGATAAGACTGGGTCAATATGGCCTCCACTGGCCACTACAGCGAGGCCATGAAACAAACATGGAATACACGAACCATGCTCACAGTCTGAATGATACATAAGTAGTGTGTTTCTAAATACACACATGCAGCCCTGTGTGATGGCTCTCCCTCCTTTTCCTAAGGGCCCATGAGCTTTGGTAAAGTAGCCTGTGAGTATAAAACACCGCGTAAACAGCATCCAAGAACACCAAAGCACCGCTCCCACACTGAGGCCCCACCAGCGATGGCGTGGAGGAGCCCAGTGTTGATACTAGACACTTTGCACGTTGTCGAAGGCTGCTGGGTAAATTTGGAAGAAAGCAGCATGATTACACAGTTCACTGGGAAGATAATTAAATCCCTCGTATCCTCTTTGTTTCGTTACACTGGCTACTCCTCTTGGGTGCTTCCTTTATGAACAAGAGGCAGGATCCTCTGCTTGGGTCTGTGACAGCGCGCATGGCTCCGAAGGGTGCCAATGGCTCTCCACTGCAGCATGTCTACGCAGGTAGCAGGCAGCTTCAGAGAACACACTGACTAGGTGCAGGAATGGAAGCACCTGTGACCAGATGATACAGATAGAATCGTCTGATTCTGCTAAGAGACCTCGCCAGAGAAATGGACATCCAGGTTTCACCGAAGCAGAAAGAGAGGTTTTAAGATCCAGAATCCTGTTAGAATACTTTATCAAATAAACGATGAAAATAATCAATTATGTCTCAGCATCTCTCCTACAGACTGCTGTCCCGTCTGCTGTATGTTCAGCATACGTACAACTGATTTCTGACATTGCCTAGGGCACTGGTCGGCAAACTGCGGCTCTGTTGACTAATGAGTTTGCCGACCACTGGGATAGGGGCTTAATCACAAGGAACAACAACAGCCTGTAATTATTGGAATCGAGAGTCTAGGTCAGTGGTTGGCAAACTCATTAGTCAACAGAGCGGCAAACTGCGGCTCGCGAGCCTCATGTGGCTCATGAGCTGCAGTTTGCCGACCACTGGCCTCGGGCTTTGCAATGCTCTCCTCATAGTCAGCCCTGTCCCCCTGGTGTAGCATGTGGTAGTGAGAAAGCTGGCTAGACTTAGAGGATGCCCTGTGAGCATGGATGACAGTGAATCTAGCCCCCAGCCCATGGGACACCTGAGCTCAAGACGAATATCTCATTAATGCTGTGAATCAGTCAATGACAATAACTCCTCTACATTCTGCTACTTCACACTGGATCCTTGAACATACATGCTATTCTACTCTCGGGACCTGGGCCAGACTCAGGGAATGACAAAGAAGGAGGAAAAAGGTCACTGAACTGAACTTATTTCTGAAAAGCTTTCCACACCCATTTCCCTGTAGTAACTCCCAAGTTCCTCATTTTCTTTCAAGTTCTAGTTAAACGCCATTTCCCTGTGATGCCTCTTCCACTCACAGAATGTTTTCTCCAAAAGTATGAGATTCCTTCCTCTGCTATAGCCCTGAATAGTTAAGTTAGTTGAATTTTATCCACTTATAGATCTTCCATACTCCTTGAGGGCAAGAATTATACCTTAATTCCTGTGTTGCTACTTTCTCTATGGTACCTGCTCGGGGCCGGTGCTCTAGGAATGGCCTGAGTGCACGTTATCTAAATGGCAGGTACGTGCACAAGCTTCCTCTCCACAGGCCCCAGGTGAGCTGCAGTGCGGACTCACACCCGGTGGCTGGCAGCCCCTTACGGTGCTCAGGGAGCAAGGAGGTCATCTGAAAATTTGTTGATCTATAAAGCAATCCTACAACTAGAGACACTGCACTCTAACTGCAGGAAAATTAGCCTTTGTTTCTGAACAAAATGTCACATCAATCTCAAATTCATCTTTATTTGTTTTAATCAAATCTACGTTTGGAGCTAAAACTTTATATTCTTGTGTCAGCAGGTGGCAAAACAAAGAACTCGGAAAAAGGAAGAGGATCCGTGTAATATTCACTCTCCTCTCCTTCCATGATTCCCGTGATCTTCCTCCTCCCTGGGCTTTATTTAGTTTTAAATAGAAAACGATCTCTATGCAAAGTCATTTGCATGGAGGAAAAGGCCTACTGGCTGCCAGAACCTACTCTTCCATTACCACCTATGTATATAATTGGTAGTAGACATGTTTCCATTCACAATTCTGTCTTTCCGAGGAAACCCAACTCTCAGGCTAACCTTTCAGATCAGACCCCATAGCTTTACACCACTCTGTCTTCCTCCACTAGAATAAAACCTCCTGAATGTTCCTGAGCAAAATCACCTTTAGTTGATTTCCAACCAGATTTTTCTATGTGAAGTACATACAACAAATTGTTCTTTATAATTTAGGATAAGAAGCAAAATTAAATTAGGGGGTGATTATGCAGATATTCATGATATAAAGCCAGAGAATTCTTATCTTTGTCTTTAACAATAAAACCTGAGACTACTGAGTAAGTCCTCAGTAATGAGCCTGCATGTGTAGGGTGTGCTGAAGAAGGACCCTAGAACTCAGGTATGTAATTCTTGGTACCAGTTCCTTCTGGCTCTGCCTCGTCTGTGTGGTTGTGACATAAAGACAGTACCTTCAGCAAGAGCTCTATCACTTCTGTGTGGACAAGTCCGTGCACCGGCTCTCCATTGATGTGTGTGATCAGGTCCCCGGCCTTCAGGCCCGCCTGGCAGGCTGGGCTTCCTTCTTCTACATTCTGGAGTCCAAGAGGAGAGGGTATACTTGTAAGCAAACAAATGACAACCCTAAGCCTACTGCTTCTAGTGCCAGACTATTCCGAGTTAAGTACCAAATGATCCTAAACTCCTAAGAGGAAATAGAAAAGGCATGGATACTGCTTCTACTGTTATCATCCTAAATAAAACAGGGTAATTTCTTTAAAAAATTCAGGATATTACAAAGGTAGTTTTTGTCTTTTTTAAAAAAGGCGGTCAAGAAAAAACAAACACACACACAGGAAAAACAAGAACAAAAGAATAAAGGATGGAAATAGGATTGTCTTCGACCCTTTCTACCAGCTTGGTACAAAGAGGAGACAATCAAATGTAAAAACTGGACAGAACTATGAGAAAGGACTGTTCTGGCTAAATTCAACTGTGTTGTATAGATAAAGGGTAAGAGCACTAAAGGAAAACAGAACAGGTCCCAAATACCAGCGTAACAGAACATACACTGAGTGGCCAGATTATTATGACCTCTGAACGCATAATAATCTGGCCACTCAGTGTGTGTGTGTGTGTGTGTGTGTGTGTGTGTGTGTGTGTATATATATATATATATATATATATATATATATATATTCATTAGAGGCCCGGTGCATGAATTCGTGCATGGGTGGGGTCCGGCCAGCCTGGCCAGGGGGAGGGGACATGGGCAGCTGGCCAGCCTGCTGCTGGTTGAACTCCTGGTCAAGGGGACAATTTGCATATTAGCCTTTTATTATATAGGATATACACTGCGTGGCCAGATTAATATGCGTTCAGAGATCATAACAATCTGGCCACTCAATGTATATTTGCTGTATGTCTGTCTCAGCCAACTCACCCATTCCCCAGTTTGGCTGGGAATAAAAAGCAACAAGGATGAGAGACTGCTGGCCTTACCCAAACGATGTGGTGCACTGTATAGACGTCACTGTCTCCCACGTACACCCGGATGGCGCGGATGGTGAACCCATAGTTCTTCCCTGAACTGTGGATGACCACGGGCTGATGCGGACTGGCAGAGGCTGCTGACGAATCCCGGCTGGGAGAGGAGTCCCGAGAAGAAGAAGGGTCCGAGGACAGGGAGTGGGGAGACATTGGACTCCCCAGTGGAGAAACAGCAAACATATCTGCAACAAAGAAGCCCATCATCAACACCGATGCTGGTCACACACGCATGCATGCAGCCAGCCCTCACCTCGTCAGCCGTGCTGGGATTGGGAGTGTGGTTGCAAAACAAATGCATTCATTCTAACAGAAAAATAAAGGATAAATAATATAAAAACATTTCTATCGGTAAGCAGTATGGATTTCAAAACAGAGGTCTGCCAAGGAAACTTTGAAAGTGTCTGCATTTTAACTAGCTTTCATTTAATAAACTAAAGGTGTAATTTCTTAGTTCTCTATGCTAATTAACACACACACACACAACTTAGTTACTATCTAGCTGTGATGCTATTTAATGCATTTTATTTTACTTAAAGAAACAACTCATAGATGCACAAATGTGAAGTCCACGCCCACAGAGCAGACTGTGTGGACTCGAGTGAAAGATTCTCTGGCTCCAAGTCTTGCCCTAAACAACTTTCACATGGTCCTTTTCAAACACCCACGGCCAGGAAAGGAAGCTGTAATTTCCCAGCTGTTTTTTTACGTCATAGTATTGAACTAGCACTGACTAAAACATTGAATCAAGAAAGCACTAAAATGGTAACTTTTTAAATAAAAGAATCACTCCTTATTACTATGGTTACAAGTGATTCTCTTCCTGTATCACCTGCATTTCTAATAAGGTTTCTGAGAGGACAATGCAGGCGAAACAGAGAAATTTGAAATGAACTCGGTTCACATTCCAAAACACCAATTCTGCTCTGTTTTCCTTGTTTTATAAGCCAACACCTTTTAATGTATAGTTTATATCATTGTTCCAGCCATGTGAATCTAAACAGATTTCCACTGGTCATGGGAAACTGTGTGTGTGTCTGAGAAAAAGAATAATCTACAAAAGATGCTGCGGTGTAAATGTGAGCTCAGCGGGAGCGAGGCTACAGAACGCCCTGCTGTGGAAGACGCAGCAGGGTGGCGAGTCGCCGTGTGGCCACAGGGAGCTGAGAGCATCCAGACCCTCACTCGTTCCCATTCTGACGTCTGTCCAAAGCAGAACAATGAGCTAAATGTGCCCCGGTCCATGCCCCTTCACTCTCTGACCTCCTGTGGCCGCGTGGTGTGCTTTTGCTGGCTACCTTCCGTCTATTCAAAAGACTTACACTGGTGGGCGGGGGACTTCAAAACATGCAAGTGAGAATAGGACAGGGTGGATATGCAGCTCCAAACTGATGGAAAGCCAGGCCTTGGAACAAGCATGTCAAACTTGCAGCAGGCGGGCCGCACACCTCTTTTGAAAGGCCGGCCGGCCACGAGTTTGACATGCTTGCCTTGGATCCTTTACCTCATGATGGTTTCCCTTATCCCCCCAAGTTGAATAGTTGCCCTACTTTACCCAGATGCGGGCTTTCTCACCAGCTTTCCAACGTGACTGGGCCACAACACACTTACCTTCCCGGCAGCATCTGCACTGGGGCCACTGCCTTTGGGTATGAACAATGACGTAAGCTAAAGGGGTAGGGGTTTGCTTTACGGTGCTAAATGGATGCCTCCCAGCAAACAGAATATGGTAAGGTGAGCGCTACCCCCAAATGAGCATTTGTTTATATCCGGTTTCTTTCTGCTCAAATTTCAAAAATGTAAACCATCTCTTTTATACATGGTCTAGATTCTTCCACGTGCAAGCCATCTGTCATACAGTCCAATTGCCTCTTCCACTCTACCACACTGTCACTTGAATGATAAGCCACAACCACCACCAGGGTGCATATCTCATCTCTGCCAGTGGAATTACTACTGACTTAGTGACTACTAGAGGCAAAACCAAGTTGTGGAAAAATACTGCTATTCAATGAAACCATAATTAACCCCCGTTTTCCAATATAGGGCAGAAAATGATTTGACTACCAGTAGGAGAAAGCATAGCTCAACAGACAAGGCTGGGAAAACTTATAATTTCAGTGCTGTCTGTGACTCTTTGCATCCCAAAAATAAAAAGGTATGTTTTCTCTGTCTATTTCCTCATTAATTAGATGAGAAAAACTAGACTTAGCTTTCCAACACAGATGCTGTAAACAGCTCTGTAAAGTATATAGATGATGCATAGTGTAGGGAAGAAAAATTATTCAGGAGGGAAATTTATCCCTTAACCTGGAAGGGGGAGAAAAGAAAAGGAAAGAAAACAAATAAGAGAAATAAGGCTTTGTTGGGAAGGAAGGCTGCCTCATCTCCTGATGCAGGAAGAAGGGAGAAGACGTGAGGCCCACGTGCCCTCTGGGAGCTTGGGGGCCTGCAGGGAGGAGCTCCAGCGAGCTGGACTGGGACCCCTTGCTTATTGCTCTAAGCAGTCCTGTACCTCAGTCAGCATTCCACACTGGCAGGGCGGGGGAGGGGGGGTACATGCACAAACCACACAAGTTCATGCAAGTAGACACCGCGCTACCTCCTGGGATCATGAGGGACAGAGCACTGGCGGAAAGGGACTTGGTGACTTTCCCCGCGATTTTCTTTTTTTCTGTGCTTTCTAAGCGCTGCCGAGCCATGTGAGAAGCGGGTTCACTGGGTGGCTTGGAGGGATTATCTGTATTGTCCACACACTCGCTTCGTCCATTTATCTGATCCAAGTGCTCTGAAAAACTGCCAACTGCACAAAGAAGAAGGGATAAACACGTTCAAGAAAAATTTGGGGTAGGAGAGGAGGGGAAAGTGGAAGAGAGAGAGAAGGAAGGACGAATGCTGGGAAACATACTCCCACGTGGCTCTTGATCCGGACGGTGTCAGCAAACATCAAAAAACACAACTGGTTTGAGAAAGGTGATGTGGAGAGGAAAGATGAAAGGGGTTTCATTCTACTTGAATATGGATGCTCACATCAATGGCTCCGTTTGAGTAGAATAATTACTTTCTAGAATCTATATTTCACAACCCTCGTAGAGACGACTCTGCCCCCCTCCACACCATGCTACGAAGCAAGCATCACCTTTATGCACACCACGACCACCTACTGTATACTGTCCTCTGATAGCTATGATCCTCACTAGGAATGCTGGTCATGATGGTTTTTGATATCTGGACATCATTTAATCATGTCATGCAGACGTAGACCCATGTCATCTCCTACCATCTTCCTCGTACACATCTCACACTAGGCTTAGGTGTGTAACTTACAAAAAGTACCTAAAGTGTCTCCTTTGACTCCTCACCCCTTCCACTCTAAGCTCCTTGTAAATTTCATAGGACAAGGCAAAGGATATTACTGGCTACATTACTCAGTGGCTCACTACACCTTCCTGGCTTTTACTCTAGACCAGGGGTGGGCAAACTTTTTGACTCGAGGGCCACAATGGGTTCTTAAACTGGACCGGAGGGCCGGAACAAAAGCATGGATGGAGTGTTTGTGTGAACTAATATAAATTCAAAGTAAAGGAGCGGAGGGGAGAGCAAGAGAACCGGATAGAACAGCCGGATCCGGCCCGCGGGCCATAGTTTGCCCAAGGCTGGTCTAGACAGGGTGCTGCATGCTGATCTGCCCTCAAGTTAATAGGCCCGTGGGAAGAGGCCCCTTCCCCTCTAAGGCAGCCATGCCTTCTTTTTAACTTTATTAACCTTTCATGTTAACTGGAGGAGATATTTTAGTTAAAAAAAATGAGAACTGCCTTCAGCAGAGGATGATCAGAGGTTATAACCTCATGGGGGGATGCAGAGATGGACGATCACTGATGTCAGTCAGGTGACTTCACAGTCCAGAAGTAAAAATGTTCTTGCTCAGAGTGAGGTGCTGAGGCCCCCAGAGGGAAGTTCAGTGGCCACCCTGGTCTCTACTACTCTTTCTTTCACAGGCTACCGGTGTGTTTTTTTCCCTTTTTAAAATCATTGATGCTATATCTTGTTGTTGTTTTCCAGAAAAATAAATGCTTATCGCATTTTTACTTCTAAATGCTAAATTATGAGCCTGTGCTTTAATAAATCATCCAAACTATCATCACCTTAAGATATCTAATCCATACAGAGAATTTAATACCATTATAAATGATCTTTTGAAAGACCAGCCAGCACATTTTAAAGTGCTGACCATAGGACATCCTTTGCCTTGAAAAGTGCTGCGCCTTATTAGACTTAACTAACATTTCTGACACAATGCTACCTACACGCCACTCGAATGCACAGTTGAAGTCCGGCCCTAGGTTACAGGAGGTGGCATAGACTCCAGAAGGGGGTGCAAGCTAAGGCAAGCCTGGGATTTGGGAGAGTGGGGTAGGGCACAGCACTGTCCGTGGCCACCTACTGTGCGTGGGTACAGGAAAAGATGCATGGACTTCCATGCGACACCCATCTGACCGACAAAGGAAGACAATCTTAAGGCAAATACCAACAGTCTTTCTTTACGCCAAACTCAATCTTGCTTAACAGTGTATCGGTTCCATTCATTCTAAATAAAGAAATCTGTTGCTGAAGGACTTGATAAAAACTGCTTCACAAATCAAAAATCTCATCTCCACAACCTGAAGCTTACTTCGGGGTAAGGTGCACACTCTCCCTTCTCCTTCCTAATTTGGTTTGGATAAGGTCGGTGACGAGCATACAACGAAAAGCTGAATCACTTCACGATGAATACTTGTTGGATGCCATGGAGCACCACTTCAGGACTTTCACTTTTTTTCTGATTCAAATACAATGTAGTCACAAAAAGAGAAACCGGTATGAGATGTCCTTCCCTAAAGGCCAGAGTGCGAACAGTGTCCCCTCGACCCTCTCTCCTCTCGCCTCGCCACTGCATTTCACAGCACTGCAACGAACACGTGCTTCCACTCTGCCAACGGCGGATAATGTCACCTCAACGTTCTAGAAATGTCAAGGGTTCTTTCTTCTTGATGGTGGAGCAATATGAAAATCAACAAATTTAATTTTCCTGCAGTCACGGCTTTCAGATTCCCTAATTACCCTTGGCTATGAGCAAATCAGCTCATCTCTCTATTCTGTGCAGCCCCCAAGGTCTTTGATTATTTTTAGTGAGTGTCTGGGGGAGCCAGAGAGAAAGGTGGTTTGAATCTATTAATCAAAATGCATGGCAGGACCTAGGCAGATTTTTTTTTTAATTATGAAAGTCATCTATCAAATGCTTAGACACCATTCCCCTCCCTTTACCTCCTACCTTTCTGATAGTGAGTAGGCTGAAGAGACTAAGAGATCATCAGCAATTCACCATATTAAGAATAAATTTTAAATGGAGGTAAATATACTCTATTCAGAGTAAGAAAATAAACTTAGAAACAAATACAGACCTTAGTAACTAGAAATATAAAAATACTGATTTGATTACCAAGATGAACAAAAAATGGTCAAGGATCCTAGATTACTATGTTGTTTCTACACTACTAATACACTGCTATTCTCTTGGCTTAATAGGATTTGGACAAGTGCAATTATCCTAATGGAAACAGAATTAAGGTGACTAGGGGAAAGAAAAACCCCCACATTATTTTTCCCCATGATAAACTATAAGTAGATATGAAGCTCCTCTATAGAACCAAACTTTTTTTTCTTACTTACTTATTGAATTTATTGGAGTGACATTGGTTAATAAAATAATATAGGTATCAGGTGTACAATTCTATAATACATCATCTGTACATCGTATTGTGTGTTTTCCACCCCAAGTCAAGTCTCTTTCCTAGAACCAAACTTTTTAATTAGGCTCAAATAAACCCACCCAAAGAAATTTGTTTTCTTAAAACGATTTTTTAAAAAATTACACTATGAATATTTAGTTAGTTTAAAAAAATGTTCATGAAAAATCTTGGAATCATTTATGGTTAGCAACATAACATATTGAATATGGCTGAATGAAAACATTTATGACAGCAACTCTAAGCCACATCCATGTTTTTTTTTTAAAGAATAAATTCACATTGCTCTGTAGAAGGATATGCTATGCATAAAATTTTTATAAACCAAATAATATTTTAAATTCACCTTCAGGGCTTGCTCTGAGGGAAATGAACGTTTGATTATCTAATGAGGACGCCTCCATTTTTGAGGGCCAGCAAGTATGTATTCTACAGTAAACATCAAAAACACACAGGAAGATGCCATTCCTGTTGTCAGGGAGCTCACTTCACACAAAGGCAACATGATCAAGTGCTTCCATAGACAAGGCCACGCCTCTGGGCTGCCTTCCGAACAGACCAAGTGGCCTCAGGAGTTCCTTACTCCAGTCACCAGGCTGGGAAGGCAACTTCTGTCTGCAGTGGGGCTGTTTCCTCCGCACATAAAGCACCAGTCTGGTTGGTATTTCTGACTCCCCTGCCCTCTGGGTCCCAGGCGCAGGAAAGCCATCCTGCATCTCCCAGCTGTAGGCGCCCTGCTGCGCTGGCTCAGAGTCTAGTGCAGAGAGCTAAGTACTGTGTTTGGCCGCTTCACAAAAACCACTGCCATCTCAACTACCTATTTCAACACAAGGGGGGAAAACTGGCTTTTGCTCTACTGCCTTACAGGTGATTTAGGACATCTTTTAGGGTAACTTTGACCATTTGACTATCTGATATTGTTCCTTACTCCTAAACTGTGATGCAACTCTCCGAGATGTGCCTTTGCACCAACACCAGAGGACATGCTCCCTTGGTATGTCCTGACCATCACCACAGGATCCCACGGACCCAGCTGTGGAAGCTGAAACAGGCTCTCAGGTGAAGCTGAAGCAAGAATGGTTTGCTGCATGGCCATGCACTCAGGAGGGTCTGACATATCTGATCTTAGTTCTTAGAGCTCATCCCCCAAGCCCAAGAAGTTGGAGTCTAGTAGCATGAAACACCATCACCCCCACCTGGCTAGGCCAGCCCCAGTTTGAGGGGGTGATGTTTGGGTGGCAGGCCCCACCCCCAGGGCTTACCAGACAGGGTGGAGCTGCTGATGGTGCTGGCTGGGGTGGTGACCTCAGGCTCCTCCTGAGCACACTCGGCAGGAGGAAGGGCTGGCTTCTCTGGTTCCTCGTGGAGGTCGCCGGGGCAGGGAGCAGCCTCATCGGGCTCTGCCTCGGCTGAAACAGCCAGTTTGGGAAGCAGGCCAGAACTGAGCTTATGTCTGTTGCTTTCCGTATCTGAAGAGTTGGATGTGGATAACTGTTGCCTTAATTGAAAACAAAAACAAAGTCATGAATACATACACACCCGGACGCTGTTCAAGGTGAATTTGTAAGAAACCAGGTACGTATGGAAGTTAGATAAGTCTAATGAAGACATTTCTAGTGCAGTGGTTCTCAAAGTGTGGCCTCCAGGCCTGCAGCATCGACATCACCTGGGAATGGGCCAGAGATTCACACTCTCTGGTCCCCTTATCCTTCTCCCTCGCCCCAAGGGTCTAGGGATCAGACACTGAGGATGGGCCCAGCAGCCTGTGTTTTCTCAGGCCTCCGGTGACTGATGCACACTCAGGTTTAAGAACCACAGCTCTAGTAGCTGATGCTTATATTTCTTAACGGGCATTTCACATACATTTCAGAATATTCCGAACTCCAGCTTAACGTTTCCGTGGATGGCAAAGTGGTGCTTTTGGTTTTGTCCCCAGGGTCTTCCTTCTCTTCTCCTGCATTCTGGGTTATTCGATCTATGCTGCTGAAAACCTGGAGGGCAAAGAGTCGGTGCTTATTAATATCTTCCTGAAAGAGTTTGTCAGAAAAAATACCCAAATCTCAGGAGCAAACCCTGAGAACATGACTAAAGCATGAACTGGGACTGTATCCAGAAGGTACTTTCCAATGCTGTTTACTCGGTCCTGAGATGAATGGTCAACGTGTAACTTTTTTTTTCTTTTGGAGTGGGGAGCTATGAACGCATCAATCTCTCACCAAATCCGGAATGAACTTCGTAGCTGCAAACAAAATCCACAGATGCATTGGGGTTTCTAGGCCTGGGGATCGATGCACACCTTAGATTACTTTTTAACCATGTAGTCAATTGGAAAAAGAGAACCAGAGAAAAAGATTTAATGGCCACCAGTTAGGGGTGGGAAGAAGAAAAATAAATTGGAATTGAGTGCAAAGAGAAGGATAAATGACTTGTTTCAGATGCGTGTGGGGTGGGGTGGGGATTCAGTCCATATTTGGTTGTGAGTCAGAGATATTTGTTTGGCTTATAAATTACATGCACAGTCAGGCAGCTTCCTATGTTGGTACTGGGATTTCTGAAGGGGATCAGAGCTGAGGCAAACTGGAGACCTCTGCTGACCCACAGGGAAGATGGAAGATAACCGAGGAGGCTGAGAGCCCAGCCCGGGAGGCACTGCCTACGGCCCAGCTCAGCCTTTTGCCACTCTCCTGGGAAGGGCTCTTACATCATCACATTTACTGAGTCAGGAGGAGAGTGGCTGAGAATAGGAGACAGCAGGAAGGAAACAGAGTGGAGGGGCTGGCTTTGATGGGCAGAGGACAGGTGCTGGGGAAAGTCAGCACTCAGTGATGGCAACGCTCGGGTCCTGGCTCTGGGCACACCTGCCACCATACCCTCCAGGGAAATCCCCGCCTCTCCACGTGCTTCCTATAAATAGGGAGGGCTGTGCTGGCCCCTCTGCCGGTGCAGTCTTGGTAGTCAGTTAGAAAAAGGTACAGAACACTAAAATCACTAAATGCTACAGAAGAGCTAAACAGCATTCATGCAAAATGCCAATGCCATGGCAAAGGCATAGCTCCCGGAAATAGCAAAGGGAGGCAGGTGCCTTCTAGGTCCTTGTCCATCTTCCCAGGGCCCCGCTGCCCTGTCTCGGAAATATCAAGTTTCTTTGTTTTGATTGCTTGTTTTCATCTTACCACTATCAGAAAAAAGGCAGCACCTTTCTCAAACACCAATTTTATCATCTTTGATCATTTCCAAAATTCTAGCTTCACTTTTAACTGCCACTTTAATATAACTTACATTTTCTATTACTGGTTACCAGGCTTTCTCATTCCACAATCAACCACCCCCAAGGGTCTTAGCTTATGTCAAGGACTAAGCCTTCTCCTTTGAGTTGTAATCCATACAACTCAAAGGAGAAGGCTCTGCATACACTGAGCCCAACGTTCTTCATTACAACATGAAATAAATGGGTGGGTGCCTCCACAGCCTGGCACCGAGCCACACCAGGGCATGCAAGGCAAAGTCAGCATACATATAGCTATACTGTACTCCACTGATGACTATGAGTGGCAAGTCTGTGCCTCCAAGAAAAAAGATATAAATTTGTGGAGAATGAAACTAAGAAATATACTCCTGAGGGGTAGGGACTCTGGATTATCAAGATGGTGGGGTCACTTTAGCTAAACAAAAAGGAATTTTAAGTACAGGAGACCCCAAGCTCCAAAATACTGTGGGTGGTTTTGACAACTGTGTCCCACTGTTTAGGGCTACCACACATCTGGCCAGTGGCAGCGTCCTTCCGAGAGAGCCTGTGTATTTGTGCCATATTTCACTTACTTTTGAGAACCTATGCGAACACGAGGAAAACTGCCTTATTTCCACGTTGAAGTCTTCATCATTCGTGTCGTCTTCTTCCTCCGTCTCCATGTGGTGATACTTCTCTGACCGAGCTGCAAGAAACGTTCGGGAACAGTTCCAGTTACTCAGGATTTCAGCTTTCAATTTCGGTATTTTAATGATTCGTTTCTGTACCAAAGCAACATTATGTTTAAGAACTCATGGGTTCTAGACTGGAAGGTCCTATGACAAGTAGAGATAATTTCCTGCAATGTTTTATGTCAGGTAATGCACGTACTGTCAAAATAACTTGTGTCATCTTCGGATTCCAGCTGAGGAATAAATTCTGCCTTCTGTCTCAGCAAACTGTTCCAGTCTAAGGATCGGAAGAAGCGATGCTGTTTGACCTCATATGCGCCCCCTGGGGTGGGGAGACGTGGGGAAGGACAGAAGCGAAAGGGTTAAGCTCTCATCCAAGTAAAGGGAAACAAGTGTTTTTAAGAACAATACCCTCCCCCTCCGCACCCCAAAACCAACAGAGAAAGAAAAATGTCATGGAAATCTTACTTTCTCACTCTTCAACCAAAACACCTCCAAATTCCCCCCATACTTTATCAGCAGATTTGATGTTGCTAAAAGCGGCTGCCCTGGCATGGTTCTTCATTGTTAACTTTTCCAGGGCTTCTTCCATTTTTCAAAGGTTAATGATGTGGCCACTTAAAATCACATTAAGCTGAACCTGGGGAAATGGACGCACATTGGCCCCAAGCACACTTGCTCATTACAAACCCACAGAAATTCTAACAAGGCACAAAATGTGTTCACAGCAATATTTCCCCTGGAGGTTGGGTTAATAAAGATGAATTTTTCCCTAAATAGTATATAATGGTTACCATTCAATTTTATTGGATTGCTCATTAACATAGGTAGGAATTAGATTCTGTGGATTACAGATTCTTAACTAAGAAACAGGAAACCCATCTGATAGGTTTATAGTGCAGTGAATGAAAATCAATCACAATTCCTAAGTTTTAGGCTTCTTTTTGCCAACTCAGAATAATAGTACGATTCAGTGAAATAATGTTTTTAATTTAGTTCATGATTTCAAAGAGTGATTTTGAAGGGCAGTTCCCATCAAAATATCACACTATGCCCATATAAAGAGCAGGTGCACATGCTATAAAGTCAGAGTATGAGAATGAGGCCGCTGCCCTGCCACAAACACACACACTGTTGGTAAGGGACATAAGGCAGAAGGGACCCTGAAAAACCACCCGGAAGACAGAGATTCTCCCAAGACCGATACCAGGATCTAGTCAGCCTCTCTGCCAGGAGATGCCCCTCTGGGTGTGATGTAAATGCTTCGCTGATGCACTTTTCACCCACGCTTCTCCTCCTGTCCTCAGGGGGCCACAGGAGGAATAGAATGAGAAACGCAAGATGGATGAATATTGGGCGTGGGTCTTAGAGTGGGGGAGTTGTCTGCATGGTTCGAATGGGGCTCTGTCTCCAGCAGTCCCCTCTAGTCCACAGTGCAGGTCAGACCTCTAAACCCAGCCAGGGAAACTAGTTTTCTGAAAACAATGGAGTAGAGAGAAAAGAGCAGAGAGGGGGAAATCACCCCCTAGAAGGGGAAATGGGTTCTTCTTTACAAAGCATTTGATTAGAGTCTTTATCCAGGTCGCATGCGGGCCTTCCCAGTGCTCACAGCACAACACTGAAGTCGGATACTGATGACAACAGCTAAGTACTGGCAACATAACTGGAGGGCTGACAAGTACTACACTGGAGACGAGGCACTGCGCTTCCTTTAACCCGTCACTGAAAGTAACCCCCACAGTAGGCACTATCAACTCCATTTGTGGGTAGGGAAACTAAGAATAAGCAACAAGCATCCTGGACCACGACCCCCTGAGAGTAAGGTTTAGAGGGCTGGATGAAGTCTGACTAAAAACACCCACGTCCACCTTCTGTGCCATAAACCATAGGTCATACAAGGGGGAGGTGTGCTTTAGTTCAGATCCTGCCCTGCCATCTTTCTTGTCTTGCTTTGCAGATGGATTCACAACTGCCAATCCTGGGGAACGGAGCCGAAGAGCCTCTTCCTGAGGCTGCTGTCATGGCGCCTTTGCACAGTCCAATTCCAGTCCTCCGTGCACCCCAGCTCTCATCCAATCAATGTCCGGAACGCAGCTGCCAGCGACATTTTCTTTTAGTGCTCTCATCTTGGAGAAGTTAAAGGGCTTAAATATCTATCTATCCAACTTCCTCATTGTGTCAAGGACAACCTCCTCATTGTGTGGTCCACAGAGTCAAGCCCTACTTCGTGGTCACCACACATCACACTACAATGACCATCATTCAGCTGCTGCTCATATGGCCACACCAAATGGCAGCAATGATTTACCCAGAACAGCACAGTTCCCTGAGCCAAGAGCTCAAAGCGCACTTCTGAACCATGTCCAGAGTGTCTGCTTTTCACTCCCCTGCCTGCCACCCTTTGGAGCACAAGCTGGTGAGAGTATATGACAAACAGGTCTTCCCCAATGAGTCAGCCACTGCTGACCAGTTCACACTTCTCACCCAAGGCTGCGTATCCCTGGGTCTTGTTTCTCATGAGCGTTTGGAGAGATGGGGAACAAAACAATGAAAAGGACACACTGGGGGGAAATTACCTCTTGGCTAAACCGTTGGCACAATAAGGGTGATGGCATTATGAGCCAAATGCAAATCATCAGACACAGGACTCATGCAAATGACGCTCTCCTAAGAATTCACCAGGTAGAGAAGTGAAACCGATCACTTCTTGAGCTCCTATTATGTACTAGGTTAATGTACTAGATACCTTCGCCAACATGTTTGCATTTAGTCTTCACAAAACCCTGTGAGTTGTATAACATGCCCCTTTAATAGATCAGAAAACTGAGATTTGGGGCAATGAAGAAACCACTCCAGACCTCCAGTACATGGTGGGAGTCCATGGTACATGGGTAGAAGTCAGTCACATCTGAGCAGCTCTAAAATCTAATGAGCCAGGTTGCCACTCAACACTCAACACTCTACAAGTTCAAAAGTCCAGTTCAGTTCAAGTCCCCACATTGCAAGTTATGCCTTGGCACTAATGTTCTCCCTTGAGTGTTTCTCTTCTTTCATGCAAGTTTCTTAAACATCCATTATGTTCTTCACACTCCTTTTCTCAGCCTCTCTAGTCTCTCGGGCAAATGTGCATTTGCACATTTTCACGGTGCATTATTTTGCCTGCTAAATATGCATTAAATCCAAAATGCTGTCACTGGAAGCAGCATGGCAGGCCCGAGGGATTCTCAGCCTCTCCCTCCGAGCCCTACTGGAAGCACTTCTTGACCATGCTGAGAGCTTGGGCAGGGGCTTTCAAATGTCTCCTTTGAGCTTGTGCTAGGAGATTTGTTTCCCAAATTGTCAAACTGAATAGACCGAAAGTAGCAGTCAAGGAGAAAATGTGCAGAGAGAGAATTTGCAGCATATGATATACAAACATGGATGTGCGGACCATCACCATAGCCCTGTCTCACTAAATCAAGGGCAATCAAGAACCCAAGTATGCTTAGAGGGAAGTGGGCAAACTATTAAGTGGGGAAAACTCCGAACTGACATGAACACTGAAGGGGACTCTTCAGAAAGGGTGGGCTGATTCTAATATAATTTTAGTCAGACCTAGGACAACAGTTCTCTGGGACACTTGCTTGGGACGTATAGACAGGTATGTGCATTGTTGCAGGGCACTGTTAAAATGCTGTTGCTTCTCCAGTGAGTAAAAATCACTCCTCAAAACCCTGCCCCACACAGAGCCCTGACACCAGTTCTTTGACAGCTACTCTTATCTCTTGAACCATAAAGCACATCTGCCTACAGGTCACACAGGGAAATAACAAGTTTGCTAGTCACTTCAGAGAAGAGGAAAACCAGATAGAGAGAAAAGAAAGGTAAAGGACTTTGTTCACAGAGTTCAATCAGCTCAAAGGTGGGGGAGAGGGGCCACCATTTCATTATCCCATGTGTCCAAAGGGGAAAGCATGAGATGACACACGCAGAAAATGAAAACGGCATGCCAGCAGTGGCAATGTCCTCGTGGTTCTATTATTATCCTCGCAATAATCCTGGGAGGTGCTACTACATGCTTCATTTTATAAGTGAGGACATGAGGCACAGAAGGGGAAACAAATGGCCCATGGTCACACAGCTGAGATTTATAATTATTGATTGATTGATTGATTGGGGGTTTTTTTTTGTTTTGTTTTGTTTTTGGAGAAAGAGAGAAACATTGATTTGTTGTTCCCCTTGTTTATGCACTTATTGGTTGATTCTTGTATGCACCCTGACTGGGAACTGAACCCGAAACCTTGGCATATTGGGATGATGCTCTAACCAACTGATCACCTGACCAGGACCACAGCTGAGATTTAAACTCAATCTGTCTCCAGCCTTTGTGCCCTTACCTTCATTGATGCTGCCCTTCCTAGTTTAAGGCACACTCATCCACTGAAAAAGGCAAAGGGGCCTGGCCGATGTGGCTCAGTGGGTGAGCGTCAACCCATGAACCTGGAGATCATATTCAATTCCCAATCAGGGCACATGCTAGGGTTGCAGGCTCAATCCTCAGTAGGGGGCATGCAGGAGGCAGCCAATTGATGGTTCTATCTTTCTATCCCTCTCCTGCCCCTCTCTCTAAGAATCAATAAAAGCATTTGTTGTTTTTTTTAAGAAAAAAGCAAAGGAGCACATGGGACTCCACTGAGAGACTCAACTCAAAACGGTTTTCCCAATTGAGCCCTGATTTTAAATTCTGATTCTCTAACTCAGAGTCTGTAAGATTTTTCTATAAAGAGCCAAATAGGAAATATTTTAGGCTTTATGGGCCACCCAGTCTGTCATGACTATTCAACTTTGCCACGACAGCATGAAGGCAGCCACAAACAATGTGAATGAATGGCATCACTGTGTTTCAATAAATCTTTATTTACAAAATAAAAATTTGGCTCATGGGTTTTAATGAATCATCATAAACTCTAGTGGTGTAGCATTCCTTACTTCAGCAAGAACAGACCTCTCCAACTAGAGAAGCTATGGGTAAATGTGGGGAACAATGTGAGATAAATATTTGGAGCTGTTGCAAATGGTTTTTGTCCTGAAAAAAAGGAGGGAGAGACTCATTTCTTCCATGTTTTCTGATATTCCTATTAAAATGCAGTAGAATGAAACAGCTCAGTAAACAACCCATCAAGCCAATTTTTACTGCTGGAAATTGTGGCTACTGTCTACTGTGAGTGTGTTGTATGTGTTTATATTCAATATTTAGTCTCATCTATAAAAATCTGCATAGTGAGGTGGGCTGGGACTCTATCTTGGGATCTCTAAGTCTGTCTATTCAGAATATAAGGAAGAAAAGGAAAAGATGAAGCAGAAATAAAAAACTGGTAGCACAACTGTCAGGAAAAAGAATCAGCAACTAACAAACCTATTATCGCCTTAATCCTGAAAGTCCACAGTTTTCTATCCTCTTTCTTTGGCCTTGGCACTGATCACCACGATGGCACCGCGTGGTCCAACCCCACGCACTCCTTTCCAGTGATCAGTTCAAAGCCTGTAGATAATAACATGCTGGGTCCAATCCTTCTAGGAATATAGATTTTTTTAAAAAAATAAAACTCCAAACAAAAAAGCTGGACATCTCTAATCCTGTTTTGAATTATCTAAGACCCATGCTTTTCAGGCCCGAAGGGTGACATGGACTTCGAGGTTTTTCTTCCAGAGAAATTTTATTCATTGAAACAAAGCAAGAATAATTTCTGCTTTGCAACAACAACAACAAAGACAAACAAACACCACCATCCCATGCTCCTAGTGTATGTACTGCTCTGAGTCAGAAAAAAAATCCAAAATACTATTATTATAATGTGTTGTGGTCATGTTCTACATCAACTAACAGATGTTTCCTATGCAAAAAAAAAAAAAAAGAGAGAGAGAGAGAGAGAGAGAGAGAGAGAGAGGACAAGCACAAACCTCTGAGTGTTCCACACAGACATTATTTCTTGCGTATTAGCAAAATTAAAGCACATGTGCTCTAACCTGTTCCCAGTCTCTCCAGGGGGTTCTGCCTGAGCAGCAATGTGATCAGATCTTGGGCGTCTGGTGGTGGTGCCTCATCCTTCTCGGGCCAGTTGATCTCATCTAGGAGGAAGAGAAGTCGTTTACAACTTTATTGCTCAAATGGTGGTCCATGTCCCAACACATGGACATCCCCTGGGAGTTTGTTAGAAAGGCAGGCTTTCAGGCCCCACCCCAGACACACTGAATCAGAGAGAGCATGTTAACAGGCTCTCCGGTTGATTCCTAGGCTCAGGCAAGTTTTAGAAGCATGTTTCACAAGACATGAAGAGCACAGCTTTCAGCAAGGCAGGGAGACACTATTCAATAAGCGGTATCTTGGTTGAGCAACATCCCATGCACAGAAAGGTCACTGGTTCGATTCCCAGTCAGGGCACATGCCCAGGTTGTGGGTTCAGTCCCTGGTAGGGGTACATATGGAAGGCAACCAATTGATGTTTCTCTCTCTCTCCCCTGCTCCCTTCCTCTCTCTAAAATTAATAAAAACATTAAAAAAAAATAAGCGGTATCTTTCCTTCGCCTTTTTGATTCATATTTCTTTGGGGAAATTGGCTCACAACAAATTGCTCTTTCTAGTTATGAAAAGGATGTCATAGAGTGGCGACTCTAAACACCTGCATTTCAGGTAGTCACCCATTCAGGGATCATCTGAGTAAGGCTTTCTCTCCTACTATCCTCAGCCATAGAGTTCTGCAGCTCCAAGAAGCAAAAAGTAATTTCGTAAATATAACTATTTCCAGAGACAAAGGAAAGGTCCAAATGCTAATGCCAAAGAAGAAAAACAAGTTCAAAGTAATCATAGTAATGGGAGAATTTAAAATCTGTCATAAATATTAGACTATGTTCTACATTCTAAAGGCGTTTGCCTAAAGATAGGTATGCATGCTTGTGTGTATGGAAATGCAATAAAAACATGAGTTATTTCTGTGTGTGCCTGCCTCTAGCTTCCTCTGCCGCAGTTTAAATCTGATTTGGAAAATAAAACATGAATATGCATCTGAGCCGTAAGGCATGGAGAACAAAGCCAGCATTTGCTGCTTGTGTTAATTAAACAGTTGATTCCTCTTGCCATTCAGGCCTTGGAATGTCAGAAAACAGCCTAGTTATAAATCCATAAACAGCTCAGATATTGTATAAAAGGGCTATTCACTGCAGGCAACTCACAAATCCACTTTGTTAAAGTTTACAAATATGCCTGACTTGCCAAGTCAATGACAGAAAATAATGCTGTGGTTAAAGGGCTCCAAAATTAATTTCCTCCCATTCCCATGGTTGGATACCATAAACGCAGTCCATAATGGACCAGAGATAGGTGATGGGGATATCAGTAATGACTGACAAACTTTGAGAAAAGAGGCCTTTTTGGTCTATACTTAGGGGAAATTTATAAACATAGGAGGTAGGGTAGTAATAGAGCCTATTTAATTATCATTTAGTTTTGCCAGGAGCCACATAATAATAGTTAGGGTCAGCTTGCAGGTTAAGATCTAAAGGTTATTGAATTTTAAATGAAAGATGAACAGCTGTTGCAGAAATAACATTACGCCATAATAACTACCAATGAAATCATTAACAATCTGTGGATTAAATTTGCCTCCTTCCCATTCTCATTATTTATTATTTGGTAGACATTTGTTTTAGGTTTTATTACATTTTTGTTAATTTCTTCGTTGTGCCTTTAGCCATTTTTCCCATTTATGTAAGTGTTACCCACATTAACCTTCTCTTCCCGGGTGCAACTTTGCTATTATGGAAAGGAAGACTGGACAGCAATGAACTCATTTGCAAGTCCCACACCAATTTCTTTTGCAGAAAAAGCACACCATAAAAATCAGTTACATTGCCAGTATATTTCCAAATTCCATGTTAACAAAACTTCCTCAGATCAATTTTCAACCCAAATTGCTCTCTTGATATTGTGAAAGCCAGTTATGTGCGATGATGAGTGAGTTCTTTTAATCTGTTGGCTAAATTGTTTGACAAAGGTTAACATTTTAGTAGTCAATTCAGCGATACTTCATAAAATTACATTAAATAGCTGCTTCCCAACAGGGGCTTAAAGATAACTCCTGATGATATTTACCACTGATGACTTGTCCAAATAGCTCTTCTGGAGTGTCCCCAAAGAATGGCACGCATCCAACCAGAAATTCATAGAGGATAATGCCCATGGCCCACCAGTCCACAGGCTTCCCGTAGCCCTGCCTCAGAATCACTTCTGGGGCAATGTATTCAGGTGTGCCGCAGACCTAAAAGATGATTGCAATATTAGAATAATTGGAATATTGGACGTAAATTAAAATGAGCAGCAGGGCCAAACATCAATTATTTTGCCCAGAGTGCACCTGCTCAACCACATGGAACCGCATGGACAAAGAACGTAAAAACAGCACTGATAAGTTGGCATCCCTAATACCAAAGGCAGTAAATCCTGTAAATAAAGGGACATTTACAATTCCACTCTAATGTCAAACTATCTGTAACGTGCCATTTCAAACCAACTGCTTGACCCTGTTTGGTGGCTTTACCTATTTTACAATATTAAAAACATCATTCAAGAAACAAACAAAAAAACCAAAAACATCTATAATCCTCAAATTTAAAATCATGCCTTTTTTATCTGTCACTCTCGGAGATAGTTTTAGCATTTTTGTGGCCCAAATATATTCACATCCTGGTTACTTTATAAAAGCATGACAGTTGAGATGTGTTTACCGTAAGTAACTTTACAATGAACAGATTGTGGGCACATGGTAATGAGGCATGCTTAAAGGGAAATGGGCCATGGCTTGGATTTTAGCACCCGTGATTGCATGATGCATCATGAGCTTCACGAGAACTCTACTGAGACTCCTGAATTCCTTACAAAAACAGTTTTCCATTTGTCTTTCTCACACTCTTACTTGTGTGCAATTAGGCCGTTCATCTTGCTAATAGACCATAATGTTGGGGGAGGAATGTGGAGGAATGGACAGTTCAAAGAGGCCCATGGAGAAAAATGGAGGCAATTTGCACTTTATTAAAGGCCGATACAGACATCTAAACCCTCAGTACTGATGCTGATTCCGAAATTCACTGGCAATATCGCACTCTGTATTTCTCTGCAGACCTGAACAGCATGCAAGCTTACCTGTTTGTCTAGGAACTCACGAGCATCCTTCTCAATATGACCCTCATAAAGATTGGTAGTCATGCTCATCAGTCCCACCTTGGATAATCCAAAATCTGTCAGCTTGATGTGCCCCATGGAGGTGACCAACAAACTACGAAGCAGAAGGACATGCATTACAACACTCACTTTGCAGCTTGTTCTGTTTTTTTAACTCTCTCCCTTCTCTTGTCAACTGTAAGACTATTTAGTATAGGTGTCAACCTTATGAGAAACCCAGCCTGGGAAGAGACAGAGTCACAGGAAGATGTCAAATATGTGCATCTGGCAGCTGAGTGTAATTCACCAGGGAAGGCCAGAAGCTGATCTTTGCTGGAGCAGCCACATACACTATCATCTACAACCTGAAACTCTCAGGAAATTCCAGTGTGGAACTCTGACATCTATTTTCAGAATAAGAAAACAGAAGAGAAAGGGCTACGATAATATACCATGTCACACATCAGGAACTAAGATAAGCAACCCATCTGTGACTCAAATGAGACATGAGATAAGGAGCTTGGACTGGAAAATGTAGCATTGTTTCAGATTTCAACTTTTGGGTTGAATTTAAATTTCTATGCATTAGCACAAAACCTACATTTCTTATACATGCAACACATTCACATTTGACAGCTTTATGAATTTATATTTTTAAAAATTTTCATTTTAGAGGGAAATCAAAATGTTAATTAATTAACAATTACAGGAACAGAGGAGTTGGGGTAAAAAAGCTACTAAAAGGAAATATGATAAAATTCTAATAGTTGTCTTTGCTCAGTAATGTTGTGCATTACTAAAAATATATAAAGAAAAATTTTTTTCCACTTTCCAAATTTTCTGGAATGAACATAAGTTAAATTTATCATTCGATTTTCTGCGCTATATTACATATTAACATGTAATGCATTTAGAGGCTTTTCAAATGTGAAGAAAGCATGAAACATTTAACAACTGGCATCGAGATGAATAACTAGTCATTTGTAGAAAAACAGTCTATCTGTGTCTCAAATCAGATACCATAATGAACTCTATATAGATTTTAAAATTTTACATTCAATTATGAGTAAAACAGAATAGGATATCAAGCAAATCACCTTTCAGTAGAAAAGGATTATGTAAGCATGATACCAAATGCAGAAACTATCCAGAAAACTAGTAGCAGTGTATGTAGCTATTCACTAGTTTATAGAAAAAAGCCTTTTAAAAATTAACTAACCTGGGCTTTAAAGTCATCTTTTTCTTTTGTTTCCTATAAGCTATTATTATAAGCATCACAGCTTTAAAGGATTACCATATATACTTTAAAATAACTCATTTGGGCACATTATGGGAGGATTTTAAAGTGTGTAAAACAGCTTTAAAAGAAAATAATTTTATAGACCTAAGAAAACTTTTATATTGTGTAAAAAAAAAAAGATATATTTCATCAGTGCACATACTTGTCTGGTTTCAAATCCCTGTGGACAATTCCATAATTGTGCAGATATTCCAAGGCCAGGACCGTCTCAGCAAAGTACATCCGGGCCATGTCAACAGGGAGAGGACCCATGTTCTTCATTAAGGTAGCACAGTCACCCCCTAGGAAACACAAGGAAAAGACTGATCAGGTATAGCATTGGTCAGGATTGAAGAAGACCAGCAGTTTAGTCTTCAGATTTTCAAAGCAGAATGGCCTTTACCCACAGACATAGCATATCACATTCATACATGGAGTCTGTGTATTAAGTAATCATGCTTCTCATTAAGATGTGGTGTGGAGAAAATATAGATTTTTTTATTCAAGAAGCAGTACTCTGAAGAGAGCAGGTTTGACTCTGATATGGAATTGAAAATTGAAAAACTGCTAGCATAATTTTAGGAACATGGTGACAATTTAAAATATGCCCGTGAAAACCACAGATTTTGGAATCTGGCTGCCTGAGTTCAATCCTAGCCTCTGAGTGGGCAGATCTTAGGGAAACTCCTCTTGGTTCTTTTATCAGTAATATCAGGATAGTAACAGTGTCATTCCTCCCAGAATTATTGTGAAGATTAAGTGAGGCAATCTATGTAAAGATTTGAGGATATTGCCAACACACATTGAACACATGATAAATGTGAGTTGTTAAAATAACCATAACAAAGGTTAATAAAGCAAAGCACTAGTATGGTGAAAACACCAATAGGTAGTAATCAGACAAGCTATGTTTTTGTCTTTTATCTACACTGAATATCTAGTAAGTCTTTTCCCTTCTTGGGTTTCAGTTCATTCATCTGCAAAAGGAAATAGTCGAACTAAAAGATAATTAAGGTTTCTTCCAGTTTTATAGTTTTGGGATTCTGTTCAAACAATTACAAGAGCTTGAATTAGATGCATTAAATATTGTTTTGGCCCTTGCCGATCAATTAATTTTATTAACTGTTTATGTCAACAAGTTACTGAGAAATGAGTCACAGTGACAGCACTAGCTGGTGTGGCTCAGGTTCACTGAGTATCCACCCATGTAACAAAGGGTTGCTGGTTCGATTCCCAGTAAGGGTGCATACCCAGGTTGTGGGTTCAATCCCAGGTGGGGTGTGTATGAGGCAACTGATCCAAGTTTCTCTCTCACATCAATGTTTCCCTCACGTCAATGTTTCTCTCTCTCCTTCTCACTTTATCTCTCTCTCTCAAATCAATAAAAAACATATATATTTTTTTTAAAAAGGTCACAGTGACAGAAGTGATCCAAGGCTGGGCTTCTGTCAGCTCACTGGGAAGTCAGAGAAAAGGGGGCCTTGGAGACAGGATCCAGGGGGTTATCTGGGATGAGCTGCCGCTGCCCATTGCTCCCTGCTTGCAAGTCTCCCGGGGTCCCTTAGTGTTGGGAGGAGCAGGCCTGTGGGGGCAGGCCTATAGGGAAAGGTGGGGGCGTGCTCCCTGGAGGGAGAGTGCAGAAAGGATGTACTTTTAATTAATTCTTTAAGAGATCAATTATAATGAATGCTGTTACGATATGTGATAAAAATAAGTAGAAACAATCCCATCACCTATATTCTAAATTTAATGAACAATTGAGAGGAGATAATAAGAATTAAAAGCTATTAAAAAAGAACAACCTTTTCCCAAATAGCACTAAGTTCCCCTTTGTTATAGTAGAGCAGACTCTTTATAAGCAATTATCACAAGATAATGATGGGGACGCAGCCATCTCCTTGCCTGGCCGGTTCCTGGGTGGACACAGCTATGATGTCACCCAAATACAGAGAGCTTTAGCCACACCAATGTGTGAGGCATCTTTGGGCCCAGGGGTCACGTTCTCCATGTCAGACTGCCTTACCTTCCACATATTCCATGACCATGCACAGGTGGCGCCTCGTTTCAAAGGAGCAGTACATGCTGACCACAAAGGGGTTCTCCGCAAATGTCAGGATGTCCCGCTCCACGAAGGCCTGCTGGACCTGGTTCCGGAGAAGGAGGTTCTGTTTATTGATCTTCTTCATGGCAAAGCGCTGTCGGGACTCCTTATGCCGGACAAAGTAGACTGCCCTGAAAAGGAGCATGAGAGTTGGGGTTCACAGGAAGACGAGGTGCTTCTGAGTACAGTAACCATGTGATCAGGTACTCTGTTTCAGTTCACACGCCAGGCGGAGGTCAACTCACACAAGCTACGCTGGCTGCTACCAACATCCGCTCCAAGCCAAGAGCCTTTGGCTAGATTGATTTAAAAACAAAAATTCCTTCAATAAAGATCACAGGTCATACATAAGACATCAACTCCATCTTCACTGCTAAAGGAAGGAAATGTCTCCAGAGTGGGCTATTTTCCAATAGCTACCTGGTGTTTTCAGTTCCACAAACAAAACAAAATCCAATATAGAAGTCAGAACAGGAGAGAATTAACAAAAGTACATACAGATCATGAGAGCAAGATCCTTCCTAACATTAGAAACCTGTTGCGCATTTTTCCCTCACTGACTACAGAAAATATTTTCTATTTGATACCCTTGGAATCTGCAAAAGGACCATAGCTTTTTAGAGGAATTGGCTTCCAACTTGAGAGATCTTTACTTCCCAGATAAATGAGGAGTGTATAATAGGTCAACTAAGGTTGTTCGGCAGCAAAGAATCGTGTATTTACTCACTGAAAACCTTGGCATGAGGAATACTTGTGCCTGGTTCAACAGAAAATGCATTTCCCAACACAAAAAGGGGCCAATAATACACTGACTTCTACCCCATCCAACCTCTGGCCCAGGTGTCAGGCAACTTTATGGTAAAATTTGTAGGCTGCGTTGAATCTGTGCCAAAAGCCTCCCTTAAATACTCTACAGGAGGGACTGATTGACCTTCCACATATTCCACAACCTTGCACTGGACTCCCTGAGGCTTTGAATGTTGTAGAGAAAAGGAATAATTAGGAGGAGTCTTACTAGTAAAACCCACCTGGAAATGACGAGCAATGAGGAAAATGCCTTGGACCAGTGGTCGGCAAACCGCGGCTCGCGAGCCAAGGTTTGCCGCTCTGTTGACTAATGAGTTTGCCGACCACTGGACTAGACTAAATGTTACCGTGTAGTTGGAAGCTGTGAGGATTAGGCAATTGTGGCATATTGTGTGCAAAGAGGTAAAGGGTAGTATATGACAGTGGTCGGCAAACTCATTAGTCAACAGAGCATGTGGCTTGCGAGCTGCAGTTTGCTGACCACTGCCTTGGACCAACTCCTTTTCTCATTAGCTACTCCTCACTTGTCATTACTGTGGGAGAACAGATTTGAACTCATGCTCAGATAAGTAATAATTTACCAAAAGAGCCATCATTCATTAGAATTGTGTAATAGGTTACATGAGGCTACCCTGCAACAATGCAATGATCAAATAAGTAGTAATTTACCTAAAAGCAATCAGTCACAGTATGATATATCCAATGGTCCGCCTCCTGAAACAAGGGGTCATCTGATCTGAGATGCATTTTCCACTACTTATTTTCACTGTCCGTGAAATGAATATAGGGGACTACGACACCCTATATTCCTGCTTAGCCCATACAACAGGGTGGTCCACTGACATAAATCTTAAGTATATTCCATTTCAATTTAATCCAAGTTCACATTTCCCCCTTACTTGTTCAACCAGGAATTCATTTTTCTTTCAAGTATGTGTATCTCTATTTTTGTCTTCTCGTGGTATCCATCTTTTCCTTTCATTCACAAAATCACACTTTTTTTTTTTGGTCTCTGTTTAAACATTACTTTTTTTTTCTTTACACAGAAGCTGGCCCACTAGGTGCTCATGCTTTCCCCGTGGGCTAGGACCCAGGCTCCCACCAGCTGGGCTGACTTCCACACCTGTTTTTCTGGCTAGGCTTGATATCATGATTAACTAATGTAAAAAAATATTTAGACAACTATGAAACATAAGGGTGAGAAGGAAAAGCATCACTGTTTATAAGAAAACTAGAGGCCTGGTGCACGAAATTCGTGCACTGAGTGGGGGGGTGTCCCTCAGCCTGGCTGGGCCCCTCACAATCTGGGACCCCTGGGGGGATGTCTGCCTGCCAGCTTGTGGCTGGATGGCCTTCTGCTGCTGCATGGCCTGCTGCTTGAGCTCCAGCAGCTGCTGCACATGCATAGGCTGGGCCACCATGGTTTGTCATGTGAACACCATCGAGTGGGTGAGTCAAGCGTGGAGGCAGGCTCACACTGAGTTCCCTGTGCTTCCCTGAGTCACTGAGTTGTTCAGACTGACTGCCTTCTACAGAGAAAGGCACTGGGATTGGGCCTAAGTCGGCAATCAGACATCCCTCTCGCAGTCCAGCAGGTGGCCAGGGAGGAGCCCGAATCGAGGCCAGGTACTGGCCGCTCACGCTCATCCTGGCCTGCTGTGCCTGCTGCAGCAGCTAGATGGTGCTGTCGTGGAGTCGGGAGAGGCTTCCTCCATGGCAGCTGCGCTTGCCAGCTGTGAGCCTAGCTTCTGGCTGAGCGACACTCCCCCTGTGGGAGCGCACTGACCACCAGGTGGCAGCTCCTGCATTGAGCGTCTGCCCCCTGGTGGTCAGTGCTCATCATAGCAACCAATTATTCCACCACCGTAATGGTCGCTCGCTTAAGGCTTTTATTATATAGAATAAATAGAATGTTTTGGAAAGTGAGTTACTAAATATAATTCCTATCGCTTTAGTATGGGTGAAAGATTTCCAAAAGTTAAGAAAATAATAAAAATCTAAGTTCTTACATTCAGTTTGCTTCAAGTTCTTCATCTTTAAAGAAGTTTAAGTTGGAAAACAGAAGCAACGTATAAGTGTGTTTACAGTGGCTGTCATAAAAAGGCCTTACATCAGAAGACTACTAAATTCACATATATTTAGGTTAAATTAAAATGTTTGAAGTACATATCATTTATTAATGATTTCCTACTTTGACCAACTTTTCAGTTAACCAACCCACTACTCATTCTTTCTAAATCAGATTAAAGGCTTTTCTTTTTTCAACTACTGATTGGATAAAATCAAAATCCCAAGAAAACCTGAGCTTCTCCTACACAGATGCTGGGAGGAGGTCAGACAGATGCATGGGAGTGTAGGAAATAATCTGGCCTTCCCTTCCATGTAAGACAAGCACCGGTAAACAAACATTGATGTGAAGAGGAGTTTTTGGATTAGTTAATGAAATTTGGAATTCGAAATGTTAAAAGGAAGATAGTATCCTTATATTATCACTTGCCTATCCAGGAGAGTAATTGGAATAGAGCTTACTTTCCACCTCTCCTTTCAATATTTAATACTGAGCAGGCTTGGTGCTGAGGACCCAGACATATGACATCACTAACTCACTGCTGGCCTCTCAGAAGGTTGCCATTTTGATTTTCTGTCAAGCATCACCATTTCTTACATGAGTAACTGTTCAGCGATATGTCTGAGAGCAATAGGAAGCAGAGGAAGAAGAATGGAGCTGTACACAATTTTATGAAAGAACAGAAGAGAATGCTGCCTCAGGCCCTACCTGACCGCCCTCCAGACTAGGTTTTTGGTGGCACTGTGTGTAAACTGCTGCAACCTTTCTTCTCAGATTTTGAGTTCATAACGTTTAATTTGACTTTCTGCTTTCCCTTGCTATGATGTGCTTAAAATGATCAGCTAATCCTTAGGAAATTGACATAAACCAAGTGAAATTAATCCTCTAGGTAGCTTGAACTATCTCTGCCTCAGGACACACATATCTTGATCAAGTTGCAAAAGTCAACTAGACTGCTTAATTAGAATTTCTTTTGTCTTATGTTCGTCATTTTTACATGTCTGTACAGCTTTAGGAATATTATTTCTTAGTGCTGACATTTGTTTATTTAGTAACAATTGCTGTCTTTCACATATACCTTTCTGGTTAATCAAGTTTCCAAGTCTACTTTAAGTAAGGGGGGAGAGAGAGAGAGAGAGAGAGAGAGAGAGAGAGAGAGAGGGAGGGAGAGAGAGAGGAGAGACAGAGAGAGAGATTGAAAAAGAGAAACAAAGAGAGGCAGATAGCAACCAATAGACAGACATCTAACACTGTTAAGCAGAGATGTAAATCTCCCTAGATGATAAAGCTGGAGTGAAGTGATTCAGCCCCACACCTCTTTGCTTTCTGGCCCCCAGGGTGGTTTTCTCTGAAAAGGCTGCTTCTCTCTCTTTTCCTACTCTGACCTCCCTGTGAAATAGGAAAATTCAAGGATGGGAAGTGATGCAGGGAGCAGGGACGCCTGGGGCCTGGGTTCTCTCTGGGCCAAGCTCCATGCCACCCGTGCAGAACTGAGGTGTGTGTGTGTGGGGGCAGGGGGTGGGGGGTGGAATCAGACGCTGACAGGATCTGGAGCAGAATGAATCCGTCCTATCGGGATTGTGAATGTCTGATGCCTATAAAATTATGCCTGAATCCGAGAGCCCAGTACATGAGTCTGTACACGCAAAGCTGCACGTGGGAATGGGAGTGCATGTGTTGGAGGAAAGCTGAGAGGAAAGGCTGGGGGAGAGAGTGTGCAGCAATGGGTCACCTGTCACAGGGCACATCTCCTGACCTTTGAGGTTAAAAGAGAACAACTGTGTCAAGGCTAGAAGGAAAGCAAAGTGGGGGAGAAACATTGTGCCTTTCAAGTTTAGTGTTTTTTTACTCTTTAGAATTTTTAGTCAATTTTATGCTTTCACTTTAAAAACATTCAAAGTTGTAATTTACAAATCCAAGTGCAAGTGCTCAACTGAAGACCTCAACACCCCAATTAAGATGACCAGAACTACCTGCAGCCCCTCCCGCTGGCCCACACAAGAACACTTCATGTCAGGAAAGAGCTCTGTGTGGGGTCAGTGCCCATGACCTTGCCGAGCCCCTCCCGCCCCAGCCAAGAGGAAGTAACATCAACTGCCCACAGGCTCCTGTGGGAGACAACATAGATCAGGAAACTGGATGATGAGGCACACACTGAGTATTAACTTTCTACAAAGTGCCACACTGACATGAAGGGATGTTTAATTTCCAGTCAGGCATTTGAAACGTTAAATAGAGAAGGAAATCAGATGCTTATCAAATTAGCAAATTGGCTTTAGGATATGAATTGTCACTAAGCAGGATGCTGAGAAAACCACAACGTGTTTTAGCATGACATGTAGGAAGAAGCTCATCCTAATGAGAGGATTAGTTCTCAGCACAACCAGTTCTCAAAATCAGTGTCACCGTGAGTCACTGACGTGAACACGGCACTGTCACAGAGATGCCTACCAAAGCCTCCCTCAGAGGGCCCACTTGTTCAGCAGCCAGGGAAGCCTGCAATCAGCACTCTGACTGGGTGGACCAATGGGCATAGCTCCATTCAAATTCAAATGAGAAATAATTACTACTTGAAGGAAATCTGTCAAAAATGTAATGAGAGATTAAATCTGAGAAGAGCCAAAGAGGAAAGAAAGTTTTAGTTGATTGGCAGAGGCTCCTGTAGGCAGCTTGTGAGCCCATTAATGACTTGGCCTGCATCCTGGGTGTTTACTGATTCATAGCTTGTTTAACTTCTTGTATATTCCCAGCCATTCCCCAAAGTATGATATACCTCATCTACTATACAGTGCTTTAACTGCACTACAAATGAGTTTACTCAACCAATTAGAACTCCAAATACTGCTAAGATCTATGCCCACATTTTATAAAAATGGTGCTTCACAGATCATCTTATTCCAGAATTCCACTGCCAATTAAACCTAGCAGTGCTCAAACCATCGACCCATTAAATCAAAGTCCAGCCTTCTCCCCAATGAAGTAAGAAATCCTCATAGGGTGTCCAAAACTAAAAAGAACTAAATGCAAATAATAAACAAAACCCACAAATAACTGCATGCTAATATAATCTTCTTAAGTTCCAATGAGATTCTTGAAGGACATAAAGTATCCCAAAAACAAACAAACCTCACAAGAGAGCATTTATAAGCCACATCAGGAAATATGCCACTTGACATATCCTGAAAGCAAATCAGTGAAGCATAGGAAAGACCACAAATATTTTTCTTCACTAAGTTAATGGTGTGGAAAATATTAGAGGTAAAAAAAAAAATTGTAAGGAGAAACATCCCTTGTGGCACAACAAAAATCACTTTTATCTCATCTGCTCACTTATGTGATAAATGGCAATAAATGTCTAGGACATTCTTTATTGCTTTCCATATACAGATGGAACTGGGATTAATAATTAAACTAGAGTTCTTGGGGCATCTAAAATGGATCAGGACATAGTTTGTGTATTAATTACCCTTTTAAACTATTTATTAGAAACTCAGAAGGATCATGTCACTATTGACCCTTTGCCATGAGAATAAAGTCTCCTGTCTATAAAAATGGATTAAGGAAGAGGGACCACTAATGTCATCAGATTATATAACACAGTGTTCAACTGAAAAACAATCCTGGTGTAATGTAAAGACTCAAAGAAATGTACTGCTCTTAATTTTCAACCAACCTTTCTAACTAAATACTTCTCTACTAGGTTGAGTGCTGGTCAGAGGGGAAGTACTGGCTAATTCTCAAGCAGGAATGCTATATGTGAATTTATACATATTCAGACGTATTTATTTTTATTCAGATGCTAACATATATATTCAGATACATATCCTCCTATATAATAAAAGGGTAATATGCAAATTGTCCCCTTGACCGGGAGTTTGACCGGAGTTTGACCAGGGGGTGGGGCCGGCCTGCCAACTACCTGCAGCCCCTCCCCCTGGCCCACATGGCCGATTGGGGCTGGTTGCCTGGATCCTACCCGTGCACAAATTCATGCACTAGGCCTCTAGTATACTATATCTAGGTGTGTACGTGTGTGGGTATCTAAACATATATTCATACATAAATCTATATCAACCAAGAGACTGTTACTTCTGAACCCAAAAGGGCAGAGTAAAGGAGGCAGAAACAGGCATATATACAAAATTTCTTTTACTTTATACATCTTTACTTTTGAATTCATCCTTTCTGATCCTCTAAAATAACTCTCAGGCTGCCTGATATGTTTTCTGATGGAGTACCCAGTGAAAAATGATTTTGGCTACATGTTATACCCATCCATGAATAAGCAGTGATGTAAAAACTAAAGTCCCTATAAACATCTATTTGACATAAGCTAAAGGTGAAGAATACAGTACTTTAGTGTGTTAAAATACAACAGAGTTTCTTTAATTACTCACCCATAGGCTCCATTGCTAATCAACTTAATCGTTTCAAAATCACTTTCCCGAGGTTTCCTTCGAAGTTTCAAGGAAGCATTTGAGCTCTTGGAAACAAAATATGGAAGTTAAAAAGTAGTTGAGAATTCAAGAACATAGCCAAATGAATATTTTAATTACATGCTCTGTTGTTTAATATTTTGAAGAGCCGTATTCTAGCACAGGACAGCTTCAAAGATCAATTTTCTAGAGCAGTGTCTAAGTTTCACTTAAGTGCACCCACATTTCCAGGAGCTGAAGGCATCAAGTTTTTGAAAATTCCCAATTTTACTTCACCTCTATTAACTATTCAGGTTAGCCTTGTCCTGGTCTTTTAAAGTTTGAGATTTCAGTTCCTTCTGGCTTCAGTTGGCCAGGAAAGAGCAGGCTAGAGTGGCTGTCCTTGGGCTGCGGATGCTGTGTCTTCTCTGTCCCCAACCAGAGCACGGCCATTTCATTCCTGTGGCAGCCTTTCTTGCTTGGAAAAGGTAGTCGGCAACCAATGGGACACCCAAACATAGAATGTCTGCCTTTCTTTAACTTCATACCATAAATCTGACCATAGTTTAATCTCAGTGTTCAAAAAGAGAGCTCTTTAAAAGTTTAGTTCAAAGGATAAGAACAAAAAAAGTGCTGTTAAAAATTGTTTTCTCATACTCCATGTATTCTTAGCATTGAGAAGGTGTTACCAGCCTCTTTGCTCCTACTGCAGAGCCCAGAATTCCTTTCCTACAATCTGAGAAGAAACACCAGCCTCCTCCATTCAGAGCTGTCATCGCTGACCCTGTCATCCACTCATCTTTGCAAGACTTGGACACTCATCTTCCCACCTATCTTTCTGCCCACATTCTCTCACCATCTGGATGCCTTCAGTATCTACACAGATAACTCACATAACATCCTGGCCTCTGGGCTACTTGACTTCCTCAACTCAAACAACCAACTCTCTCCTCTATCTTCCCTTGGCCTCTGGCCACAGGACCTGGATCTAGCCATCACCTGCCAATGCTCCATTTCAGAAAATATAATTCAAGACTGGGCCAACCTGTCTCACTAACTCTTCCCTACCCGAGAGTGACCTCATTATGCCAATGGATGACTCCTAAGTCATTCGGACCGCTACCTAAAACCCCTCCTCCAAGTGCCAAAAGATACTACACCCTGTACATAGCTGCTAGTTTGATGGCTCTTCTTGGATGTCTCAAAGGGACTTCAGTCTCAACACATTCAAAATTATGACAGTTATAATAAAATAAACAGAAAGGGCTGCCATTCATTTAACATTGACTAAGTGCTGCTGTCCTAACCATTTTACACAAACTACCGCCTTTAAACTTTTCTATGTATTCTGCAGAAAAACAAACAAACAAACAAAAAAACAAAAAACAAACAAACAAAAAAACACCTGAGGCACAGAGAGAACCCACAGTTAGTACGAGGTGGAGCCAGGTTTCAAATCAAGCAGTTTGACTCCAGAGCCTTGATTCTTAGGTTACATGGCTGCCCCTCTTTCCTGATCACCCCAGCCTGCTCCACCTGATTCCTCTTCTGGTGCTCAAAATTAGAGAGAACGGCAGAGCATCCGGAACCTCTCACCTGTGCGCTGCATCAGCCTCTTCACTGGCTTCCCAAGGTTACCCCTGCCTGCTCCTTGTAATCAATGTGATTTCTTTCAAGCTGGAACTCAGATTGGGTCATCTCCCTGTGACCCCCTCTACCACACATACCCATATATTTCCTCCAAAACTCAATCGCTTCCCATTGTTTTAAAAGAAAAAAATTGACAAAGATGAACAAGGACTTCCGAGTCCCTTTTTAACCAACCTCTCCAGTCTCTGCAGTGTCCCTTGCTCTTAGTCCTCAGATGCACTCTGCTTCCTTGCATCACAGTCTTTGCCTGTGATGTTCCCTCAGCCTGCAATGTTCCCTCTGCCCTTTCTCATCCTAGTAACACCTCACATCTCAAGCTCAAGTGTCTTTTGGGACTGTCAAGACTAAGGTAAATCTCTTCATGTTATGTTCTAGTAGCACATGGCCCTTTTTCTTCATAGATCTCCTTCAAGTTTATCATCTTAACTGTTTTTGCATAATTTCTTTGTATTTTATTATCTCCCAGTAATGAATGCATCACTTCACTGGAAGCAAAGATCCTTTCTCTTTGAAAGGAAGGGCTAAAATTTCATGCCTAGTGCCTTACACATGGAATGCACAATAAATATTTGTTGAACAAATAAAGTAATTAACACATCCCAAATCTCCAGATGCCATAAACAGAAAAACTAACATCATATTTCATCAAGAAAGATACTTACACTCACTGATTCATCTGTTTCTGGTGTTTCTGCTGTCCCGCTATTATAGTTTCCCAACTGAGCCATTTCTAAGTTAAAACAAACAGCAAAGTTTAAGAAAAATAGGGCAATTGCATTTAGACAAGAATACATGCTGAAACAATGGAAAAATAATTTTTCCAATGTGAAAAAAGGAAAGAAAAATGTACTCTATGTTCTAATGAACCCATAGAAAAATCTTCAAAATGGCAAGAGCCAACAACTGACATTTGGAAATTGTTCATTACAAGTCTTTCCCTGGAACCTCATTTCTTTCTTTCTTTCTTTCTTTCTTTCTTTTTTATCATCTGTATACTGTATTGTGTGTTCACCTTCCCAAGTCAAGTCTCCTTCAATCACCATACTGCTGTCTGTGTCATTAAGTGTTGTTTGCTTTATTTTTTCTGAATCCCTTCACCTTTTTCAAATGGCCTCCCAACCACCTCCCCTGACAACTGCCAGTCTGTTCTCTGTATCTGAGTCTGTTTCAATTTTGTTTGTTAGTTTATTTTGTTCATTAGATTCCACATATGAGTGAAATCATAGGTTCTTGTCTTTCTCTTATTTCATTTAGCATAATACTCTCCAGGTCCATCCGTGCTGTCACAAAGGGTAAGATTTCCTTCTTTTTTCCTGGCCAACTAGTATTCCACTGTGTAAATGTACCACAGCTATTTTATACACTCATCTACTGATGGGCACTTGGGGTGCTACTAAAAACAATGCTGCTATGAACATAGGGGTTCATATAGTTTTTCAAATCAGTATTTTGGGTTTCTTCAGGTATATTCCTAGAAGTAGGATCACTGGGTCATAAAACAGTTCCATTTTTAATTTTTTGAATAAATTCCACAGTGGCTGCATCAGCCTGCATTCCCACCAGCAGTGTACTAGGGTTCCCTTTTCTCCACATCCTTGCCAACACATGTTGTTTGTTGATTTATTAATGAGAGCCATTCTGACAGGTGTGAGGAGATATCTCATTGTCATTTTGATTTGCATTTCTCTGATGATTAGTGATGTTGAGAATTTTTTCATATGTCTATTATCTGTATGTCCTCTTTGGAGAAGTGTCTTTTTAGGTCTTTCACACATTAATTGGATTGTTTGGTGTGTGTTTTTTTTTGTTTTGTTTTGTTTTGTTTTTGGTGTTGAGTTTTATAAGTTCTTTATAAGTTTGGAATATTATTTTTTATCAGATGTATCACTGGCAAATATATTCTCCCATTCAGTGAGTTCTCTTTTCATTTTTTTGATGGTTTCCTTTGCTTGGCAAAAACTTTTTAATTTGATGTAGTCCCATGGAGCCTCATTTCTTACGAACACCTAGACACAGGTACTTTAGAGCTGGGCCTCTGCTTTAGCTAGCAGGATTCACTGCCTAACACAACCACCACAGCTTAGAACTGGTTTGGGGGCCAAGGACTATGCTTATTTATAATCAGACATCCAAAAGAGGCAAGTCTTCCCAGGCTCTGACAGGCACCAAAGAAGCACTGACTACAGCTCAGAGGTGATTCTCAAGTTGTAGTTGGCATCCCTTCTTCCATTCCTTCGTGTCCACTGAGAGATAGCTCACCTAGTACACTAAGAATGTGCAGTTTGTCAGAAAGAAAATACTAAGTGGCTAAGAGGGACTTGGGAATGCAAAGATGTGGGTTACCACCACTATCAACACTTACTAGTGACCTTCTAACCTCAGGGTCTTTCTCTATAAGATGGCAACAGTACTATATATTGACCCCTATGTTCATGGCAGCATTGTTTTTAATAGCACCCCAAGTGTCCATCAGTAGATGAGCTTTTTATGAGTATTACTTTTATGATAATGCATGTGAAGCTCTTAGAATGTTGACTAACAAAAATTAAGTGCTCATTGAGTGTTGACGGTCATTTAATATTACTGAGAATATTATGTACTTAATCCTGGGCTGGATGCCACATGCTTGACACCAGCTTATTGCCATGGTGGTCTAGTTAAAAGAGACAAAGTTGTCTAATTATTCAACCTACACTGGGATGCAACCTTGAAGACTCAAATCTAATTCAGTTTACTATTCATTTAGATTTTTATACTTAAAAAAACATGTTTTATTAAAAAAAAGGACATGAAAGAATTTTCTCCCAAACTTTGGTAGGGGTTATCTCTGAGTGGTAGGATCACAGGTAATTTGCATTTTCTAATATTTTCAAACTTGAACATGCATAATAAAAAGTTATAGTTTTTAGTTATATATCTTTCTATGCATCTAAAATTATTTCTTAGGCTCTTATTTCATATATTTATGTTCTTATAAATATAATTTCCCTTTTGGGGGGAGAGATTACACATAAAGATATGAAGCAAAACAACAGTGAAATGTTGCCTCTGGATAAAAATAAACTCCAGATTTGACAATAACTGGAGACTGACACTCACTTTCTCAGTTCCCCTGTAGGGAAAGTTTAAGAATAAAAATGAGCTCTCAGTACAAAGTGTATGCTTTCGTGGTGTCATTCAAATGCTGTCAACATCCTATGTGACTAGCATTTCAGATTTATGAACAAGAAGGTGAACTAAAATGTACTCAGTTGGAGGGGCTTTCCAGGAAAGAGGCGGTTTAAATAAAATGGTAGCGGCAGCTCACATTTATTAAGCATTACTATCTCTTGGGTCCAGAGATAAACTATTATAACCCTGAAAACAATTCTTTGAATAGGCACCACTATGACCCCATTTTTATGGAAAGAACACCAAGGCACAAACAGGCTCATTAGCATGGTCAAGGTCACACAGCCTGCAGTGCTGACTGTCAGAGCCCAGTTCTGGGCAGGCCCACTCCGGACCCTCACTCGGCACCATCAAAGGTCAGGCTTCAGGTACATTAGTGTAGACAGAGACAAGAAGGGGAAGCAAATGTGGATCAGTTTGTAATAATCACATTTTTAGTGATAACAAATAGATTAAAAACTATCCTCAGATATGAATCAAGAAAATTGTGTCAAGAGTTAAAAAAACAATTCCTATGGATCAATTTGTATTACTGAACTCAAAACTGGTCAACAATCACTATTAATGTTTTAGACTTTATGAAGGTATATAAATGGGCCTGAGATTATTTACCCACCAAAGTTGAGCCTACAGTGATATTTACCGCTCTTTAGCTAAGAAAACTGAAGAGCTCTGAGTCTACAATTCAAGGGCTGACACAGACAACTTCTCCAGCGTGAAGAGTCACTATAATCTACTTTGACAGCGTCCCCCACTCCAATTATTTTCATAAAAAAACAAATTAAAAAATGGTTCTGTTTTAAATAGAATTTCTGCTAAATAACTATTATCTGGGAAACACATATTATTTGTAAGCAGTGGGTAGTAATGGGATGGAACCAAGAGTCAGCTTTTGAAGCAGGAACCTGAGGCATCATTTTGTAATGCCTGAAGAGATTTTTAAAACTCATCTAAATACCATTAAACATCTGCCCTTTTTATTTCATTGATTTAAACCATTTCTGAAGACTCATGATTCAAAAAGGTAAAGATGGTAATTTAAAAGCCATGTGGAAATCTCTCCCCGGGGAATGCTTCAGAGCGGCAGCCACCCGTCTCTGATAAGTGCTGAGTCTGTCGTGGCACTGCTTTCAGTACAGTATACATTTTTCTGGCATTATCTCCCAGGCACGTATCCATCGTTTCCCTGGAAGCAAAGATCCGATGGCCGTAAGTGCAAACAAAGCAGGGCGCACAGAGGAGCAGGGCGGAGAGCAGCAAGTTCCCTGGTTACAGATGGACAGATGTCTGTGCTAAGTTACCTTCATTACAAACAATTTAGCAAGGCAAACACTGTTTGCAAATTCCAGGTAATGAACCTGGAAGATGATGTTGAATGAAGGAGTCTATGATTGTGAGTCTTTTTAGACAGTGTATAACCTAAATGTTTTAAATGACAATCCCAAACAATAAAGAGCAGGAAAAGGTAGGGAATTATTGCCCAATATTTGATTTTCAAAAAATGACAAAGAGGATGCTTCCTCTTCTTTGTACTTAATAGCATTAGACCTGTATTTTTTATTTGAATCAATCATAAATCCTTATGTAAGCTTTAAAAAACACCCCCCTGGCTCTCTTTTATATTACTATTATTCAGGTCTTTTGGGGACAAGTAAGCAAACTATATCTACCAACACTGTTCCTGATTTGAAGCAATCTATCATCAGTTAGCTTAACCCCAAATTACTTTAAATTTAAATGTCACTTTTATATTAGTTATAATTAATTTATTTAGCAACATTTTCAAGATTAAAAGCACTCTTGAGAAGAACTCAACTGAGCTTTGCATGAGAGAAAAATACTTGGAAAGACTGAAATCTAACCTCCTGGGACTCGGGCACTGTCAAGCCAACAGGCCAGGAGGATTTCAGGGCAGGCCCCATACCCTAGGTAAACACAAAGGTATGGGGCATGCTCACTTGCTCCTCAGGGCTCAACTTGTACCTGTTTTCTTCAATCACAATTGGTCCCCAAATTTGGACTTTTCAATAGATAGAGCCAAAACTTGAGGAAAAAGAAAGAAAAGAAAAGATTTGTCATTAAGCTCTTCCATGAGGTCACAGTGCATAAGCAAGTGCAAGGTCAGCCCCACCCGGGTACTCACCTTCCAGAGGGTCCTTGTTGAGTCCCAGTTGGCTAATGATGTACCTGGGAATGTCCGTTTTAATACCCTGCCCTTCTTTTGCATGGCCCTCTGCTGCTTCCAGTAGGTAGTAAAACTCTTCAGGATCAAATTCCTAGCAGAAGACAAATACAGATGGACACTTCTTTGAGTCAAAACTGTTTAAGGTTTTATTACATAAGTCCCATCCACAAGCAACTGCTAGGTGTACATGGGTGTGGGTTATTTATGCAGAAAGGAGGCAAATGGCTTTAATAAGTCTGTAATTCTCCCTTCATATTCAAAGACTATTCATTTTTTCTAAGACAATACATCTGTGTACTTGGTAACCCAAATAACCATTTCCAATGTCCTTTTAATGCAACTTTGAAGGTACTATCTCAACTTTTAATAGATCTATCTTACTGAAAATAAACATGTCTGAATTTTTAATTGAGCCTCTTTAGCAAAGTTTTAAAATCTGGGAATCTCATCCAAAAGATCCAGTTTCTCTCTCCCCACAAACAGCCACACACCAAACAAGTAATGTTAGAATATTACATTAGAATATTACAAAGCAGCAAGCTTTTTTAATATGGCCTTTATTATTTTTCTTATTAACTTTCTCATTTTATTTTATTTCTTCCATCACCATTTATCTTAGAAACTCTTTAAGTAATTGTCAGGTGAAATCCTGAGATTCCAAAGTTGCATGCTTTTGTGACATTAATCAAAACAGGAAAAATTCTGGAGGGAAGAAATCTAGGAAGTATAACTGAAAATAGCAACTGTGCTTTAAATCTGGGAGCATAATTGTTTATAGCACATAAATCCTCCTAGAGTGATGTGATTCTAAAGCTTTTACTATGTGCTAGACACCACAGACATCAAGGCAAGTAAAAATACATAGGAAAAATGTGCTACCGGTTTTTAAAAATAGGCAGAGGTAATTGAAAGCACTAACTTTGCATTTTTCTTTCACATTATATGAATGTTAATGACTTAAGTTTAGAGTTTACTGATAAAAAAGTGATAATTTTGAACTTTTCCTTCTGATATCTTTGGACACCCCTGTACTAAGGGAGTTTGTGGCAAAACCTTTGACAAAGTATTTGCCTCTCAGCATAACCATTATTGCTTGTCTCATTTTTGGTTCTTATAAGTGTATTTCTAGTATCACATGATCTCACTCATCTAGGGGAAGTAATGAACAACATAAACTGATGAACAAAAACAGACCCGGAGACAGGGAAGCATCGATGAGACTGTCAAACCTAAGAGGGAAGGTAGGGGAAGGTGGGGGTAAGGGGGAGAGATCAACCAAAGGACTTGTATGCATGCATATAAGCCTGGCCAGTGGTCACGGACAACAGGGGGGTGGGGGCATGTGTGGGGAGGGGTTTGGGATGGGAATGGGGGGATGAGGACAAATATGTGATACCTTAATCAATAAAGAAATTAAAAAAAATAAAAAATAAAATAAAAAAGCTTGCTGCAAATGGAGTAAAGCCAAACCAATGTAGACACTCGGTGCCTGAGACAGACCTAAGACATTGACAGATAAGACCACTGGTGAGAGCCACTGACAGATAAGACCACTGGTGAGAGCCACTGACAGATAAGACCACTGGTGGGAGCCACTGACAGATAAGACCACTGGTGGGAGACACATCCCTAAAAGTCAGAAACTCCAGTCTCAGCTGAACTTTAAACAGTTCTGAAAGCAACATTTTTAAATCTACTTCTACGTTCACTTGTTTCTATGTTTGAGAGGCTATGCCTTTACTCTCTCTCTTCTGATTAGGAGTGATTACTGCAAAAGATTCATTTCCTTTTTAAGGCCAGATCTTCTCTGAGCCTATCTGCAGCTGTCCAGAGAAATGAGTTTTAATGCTAAATAGTATTTCCCCCCAAATTAAATCACTGCAGGAGGTACACACACGTGGTGCACAAGATTCACTAGGAGAATGAATAACAAGTCTTGCTTCTACCCACATTTGCCAGTCCCCTCCTCTCCCGATGCATCAGTCTTTTTGCCCCTTTATCTTTCCAAAGACCACTCAGTGCCAAGTGGTCCTTCTGATTCTGTGGCTCTAAGGCTCCTGGAGATCAATGGAGAGGCCTCCTCCACAATTCCCCTACCTTTCTCAAGGTTTATCCTCTGCCACGTCTCACTATGCATTTGTATATATTAATGGGGCTGTGAACATGTCACTATTATAAAAAGCTATGAATGTTAATGTCTGTGTGGTGGGGGGGGTATGTATAATTCTGAAAAGTTGTATTGTACACAGTTATAAAATGTTTTAATGGCTAGTGCAATTAAAAGTTAGTGTTCATAGTATGCTAAGCTCTTTTAAAAACCATTCTTATGTTCAAAGCTTCATATTTGTTCAGTGTTTCATGAAATCTCAATGAGAATTACATAAAATAAAACAGAAATTTTAAAACAGAAAAATAATTACTGACCAAGAAACCCCAAAAACAAACAACCTGATAAAATGAACTCATCTCCAAGTCATGTCTTTAGATCTGGATGAGGCCCTATTGTGTTCTCCCATATGGGCTGCTGACTAGAACATATTTCTAACATGCCGAATTTTAACAAACAAATAATAATTATAACCACAGGTTACCGTATATCATACCTCTGATTTCTGTCTCTCTGCATCTGGGCAACACCCAAAAAGTGAGGCTCAGCAAGAGTTTAAATCAGCAGTAACAGAGTAATTACACTGAGATAAGGTGAGGCACATGTTTCATGTTCAGCTGTTAAGTTTGGTCAGAATGTGATGTGACTATCACTTAACACAGCACAAGTCCTAGAATTCTTTCTGAGAGCCAGAAAACAAATCACACATGGATGGCATCAGAAACGTTCACAATTATAGTTCCCATGGACCCTATTGAGCCCTGGTCTTTGGAGCCAAAGGGAACTGGAGCTGAGGGTCATGGCTTTTCCACACTTAACAATAAATAATGGAGTCACCTCTAGGGGCAACTTACCAGGCACTCGAGTAACCGAGCGGGGCGGGCGATAACAATCAGGATCTTCCGGACTAGTTGTTTAATAAAAGCCAACTCACTGCTTTCTGAACGATCGTGAGCCTATGAGGAAGAATGATGATGCAGAGTTGCTCCATTACACAGAAAAGAAATTCAGCAAAGTATGCTAATTAGGTAATTGCAAATATTCAAACATTAAGCGATTTAGAAAATACTTTTAAAAGACTGATAAGCGGACATTAGCTCTATATAAATGGACACTATTAAACTTCTATATCTCCAAAATGGCTCTATTAGCTAAATTTTAATTGCAAACCTTTGATTAATTCTCTCTGTTAAGAATCAAATGTTAGGGCCCCTAATGTGAACCATGAATGAAGGAGACATTAAAGTTTATGACACATTAAGTCTGTGGTACAAGTAGAGTGGGCAGCTGCCAAGGAATCTGATTTTCCAGATTTAACATCTTACATGTAGGAAACAGCTAACAGAGTGAATGAAGGACCACTTTTGTAACCCAGACGATGGGTATTTAACACATTCACAAAAGACATTTTACATATACAATACGTTTAGTCTATACATTAATTATTTCATAACATGTAAAAAGTGTGCACTTCTTTTTCCAATGTTAGGTGATAATGTTTAAACTTGGATACATACATATGATTTCGATTTCACATACTGAATAAATAGTACCTAGGCACGAAACTCAATAAAATTTAACTGACTTAAAGTTTTTTAAAATTTTATTATGCATGTTGCCTACATGTGTAGTCTATGCACAACAAATAGCCTGAGGACAAAACTCCGTTTATTTAGAACCATTTTAATTTGCAATGCTATTTTCTTGAAGAAATGAGGTAAATCTGTATCAAAGGAGACCTCAAACGAAAGTTTAAAAAGTTTAAATGTAAACTTCTGTGCATGTTTACTTTTAGGCTTTTTTTAATTTTAAATTTTTATGATTTACTTTTCTCTAATGATTAAAAAATCAAGGTGATGCTGGTAGAACAGAATATAATTGCACACACATAGTAATAAGTATTTAAAATCATTACTGAAGGTGCTTTATTCTTACAAGTATCAGCCTTCCCATAAAAAGAATTGGTTATATTTGAAAATGGTTCTATTTAGCAGTAATATGATTACTGAATTTAAACCACCAAATCAAAGGCAACTTTCTAAAATGTAGGTACAAAAATCATATACCAGCAAAAGCAAAACAGCTAACATTAAAAAAAAAAAAATGACCATTGGTGAATAATGTTAGAATAGAATGTGTTCAAAGCAAACCAACTAGTAACTATAACTATAGGTCCTGGTAACCAGTAAGAATGCTGCAACATACATAAGGAGATATACATAATATTTAAGCTATCTTTAAGTGTTCTTTCCAATTTTTGTTTTACAATAAAAGATTAAAGAAGATATATATATAAAGAAGATATATAATGAGTGCCAAGAAATGTGGTTATACATCTTCTTTATAGTTTACCCTTAAGATAAAATAAAACATCCTCACCTAACTTTTTAAAAAATACATTTCTATTGATTTCAGAGAGGAAGAAAAGGGAAGTGAGAGAGAGAGAGAGAGAGAGAGAGAGAGAGAGAGAGAGAGAGAGAGAACCATAATGATGAGAGATAACCATAGATTGGTTGCTTCCTGCACACCCCACACTGGGGATCAAGCTCACAACCTGGACATATGCCCTGACCGGGAATCGAACCGTGACCTCCTGGTTCATAGGTAGACACTCAACCACTCGAGCCACACTGGCTGGGCCCCAACTAACCTTTTTTTTTTTTTAATATATATTTTTATTGACTTCAGAGAGGAAGGGAGAGGGAGAGAGAGTTAGAAACATCAATGAGAGAGAATAATTGATCGGCTGCCTCCTGCATGCCTTCTACTGGGGATTGAGCTTGCAACCCAGGCATGTGCCCTTGGCTGGAATCAAACCCAGGACCCTTCACAGTCCGCAGGCCGACGCTCTATCCACTGAGCCAAACCAGCTAGGGCCCCCACCTAACTTTTTGATTGACAATTTGGGCTAGATACTCTAATAATTACTACTTTATAAATTCAGAAATGCAAAAAAAAAAAAATCTAAAAAGTCTGCATGTTTTGTTAGTCTCTTCAAAGAGAAATAATTCTATATCCTAAACAATTTTTTTAAATATTCAGTTTAGATTTACACAAATTCCATTTTAAAAACTGTAATAATAATCCATTCATTCTTACTTCTAAGAATTATTAGCCATAATAAGACCAAAACATACAATGGGTTATATTAACTCTGATAATATTTTATCTCCCAACATTGTTGAGGAGGGATGGGGAAGCTTCGTTAAAATAACTCCAATCAGAACCATACACACATCATGAGAAGAATAATGTATTCTTGGCTGCCAACAACAAGCTCCAATGCTCACTGATACCTGTGTTTGTATTTTAAGTGTTGGCCACTGTAAAAAATACTGAGACCCAGATTTGAGGGCAGGTTATAGCTTCCTATGTATTTCATTTTCTTTGGTTAAGTACACCGAAGTGGAAAAAAAAAAAAAAAGAATGGAGACATAAAAGCATTTATCAGGAACTGACCTAGATGTCAGTACTTTAAAAGGCATCAGTTAAATCAAGCTATCCAAACCTAGGGAGACCTGGTTTGGGTATGCAAGAGAATGACAATGGGAAAAGTGGCTGGGAGGCAAGCCAGGCGGGCACACAATGTCACAGCTGGGAACCGACAACAGTGCATCGTGGGGAAGGCAAAGCAAGTCCCCACAATGCTGCTTTATCCAAAAAGGGTACGTTCCCCTGTGACCTTTTAGCGCCAAACTCTGAAAGGACATTGTGGATGTGATTGTGAAGATAGTTCTGATTTTCACAAAAGGACTGAAGGAAATGTTTATCTGCAAAGATAAATAAGAAAACATTCTTATTCAGACCCAACAATGCCCTTTATGCCACAAGTACACATGCTTCTCTGCCCCTAAAAAAGAAATTTCTCTAAAAATCAACATTTTTTTTATTTATTATGTGGCCCATTCTGATGATTTTTGAAACCCTAAGATTTTTTAATTGCCACGAACAATCCGTCAGGTCTCTCATACAGAAAAAAAATTAAGTGCAAGATTTCAGTGTAAGTAGCTTTCTGTATTGATTGTACCCTTTTTAGGGAATGTCCATGATGGAAGGAAAAACAGGACTAAGCTAGTAATTATAGTAACCTCCTGGGACAGAACATGGAATTCAGAAAGAGTATCTTGCAGAGGCCTCTTCTGTCTAGAAAGGCTCCGTTTAACAAATATAATTTTTAAGTTATTCTCATAAAAGTAACATGCATAGTGTTTCCTGCATTTTCCAGAAGTTGACTTAATTAAAAGGAACAGCAGAATTAGATTACCTGACAACAGATCGGAATGGATGGAATATTTTGGCATGCATACACACGCATCCTCTTCTTCCCACCTGCCTCCCTCCCAGTTACTGAGGGGCCAAGTAAACATCAGCCATGGGGCCAGGTGCTAGAGAGTTAGAGATGATTTGAGGGTGATCCTTGTCCCTCAAAGGGCCCATGGTATGCTGGTGAACTGAGGCCCCAAAACAGATCAATACTGTGTATTGTGGTTAAATGTATTGAGATGAGGTGTGTGACACAAGCCACGTTATGGTTTTTACTTGTAGGCAGAATGGAGCCACTAAAGGATGTTAGATAGAGGTTCTTGCAGTTGCACAGAAGTATGAATTTGAGGGGTTAGGGATAGATGGGGGCAGACCAATGAGGATGAGGGCCTGAGCCTGGTAATAGAACAGGAGGGAGGATTTGAACTCATATCAGTGAGTTTAGTGAGAGTGTGTCAGAAGCCAGTTATTCTGCACATGTGGGCTGAGTCCTCCCCTGCGTCGCACCTTATCCTAGGTAAACAGAACAGACAATCTCTCTGCCCACACAGACATGATGTCCTAGTGCAGTGCTACTCAAATGGTGGCCTGGAGACTGGGACCAGTTCTCGAGCCGTTATCAGTCTGTGATGAGAGAAGCGCAATGACTGAGAATAAGCATTAGCAACCCTTACAGCAATTCTACATGCTGGAACCCAAATGCATGATCATTTGCCTGTAAATTAATTTTCATTTTAATTTATAGGAGAATTGGTCCATATCAAATTGGAAATTAACACCAAAAAATAAAATAAAACAATGTGTTCATCCCCAAAGTCAGTCAGAGAAACACTGCCTTAGTGGTTGTAATAGGTTGGAATGTGAGAAATGGGAACAGAGATGAGAAAACTCAGTTGGGAGATTAGGATGGGAAAGGGGATAAAACAGTAGCTGCTACCCAGAGCGGGATCTTCTCATCTTGCCACATCTAAATTCCGTAGGGGCAAGGACAGATGAATTTCTAGGTAACTAAGATGCTAATATTTTCCTTCAGCTTCATGCAATTATTCACATATTCATACTTAGAGAAAACCATCTTCGATTATGTTTACATGGGCATAATTTATTCCCTATGAGATACAGAAATACAATATACTCTACTATATAGGCTAAATAGGTTTTACTTGTAGGCTGTGGCTTATCAATTTCAATCAGAATAGCAACATTAAGCAGTAATTCCATTCCACCATGCACACTCCCTTCCGGTCCTGGGGATTATCAGGAGTGAGGCCTGCAGGAGTTAGACCTAGACAAGCCCTGTGTTTACCTATCATTTCGGGAAATTGGATATTTCGTTAGAAGAAGAACTGACACTAATGAAAATCTAAGTGGCCATTTACCGCCCAATACCACATGCAGGTTAATTAATAGGACACAACAGCCTGGAAGAAGGCAACAATTTTCCATTTAGCTTTTCCAGATATTAGAACTAGATAGCATCATCAAATAACACACATGCACTCAGGCAATTTATAATCTATAATAGCTAAGGGATGGGGGGAATCATTGCTTCAAAATCCTTCACAATCCACTTATCCTGGAGCCATGAGCTGTTGGGTCCCAAGGTTCCTGTAAAGGTTATTACATTAACTTTCTATTACTATAAATGAGGACTGGAATCCATTTATGGCAAGTAGCAATCAGGTGGTATTTTTTCCCTGCTTCATTTTTGCTTCCCTGGAATATGAACTCCGTCGCACGGTTAAAACTTGTTAAGCAAACACTCTCATAAAATGTTTTTACCCTCCCCGAGCCAGGGGAAAGGCAAAATAAGTCAGCAAACTCTATATACCGTGTGGTCCTTACCTCCTGTAGCAATTTGTCTAATTTGTGCTGCAATTCAAGGAAGTATCGTGAGGTGATGAGGCCCTGGTGGGATTTATCCAAGCAATCTCGAGCCAGCTCAATAATCTGGTGGTGAGTGAAACTGAGCACCCCATCTGCCAGGGGGAGCACATGGTCAGGGGAGTAGCTGGTGATGATTTCCTTCAGACGGTCTTCCATCTGCGCGGTGGCCTATTTAGAGAAGATGTGCACACACAGATGTAACAAGGAAATACACATCTGGACAATTCAATCATCACGCTTCTCTTGCATTTTCAGAGACTTCCTTACGTTTTTAAATATAATTCTAGAAATTAAATTTGAAAGAAGCCTCGTTTCTGAATGATACTATACTGGTGCACACGTCACTATATATTCCTCAAAGCCCGTGGAATGTATAGCACGGAGGGTGAACCCTGATGTAAACTAAGGGCTTTGGGTGGTGATGATGTGTCCTTGCAGGTTCATCCATTATAACAAAGGGGCTACTCTGGTGGGGGATATTGATGGGAGGGGGTTGTGCATGTGTGGGGTCAGGGAGTATTTGGGAACTCTGTACTCTCTGCTCAATTTTGCAGTGAACTGAAAACTACTGTAAAAAACAGTGTATTTGAAAAAAAAAAAAAGAAGAAGAAGAAGTCACACCATGTGGAAGGAAGATTTGAGGTACGGAAGGGAAACTGAATGTCCCAGGGCAATAATTATTTTTTTCCCTATACCCTATCAAATGTGAAATGGTCCATGTAACCTTCTTCAGGTAACTTACTCTCCGTGAAATGTTATGCTTTCACTTCAGATCTTCAGTTCTTTTAAAGACACTGTCAAAAGTATCGAATGGCTCTTTTTCTCCCTGTTCCCCCATCAGGACTGTCACTGGAGGCCCACAGGGTAGGCCAAGTATGTCCTCGGCCGTTTTCATGTACCAGGAACCAGCATCTTACACCACCTTAATCCTTTCCTCAAAAAGCTGCATGACATGTGCAAAAGGCCAAGGGGGTTCCCTTGGTAACATAAACCTAAAATGTCCTTTCCAACGTCCATTTCCTTGCCTGTGATGCCCCATTGCCTAGTCCCGTGGTCGGCAAACTGTGGCTCGCGAACCACATGCAGCTCTTTGGCCCCTTGAGTGTGGCTCTTCCACAAAATACCACAGCCTAGGCGAGTCTATTTTGAAGAAATGGCGTTAGAAGAAGTTTAAGTTTAAAAAATGTGGCTCTCAAAAGAAATTGCCATCATTGTACTGTTGATGTTTGGCTCTGTTGACTAATGAGTTTGCCGACCACTGGCCTAGTCAATACTCCTCACTGTTGGCTGCCTCACCAGGGAGGTTCCCTCTGCCTCCTGCCCCCTCTAAAGTTCTAACCCGTATTAACTACAGTCAGGACCCGCTTCCCCAGGGAACAAGTGACATGTGATAAATAGCTGAAACGGCTTTAATCAATGGCATCAATGTTAGGTTCATTACAAAAAATAAGTACTCTACTCCTGATCTGTGAAACCAAATTTCCTTTTGTTCTCTTGCCCAGGGCTGTAAAGGTGTGGGGGGGGGGAGGAGGAAAAGGGATGAAACGGAGAAATGGCCTTCTCCCACACGTGCAGGACACTTTGGTGGAAGAGCCGTGGAAATGAGGTGTCGGAAACTATCGTACAGCAGCTCCTTGCAGCCAGGGTGCCTGGCAACAACCATTCACCCAGGCCTCTCAGGCTCAGTTCAAATCCCTTTTGCAAGCCCTAGCCAGTGTGACTCAGTTGGTTGAGCTCTGTCCCATACACTGAGAGGCTTCGGGTTTGATTCTGGTGAGGGCACATGTTCGGGTTGCATGCTCGACCTCCCGTAGGGGGTGTGCAGGAGGCAGCAGATCAATCTTCTACTCTCACATCCATGTTTCTCTCTCCCTCTCCCTTCCTCTCTCTCTAAAATGAAAAACAACCAAACAAACATATTTTATTTTAAAAATTCCTTTTGCCACTCTAATGGGGAACATGGCACTAATAAGATTAGATATAGAATTGGTAAAGAGATACGAAGTCATAAAAACAAAACATTAGGCTGAAAAAATAAAAAAGATTTCCATGACATACCAGGCTTCTAAGGAAGGACACGGTCTCTGCTTAACAAGACCGCGGGCCCAGAGCAAGGGCACGAGGAGCAGCAGGGTGGAGAGGCCCCAGTGGTGCTACAACAGCGGGACTCACTTGGGGCCAGTTCAGCACCAGACTGTGTGGCTAGCTCTCAGCAGTTTGTAAACATGTTCAGTGACTCCATCTTTCTAAGGAGGCTGTGCTGTTGTATACAGGTCATTTCTAGATGGAACCATTCCACCCCTTACAACCACCTTACGGACTCTAAACCTACAGTGCCTGTTTGTTCCAATGCCAGGCACCTTCAATTCAACTCATTACCTTTGGGAACCTTTCTTTGTAGACATGGTTCATCATAATTATTTCATGGTCACAGCAGGCGGGAGAACGTCCAGGGCTGCAAGCAAAGCAAATTACCCTTTTAAACTTGCCACAGCGTGAAATGAAAATAAGCCTTTTATTTATAAACAATTGGTTGCATCAAAAGTACTATGCAACCTTTGTAAAAAAAAACAACACCAAACAAATGCATTAGGTACTAAACTACAAAATCATTCATTAGTGCACACATACCTTCCCACAAACATAGAGACACCCTCATGAGGATTCGAAAAGCAAGTTCAAGAAGTGGGATGCCACATATTAATTACAGCTGCATGTATAACTCAGGAAACGGTCTTAAATTGAGCTTACATTCTGTATGGAACATGCACTTGTGCATGAGTTCTGGAAATCAGTTAGTGAACTGCAATCAATATAAAAGCAGATAGGGTGGCCACAAAAACAACCTCAAGCCCATGTGGAAGTGTCTAATTTCACACTTTTATCATACACCTGCGCTCTGCCACGGCCCACTGAAGAGGGTTAGGAGCCTTCCACGCACAGGTGTCAGCATTGAAATCCATTTTCTAGCCTAGCAAACATTTATTTGGGATGCTGAGGTGGGCATTGTGTACAATATGAAACAGGCATACAACTGTGGTGCGTTTTTCTTTATTTCAGTAGCAGGTCTGTGATCCTTCTTAGTGGTATGTGGTCGTGCAACTTCCGTGTGAGTATTTATATTCCCAGGAGAACATAGTTTGCACTAGAGATCCTAGAAACTCCTTTCATAAAACTAAAGGGCAGCTGTGTAGTAACATACAGTGTCATTAAATGCAGGCATAAAATTGGTCTTTTATTCCATATCTCAAAATATTCTAACACATCCTACAATTACCAAATGTGGTGATATTTGTTATCAGTGTATGATGCTATATATGAAGCATACAGAGGGGAAAAAAACCCTTCTGAGTAAACTTTAATATTCAATTGTACTCCTGACAAAATATTTTTTATAATAAAACCTTAATATGTCAAAGTGTACCAATTCTATACCATCAGATCTGCTACTTGGCGGACCCAGATGGCTGCCCGATTCCCCTGCAGTTGCTGGGACTGGGGTTAGTCCCTCCAGAGATGGCCTCAGCTGCAGAGTCACCTCCCCCAAGGCCACACCCTTCCCAGGGGAGTACGTCCAGCAACGGAGGCGGAGATGTAAAGGAAGGGCCATTGGACCTGGAGGTACAACTCCGATGGGTCATGTCACCCCAGGGCTCCCTGTGGGGTCGGCTACACTGTGGGCCTGTGTGGCAGCTACACATCTCCCTGTGTCCCATGCTGCTTCCCCTCCTTCCGCAGGGGTGGATCCCAAGCACTCCTCATAAACATCCCGATCTCTGTTTTAGAGTCTGTTTACTCAACCATCAAACTGTGACTTCTGAAATAAGGTCAAAATAAAACTGGCTCTATTTTTTGTCAAAACATTTGAACTACATTGGGCATCCACAAAATTCAAGGGACACAGACGGCTAACAGTTTGTTCAAAATCCTGGAGAAAGGAACGAAAGCTCTCGGAGGGCTTTTGTAATGTAGAATCTAAATTCCACATGTGAATTCAATGTGCTGTCTTCCCTTTCAGCCCAACTTCTCCCTCTTAAATTATTAACTGCTCTTGCACCATAATTCGATCGTCTTGAAATTTCCAAAGGCTAGAAGGTCTTATAGATCCTATAGCCACTGTAATTACTGCTACTACAGCAATTCGTAAGAACTGTAAGAATTTAAAAGAAAAATAATATGACCTCTTTCAATGGTAATTAATAACATCCTGTGCAGATGGGAAAATCACACTATAGTTATAGCAGTTCACAAATCAATGAACACATATATGAATTACAGGACCAGAAGTCTTCCCTTGAAAGGATTAAAAAGAGGCAATCCAATTAAGCAACATTTTTCAATTGGGTCTACACACCTCAGACTTCGGGAACGGGGGCGCATAGGGGTGTTCCTGCATCTGTTCTCCGTGGCGATGCTTTCGGTGGTACAAAAATGTTTCGATAAGAAGTGTAATTCATCTGGTGTTGGTTGGTATGGTAACTGGTGCAACTTCTCCTGGGAGGAACAGGATGACTAAAACAAACCAGAGTGAAGTTATGTGACCGCCTTAAGAACATTAGGGGAGGGGGATAAATGGTGATGGAAGGAGACATGACTTGGGATGATGAACACACAATACAATATACAGATAATGTGCTACAGAATTATAACCCTTACACTTATATAATGTTATTGACAAATATAAGCCCAAATAAATTCAATTAAAAAAAAAGTCTTCCTATATATATATATATATATATATATATATAAAAGCATTAAAGCTTGATATCCCACCATTTTACATTGTTTCCTTTTCATGTTGTAAGTAACTAGTGCCTACATGATAACGCCTTAATACTTTCTCTGGGAGGCCAAAAGGGCTTCTATATTTCGTCTCATTGGTCTATAAGATGATTTCCCCAAAGAGTTTCCTCTCTGGAGAAAACCCAGGCTCTGAAAATGGATAGGACCCAGTCAAAGCCGAAGCAAGAAAATAACAACTGGAGTGAGAATTTGGGTGCATTAAGTGACAGATTAGCTCTCAACAGAGTATAATACACTTATTTCTACTGTGGCTTATAATCAAGCACTGTGACTGTGACTTGTATGATGCGTGATCATAAATTAGGAACTGAGATCTCTTTTCAGAGCATGCTGCCCTTTGGTGCAACTACCACTGATATGTGTCCAGGGTGACAAAAGGAACAAAGAAAGATTCTTTTCTCAATAATGCCATTGTTTTAAAAACTGGAATTTTTTTTCCTTTTTTTCTTTGACTAAGACTATCATTTTTTAATAGCTTTAGTGGTGGTGAGTTTTTAATCCCTTGAGTTTAGATTTACTCTTTGAAAATGTTCATTCAATACTTGGAGCAAGGTAAGGTAGGAAAGGTGAATGGTTAAATCACACTGCTTTTAATCAATCGGAAGAATAAAACTATAAAGCAGAGACTGATGTTTTTATTGGATGATGATCACTGTAAGCAATTCTAACAAGAGACTGATAAATTTTTGAATAATAGAAACATGGTTAGAATAAACATATTTGGAAAGATACCACTCATTTAAAAATTCAGTTATAATAGGATTTTTTCATTTAAAAAAGTCATTAGGTTAAGAGCACACTTCATAAACCCTGAAATCATAATGCAGTGACACTAGAAATGAGTGACTAGAGCTTAAAAATATACTGATACCTGGAAATTATAGACCACTGTACCAAGTACATACAGAGATAGAGATTTTTCTAATGTAATGAGATTGTTTTATAAACCATTAAAATGAGAACACTACTACACAGGTTTATGAGATAAACCAAAACTCCACTCAGAAAGTACAGGCACAGCCTTTAAACCCTTCACTATGGAAAAACAAAAACACATGTATAAATTAACTCAAGAAATAGGCAAAAGAATAAAAACCCAAGCAGGAGAGAAGCAGCTGTGATAAAAGCAAAAATAAGGAAATTAACGAACAGAAAAAGAGAATTAAGAATGTGTACATATATCTCAAAGGTAAATCCAGGTCCATAATTCTGTATCTAAGATTTCAAAACCTGGAAACCCAGAAGTTAATTCTTAAGTGTATAGTAATCCCCTTTGATGGCAAAGCATCAACTGAATGGATGGCAAGCTACTTAAAAATGTGTATTTAATCCACTTAGTGTGAATGTTGACTCAGGTTGCTGTAGAAATTTAATATATTTGGTTATGAGCTGCTGGGCCAGTTGCTGCTGGGCTGTTGTGTACAGTACAGGGATCATGTTACCTTTCTAAAATGTGAAAATTAATTCCAAGTTAATCTGTAGCAGGCTCCAGAAGTTCACATAAGATATTACACTCTTGCATGAGAATGATCCCAAGAGACTCCAATGGTGGGGGGGGGGTGGGGTTCCCCTCTGTGGAGGGCGGGAGGAGAAAGGAAGGGATCGGGTGGGAGGGGCTTTCATGGTATAGTTAACACTTTATTTATTAAACAAAATAAAAATGTATCTTTAAAAATAGTTGCAGCAAAGGTAACAAAAATGTTAACAGGAGTTAATGCTAAGAGGAAAATAATGTGGTTATGCCATATACAGCCATATAACTGAACTCCATAAGGAATGTGTAATGGGGAATATGTAAGACAATGGTGCAGGGGTGGAATCGTGTAACCTCCACAGTTTAAAGAAGCATGGAAGCTCGGAGCTGCTCTGGGGAGAGAGCCTCCTCTCAGTGAGAGCAAGCGAGGTGTGAATGGGAACAGGTGACAACAGGATGAGTCCACCTGGGAACAACTGCAGGCCCCAAAATGCCCTGGGGAGTCAAAAGGCACCAAATGGGGCCCAAGCAGTGAGTGGGTCTAGGACAACAGAGAAATGCAAGGCTCAGTTTCAGTGACCGTCAGGGATGCAAAGCCAGTGGAGAGAGCGTCCAGGACAACAGAGGGTGTAGGTACTGCCCCCCAAGACCTCACACCCCACTGAAAGATACCTCCACTGGTCCAAGCATCCTTAGAACACCACTCTATAAGAGTTTCAGAATTAGTTTCTTAATTAGCTGAGCTCATTACTTTACATTTTTAGCATGTTCTCTAAGTGTGGTGCCAGTGAGTCTCACCCAACTAGTTTGCATATGACCTTTGACTGTATCATAAGTTAAATCCACTTTCAAAGAGTGAAGACTGACACAAAAACTGTGCTGCTAGTTCTCAAGGCAATAAGAAGTCACCCCAAAATGTTCTTAGTAATGATATCCTATACAATAAAAGGCTAATATGCAAATTGTCCCCTCAAAAGGGAGTTCGACTGGGAGTGGGGCTGGCTGGCCAACGGCCCGTGGCCCCTCCCCCTTGCCGGCCCCAACCTCAACACCCCCCTCTCCCCGAACGGGGGCAGGGGCAGCCCACCAACTGCCTGCGGCTCCACCCCCACCCATGATTGGCTCCCCCACCATGACGAGGGGCGGGGCTGGCTGGCAACAGCCCTCGGCCCCTCTCCCCAGCTGGCCTAGCCCCACCCATGCACTAATTCATGCACTGGGCCTCTAATCATTCAAATAATCATTTAGTCTCTCAAGATAACCATTTTGCAAAGAACAGTGTTCATATGCATGCATAATTTTTTACTTGTTATCTATTTCAAGTAATACCATTTTAGAGTCACATCTCATATTTAAGGCATATTCTGATTTCCTCTTTCCCCTAGCAGAAAATAATTTATCTGGTAAGAAATGATCCTCCGATTGCTGCAATTCCATATGACTTATTTTAAAATTAAAAATTATGAATGTTATCTGAATATTCTTTAAAAGTTCCACAAATTCATTTTAAGTTCAAAATTTGAAGTTAAAATAAGTTTCAACACTAAATATTCTCAGGAAGGACCGATTAAACTTCATATGATCAAATCTTTCCAATTTAGGAACATAGCATTTTTAACACTAGCCAGTTTTGCAGTTTCCATAATATCCAAGAACAAAGACATGATATTTACATTCCAGGGTAAGAAGTTTTGGAATTCAGCTAACAACACAATTGTCTGTAAAATTTACACTATATTTTCAAAGTGTTTGTAGTTTTATTTGTATATATTCTGTATTTTTATTTAAAAAATAACTAAAATGCATTTCTGATTGACCAAATAACTTGTTAACCCAGAAATTGAGAATCTGAAAGTGATTCAGATTAGATTTAGAAGAGAAGAAAAAGAGACTAATAAGCAATTTTGATAAGTTTTTGCCCTAATATTTAAGATACAAAAACACAAAGAAACTGAGGAAAATGAGAAGTAACTCTTCAACTTTTCAGTCATAATTTTCAGCAACAACCAATCGGGAGAAAAGGCAGCTGAACCTCTGTGTGGCAGCACCTACACTCCACAAATGAGAGTGCCTTGTGTCCTTCGGTAAAGAGAGTAATTCTGAAATCTAAAATTTCATTTTGAAGGACAAAACAGGAGTAGGAGGTCAACAGTGATATGCCACCACTTCAATAAAATACACACAAGAGAAAAGCTGTCTTACCTCTGGCCAGAAGCTGTTAGAAACACCGAGTATGTGTGTGACTAACCACTGTCCCAGGGGGCTCTTCCTTAGGCACATATGGAAGTCAGGGACAGCAGGGACTCCATTCTGACAGATGGCTAGGTCAAGTTTATAAATCACAAGGTTTGTTTGAAGAAACACCATGTAAATTTCTTAAAAAGAGCCAGGAGCCTGAGTCTAGCTCATTTACTGTGTTCTTCGTGTTAACATAAGGAGGTTGGTACACACAGCCCCTCAGTTCATTCTCTGTGCCTCACATTTTTGATCCAAAAAATGAAGAAAAAAACAGCAACTACATTACAGGGTATGTTGCTAGGATTAAATGAGCAAATGCATTACAAATAATTAGACTAGTGCCGAGTACATAAGTATTTAAAACTTGTTTTTAAAAATTATTTCTACCAAACACAGCCTGGTTTTATGAAGCTCATCCTTTAAAATAAATAGGTACACTTCTAAAAGTGGTGTATGATTTACTAGTTGGAGATAGAAAAAGAAAGATCCTGTACTCTTCCTTATTTCTTCTGGCAAAAGAGAAATTTCGATGTCTCAATTACAATAAAATTTGACTGAAGGGCAAAACAAGGCAATATAGTTGAAATAAAAATATGATGTGGAGTTAAAAGACATGATACACATTTAGGGCCTGGGGAGGATTAAATGAGAATACGTATGGGAAAGACACTGAACAAAGCCACTGAACAAAGAACCAAGCATTCTATTTATTGGTGACTGGTTCCTAATTGGAGAAGCCGAGGGGTCTAGGGAAGAACAGCACTTACAATTTAGAAAATTCCACTTTTGTTCTTTTTGGTCAATAAATTTTGGCATTTATATTCACACAGTGTTTGTCCATGTTTTCAACATCTAAAATATGAGCCAATAACCAATGACAGTTACTGACACATTAACTGAGGGTGACTTTACTGTCACTTGGTGATCTTCTTATCCACTGAAGCCATTTAGGAGTTTCAAGCATCCTTTTCTGCTCTGAGAAGGATGTGCCATTGAAACTACTCAAGGTTGTCAGGATGTTTCACAAAAATGACTTAAATGGACAATAAACTCATATACCACAACAAAATGGAATAGTAGATAGGAAAATAAATGACCTCCCCTCAATAAAGTGCTATAAGGAAATGGTAAAAATAATCCAACAGATTTGAATGAGTCACTTTTAAAGGGGCCCCCCAAACCCACATATTTTGCATCTGGAATTCGGAAACATATAAGATAGTAATGATACCAGTTAGATTTTATAAATTTAATTGTAGTTTCTTTTCAATTTAAGTGTTATTAAGTGGTTGACTTTATAATGCTTAGCACGGTACTTGGGTCTGTGGAAAAAAAAAAAAAAAAAAGAACAGTAGATGGAGAGCCTTCCTCAATAAACCACAGATTTTGACAAAATGGAAATGAACCCAAAGGGGTTCTAAAATCACCAGGTGACACTCCTGGCTGGGACAAGAGCATTCAGACCACCCATGGGTATTCACTGAACGAATACAACATACCTGGTCTTTATAAATGACCAGCTTCTAAGGCTCTGCAGACAGAGATCCCACAGCATCACTGATTTAAACCGAGAAAGCATCTATCTAACCTGCCGGGTCGTTTTCTGGCATTATTAGGGCTCTTGTTGAAATGCTATAGCTTGGAACAAGAGAATATCCTCCTTCCTCTATCCTTTTTCATGGTCTCATCTTGTCTCTTTCTTTATCTTAACTTACTACGAAGTTCTTTTCATCTCTCCTTAAAAGGAAGTTCTTATCCAGAAGGCACAAATTTAAGGCTGGCCATTTTTTTTCTTTGAAGAAGAAAAACCAACAAAACAAGAAAATACCCCAAACAAACAAATACTCTGCATCTAAGCCCCAGAAGAAAACAAGACCCAGGCCATCAAGTGGCATTGTCAGTGTTAATATCACTGGCGTGGAACCAAAGCAGTAAAACTAGATTGTGTTTTCCACCCCAAACTACAAATGGTATGGAAAGGAAAGCTCCTGATCTTCAAACTTACGATCCTGGGACTTACTCAATTGGTGCACCATAGTGTAAAAAAAAAAGCTTGCTGCAAAAAGGATGTCCTTTTTATGTTTGTTAGCTCATCATTTGATGTGTAACCTATTCAGAGTGACAGACATACAGCATTTATCCTCTCCTCCCAACCCGGAAACACCCAGAGAAAACAGGGCCTAAGAGCTGTGGTTGGTGAGGGAGAGGGGAAAGTCAGACACTTACAGAGACGGTGGAGCTGGGCGTGTTTGTCCCATAGCCAGAGGAGGGGAGAGAAGCCAAGGACCAGCGCCGTCCATCAGTTCTGTTGAGAAGATGAGATTAGTTAGGCCAACAGTGGAGTGCCGTGACCCGGGAATCCCAGAAAAACCAAGTACTTTTAGTCAAACAAATGACACAAACATGGTCAGTGAGGATGTGGAAATGTTCAGCAGGGGCCAGAATAAACAAAAATTATACAGCAGGTTGACTTTTATCTCAACTGAATCAATATGTCCAAACAAGGAGAAAGTGAATGGGTTGATCCATATTATTGATCTCTCACTAATACACTTCGACAAAATGAATACCTGGGATAATTACAATGGTCAGACTCAGCAGATTCAAACGAATCAAAACAGAAAAGGAGGAGGAAAACACTCTAATCTGGAAACTGATAACGGGGGCCGTGATCTGGAAGGGCCTGGATTCCACGTGCTGCAAGCCGGTGGGGACTTTCCTTACATCCTAAAGACAGTTCTGCTTATTATTTCCAAGGGAATAGTCCGGCTCATGCTGCCTGGGGAAGAAAGGATCAGCAGGCTCATGGCTGGCTCAAGCCTTAAGTGGCAAATGACTTTGGCACTAAGAAAGTGTCTGACCTTATGCTCAGAATCTCTTAAGAGTGATTCCATTCTGACATGACCTGGCTTTAGAAAGTGTTTCAACTAAAGCCTCTTGCAGAGTTTATGCGTATGCAGCCAGCTCTAACTGTCAGCAGGGGCAGAATAAAGATGTTGTGCTAGGGACGAAACTGAATGCAAAGAGTGGAGTTGTCCGCCCCAGTCTTAGAGCCAAAGCTGCCAGGAGTCTTAAAAGAGAGTAGTTTTACCTCCAAATGGTGATGGGACGGGTAGCTCTCTGGGTTGAATGAATTAGGGTCATTTCATGGGTCTCAGATGAGTTAATGAAGTAGTAGAGACAATACTGTTGTGAAGGCAAGGAGACACCAGAAAGCAAATTTTCTGAACTCTCTGACCTTCCAGAGCCATTGCTTTATTAGCAAGGAGGAAACAGGAAAAACATGCTCTATGAAGAGCTACACTGCATCCTCAGATGGAGTGTCAAACACAGACTTTTTATAGTTGATGATTGTATTAATTTACTACATGAGAGATGAGAGTGGACCACGTTTATCAGACATATTCACCATAAGTTGAAGTCAGGGAATTTACAGCATTAGACTTGAATTTGAGAAATGTCACAATTAGATGTTCATGTAAAAAAACTGACAGTTCAGCCTAAATTACGTTCAAGGGAAAATGTAATCCTAGGCTACCATGGATGCTGCCTCCGAGAAATGCAAATGGTCCACAAAGATGAAATGGAGAGTTCCAAGTGGACAAATCACAGCAGGACTACAATGTGAAGATTTCAGTAACATTTACCTGTCATTTCTGTGACCATGATTGGAGTACAATTGAATCAAGAATGTTTTAAGAGAAAGAAGCAAAATAAGATGTTTGTAAATATACCAGAGAGAAGAAATGGGGAAAATTAAGTCACATGTTCTTTAAAAATATTTTTAAACCACTGAAAATGTCCAAGGTTTAAGAAGAAAACAATTATAGTAACATGCTTCTAAAGATATCCAGCTATCAAATAAAAGGACACAGGGTGGTCCTGTTTTCTTTGGCTACTTATGACAGACTTAAAAACCAATGCCTGTACTTTATAGTTTAAACACCTCCAATTTTTAAAATCAAGAAAAGGCTATGATTTTAAAAGGATTCCTTAGTCCATTTAATAGCAATTATCAGAAACTGGTCTCTGGAAAGAGTAAGGGACAGAATTTCCCCCACCATGATTTTGTTCTGTGATTCATTAACTCTCCTTTCCCTCAGGTATCGATGAACTTTTTTCAGACGAATGAACAATTCCAAGAGGAGTCATGTTCTTATTAGTTCTGAAGCATAAATCTCATTTGCTTATTCCAGAAAACACACAACCAGAAAGATGTTTAAACAAAAATGTGCTCGGGACCTTGTGCAGCCACGGACCAGAAATAATTTATGTCTCATGAAGTTCCCTAAGTTGTCCGTGTCTATTTACTCAAATGGAGAACACAGGACCATTGCATTTTTATTACCATGACAACCGCATATTAGAAGTTACTATAGATGCTATATATAGTACTTCAGAGAGAATGCCCCTTTCTTCAAGAAAGCTATCTCAAAAGTACAATTTGGATCCCACTAACAATGTTGTCTTTCCTTTGCAGTAGCTACCAATAAAATGTTTCTGAAGACAATATTCTTGCCAAAACAAGGCTTTTTTTGGGGAAAAAAAAAAGCTTTGTCTTTGTGGGTGGAAATCTCAGTGTTCTGCTAAATGAAAAAGTAAGAAGGGGAAAACATCTGATGGGAACACGGGATACAAAGAGATGGGCAAAAAAAAAATCTCAATACCATCCACAAAAATTTAGATTAATATGGTGAACGACAAAGAAAGAAGGAAAAGTTCCCATATCAACCTGGCTGTTATAACTGTATGAAAAGGGAGCAGATTTCTCTGCTTAATTGGTATAGTCACCTGGGTGATGCATTTTACATTCTAGTTGAAGTTGGACTAAGCTAATATAATCTAACCAACTAAAGTTCACGCCAGAAAGAATTCTGAACATAACTAGTAGGTTGCTCTGCCCACTGGCGCTCAACAAGTGCCTTTTGACCTGAACTCAGCAGGCACTTAATTGGTTCTAGTCATTTGCCTGTGGAAATATATTCTGATATTTAACCTGGTAAATAACAACAAGGCAACTAGGAGACACACATGGCTTTATTCAGGGCTTATATGCTCAATGAGAGTGAAAGCAATTTATTTATTTATTTATTTATTTATTTATTTATTTATTTATTTATTAATATATTTTATTCATTTTTTACAGAGAGGAAGGGAGAGGGACAGAAAGTTAGAAACATCGATGAGAGAGAGACATCGATCAGCTGCCTCCTGCACACCCCCTACTGGGGATGTGCCTGCAACCAAGGTACATGCCCTTGACCGGAATCGAACCTGGGACCTTTCAGTCCGCAGGCCGACGCTCTATCCACTGAGCCAAACCGGTTAGGGCTGAAAGCAATTTATAAAGAATAAATCTCCACAACTTCTGGGAAAGGCAGAACAATGTTATTCTTCCCATCAAGGAAAAAAAAGTAACTCCACGATCAGATGGACTGTAAATCAGTATTGTAGTTAGCAAAGTAAAAATGTGTTTCCTTGCTTTGGACAAAATCAACTATATTACAATACTTATTTTCATCCTTTTGTTTTAACTTGATATTAAAAAAATTAACTACATGAATTTACTTCCAAATATGTATTAGATAATTTGAAAAGCAAGTGTGCCCATCATATTTTTTAGTCTGAAATTAAACTATGACATTACAGAGGATGTCTACAGGGCGAGTATTACTTATCACATGGTATAAGATCAGAAACAATTAATAATCTGATCTTCATCCCTCTACTCAAGAGTAATTTGAAAACAGGGCAAGCTCTCCTCTATTGGACCAAACACACAAAATAATAAAATGTGGAAGTCTCAGAATGGCATTACTTTTTAGGCTCAGAAATTCATACCAAATGAAAGCCAATGGAGGACCCGGAGAGGAATTTCCATGTTTTCTAAATGAAACTGAGCTTTAAAATGCAGGCGACAGACCCTAGATAAATAAAAATATGCCAACTGGAGTTTTCACAGCAAACACGGATTCTATTTACTTGAATAAAAGTTTAAAAAGATGATCACTCATATCCTATCTAAATTAATACTTTCTGAAGAGTGTGGAGAGAGTTCCATCTGGAAATTCATGCAAAATGAACTAGAGGTCTCCCATGATAATCTTCTGTCACGGTTTATGGTTTATTTGTAAAAAATTAACATGCCTGGGGGTTTGTGTATTTTTTTAATAGCTAAGAAACCAGATTCATCTGTCTTCCAGTCACCCACTTAATTATTAGATTCTCTTCATTTTCATAAATCTGGCAGGATTAAGAGGCTATGATTTCTGTCATATTTAAATGCATGCTGTAATGAGATTGCATTTTTCTTATTACTTAAAATAATTAAATGCATTCTCCTTAAAAAGAAAGAGAGAGAGAGATGTGTGTGTTTTAAAGACTATGATGGGTTCCTATTTGTCAATTTGTAAAAGTTTTTTTTTGTTTTCATTTATAAGAGTAGCACCGCCATGAATAATATTCACTGGGCAAATGCAGGCCTTGTGGGACCAATTTATTTCCCCATTTTCTTTACGTGCTTAAAACAAGGAGCTAAAAGTTGGAACTAGAGGAAATCATGGTACGGATCTCAGGAAGTTCTTGGAGATCATGTCTTCATTCCTCTGTGTCCTCCTCATGGGGGAGGGCCGAGACCTCACACATGAACATTTAAACATATAGTGTGTGTGTGTGTTGTGGGGGGGGGGGGTTTTGCAATGTTTACAAGGGAGTCTTACTTTCAGAGAAGTCTGAAAATACTGCAAACAGATCCTCTCCTCTGGATTCAGGAATACAAAATGCATTACATGCTGACAAATGGCAGTGAGGACACTGTAGTTTTGCTGGTCAGTAACAAGTGTTAAAACAAATCTATTTTTTTAACTTACCTATGTGTCTTTCAGTGCTACTTTAATCCACTTGAAAGTATAGCTAGGTCTCTGAGGAAAACTGGGCAAATATCTAGGACATTCAGACCATCAACTGAATTTATCCTGACTATTCAGGGACTTCAGTGAAGGGGCATTTTGTTTTGTGTTATTTCTGGGAAGGAAAGGAAAGGGTACGTATGTGAGGGACGATGGGGCCAGGAAGGTGGAGGTTTGACTCTGACAGGGTGAAGTACACTAATTCTGTAGACAGAACATAGGAAAGGTGGCTGGGTAGACCCCTCTCACTTGGAGAAATCATAGTAGAAGATCTGGCCCTGAAAAATTTCTATATGAGATTATAATGCCCCGCTGTCCTTGGAGGGCAACACTTCTCTTGACTCAATGACACAGATATGAGGCAGATATCCTTGATATTGGTGCCCAATTCTAACTACAATAGAAAACATAAACCTTCCTATGGCTCCTGCATGGCTTTATCTCAGGGGGAATCGATCAAATGATGGCTTGATGATCTCAAGTAAAGAGGCATCTTAGAGCTGATACCTTGTGACACCCAAAAAAGTCATTTTTATTTTTTAAGAAGTGCATTTCAAAAACAACAACAATAAAATATTGCATCAAGGACAAATAGAGGAATCAAGTCCTTATACTGTAAGCTCAAAAAATTCACTAAAAATCTGTTGAGCATTAAGCATGTATAAGGCATGTACTAGGCCTGGGGGAAAAGATGGAAATGGTCATTTCCTGCTATCACTGGGAGCCCACCATCGAGTGAAGGACCGAGAGGTAGAGGCAACTTTACCACAAGGCAGAAATCATCACTAAAACTATTAAAGCAAGAGTTGTAACAAAGTTCTGTGATAGCCAATGCTATCTTTGGCCAGGGGAGTTCAGAGAAGGTCCTGTGTAACAAGGCAGAAGGCAAGGGTGAAGGGGGTTCAGGGGAAAGTTGAGGGGAGTGGGAGTGTGGTTCTCTACATAACATTTTATTATTCAACTCACAAGAAGTCCTTACCTCCGTGCAAATGAAAAATGGGCTGAGGCACTGGGGGAGAAATTTCTTGGGCTATCTTGAGGGCTATTGCCTGCAGAGAGAAAGGACAAAGTTTATAACATGATCTTGTTTTTGTATCATTATCCACATCCAGAATCTTCTCTCTTTAGTAGTAAGTTTCTGTCCACTTTTGCAAAATGCTTTAGTTTTACCTGCAACAGGAATTTGGGTGCAGGGGACAGAGTTCCAGCACAGTGTTCCAAGTGTACAAGGTATATGAATCACCTCATTCCCCTATATCACCAGCCAGCAGCCCTCCACATGTTTAATAACCTACATATCCCAGTCCTGCAGAATAACGGACACACGAATGTATGGGCTTCCACCCTCCCAGATGTGCTAGCATTTCAAACAGCAGGATGGATGTGGAAGCGTCTGCTTCAAGGGGGCAGGGTGGGATGGGCTTTCTATTTCAGAGAGGGAGCCTTAGTGGCTTTTATTTGTAGTAAACAGAATAAAAGTCTGAGTTCTGGAAAATAAGTCCTCATACTCCCTAGTACATATTTTAAAGGTGGATAGATATGTTAGAACTAGTCATAAACACTGCAGTCCCGGCTTATGTCTCAAGTAGCCCAGGTCAATCTCAGCATGGCCAAAGTGGCCCGGCAGGATCTGCCCTTATCAATACTTTCTTCAACAGAGCCCTGTGCTCCTAAGCAGCTGGGCTGTGACTGGCCAGGCAGGCTTTAAAAGCCACAGTCACACACCGGCTGACAGGGGGCCTCCCCAAGACCTTCTGGGCGGACAGAGCACAGACGGACTGCTCACTGTAAGGAGGGCAGCTCCGTGGGGGCCATGAGAACACGCAGCCGGCTGCTGATCACTGAGAAAGCTTGGCAGGCAGCTGGTGTGGGGAAGCTGAGGACACTCCAGACCACCCTGCTTCCCTCCGCATGTTTAATTAGATTGGCAGAATTATCTGAGGACCCCATGGGGCTGTGGCTGGTTTCAATAAAGAGGTGAGGAAAGGCTGCAAACTAATCCTGTATGTTCTGGAAACAGGGAAAATAATCAGGAAGACATTTTCAATCCTTAACAGCAAGCCAGTTGCCACATTACTGGTTTTGCAATAGAAGTGACAATTGTAATTAGGTGTAAGGAATACAGGATTGCAAGTTAAAGTCAGTACCTAGTCATAGAGGTAAACAATTTATTACCTCTGTGCCAAAAGAATAGACCAACACATTAAAGAGGGTAAGTTTACTGTTACCTTGAGGAGTTTTGGATTGGCTACACCTCAACTGAAATTTTTCAATTAACTCAAGGTTGCAAATTTCACAGTGATGCCTTCAACAGATGCCATTAACTTTATGACAGACAGCACAATCAGAGCCATTAACAGGGAAGCACGGAAAAGCCCATTTTTTTGTGGGTAGAGAACCGAGAAGCATTTTCCCCTGCTGCAATCAGATTTATCTGCCTTTGCATCTGCTGTTCCTTGGGCCCCTGAAGAATGGATTCTGTTTCTGCCACCCAGCAATCCAGGACTATTTCTGTCCATTTAGCTACACAGCGAAATTAAGTGCTTTCAACTTCTCTCAACAGCCTTTGTTCCCCTCGTCCCCCTCCCCAACTTAGGTGGTACATCACTCTTCATATTCCTTAAAAGGTCTCAATAATTTCAGGGTGGCTAAAAAAAAAAATTTTTTTTTTTTAAAGAGAAACAAATCTACTGCCAGAAATCTTCATGTAAATTTTGTTTTTCACTGGGGAAAAAATGTTCACTTTGCTCACACCCCATAGAGAGCACACTGCCAGTAAATTATTAGGTGAAACAAAATGATTGTTTGAAGCCAAGGCGCTTTCAGAACAATCCCTGCTAGCCTATTCACTCAGAACAAATAATAAAGCCAGCAGAACTTGTCACCAGTTCTTAGCCCTGTGCTCGTTGTAAAGCAAGCACTGTATCTGGAGGTTATCAGAGATCAACTACACTAGCTACAGAGTGCTTAGTGAATATATTTAAGAGTCGGAAGGAGGGAAAAACAGGGAATTAGCTTAAAACCCTTTTCACTTTTAGAAAGTTTAATGAGTGGTCCCCAGGAAGCCTTGTAACATTTTATAATACACAGTGACCCATCACTTTGAGAATGAATGGGCAGAGATAGAAATACAGAGTCAAGTTAACTTAAATCTGGAAAGGAAGGAAGGAAGGAAGGAAGGAAGGAAGGAAGGAAGGAAGGAAGGAAGGAAGGAAGGAAGGAAGGAAGACAGACCTTCAGGTCCTGCCTTTTCATCTTGTGCTGCCTTTCCAGGTCCATTCATTGAACATGTTCCTCATTCTCTCCTCATGAACTCCTACACAGCTGTAAAAGCTAACCCAAATTCCCACCCCTTCCACTTCAAGATGATACAACCATCTGTACCGTCGTACTACTCATAGAGCTTTCTTCTTGTTTCATGTCAGATTGAAAAACTAAATTGAAATTCACACACATACACACAACACATTATGTCAAAGGCTCTTAAGTGTAGTGCGCTATTAGAGAAAATGAGGGTTTTGTGAAGAGAATACCTGGCAATTCCTTAAGGACAAGAGACTAGCTTAATTTGAGGGCAGCTCAGCAAGCTGGAGGTCAGAGATGACATAGAAGGACTCGGGAAGGGGACAGAAACAAGCCAGATGCAGGAGAGACAGGCTCCCTGGAAGCAGGGAACTATCACCTACATGTACTGGTACTAGCTAGCGGGAAGCCAAAGGAGATGTGTGGAAGCGAGAGAGAGAGATGCTAGAGGTTTTCACCTGGCATGACTGCGCTGGGTGGGTGGACAAGGGAATGGCTGAGGAGGAGCTAGGTGAAGAAAGACATGGAAAGACAATAGAAAAACTGTTAGGTGAGCAAACCAAGTATAACTGGTGATAAACTAGAAATAAGTGATGAAAAAGGTCACAGACTACAAATGACCCTTGTTTCCAATGTGGGTAGATTGGAATTAGGTGTCCCATTGACAGAGAATTTTGAGAGAAGTAGGGTGGGCGGGTCGCAGACGAAAACGGTAGATGGGTATTGTGTAGATTTTTGTCATTTATTACCAAAAACATTCCTCAATTTTCCTTTGGGAGAAATTACAAGGTTAGTAGATTAGATAGGTAGAAGTCAATCTTTGAAGTCTTTTGTTCTTATTTAAAATAAACATTGATTTCTGTTATCAACTCAGTCTCTGAAGACTCAGGGACACTATTTAGTAGTTATATAGTGATCAAAATAACCGCTAATTTAGAACAGATAGAATTATAAAGCACACCTTCTATACTCCTATCTCAGAGGTGAGGGCCCGGCTGCTGTGGACAAGCGCAGAGCTTCCCCAGATGAGAAGGCAAGATGGATCGAAACCAACGTCCTATACATGACCTTCACTCCTCACAGCACGGCTTTCCGAATTCATCCCCCCATCTGCAGAGCAATACCTGAGAGACCTTCAAATGAAAACTGGTGCCAGTTAATTCTCTGCCCATATGTGCTGCACTTGCTTATAACTCAAATCCTGCTGCTCCCAGGGATTTGCTGCCTCTCGGATGTTGGAGAGCTAGGACACTTTACAGACGGCTGGTACCGCTGCAGATGTTTCTGACCTGGTGAGGAAAACCTTAGTAGTGGTCAAGCCGCTGGGCAGGTAATTAACTCCGTGATCCCCAGGGGGAACTATCGAGGCTAATAAACAAGCAGTATATCAAAATGGTACTTTACCTAATGGCGCTGCACAGGGTGCCTCATTTTCGAGGCAGTTATTGTTAAGAAAGTGATTTCCAGATTAATTAAATTGTTTGATTGCTTTGTAATTAGGCTGGAGAAGTCCTGTGTCTTCACCACAGAGAAACAGGCTGCAAATCTTTTTAAAAGGCATATGCTATACCCACTACAGATTATTAATGTGCTTTTAATAGCTGTCTGTTCGCAAAATGATCGTTTCTGGTTGCCTTGATTTTTCTATCAGGACTGAGGGAATCCAAGAATTAATGATAACTGCCATGTGAAACTCCTAGTGGGTTGAAGAGGAAGCCCCCACTTGAATCCTTGTTGTTATTATTGACTGATCTGCCTAAATGACTTGCGATGTTTTAAACCTTAACAATGAGTGTTGGAGGTTGTGGGCAATGAACTGGCACTGCTTAAAAACCTGAAGACCTAACTTCACGCAATCAAACCGAGGATCTTCTTACAGGAGGAATGCCAGTTATGGGGGAACCTTGGGCTGAATGAACTTTCAAAAACAACAGTTCAAGTCACCTGAGAAGTTTGCCTCCCAGACCCGGCTGACGCAAGAGTAAGGCAGCTGTCTCAGAAACTGGCTCCTCTCCAGAAGTGATTGCAGAATATTAATTAAACCTGGACAGCTGCTCAGAATCTAAGTGGACACAGGAAAACCTTGACTGGCCTTCAGTGGAACTGTCCCTGGGAAGCTGTGAAGTGTCCATAGCAGGCCAAGGAAGAGAAGCAGGCTTATCTGCCTGGGTTTCAAGTAGAACGGATCACAAAGCGATGAACCAAAGCTTTCTTAAACTGTGGGCTCTCGGGACCTCTTTGGTTTTCCCCGACCCCTTGCTGCTTATTGGTCCTCCCATAGCCAGCACCACTACTCACTGCCATATGACTGGTTCATTTGACAAATATTCATCAGTTCTCCCTCCGGTACATAGAAGGGAATGGTGTGATTTGGATTACATTGTAGAAAGATCCCTCTAGCTGGGCCCAAAGCAGACAAGAGTGGAAGGGAGATCAGTTAGGAGACTATAGCACAGATGGGTAAGAGATGACAGGGCTTTGAAAAGGGTGACTGTAGACCTCAGGTGGGTTCTGGCTGCAGAGCCAACAGCAGCTGCTGAAAAACTGGACTTAGCGGAATGGCGGGGAAAGAGAGGAAACAAAAATGACTCCTACATTTAAGGACTAAGCTAAGGGGTAGATAGTGAATTAACTGAGATGGGGAAGAATGAGGGAGGATAGGGTTTGGGAGTGTGAGAGAGAATTAAGAGCAAAACTTGAATACCTGGGTAGGCTTTAGTCTCTTACTTATGGAGGCATCGACACAAATAATTTGGAATATGCTAAAATGCACTCATAGTCCACACTGTGTGCAATTATATATAAAAATGTCACATTCAGTTCCAGTTCTCATATGTCACACTTATATTACTTAATTAAACACTTACAAATTGTTGTAGTTTTTTTAATTGTACTTGAGAGCAGAGAACAGTTTTCCAGCTCACATTATTTAATGCCTATTAATATAGTCCTAACTGGTTTCAGATGCTCAAACCAACCAATAGTGCTAGGAAGAGGTTTGTAGAGAAGGAAAATTTTATAGGCTAAATACTGCAGTTTGGGTACTGATAACTTCAATCACTCTGTCTCCTGTCACCACAGGTCAAAATAAATGAAATATAATGACGTGCACTATATTCTATTTTTCTCTTCCTCTCACTAATTTGTAATTCTAAATGCTGGTGAGGGAGAAATTCTGGTTATATGGGTAGAGAAACAAAAAGCATATTTTGATTTCTCAGTGCCTAACCTAGCCCTGTTATGTAGTAAACTAGAAACATGATTTTTTTTCTAATTTAATAACTAGGTATTAAGTTCTGTTTATGCACAGAGGTTTGAACTACCTGGTAGAACAGATTAAATAGGCAAACAGGACCCAAAAAACTAAAAATCTTCTGATAAGATGCAGATCTGTACATCATTAACTCTAGACTCATTTTATGAAACCAATTCTGGATCCTAATTCATGTGAAAAAGAAACTTTCTTAAACAGAAGCCCTTAAATGTATCAAAATTACTAAAATACTCTCAGTGCACTGTGTTGTAACAGACTCTTAGCAATGGTGCATGTAATGCTTTCTAAGGAATGGTGATGAAGTTGCAGCGGGGAGAAGATGTAGGGAGTGAAAGAGAGTTTCCCAAACAGGTCACTTTCTATGTCATACAGCTCTCACAGATGCCTGTTGTCTTCATTTCATGAAGCCGTTTCCCTGGAATTTGTGTCCTGTATTTGAAATGCTATGGCATTGACACGAATCCCTCGGAGATGTGTTATAATGGGTTCTTGAGAAGGTTTGAGCTTTTCGTTGACCTTTCCTTATTACTCTGAATTGGTGTCACATCTCAAGGTGATCCGGGGTAAAGACTGGTGAATGTCAAGAGTGATGAGGAAAGTTGATTTTTAGTTGTATGTTTTCTTCCCATCTACAGTAATTCATCTTCCCAGCAATAGGGAGGAGATTAATTTTAGCCTTTGCTTAAAGTTACCGAGTAGCAACTGTAAGGTCAAGGAAGGTGAGATGAGTTTCATGCAATTTTATGAAACTCGATGCAGTCTATTAGTCTGAGATAGTTAATTAGTCTCCAAATTGGGTAAAAGATTGAGGTAAAGAATATAACCTGGGGTATGAATGTTATGTTTTTCTGTCTTGCATGAAGGGATTTCAATTCTTTACCATAATTAGATACAAAGAATTTCCCTTTTTACCTAGAAGAGGGATGGACGCTACCAGGAAATCGGTTCTCCTCAGAGCGTTTGCTTCAATTGCTGAGTAATTTCTATTCAAAGGGGAAGTATGTAAGTGAAATGCACGTCCATATAACCTGCACAGAAGGTAATCTGAATGTATTCTCTATTATAAGCCTCTTCCTTTCAGCTGCTCTTAGTTAAAAAGTGAATACTAAATGTAAAGCGGTTTCATTTAACACATGCTAAATGTTCCTCCGGCCTCTGCTATCTGAAAGAAGGAATTCTATCTGAAAGGAGCAAAAATGTGTAAGTATTTTTTCTTTTCAATTGTTAATCATTTTTTTCAGTTTCTAACTCCAGAAATAGTAGGATGTTCAGATATATAAAAATAAAAGACACTCAACTCTACAGCTTCATAATAAAATAATATGTAATGTGCCAGGTATCTAACAAGTCTGAATTCTGACTTTCAGCTTCCATAAACCATACAGATCTTGAAAATTCATGGTCTTTCTCCTCTAATGTTTCCCCCTTACTTTCCTCTTCCATTTCCTTAGCTAAATAAACAGTTCTCAATCTGGGGTGCATAGGAGAACCACTCGGGAAGCTTTAAAAATGCTGATGGCCAGGCCCTCCTGCACCCCCTTTTCAATGAGGTGATTCTAAAATGCTGCCAGGGTGGACAGCCATGGCCTCAGGATTTCCTTGTCCGCCGCAAACCTATTCCAAAACTTCCACTTGCCCTTTAGAGCTCTTAACTAGGAAGTCTTGGATTCCCCCCCCTACTTTCCTATTTCCTTCTATAAGCCAAGTTCCCTCTTCCTTGTCTCAGGTATACTCACTAGTTCAACTCCCCTTTTATACATTCACTGCTCCCTGACTTCCAAGTTTTCTCAAAACAGGACTAAGACCTGAGATCCCTTCCCTATCAACCCAAACAAATACCTTCCTACCATGTCAACAATGCCCACGGGTGTGCTCTTAGCTTAATCAAGTAAGTTATTACAGGTACCCTACCCAACCCATATAGCTCCTCTCCTCTAAACGCAATCACCGCCACAATTTCTCCCTTCCTCTAAAACAGGAACATCCCCAACCTAAACTGTATATCATTCCCATGTTCCTGGGTTAAGAGTAAAAGTCTCTATAAAAGAAAAACATGGGAAAGAAAGCATTCTTAAATCATAATCTTCTTTACAGGCTTACTACCAACTTTCATCATTTGATTGTTCAGTTGGAACACCCAGTGTTCCTTTTGTTCAATACCTAAAAATAAATGAATGAGACATTTGATTTAAAACTGCACACCTCGTGCTTTCATTTTTTTCCATGGGCAGAATGCCTATTACTTGGTCCATGTAATAGTAAAACATTTAAAATTATTATGACAGTTAAAATGAGAGCATGGGGTTTCAATTTAACAAGTGATTATCAGAAGCAAACATAAGATCACTCTAACCATTCTAGTCATTCCTCCTTGCAGAAAATATGACTTGCCCTTACCCATGACAGGGACCTGTCCATTCGGGGACTTATTCTATTTAGTTCTGTACATGTGTCCATGATATTTTTAGCAGAGGATCCTAAGTAATTGATGGATGGGGTGAAGGAAGCTTGTTTCAAACTGAGAACAAGTTTCTCTGAGATTCGGTGAGTGCAAATACCAAACTTTAGAGAATTACTACCTTAAGGAGCCACAGTTATTAATTACCATGTGCTGAACCCTTTAGATATGTCGGGGTGTATTCAGGCAGGGTAAAAAAGTTGTAATTACTCTCTCAAAAAGCAAGACAGGGTTTTAAGGCTCTCTGAATAAAAAATTAGGTATAATTGGAGCACTGGAACATAAAGAATATGGAAGATAAAGGTACTCCGATATAGAAACTCTGGCCAACAGTCAGGAAATTGTCTGAATTTTGCTCTTTCCATTTTTTTAGCATTTTTGTGTATATGGACATTCATATTGCCCATAATTTCGATAGTTTTATAAGAAGAAATTATAACATTTCTGAGCCTCCTGGTGGTCTTCCTTTATTGTGTTCCTTTAATTCCAAATTATTTTTTAAATGTATTCGTATTTTTATAGTACTTTTATGGGTTCTTTTCTTAATTAAAATTTTTTAACTACGTGAAACTTTTTGGGTGTAAGCAGTAAAATAGCAGTCTACTTTTTTTCTAAATTGCTAATCAATTGATTCAAGACCATTTATTGGCTTGAATAATCCACATTTTTTCCAATGATTTAAGGAACTAATTTGATGCAATTAGGGCAGGGCAGTGATTTGTGGGGAGCATAGAGGATAAAGAAAAACTAGTACCCTGGCCAGTGTGGCTCAGTAGTTGGAGCACTGGCCCACATACCAAAGGGTCACAGGCTGGGTTCCTGCTAAAGGGCACATACCAGGGTTGCAGGTTCAATCCCCAGCCCTGATAGGGGCATGTGCAACCAATCTCTCTCCCACCCCCCTCTTTCTCTACCGCCATCCTTCCCACTCTTTCTCTCTTAAAAAAAAAAAAAAAAAGATCAAACTAGAAAAGTCTGAGGACCCCTTGGAAATAATCTTTAGGGCAGTATTCCAGATGAGTCATCACCTGGGTGGAACCCTGAGGTCTCTATTTTTATCAATTACTCCAGTTGATTCTTAGGCACACTATCGTTTCAGAATTTGAGTTTTAGAATGGTGCTTCTTAACCTTGGCTTCACATCCTCCTATATAATAAAGAGGTAATATGCAAATTAACCCTCACACCCTCACAAGATGGCTGCCTACGACCAGGCCAGCAGGGAGGTTAATGAGGGACGACCAAACGACTGAACAAGCAGGCTGCGTGGGGTGACCAGGCTGGCAGGGAGGGGGCAGTTAGGGGCGACCAGGCCGGCAGAGGGGGGCAGTTGGGGGCGACCAGGCTGGCGGGGGGGGGGGGGGGCAGTTAGGGGTGACCAGGCAGGAAGGCAGGTGAGCGATTAGGAACCAGTGGTCCAGATTGTGAGAGGGATGTCTGACTGCCGGTTTAAGCTTAAACCGGCAGTCAGACATCCCCCAAGGGGTCCCGGATTGGAGAGGGTGCAGGCTGGGCTGAGGGGACTCCCTCCCCCTGTGCACGAATTTCAAGCAGTTGGGTAACTTTACTGAGTTGCTATGTTAGTGTTCTAACAGACTGGTGATAATAAACTCGGTATTGGCAACAGGGTTGCAGGTTCAATCCCCGGTGCTGCTGGGGCATCCTCCGACAGAAAGAGCTCCAGTAAATAGCACCGGTGTGTTCAGGAGGATGTCCAGGTCCAAGGGAAAGCTGTGGACAACTCCGCACGTGCGCAAAGCAGACCTTGGGCAGAGAGTGCTGGTCACGAGGGATCCCAATAGTTAAAATGGGCGAGGAAACAAAAAGGAGCCAATGAGGAGGACGGACACACAGAAGAAATTGCAGGGAAGAGCAATTTTCAGGAAATAGGAAATGTTTCCTGCCACCAAATGCTGTGGGTGCTCAGGCTGAACACAAAGAAGTCATTGGACGGGGCCTAGTGAGGACCGCGGTGTCCGTGGAGCCGGGCAGGAGCAGCGCCTCACCTCAGTCCTCCTCAGGGAGTCTCGGCCAAGGATGGGCCTGAGCTAGTTTCCCCAGGTCAGTGGTCGGCAAACTGCGGCTCGCGAGCCACATGCAGCTTGCGAGCCTCGGTTTGCCGTTCTGTTGACTAATGAGTTTGCCGACCACTGGGATAGGGGCTTAATCACAAGGAACAACAGCCTGTGATTATTGGAATGGTGCTGGAGTAGGAGTAGCTGGCTGTTTGACCGAGATACAACATAAATATAATGAATAACCACATCTACATTTCGTTATCCATTTAATCAAATTATAATTTTAAAGGTAAGAAATTGCAAGTGTTATAACAGCTAATCATTTCATAGAATGATTTAAAAAGCTAACATTAAAAATGTGCTATCAGGTGGAAAATGGACTAGATAATGGCTCGGTGAGAGCTTAGTTTTTACAGTTTATGATATGAAGCCACAGCAAAACAAATATTTGATGTTTCCCCTACAGGATAGAGGTACAATTTGGAGTCTCAGCATAGAACAGTTTTACTCAGGACATTTTTAACTAAAAAATGTTTGGTAACATTTTTACCAAAAAAAATAAAAGAAAAACATTCTACTAAATAGTTTAATAATTTGAATAATGTTTTCCAACCACAATTTTTCAGAACAAAAAGAAAAAAAGATTGTTATTCAGCAATCTATGTCACAACACTCCAGTCTCACCCAGACCCCACACTCCCCCTGGCAGACTCAGGCCTTCCTAGGTGGTGGCACGTAGAAGGTGGTGGCATATGCCCACTGCCACCGGGGGCTGGCCAAGGATGAATTAGACTGAGGGCTAACATTAGTACTGCGGCCGATATTGGAAAATGCTAAACATGAAGCTGTTTAACTGCTTTAAACTGGAGGCAGATGGAGAGGGGGGAGCAATGTGCACCTGGGATTTTGCGGGTGTAATGTTTAAAATCCATAGAAAAGGAACTGCTCACTTTGGAAATAAGTTCAAAACCTAATTCTAAAGGTAACACATGAAGGACTTGGAAAACAGATTAAGTTATAACAGTGAAATTGGTTATCCTACTAACGTAATATTGTGGTTTCTCCTTCTGTCTGTTTTTGATAGTGTGTATGTGTATATACAAAGCATACTTTTAAATAGGATCATAAACCACATTCATTTTTTGTATCTTGCTCTTTATAGTTTCATTGTAATTATAATTTTCCTATGCATTAAATATTTTTTACTGTGATGAGATTTTAACGGCTACAAATTACTCATTATACAGATGAATCACAATTCAAAAGTCACCCTTCTTTCTATTGAAGGTTTAGGCTATTTCCAATTTTGTACTATTACAAATAATGCTGCATTTAACAGCCTGAAATATACTTCTGAGTACTTTTGTTATCATTTCCTTTAATTATATTCCATAAAGTTCAAGTAATAGTTCAAGTGATACAAACTATTTTTAGGTTTCTTGACATAAACTATCACTGTGCCTACTAAAAAGATTGTCAACTTAAAATAATGTACTGAGAATACCCGTTTCACTATACCATCACCAAAAATATTTATTACCAGGTGTCCTTTTTAATATTTGCAAATCAGGTGAAAATGGTATTTTATTATTGTGATTTGCATTTATTTGCTTGGTGAGAGATTAAACTTTTCACTTGTTTACTGGTCATTTCTACTTCTGTTGGTGAGCTGCCAGTTCTTGTCCTTTGCCCGTTTATTCAATGAGGCATTAGAATTTTTTTTCTTACATCCATTTAAAAGAGCTCTTTATAATTTCACTGAAGGCCTGGTGCACAAAATTCGTGCATGGGTAGGGTCCCTAGGCCTGGCCGGAGATCAGGACCAATCAGGGCCTTCTGGCTGCTAGCCGGGGCCTTCCTTCGTTCTGCGCCACCCCGTGGTGGTCAGTGCACATCACAGGGAGTGATCAAACTCCCGGTTTCCCAAACTCCCAAGGGGACACTTTGCATATTAGCATTTTATATCTATACTAGAGGCCCAGTGCACGAAATTCATGCATGGAGAGAGAGGGGGTCCCCTCAGCCCAGCCTGCACCCTCTCCAGTCTGGAATCCCTTGGGGGATGTCTGACTGATGGTTTTGGCCTGACCCCAGGGATTGGGCTGAAACCAGCAGATGGACATCCCTCTCACAATCTGGGACCGCTGGCTCCTAACTGCTCACCTGCCTGCCTGCCTGATTGCCCCTAACTGCTGCCCCTGCCAGCCTGATCACCCCTAACCGCCTCTGCCTGCCAGCCTGGTCGCCCCCAACTGCCCCACCCCACCAGCCTGGTAGTCCCCAAATGCCCTCCCTCTGCCAGCCTGGATGCCCCCAACTTTCCCCCCAGCTGGCCTGGTTGCCCCTCACTGCCCCCCTCTGCCGGCCTGGTCACTCCCCACTGCCCCCCTGCCAGCCTGGTCGCCCCCAACTGCCACCCCCCACCAGCCTGGTCATCCCCAACTGCTGCCCCTGTTGGCCTGGTTGCCCCTCACTGCCCCCCTCTGCCTGCCTGGTCACCCCTTACTGCCCCCCCCCCCGCCAGCCTGGTTGCCCCCAACTGCCCCCCCATCGGCCTTGTCGCCCCCAACTTGCCCCCCTGCTGGCTTGGTTGCCCCTCACTGCCCCCCCTGCCAGCCTGGTCACCCCTCACTGCCCCCCTCTGCCAGCCTGGTCACTCCCCCACTGCCGGCCTGGTTGCCCCATGCAGCCTGCTGTTCAGTCGTTTGGTTGTCTCTCACTAACCCCCCTGCTGGCCTGGTCACCCCACACAGCCTGCTGGTCAGTCATTTGGTCATCCCTCACTAACCCCCCTGCCGGCCTGGTTGCCCCACACAGCCTGCTGGTCAGTCGTTTGGTCGTCTCTCACTAACCTCCCTGCCCCACGCAGCCTGCTGTTTGGTTGTTACTGTGAGGGCGTCGTGACCAATTTGCATATTACCCTTTTATTAGTATAGATATATAAAAAGCTAAGTGACCATCTGTCCATCCATCCATCTGGTACATATGACACGCACTGGCAATCCTATATAATAAAAGCCTAATAGGCTAAGAGTCTGACCGTTTGACCAGTCGCTATGACGTGCACTGACCACCGGGGGGGGGGGGGGGGGAGATGCTCTGACCAGTAGGTTAGCTTGCTCCTGGGATCCAATCAATTGGGACTGGGCGAGATGGGCCAGACATGCCCTGGAGCCCTCCCGCGGTCCCTCCCAGCCCTTCCTTATGGTCCCTCCCCAGCCAGCAGGCCCTGATTGGCCCCCAATGGCTTTGATCAGGACTGGGTGAGACGGGCCAGACTCGCCCTGGAGCCCTCCCATGGTCCCTTCCCGGCCCTTATTGTGCACCGGTGGAGTCCCTTGGTCTATCCTGCACCCTCTTGCAATCTGGGACCCCTCGGGGGGTGTCGGAGAGCCGGTTTTGGCCCAATCCCCGCAGGCCAGGATGAGGGACCCCACCAGTGCACAAATCCATGTACCAGGCCTCTAGTATATAGATAATAGTAAATGTCTGCCCATTATATTTATTGCAGATATTTTCTCAGTTATTTGTTAGTGTCTTAATTTTGTGTATGGTGTGTTTTTTTTTTCTTTTTTTTTTTTATTAAGGTATTATATGTGTACATATCTTACCATTGCCCCCCCCACCCCACTCCCATACATGCCCTCACCCCCCAATGTTTTGCATCCGTTGGTTACTCTTATATGCATGCATATAAGTCCTTCAGTTGATCTCTTATTTCCCCCACCTCTCCCTAACCTTCCCGCTGTAATTAGACAGTCTGTTTGATGCTTTACTGCCTCTGTATCTATCTTTTTGTTCATCAGTTTATAATGTTTTTCATTATCCCCAAATGAGTGAGATCATGTGGTATTTTTCTTTCATTGACTGGCTTATTTCACTTAGCATAATGTTCTCTAATTCCATCCAGGTGCCTACAAATGGTAGTAATTCCTTCTTTTTTATGGCAGCATAGTATTCCATTGTGTATGGTGTGTTTTTTAATTCCAGAATTTTAAACTCTTAATATTCTTTATCCTTAAAACACATTATAAATGGTAACTATAACAACTAAATACCTGTAAATCTATCTATGTGTCTCTTTTTTGAAAAGTAATCTCTCCCCCATCCCCTTTTTCAGGTGGGGGTCCACGTTCTTTGACAGAGTAGGACAGAAGAAACATACATGAAAAGCATTAATCCAGACACTGTGTTCGGGCACCAGAATGAAGAGTGAATCATAGGTCACTCTGGGCATAACCCAGAGATCACATTCAGGGCCAGACCCCAGGGCCTCACTGGGAAGGAGGCAAGAGGCAGTGACCAGTGAGCAGGGTTCCAGACCTGGTCCTGATCTTTATCTTCAACTCAAGCAAAAAATTACTCTCCAGCCCAAACTGTGACAAAGGTTGATGTTCTCTGGCTGAAGCAAAGGTGGACTTGGGGGAGGCAGGCTGTGAAACCCATCCCAAATCACCTCTCCTACTCCCTGTCCCCGAGGCAGCCCCCCTGGAACTGTTGTGGTCTGACCCACTGGGGTTGACTTGTTATAAAATGCTGTTCATTTCCCACATCAGCTCTAAGCGAGAGGGTGTGCACCAGCTGAGGGACCTGAAAGGCCGGTGTGCCAAAATGAAATATCACAGGCTCCCCCAAGCGTGTTCCAGCAGATGGTCACAAGGATGCCACATCCCACTGTCCAATCCACCTAGAGACTCTAACAAGCCCATGTTTGAATTTGCTTTGAATTTACACACTATGGTGTCCTATCATTTGAACCACATCATGAATTCAGATTGGTTACAGTAATACTTTAGTAGTTTCGTGAAACCTCACACCGCTTGGCACTTGATAATATTGCAAATATTGTCACATGTAATCCTTCATTTGAGACTGCAAGGGCAAGTTGTACTGTTTCCATTTCAGAGAAAAGGAGGTTGGGACCTAGGAAATGATCTGCTCAAAGGAGCACCGCTGATACCTGGCAGAGGTGAGCAAAACCCAGACCCTGACCCTGAGGCCCAAAGTTTATTATATACACCATTTAGTACTTGACCAGCTGTGAGAGATCGCAGAATTAACAGGGCTCGGTGGCAGGATGCTGGAGTTACACAGTAGCTGGAGCTTTCTACATGAGGGTCTAGCGCTCCAGGCCTGGGAAAGCAGGCACACCGTGTGAAGTGAGCAGCTCTGCAGCTTCCCCTAACAGTCCCTTCCTTATCTACCTCACCGACTCGCCAGGCCACCGTGACGTCACTGGGCACAGAGTTCCTGGAAGTTTAATGGGACTAACTATTGTTTTGCCTGGAGAGAACACACTCGAGATGCACTGAGATAGACATCAAGTTATTTTGGTGCCTTCACAACACATTCTTGATGCTTACTAAATGTCATTTGCAGCAAACATTAAGGAGCATTTCCTGCGGACCCAATCTCTGACTCTTAGGGCCGCAAAAATGGAAGTCAGACAACAATGGATGGCCAACAATACAAATATAAGACAATAGAAGGCCAGACCTTTAAAGAATAACTTCTCAGATTAAGCTCAGAAACTAATCAGTGTTGGTCACAAAGTATTTTGTAAAATACTATTTACCACAAAATTACTTATAAGAATAAAAAACTGGAAGCAGCTAAAATATTCATTAGGGGAAGGTAACTATCACACATTCATGAGCTGGAATATTTTGTACTCATTAAAACCAAGCATTTTGGGGGAAAAGACATTTAATGATATGTAAAAATCTCAAAATAATATAGAAAGAAAATGATCTAGAGAAATATCTATGATCCCATAATTACACATATATACACAGATGTATGTTTACATATTAATTTATGTTTGCATGCACAAATTTATGTATACGTAAATGTAATAGATATTATAAAAATGTCGATATATGAAAAATACACATTTAGACAAAAAATCCAAATGTTAAGTAGTTAATTCTGATGGAAGGAAATATAGATGATTTTTATATTTTCTTCCATTTTCCAAATTATCTACAATAAATATGCACAGCTCTTATAAATAGAAAAAAGGGTTTAAAATACAATTTTTAGAAACCTAAAATATTTCAGTTTTTTTAAAGCAAACCTCATCTTTTCTTCCTAAACTCTATGACTTTTCTTATACGTACACTCTTCTACATTTTCTCCACCTCTCTCTTCTCTAGTCCAATGAAACCAAGTGGGCTCGCAACTCCGAAGCAGAGGTGTGTAGAGCAGCTCTCCCCTGTAGCCGAGCCCTCTGAACTGGTGAGGGTTACCACAGTGCATGCACACCCAGCATATCAGGACAAGCTCTGTAATTCACCCACTGGTCCTTCTAACATAACAGCTTAGAACTTGAGAAGCCTGCAATCGGCATGGCTTTTGTAAAGAAGTACTCACACACTGCTGCAGTAAATACAAGGATTGGCAGTAAAGCATCATTAAGCTGATACTATATTGATGCCAGACTAAGTTCGAAGATAGGGATGGCACTGCTATACATGATATTTAAGAAAATGCTCTTTAGCATATGCAGTTAAATTGGAAATGTAGATTGCTAAACCTCTCTGGCAAGTTGCCTAATAGATAAAGGTCACTTTGCTTATGCTTAGCTTTCTATCAAGGGTACTAGGTGCTCAATGAAGACAGAGGGCTGATCCCCATGCTAATGGAACCCCTACCTCAAGTTCTTTAGCTCTGTGGAACAGTTCATTTTTCTGTGACCCAAATCCATACTCTTGCCAGCGACTGGGCTTAAGGTAGTCTGTGTTTACATACAGCTGAGGATTACTAACTCAAGTTCAGAGCTAACCTGGGCTACGCTGGTCAAGAGGGTGGCAGAAGCACCACAGTACCAGAGAAACCAGTCATGTGACAGTCCCCAATGCTGTCCAGTCTCAGAGCAACAGGTTCTGAAAACCTTGAGGGTGAGGAGAGACTCGATTTAGCAAGGATTTTAAATGCACCTTCTTTTTCCAGGTGATCATGTATCATAGATCTTAGAATAAAAGCAACCCTCAACATGAAGGAATCTCCAATTTTTCAAATAGTAGATAAGAAAGGAAGTTTTTTTTTTTTTTTTTTTTTTGGAGGAGGTGGGCAATGTTAATAATATAAACTTTCAGGGACTTAGAAGACATAATACATGTCATTTATATCTTTTAAAATAATGAAATATAAATCATACTCTATCAACTTGATAGTAATAACATTAACCGCTGGCCCTTCCTGGGAGCCCTGTCATCCCTTGGATTCCGAGACACTATATTCTCCTCTTGCCCTCCCTCCTCTCACATTGTTTTTTTCTCAGTTTCTTGCTGGGTACTTGTCCTTCTAGAACCTCTAGGTGTTTGCACTGTAGACTTAACCCCAGGCCCAAAACTTTTTCTCTCAATGACTTCATCCCTTCCCAAGGTTTTAAACACTGTCTATGAACAAACTGGTATCACCCGCATACTAGTAGATTGAGCCCCTTCAGTTCCACACCCATAGAACAACACTGTTTGACACTTAGGTAGCTCACTGGTATCTTAAATCCATTATGCAGCAACATGAACTCTTAAGCATTAAGCTCCTATCTGTCCTCCTTTCCTCCAGCCTGGGAAATGCCCCTGCCATCCATCCATATTCTCAGCAAGACAGCTGGAAGCCACCTTTGATCACCTCTCCCTCACCCCACATCCAATCTATCACTAAACACTGTCAACTCTAACTTGGAAAACACACAATTAAGTTCTAACTATTACTTTAGCAATCAAACCAAACCAAAGCAAATCCATAGTTGATGCATAAACACAAGAAAACTGCAAAATTTTGATTTAAAAAAAGAATAGTCTTTCCTAGTGGATGAAAAACCCATGTACTAAAACAAAACAAAACCTGCAAACTACTACCACTTTTATTAACAGAGAGGAGCTTTAAAATTAAATTTAGACACCAGCTTCCAAAAGCTTCAATTTATAATGGAGAAGCTAAAAAGCTAACTCAAAGGCCATTCGGGTTAAATTCTACATTTAGAGAGCAGGGGGATATGAAAGATGTCAGTCATTAAATTATTATTAGGGATAAATTACACATAAACATTGCAGTCTTCTCAAAGGACCAAAATGATAAACAGAAGTCACAGGGCAGAGGGATCTTCATGAAAAAGTTAACACATATTCATGATACTGGTATATACCTGTCATTAGTGATTCCACACAAAGCAATACCCCAACTAGGAAAACACACTGACGTCAGTCCGTCTGATTTTATCATCCTTTTTCTTAAGCAGGAAGGGCAAGATGTGTCATTGCTCAGGCCAACAATTGGCAGTTACACAAAGGCTCAGGATTACAATATAAAACTGTGTGCAGCATGGAATAAGAAAGGTGGCATTCTCCATAATTCAGAGAAACTGATTTATGAAATAACTGAAACCACAGAACAGCTGCACTGTAAAATCATAAAACTTGGACACACACACTAGATTAAGAAACTCTGAGTCTCAGTTCTTCTGAAGGTTTTAATAAAACCAGATGAGTCCCAGGTGATGTTCTACCCAGGGCTGACTAAATGACTTGCTGATTTTAACCTACATAAAATGAAACCCTCTGAGGAATACTTCAAGGTGCTCTGAACTGAACACAAGTTTCATAAGGTTAAGTTGATTTTGTTGGGATCTGCTTATAATTAGAAAAAAATGCCAATGAGTGACCATGTCAGAGATTCCTCTTGAGTAGAAAAAGACGTTTCTATCTTTTTAAAGAAAGAGTGGTTGTATGGGGCATCCGGACACTTAATTTCTACTACGGCTAACAATCCATTTGTCATGACTCCAGGGGCACACAATTCGCCCTATTCTATGACCCAAATATACAGAAGCTAGGAATACATTTGTCTTGGACCATCATGTCTACTTGGCCAAAGGAGGTCGCTGCCTTGCTGAATGAACACTTTTGTTAAAGATCTCCAAAGCAGACTTAGTTTGGCAAATAATATTTCAAGCATGAAAAACCTGCTAATAGCTTTTGAATGAAAGTCACAAAACAGATAAACAAAGGCACTATTACATTCAAGGCTCTGTCCCCAATCTCACCTCATCCAAGGAGAAATCTACCTGAAGATCATTCATCTCTATTGACTAAGCTGTTCCCACCAGCAAACGAAAATTCATGAGTAACGGCTTTCCCTCTGAGTGTGGCATGCGAACCTGATGGTGCTGCAAACATCTGAGCAGAAATGTGTAAGTGCATAACCTCCCCTAGTTGTCTAGGGCATTGAGAGAAATTGGATGCCTTTTTTCATTGCTATTGTCTCACCTTTGAAGGCAAGATTCAGGAAAAATCTTGTAGTGAAAACCTTGGTCACTGCTTGGAAAAAAACACCACCCCATAGGACATACTAAGGAGTATGAGTAAGGAAATGCTTCACTGATACCAAACTTGTCAAGCAAAGAGGGCAGGAAAGCAGCGAGGTCAGAGCACGCGATGCTCAGAGCAAGCCCAGCCTTGTCCATAAAATGAAACTCTACAACTAGACACAATGACGACAAAAACAGAAGAAGTCAGAAAGAAAAAGACTGACAAACTGTGCCACAAAAGAATGAAAGAAAAAAATTACATTAATCAAAAAGTAAAATAACAAGAAAAGGCTAAAGGAGTTCATCCCCACTAAGCCAGTATTAAATGAAAAGTTACAGGCTTTTCTTTAAGAAGAATAAAAAAGATAAAAAATTGGAACAACAAAATGGCAATAAATACATATCTATCAACAACTGAATCTACAAAATAAAACAAGCAAATAAGCAGAGCAGAAACATACTCAGATGGAGAGAACACTTTGCCAGATGGGAGTGGGGTTGGGGGGATGGGTGAAAAGGTGAAGGGATTAAGAAGTACAAATTGGTAGTTACAGAACAGTCATGGGGATGTAAAGTACAGGGAATAGAGTCAATAACATTCTAGTAACTGTGTGTGATGTCAGATTTAGAGGACGTTTTATTGGGATGATCACTTAGTAAGTTATGCAATGTCTAACCACTGGGGTGCACACCTAAAACTAACGTAACAGTGTATGTTAACTGTAATTGAAAAATAAAAGTAATTTAAAAACTAAATTAATTTTAAAGTCAAACAGCATATTACAAAAGATATCAGTGACATTACAAAAGATTAATAAGCAAGCACATTAAACATACTAAGAATTTACCTCAAACCTGTTACCATGGCTATTATCAAGGACACAAGAAATAACAAGTACTGGTGAGGATTAGAGAAAAGGAAACCCTTGTGCTGCACTAGTGGTAGGAATGTCAATCTTAGGTCAGTTCCATCCTCGAAGAGGGGCTTGGTGAACCAAGAAGCAGCAAATACAGTGGCGACTAATGATATACATATATACTAGATACTAACCTAATAGGTTATGTGAACTTTTTAAAGGTATTTCCTGTCTTGAATAATTTCCAGAGGTGTCCAATAGGAAATTGATACTTCTTTCCATCTTTTCTTCCAAAAATCCTCTTATAAACGAATCTACGTAATCACCTGTGAATTCACAGTAAAACAATTTTTGAAGACACAAAATGTTAGGTATTTTGGCCGATAGGGCAATATTTGCTCTTAGGACTTTAAAAGCCTAGAATCAGTAGGTCTCCGTTATTTATCTACATCTAGCCTGTGGGTCACCCTCTATAAGCATAATTAATTTTAGAGCTCATGCTTTTACCATTAGAATCCAATACAATATGGAAATAATATTGTGGTAGGCAGAATTTTAAAATGGTCTCCTGAAGATCCCTGTACCTTGGTTATTCAAGAAAATATATTTACACATATTCATAAAAATTTTTGGAAGGAGAAAGGAGCAACTTAGTAATGCTTATCTTTGGGGAACAGGAAGGTAAGGAAATTAGCATATAGTGATTTTACAATAAAATAGGGCTCTAAAAATAAAAACCAATAAACAAACAAAATAATACCTACATTAGTTTTCTATTGCTAAGTAATAAATTACCAAACATTTAATGGCTTAAAAAATGATCATCTATTTATTAATCTTAGGTAGGCTTGACCTGTTTGAGCTCAGGGGGCTCTCAAAGCCAAAATCAAAGCAAGGTAGAAAACCACCAGCTCCCAGCTTCCTAGGAACCCTCACCTAGTTTTCCTTCTCAGGGTATCATGTGGCCACAATCACCGTGTCAGCAGGGCTGGGCTCTTATCTGGAGACTGGGAAAGAATCTGCTTCCCAGTTCATACAGGTTGTGGAGATTCAGGTCACTGAGGTGATAGGACTAAGGTCTCCATTTCATCCTGGCTGCCAGCCTGAGGCTGCTTCCAGCTTCTGGACCCTGCCCTCTTCTAACTCCAAGTCCGCAACTGCCACGTCCAATCAATCTCAGGCTCACATCTACCTCTACCTGCTCTGCCCTAACCAGAGAAAATGCTCTCTCTTAAAGGGCTCATATGGTTGGGTCAGGCCCACTCAAACAATCTCTGTATGAAAGATTATCTGACTTGGGACTTTAATTACGTCTGCAAAATCCCTCCACAGTAGTACCTCAATGATGAATACGATAGTATATGAGAGGAACTGCTTCACCACAACTTTGCTCTTGTAGGATTCTACCAATTTTTAAACTTTTTTGACAATATGCTAGATGAACCATAGTATCTCATTATCCTGGTTCACATTTCTCTTGGGATTACAATGAGTCAACATTTCACACGTTTTTGTTGTTCATTTTAATTTTTTTTTTTTCTGTGACATGCCATTTACATCTTTTGCCCATTTTTTTCTCTTGGTGCACTCATCAATTTTCACATTAATTTACACAAGCTCTTTCTATATTAAGGCAATCCGATGTTTGTCAGTTATAAGCATGAGACATTTTCACCATTTTTCTTTTGATTTTGTTTATTACGCAGAAATTTTCATTGTAGAGAGACACACTAGTCTTTCCTTTGGGGCTTCTGGTTTAAATTTCATGCCTAGAATCTTCCTGGAAATAGGAGCCCAGGATATTCATCCTTCCCTCTTATAAAATGGGACTATCCTGTTCACTGTTCTTTGAGGAATCCCTGGCTTTCAACAAGCACTGCTTTGTGTGTGGAGATAAGCTGCAGAACACTGTGCCAGTATTCCTTTTCCTCAGGCCACAAATAAAGTTCTCATCTCCACTGAGTCACGTGATGGGTGTGAAGTCATGTGTCAGCGATGAGTGGCCTGACTCAGATCGTCCCTAACTAAGAAAAACAGAAAGCATAACTCTATATTTTGGGTGTATAAGCACTGAGAGAATGCAGTTTTTCTCCCTCTTGTTTTCCTGGAGACTTCCAGGAACCCTCACCTGGCATTCTGTGTACCACATCCACGACAGAGAAGGTAGCAATGGGAAGTTAGAGCTAAGAGGCGTGATGAGTGGGGAGGCATTTCACATATTAAGGCATGAGAACTGGTCCTTTCCTTAATTTCCATTTTCTTCTTTTTATACAGAAATAGGAATCTACCAGACTGTGATGAATGCCATTTCTCACAAAAAGTCTGACAGACTTCTACAGCTTCTGGGTGAATAACAACCTGTTGGCTCCGTAATGTAAGGAAAAGTACTCTCAACATGAAAGAAAGGCTCCTCTCTGCCCACTCCTCTGATTAAATCCTAAAATGATGTTTGAAGGGGAAGGAATTCAACCCAAGTCTACACAGAGGAAAGAATTAAAAGGATCATTAAAGTCTTAACCACATTTTCTCTAATCTCAATATGAGAACTGAAGACAATCACAGTAATAAAGAGTAATCAAAAGGCACACAAAGGGTGGTACAATTACTATAGAACACTATAAAGAGGAGTAGGGTTAATTTTTTTAATCGAATTATATGTAACAAATAGACTTCATCATTTACTCAGCACCTAGTATGTACCATCAGACCCTGTGATGGAGGAATACAAAGTTGAAAAAAAAGAATTTCAGCCTCCACTAGGTATGTGGCCTTGCTTGCCCCTCTGTCAGCTTTTGCTTTTATAACAATGATGTAACATAAATCTCCAAAGTATAAATGGTAACATTATAGCTGTGTATTCATCACACAGCTTTGGAAATACAGTATTACCAACTGCTATCCTTCTCCCCAATTATATTCCCCTCACAGGGGTAACTGTTATCATGAAATTGGTCTTTAAAATTACCGTTTTCCTCTACACTCTTACTATAAACATATATGCACATATATATATATATATATATATATATATATATATATATATATACATATTTATGTACCTGTGTGTATCCCTAAACAAAATATTCTTTGTAACATCATGTTAGCCTTATATGAATTGTTTAAATAATATCCTTTTGTATCTTGCTTTTGTTGCCCAATACTACCTTCGAGTTTCACCCATGTGGATGTGTGCAGGGCTAGTTCATTTTCTGCTATGTGCACAGTGTTCTGTGGGTGACTATGCCACAATTCATTTCTCCATTTTCCAACTGATACATGTTTAGGTTGCTTCAAATGTTCAGCTATTACACAGAACGCTGCTATGAGCAGCCTAGAACATGTCTCCCCATGTTTCTCTCTAGTTTTACCCGGGAGTGACATTTCTGAACTTTAGCAGTCTTGCGACAGTATCACAATTTTACCTTTCTACTTTACTGTCTTTCATTACTATGACTAAAACAAAGTCTACTCCACAGAGGCAGCTACCTCTGTCTCTCCCTTCTCCCCAAATGTGTCACGGACAACACCCACTCTCAAGTTGAGTGCCGCCCCACCCAAGCAAAAGGACTTCTGAGGAAGAGTCACAGCCCTGCTTTCAAATATGAAATCATCACCTGAAAGCCCTTCGGTGTGAAGTCAGAGTTTTCACAATAGTACAATAGAGGAAGTGCTCATACTGTCAACCCATCATTCTTCACAATCCTGACGACATCTTCCTAAGACACGGATCTTCCTCAAAATCCCTGAAAGGCATTCAACGTCAAAATTCCTTCTACTCGCTGCCTTTCATTTCCCTTTCCACCTTTATCTTCTCTTACAATCAAACATACACCTCCCAAGCTCTAGCCACACACTGGGAATTCCCGTTCTCTCACCCCATTTCTACCTGTCAAAGTCTTACTCATCTTCCAACATCTTAAGCAAGTAGTTCCTTCAAACTCTCCCGGACTTCCCTGACTGGAATTAACCCTTCTCTTCTTTGCACCATCTTGGATAGAACTTTAAACATACAGCAGTTTTCATTACAGTTTTTGTAATGTGGCTCTATCTTCCTTATAATTAGTAACTGAGCCCAAGGGCCTCATGTCTTAATCTTTATTGTCTCTACAATGGTTCTGGATGAAAGAGATAATTATATATGCCACCAACAGGTATGACTTTAGAGAACACAATGCACACATACAAGAGGAGGCACGTTCTAGACTGCTCCTAGCAGCATTGTTTGTAATAGCACGTGTGTGTGTGTGTGTGTGTGTGTGTGTGTGTGTGTCCATGTCCTTGTATATATATTAGTTCAACTTGAGCAGGAAACAATGCTGGCTAGTTCTGACAGAGTATAGGACATGCAACTCCAAAATACCTCATCTTGGCATATTGACTATTTCAAGCTGAAGGAATGTGAGGAAGGGTGTATGCAAGATCTGCCCTAAAGCAGGTCATAAAACCCTCCTGTGGAAGGTACAGTCCTATGCCTGGAGTAAAGAAACCTTATCATCTCTAAAGATAAGGGACAGAGAGGAATGTGAAGAATAGGCCTTGCTAATTTCAGTTTATCACAATTAGCTCATCCCCTCTGCCCGATCACATTTTTGTACAACTTTCCACTCTTCATTTAAACCTCGTATAAAAACACTCAGTTTAACTGTTTCTTTGGGTCTTCACTTCCTTGTGAAGGCTCCCCTGTTACGTAAAGTTTACATTACGTAAGTTGGTATACTTTCCTCTTGTCAGTCTGTTTCTGGTTACGGGGTTCCCCGTGGAGAACTTAGAAGGACAGATAAAAGATATTTTTCTTCCCCTAAAGTTCTTAACACAAATCCTCTTCATGTGAATCAACATGTCTGTGCTTCTCAAAGATAATCCTAATGTGCAAACATGTCTTGCATCATCCACACATTTAGAAACTGAGAAATAATTAATTGAAAAAGGACCCCACATAAAAAAAAATTCTCAATTTTAGAGTTCAAACATTGTGAAAGAGAACAAGGTTTGGGCTAACATCAGAAAGAACAACTTAGTGAGAAACCACCAAGAAAACCAGGCTAACAAGACATGAAGACACACTTGAGTTTCAAAATGCCATGATTATTTTGAAACACACACACACACACACACAAAACCACAAAAACAAACAAAAAAATTGGAAAAAGAAGTAAAATGAAACTCCAGGAAGGAGAACTGATTACCTGCATGAGCCGAGAGAGGTGAGTGTGGTCGGGGCAATGCTGTTGACTGCCCATTTCCTATTAAGCTTTTTCGGTTGCTTGTTCGGCAACTGTCAAAAGGAAAGAAAAACAAAGTTTAAAAAAAGATAATATAGCATTAGATGAAAAATGATAAAGATAGTAATAATAATAATTCAGGCATATTTAATATAGGCACAGACTAGAGGTTAAACTACCTATCAGCTCATACTATTAACAACATTTTTGCAAGTCGATATGCACTCACTAATATTTGAAGGGTGGCTGCCTCTTGAATATTGGAAAATATAAAGTATTCATGTAGTATAACATCATCAATATTCCTCACCAACAGGGAAGCTATAATCAAAAGCCTTCTTTCAGGTCTTGACTGCAAATATGTGACATGCCACACATACAAGTGATAAATTAGGGATTCAAATCAGCAAACCACAGGTAGCATCTTTGTTGACATGAAATTTCTAATACAAAATTACATGCAATGAAGCGCAATGACATTAATCTTACAATGATGCACTAATTAAAAATCTAATTATTTAGACAAATTTCACATTTGTGCCTTTTGTCAATAGAACAGCCGATGCCTAAGATAAATGTATTTCACTACTCATTCATTTTTCATCTTGTATACAGCATTCAAATTCCTAATTAAGGTAAATATTTTGGAATCATAAAAACATATTCCTGTTTGCATGAAAATAACAGTGAAGGTCTATTTTCACAGGCACACTCCCTACCGTTTTTATCCTGGTACTCCATGAATAGAAATAAGTTGCTATATAGGGACATGGGGCAACTATGTTTTCCTGTTTCTGCTAGTAGAAAGTTATAAAACAGCCAATCTTGTTCCAATGTGCCTTTCACAAGCCTCAAAGAATAAGACAAATGCAAAGCTGGGTGATGGTGACGGGGGTATTATTTCCATTTGCTTTCCTTGGTACAGGTTGGCACTTCATTCTCTACTCCCAGCACCGCCATTAGAAAGATAATAAATGAATTCACCCATAGTAAGTGTCAGGGCACTCTGATCCTTCTCCTACCTGTGGGCTGCCTTCAACCACCATTAAACGTTTACTATAATGTCTTTCTAATTAAGAATATACCGGCTAGAGCAGGTTCTTGAAATAGGAATTTTCACTTGACTTCTAAGTTAGATATATTTTAGAGTTTGTAGAAGATATTTGAAAGGAACATTTATAAATATGCAAATAATACATTTCTAAACCAAATGCAATTTCTTTCAGCAACATTGGCTTGCAAACCAATCCTCTCTCCTAGATGTTTGCTGCTTATCATCATTTGTTAACATGCCCATATTTATAATTTCTTAAGGTGAGGCTGCATCATTTTATTTTCCTTACTGGAGCAATCAACATCCTGTAACATAATCTGTGGGTATAATTAAGATCATGTTTACTCAGCCTTAAAGAAGCTGTTGAATAAGAATAGACCCTTGATACTTAATTATGAAGGTGGATTGTGTTATTACCAACTCATCTATCAAGAACTGCATTCAACCTATTACATTCATAATTATTAAATCAGATAGTGTGATTGTTTTACAAATAAACTGTATACTATACTTAGTGTTAATTCAAATTAATGTCTCCTTTCATTTTAATACAGATATTTTAAGTATACCAACTTGCTGGTGTTAATAAAATAAATTTAAAAAGACAGATTTATACCCTGCAAATCTCAGCAAAGTTATTTGTTAATTTGAGCAAATTAATTGAAACAAGGGTTAGTTATCCAAAAAATGACTATTGGTATTATTTTTTATATTTACTATTTGTTCTACATCATTTATGAAGATTTTCTCTTGACATTCAATTATTGTTTATATATTTAAATCAAATTAAAATGTAAATAAATAGAAATAGTAATCTGATGAATATCTTAAATAGAGATATTAGTGAAATATGCTGACATAAACCTAATATTTAGAAAATATTTCTTAAAGAAAACTTTAAAAACTTGGAATTTCATTAAGAATGACTAGTACACTACCACAACAAGCAAAATAACTAAAAATGTAGATTTATAACAAAGAAAACACAAACAAAAAATCTAACATTTTAATCAGTTATTTAAAAGTCTATCTTAAAAGGGTAGAAATGTATTGAGTTCTAAAATGTGATTTTTAAAAAAAAATCTAAAAAAGAAATGTCTAAACAAAACCAGAAAATGGAATATACTTGCTTGGTCAATATGAAAATACGAAATATGAAAAAACTTTATATTATATTCACCCTGTGTTTGCCTTCTTTCTATAAAGGTTTATAATCTTTACAAACAGATGACTATAAATGCAATTAGAGTGAAAAAAAATAAGGATTCTTCATCTATGAATATAAGAGCAAGTTAAAAGATGTTAAAAACAAACTGCTTCAGAATTTTAACAGTTTACCACATTTAAGGTACTGGTAGTCTGTTACACTAAACCTTAAATAACTGGCATATGTTATTGACAAATGCTATAACAATCAGAGCTGGAAGTGTCTTCTCTAACCTCATATGGATCTTGAGCATGATGCTAGAGAGTTAAAAAGTTCCAAGATAACAGACTTGGAACTTTCTTGAATCTCTCAACAATCAAACAGAAACATGTTAGACCTGAAATACTCCTCAGTGTGGCAAATCAAGACTTGATAAAATACAGGTCAAGATACATTTCCATAAGTACACAAAATAAATCTCTATGCTCATAAAGTAGGGTCTTGGCCTCAGCAATTAATTTAGTTGTTGCTAACATTCTTAAAGGTAATGGGGCATTTTATACTGTATTTAACCTCAAAATACCTAGATCTTGATATATAATTACTTTTAAAATTCTAGGACCCTACTAAGATATTCTGTAGATAACTTTACAAGGTTGGAGGGGAAGGGTGGCCATTTGATCTCAATAGTACCTGTGTCTGATGTCTCTGAGAGTCACCTAATCTTATTGCTCTAGGTACCTGACTCCCAATAAATGAATTGAAACCTACATTTAATTCCACAGTAAGAAAACTCTGGGTAGAAAGGACCTATGAGTATTTACTACCTGGATTGTCTCAGCACATGACACTGCCCACATTAATAATGACACAGGTGCAAGATGCTGAGCTGACCTCTGCTGCCATTATTTATTCATCCAGGTGTCACACTCCTTTCTGCTGACGAAAGGAGAAGCCTATGGCAGTGTGAGGCAGCCTTCAGGTGCTGGTGACTACCCTATACTCATTTGATCCATAAAATGATAAAATAGTGGAAACATCGCCACTTGGGCAAAATCAAGGTCCCTTCCCTTTCACCAGCGTGACTAAGTTGATTCAGCCTTGCTTTTTCTCAGGCAGACCGCGCCCCCCCCCCCTCCCCCCGCTGCTCCGCTGCTCCCCCACCCAAAAAAAAAAACCACAAAAGAAATGCTTACTGGCACCATCAGCCCAACTTGATGCAAAGACCACTTTGTCTTTGTCCAAAGTTTAAATGGCTCTCTGCTTTGGCTAAATTAGATTTTGCAGGTAAAGAACTGTGCCATCACTGTGCAACCTTCCAAACTGAGAGAACAAATGGAGCCTGTGACCACAGGCAGAGTAGGTGTCTCCGTGTGTTGCTTCAACTGGAGAACTGAGGAGAAGGAGGAGGAGGTGCTTTGTGGGAAGTGGACACCCCTGCCTTTGGCTTTCAGATCGGAATATCGGCAGGGTGAGAGACTTCCATCTCTTCTTAAAGAGCGGAGGAGAAAGAAGGCTTTTGGGAATGAACTTGAGCAGAAACTTGAGTCTATATGCCCTTCAGTTTCACTTGGGAATTATATACCTTTGTTCCTAAGGCTAAAAACTGGAGATAAATCTGTGCAAGCTCAAGTGCTTAGGTGAGGATACATTTTTTAAAAGTTAAGAGCTGATGTTCCTGTTTCACCTTAAAATGCCAGAAAGCATTTCTGTTTACCTCATTCTATTGGTTCCTCCCTAGAAGGATCCACCCACAGGTAAGACATATACACCATACACAATACAATAAATAGTGTGGACCAGGACTCTGAGAAGAATGGGAAGGTGGAAAGACAACGGCAGCACTTTTTGTAATTGACTTTTTTTTACGAGGGAGGGAGGGAGGGAGGGAGAGAGAGAGAGAGAGAGAGAGAGAGAGAGAGAGAGAGAGAGAGAGAGATGAGAGCCAAACATTGATCAGCTGCCTCCTGCATGCTCCCCATGGGGGATCAAGCTGGCAAACTGTACATGTGCCCTGACCTGGAATCGAACTAGCGACCTTTCAGTGCACGGGACAATGCCCAACCGAGCCACACCTACCAAGGCAAAGGCAGTACTTTTGAGTGAGCAGGGCTGGTTGGCCCCTGTGGGCTGGGAGGCAAGGCAAGCAGAGACAGAACACGCATTGAGAACCTCACAGCAGGACAGGCACTCAGGTGGAAATGGCACGTTAGTGATATGCGGCCACCAGAAGGAAGTGTTTTATTTGCATGTTTTTTGGCTCAGGAGGTGAAGCAAGGACTGAACAGGGCACCACTCCTGCTCCTTGAGTTCACTGCTCCCATTCACCAAAGCAGTTTCACGATCTCCTAACTAGTGCCAACGGTGCCTTCTCTGCTAGGAAGACAGGGCCAGAGCATGCATTTCATCCTCTAAGTCAGGACTGACTCAGTGTGAAGGACAAAGAGGAGTACGGGCTGCTAGGCTGAGGAAGGGAGGGGGGGAATGCCGTGACCACATTTTTGGTCCAAAGCACCCACACTCTACTTCCGCCTAGGTTGTTCTCATCCTCAGGGTTCCATAGGAAGGGCTTGCTGGGGCCTGTAAACGTTTCACATCTGGCTTTGTCACCTCTCTCCTGGCAGAAAACCTGCTAATTATCCCCAACCAGGGCTGTAAAAGCCGTGAGGCCCACCAGGCTGCGGCCTTTAGCAACTGTTCAGAGTAGCTGAACCCCAGCTTAATTTTAAATTACATTCATTTTGAGACATGAATACCGATCATGTCTGATCATGGCAAGACAAGCCGAGGAGAGGAAGCCCCAACAGGCAGTGATTTCTAACATTCCTGGCTGACTTGAAAGGTCAGCGCTCATTATGGAATCTGACTGACCGCGACTGAGGGGCAGTGATCACACCGTGAACTGCATAAGAACAGCCCCAGGAATTCTCAGCGGCGAGGCTATAATTTATTAATTCATCTTGATGAAAAATTTGATAAATTTGCACAAGAGACCAATTACACACCAAAGCTTTGCTGGATATGAACATCTGCTAACTATTTCCTAATACCTTAATAGAATACGAACATTTGAATATTCCTTAAACAAAGAAGGCTGACGTGGAGAAAACCTGGGCAAGACCAAGAGCCAGTATTTGTCCGCCAATGCCGGGCTGCTGCGTACAGGTTATAAGCCCAGTGGGCTTCTGTTTCCTTGTCTTTACAATGACAGGGCTGGACCAGATTAGAGAAACAGTTGTAAACATATTTACACTTTTTGGTCAATGAAATTTTAAAAATTTAGAAAATATATAAACATAATCTAGTAATTGTCCCACCACCTGGAATAAACAACTATTTCATCTTTTCATATACATATATACAGTGTACTATATATATATATATGTATATATATATATATATACACACACACACACACACACACACACACACGTATATATATGTGTGTATATATATGTATATATATGTGTGTGTATATATATAATAGGGAGAAATGTGCCTCTTACATCCAAATCAACTTTCCCGTCCCCAACTAGGCAACTACTAAGGTACTAAAGGAACTGTGGCTTATAGCTTTCCCATCCATTGCTGGTCCTTTAGCGTAGATACATGGATACCTACGAACAACATCTGTGTGTGTGCTCACATTTTCACTAGTAGTAATTGCATATCAGGAACACCTGGCAAAGGCCCGGAACTGTGCAAACGAGATGAGTGGCTTTCCTTTCAGTGGCGTTCTATAGTGAACCCCCAGGGTAGCGAGTCCATAAGAGTATCTTTCATTATCCTTCTATTGTTTAGTCTATTTAAAAACTCTGAAGGGATAGAAGTTAAGTTGTGGAAAACTGGTAGTAATACAAATGATTCCTGTCCATGATATTGTAAATTAACTTTGTATGGTACAGATATAATCAATATTCACTCCATGGAAAGATAAACCCAAACATTTAATATCATGTACTACAACATATGAATCAGTTTTGCATCTACTAGCACATCCATTTCATCATTCCTAATTGAAAAATATACATACGTCTGGTTTTCAAAATCTTCTTTGAGCCCGTTTTAATATGTTACTGCTACTTGCATTAATAATTGAAATAAAATCATTGACACATGTTCACTGTGTACTTCAATGACAGTCATGCTTTTGGTTTTTGTAGAAACTATACTTCCACACTCTATACATTATAGAGATTCTGGAACTACATATTTTTTTCCACTTGACATTATGTTTTTGAGATTTAACCATGGCAACATAAAAATTGGTCTAATTCATTCCTTTTTTATATTATTCATTTGAAACCAATTTTAGGGTTTTAATGTACTAAAAGTATATAAGCATACATTACACATTTCTTTTTCCTTTTTGCAACATGAAATATCGAGCTAGGCCTTTGTGCATTTACAAATGTGATCGCAAAAGCCTTGAAAAAATATTTCTGAGGATGTATTTGAAAGGAAAAATATATTACACAACATAAAGCAAATCTTCCTTAAAATCTTATTTGGGCACTTTCCCCCCAAAATCTTGCTCAGTTCTCTTTATGAGGCTGCACAGAACAAAGCATTAATGTTTCTGTCTCTGAGACATACTTTGTTACTTATGTGAAGTTAAGGCAATGCCAGGGTCTTCCCCATGGCCCATGAAATCAAGTCTCCATTCTGGCTTTCATTAATCCATTCAACAAATCACTTTTTGAGTCCCTAATATATGCTAGGTACTATTCTAAACAAACAGAATCCCCACTGCCCTCAAGGTGATGCTATTCTGCAGGAGGAAGCAGATAACAAACACAATAAATTAGTCTAATTTAGAGTATGGGAGATGGTGATAGAGAAAAGTAATGCAGAAAGTAAGACAAGGAGTGCAGATGTGAAAAACCACAATTTTAAATAGGTGGTCAGGAAAGGTCTCACTGGGGGGGTGATATGTGAATAAGACCAGAAGGCTGAGGTGGAGTGAGCATCCATAGGAGCCAAGGCCCTAAGGCAGGAGTGCTCAGCAGGCCAGTGTGGCAGGAGTGAAGCGGGCCAGAGACAAGCAGCAAAGTGGGCAGCAGCGGAGAGGACAGGGCACAGATCTCTGGCAGTTTCAGGCCACAGTATGAGCACTGATTTTCAGTCTCAGTGAAAAGGGAAGCCTTTGGAAGGTTTTGAACATAAGCTGACTTTTAGGAGAACCATTCTGGCTGCTAAATTGAAATAACCAAAGAGGACGTAGGGAGATCAGTGAGGACGTTAAGGTGATGTGCAGCCCTGATCACAGACATCTCTTGTAATCCTACTTTAAAATAAAGTATTTTATTTTAAAATTAATTCATACTCCCCAAAAAGGCCTCCAAATTCAAGGCAAGTATTATACCAGTCGATAACTCTTTCATTAAAAAATATGTTTTTATTAATTTTTAGAGAGAGAGTGAGAAAGAGAGAAACATCAATAGGTTGCCTCCTGCACGCTCCTACTGGGGACTGAGGCTGCAACCCGAACACGTGGCCTGAGCAGGATTCGAACTGGCGACCTTTTGGTGCATGGGTCGATGCTTAACCACTGAACCACACCGGCAGGCCCAGTCCATGCTCTTCCCCACAGAACTGGGGAGACAGCAGTCCTGATACCTGACTACCAAGCCTGAGCGCTTCAGGCTTTTGCACACATGCATCCATGTAATGACCTAGGTTCACAGGCCCTTGGGTTTGCCATTATGAATGCTTATTATTGATATTATCGGCTGGATGCTTGAACTTAACTTTTCCATTAGTAGAAAAATTCCTTTTGAAGGCATTGATTATAATGGAAATGAACGGTTGATCATACTATTTTCACCTAGGAACAAAAACTTTAGGCTAATTATATGCCTGGAGAAAGGCATAGGTCTCCAGGCTTTCAAAAGTTCTGAGAGGAAAAAAAAATAAAATATATATATATATATATTACTATATACAATATTTCTTAGAATTATATCTAATCTATTAAGATAAGCCTGTAGTAAGGTCTGGCTCAATTTGCTGTATTCATAGACAAAGAGGGAGGTGGCTGAACATACAGACAATAGCAAGAAAGTATTCAAGGTTACAAATTTTCTGGAACATCTACTCCTTTGTACAAAATATTATTGGGGGATAAGAAAATGAAGAAGATATTCTCAGAGTGTTTGAGGTATAAAACAAGAGAGAAGACTGATTCAGACAAGGCAGAATCTGGAAGAGAGGTACATACACAAATCTGTTGCCATCTAAAGAGATAAAACCCCGTTCATCTTGGAAACATGTTTTCATAAATAATAAGCACTAGAACTTTATAGTATACTAGTCTCGTGCACCTTGAAAGAAACTGTGGGCCGTGAGGCTGTGGTGGGCACAGGGGTGGGTCTCGGCCCATCCTCCATGCCCCTGCCTGGCCCCTCCTGCCACAGCCCATGGTCCTCTGTCTGCCAGCTCCGCTCGCACCCGCTAACGGCACGGAGCGATTGGAGCCAGTGCCGTCAGCAGGTGCGAGAGGCAGCTGCTGCCCCAATCGCCCCTCAGGAGCAGGGGGAGGTGGAGAAGCCCTCAGGGGCAACCTGCTGACAGCGCCAAGCGACTGGGACCAGTGCCGGGCACTGGCAGTGGGTGCAAGCGGCAGCTCCGACGCCGGTTGGGGGTGCGAGCGGGGCCGGCACTGGCAGCAGGTGCGAGCACCAGGCAGGACCACAGCATGCGGGATCAAAGAATTTTCAGTAAACACCAGAGGCTCGCCCCGATGACAGCAACCGGTGCCCTGCCTTGGTCTGGCACTCCCGCTCACCTGCTCTACCATCCCACTGTGGCCAATGTCCGCCATGTTCCGCACTCTGCCTCCTGCTGCTGACGCCCGCCATTTTCTGTGCGCCCCCCTGGTGGTCAGTGCATGTCATAGCGACCGGTTGTTCAGTTGTCCCACAGTTCGGTCTATTTGCATATTAGGGTTTTATATATATAGACAGATACTATGGCAAACTGTCCTTCTACTTCACTGGCCTTCCCTTAAATAAGCCCTTCATTTCAGTGATCCACCTGACACAATAAACATTTTTTAATCCTATTTCTTCTTAGTTATCCCATTTTGTTGCTATTTCAAAGTGAGACATACCAATGGAACAATTTCCATGTGGCTGGCACAGTGAGCTCTAATGTCATGTTAGCATGTGACTGATGGGTAGCTGACATTCACCATGTTGCACCACCGTGATCCTGGCAGGCAGAACATCATGCTGTCGTCTCCCATTCAGTGAACAAACATAACCAAAAATTCCACAAGGAGATTACAATCTAGAAGGGGGGATAAATACCTTGAGGGCAAAGATTATACTCTATATAACAGCAAATCTCTGGATACCCAGAAAAATACAGAAAATAAAAATGATTTGAATATAGAGTCAATAAATGTTTTTCAATGACTAATTAAATATGTTTCCTGCCTCTAGAAAGTTTATAATTTAACATGGAGGACAAACATAGCCTAATTTACAAGACTACACTGACCCAAGATGGTATTATGATATAGTCTAATGCTATTAGCTTAGATAAGCAAACACACAGAGCTGACAGGTTTGTGGTGCTGGGTATATGGTATGAATATCTTACTGGGAAAACCTATAAACACGTCACCCTGAATAAAATTATAGTAGGGCAATCAGTGGAATTAAAAGAGGGACATAACACAATGGCCAAAGTCAAGTAGGAGTTGTAAAGACGTGAGATTTATAGTAGCAGGCTAAGTTCAGCTGATAAAAATGTTTGGAGTAAAAAGTAATTCGAGTGAGAAGGGGTCTGAACACCTGTGAATTTTTTTTTTTAGTGCTATTTATCTGTAACCCAAATCGTAGGAGGGACCAAGCCTGTGTGCCTGCTGAGGAACCCTAAAAACATCAGGGCAGGTTATCTGTTTGGATGAGGACACTTAAGAGGGGAGAGAGTCAATGAGGAGATGACTTCTGGACTTATAATTACTCAAGAGTGTAAGAGGTCAAACCCCACCTGAAACAGGCATGGCACAGACTGTTCCCACTTGGGAGGAGGGTGTGAAGAGTGCTGAGAAGCCAATGTAATTAATTCTGATCTAATAGTTGAAAGGCATGTGCTGAATCTTGGGAAACTGCTTCAAAGGCTGATCTGGCCCAAACATTGTGTGGAGTCCTTCAAAACTGTGTCTAAGCTGTCCCGGAAGGGTAAAGAGCCGTTACCCACCGATGAGCCTGCCTACAGTTGGGCTACCAAAGTGGCAATGAGGACTGCTGGGAGGGGTGGAGGCAGGGCCCCAATGTTAAACCTGGGTAAAGGGGTGAGGGTCAAACACCCAAGACTTTGGTTGTTCTCAGGGCATTTGTGGTCAGGGACCAACGATAAGCCTATAGGCATGTTGGGGAGCTAAAGAAAATACAAACTAATGTTTTTCTAAACTTCCACTGTGTGTGTGTGTGTGCGTGTGTGTGTATGTGTGTGTGTGCGTGTGTGTGTGTTGGGGGGGATGTATCAGACACATTGTTTTAAAACTCCCATTTTCATGCTTAAAATGGGTAAAAGTCACAACTGGATATGTTTGTTTTTTTTAAGTAGCAAAAAACAAAAACAAAACATGTTCAAAGTCCAACTATAAAAATTACTTTGAATCAATTTAATTTAATAGTACTGGATTATTCTCTGTTAACCTTTAAAAAGCCATGGAAAGTGGTGGCAGTACCAAATCAGAGTACATGCAACACCTTAATGTGATGTTCTGACCTGCATCTTTGGAAATGCAATAATAAAACTTTACTATGAACTCCTTTCCCCTGTGCTTACTCTCTCCTGTTTATTGCTTTTAAGAGATGGTCCACAGCTTTGTGAAGCTGGATTGGAAGTTTTTCTTCTATCCAAATCTTATTTGTGTGTGTGTGTGTGTGTGTGTGTGTGTGTGTGTGTGTGTGTGTGATATATCTGCTGAACTGATATAATGTGTTACATACAGGCTTCCCCATACAGAAATCAAACCTCAGTTTAACTTGCAATAGCTACAAACATTGGATTCTGTGGCTGTATTTTAGTCTAGGAGAGGAATTTAGCTACATAGCTAAGCACTACCCATAAAAAGCAAAACTGTTCCTTCTCTCAGGTTCAGAGGAATCTGGGGCCGCTCCTCTCTCACCCACAAAAGGGAGGGGACTTCCAGAACTACCAGGTCTCCTTTTCTGACACTCACCAGAAATGTACGTCAAGCCCAGAGCGAACAGCACAACTATTTACACCCTTCCAGCTCTAAAGCATCACACACACACACACACACACACACACACACACACACACACACACACACACACACGGGAGGCTGACATCAGAGCTCCACTGTGTTCTTTTCGGGGAGAAAAAGAGGTGGGCAAAAAGCCATTATCTTCCTGTTCAGTATGTTTTGTTGCTAGCTGCGCCTAATTTGGTATCTTGCAAAATGACATTCTGTTAACGACATGAATGTCAAAGCTGTGATAATGGGCAGAAGTAGAAGAAAATGTTTCCTAACCAGAGAAACAACAGGAAAACTGCCAAATGGATATTAAAATTAGTTGTGTGTTCATCCCACACTGAAGCACTTAGCCCCCTCCCACCCCCCCTTCCCACATACACACTATTTGTTTACAACATAAAAAGGATGCAGCCCTCTGAGGAGAGGAGACCACCCCACCTTGGCAGGACACACAGGAAAAAAAGAAACAAAAAAACAAGAGGTCAAAGGAATGTTTCCTCTTAATTAACTTGACAGATGTCTTTTCTTTCCTCATTTGCATCCACTGATGTTTTCTTAGTTGGCCTCATTTTGCAAGATGAAATTGGCCACAAGGAAAGACTTCTGTTGCTGAAGACAGTTGGGCTGGGGAGATACCAGAAGATGCTGGCCTTGAAGTTGCTCAGTATTCAGCCTGGGTCATGAACGTTCCTTGCTCTTGCCGTTTGTGAGCGGAGGAACAGAATTTTAGCTCCGGAAGACGATGCATTGGCTGCCAAGGCAGCAGCGCCAGCTAGAGCACACAGGGCCAAGGAAGGGAGGCCGTGTGGCTCCCACAACCAGGGCGCATTCGAAGTTAGAGGTCGGCACTAGATGTGAAGACAAATCTAACTCCTTCTCATGTCAATGGGTAAGAATTCAATTCCACAAAGGAAGGGAGAGTTCTTTTAGATTTCACTTGGCTATTTCCTAGAGGAGTACAGTTACGAAATGCCACTGGTAATCTGACTTCAAAATCTAACTACCCTGAGCCTCCATTTACTGCTCTGTAGAATGGGTTTAAGAATATAAGTTACCTCAGAGGGCTCTGGAGAAATTAAATGAGATAAAGAATGTAAAGATACTCTCTGAGTGCTTGGCACATAGCAAGTGCTTCAAAATATTAGGTGTCAAAAGAAAGCATTTTGGTCTTTCTCTTTTGCATACATCCTTGCACGCATATATGTCTTCATTCTTAGAATGCTACACCAAAGCTTTCCCTCAAGGATCTTGGAACAAGTAGCATAAGAATGCTCACAGAATTAACTTCTAAAATTAATACAGTGAATTATGTAAAAGCTAACGAGACTGGTTCTAAGGCAACTAGGCTTGATAGTAAATGTAAAGTTATCGCAGTTAGAGAAAGAATTTAACAGTAAAAAAAAAAAAATGATAGGTTGGCTTTAGAAACAGAAACACAAAAGCTGCAGAACCACAGGCTCAAGAGTCCGAAGAAGCACTGGCCAAGGGCTGCACACTGGCAAAGTTAAGGCAGAGGTACAAGCAAGGACCGCACCCACCAGACTTCAGTGTTTCAGATCAACTGCCCGAACCATGTGCATCTGCCCACCTTTGCCCAATGCCGTTAAGCATTTAAGCCATCGAACGTGCCTCGCTCTGCTACCATCCTGCCCAAACAAGCTTCTGAGCAGCTTCCTGGAGAGCTCTGTCCCAGTGTGAGGCACAGGAGCAACAACAACAACTGCTCACTTCGACCAAGTGTTTCTTTAACACATGCCAAGCAGAGGCTTACTGTCCATGATGACCCTAGGAGGTAGGACTTATTTTCATCCATACCTTACAGGTGCGAAAACTGAAGAACTGAGAAGTTTAGAAACTGTTCACGATCACACACACGTAAGGGGCAGAACTGGAATCCAAACCCAGGCAATCTGCCTTCATTCAGAGCCTGTGTTTTTAACCGTTCTATTAAATGTCTATAAGGGGGAGAATAAAAACGTTAAGGGGCCTAAGCCCAATATTAACTGTATATATCCTTGTAAATTAACCTCAGCATTCTGGTCCCAGACAGCACTTGGTGAGCGAGATGACTATGGATCCATGCCTAAGAAATGGAGCTGCTCTTGGGTACGAACCAAACCAGAGTTCTGAGCCTGCAGCCGGATGGTCTGATACAGGAGGTAGGTCAATCTGTAAAGCTTCACATCAGAATGAGAGGTTTTTCTGGAGGCAGCAAGCCTGGCCCCGATGGACAGACACCTCACTGTCACCAAGGGGCATGCTTTTTATCCTGGAATATACATGTAGAGAGTTTTCAGGCTCATGGTAGACAGACAGGTGAGATGTCATGATTTGGACAGTCCCTCCTTCACAGAGTATTCTCAAGGAAACAAAGGCAGATGACCCAACACATGGATTATCACGGCAAGCAGGCTGCTCTTCCTTATCCCCGTCCAGGCCAGCTGGCCTAGTCAGACACAACCATGTGTGAATCAGATTTTTTTATTCCCCTGTTTCTGAATAGATTTCAAAATAAAATCCAAATTTCCGGATCATGCCCCCTTTAACATGGCTATTTTTTGCTTCTCTATTTCTAGATCTGAAATACTAGAGAACATAGGAGTCAAATTTGTGATGTGAAATACCTTTTCATGTACTGGCTTTGGAGAAAAGGATTAAATGTATTAGAAATTGGATCTGTCCAGCAGAAGATCTAAAACGTATAATAAATACATTGACTATTATTGAGACAAGCTGTTTTCCTTTAAGTTGAAGTATTTAGAAATGATACATAAAACAAACCCAACACAAAATCTACAACTTCTATAATCTTATGACCCTAAATCTTGGATACTTCTGTTGTACCTTAGTCTTTCAAGATAACATTCCTTTAGTCTGGCATCTTCCCCCATTCTTGCTCCGCAGAGACTTTCCAGACTCTAAGAGAACTCATATAGGAATGTGTCTGTGTGTAGAAAAAGGTGTCTCTAAGTTGTGTGAATTACATAAATCTATGGAAGAAGTTTGGACAAGTCCCAGTGCCAAGTCAGAGAAGCGTCAGTTACTAAGGAAAAGTTTCCTGCTTCACTCCCTTCAAATCACTGGCCTGCCTTTTAGGGGCGTGGCCATCTATTTCTCACAGGCCCAGCCTTGTGTTTAAAGAGGTGAGGTCATTTGTCCCTTGCCTGGGGTTTGGCCCTTATAAGTACCTTGAGCTCCAGACTAACACACCAACTCCTCCTCTTCACCCAATTCACCAGGCATCCAACCTACATGCATTGGACGTTCCCTGCAGTGACTCAGAGAGTTCCTGCTCATTGTGTTCCTGGATTCCTGTTTATTAAAGTTATGGAATCCCTGGCCTTCTCAGGAAAACAGTTCTAAGCAGAAGTTCAATGGTATAGAGCAGTGGTCGACAAACTCCGGCTCGCGAGCCACATGCGGCTCTTTGGCCCCTTGAGTGTGGCTCTTCCACAAAATACCACGGCCTGGGCGAGTCTCTTTTGAAGAAGTGGCGTTATAAGAAATTTAAGTTTAAAAAATTTGGCTCTCAAAAGAAATTTCAATCGTTGTACTGTTGATATTTGGCTCTGTTGACTAATGAGTTTGCCAACCATTGGTATAGAGAGATGGCACCCTGCTGCATAAAATTTCCATATTTGGGGGAAAAAGGAGGACCTATGTAACACTTCCAACAATACAAATTAAAAAAAAAAAAAAAAAAGAGGATTCTGAGTAACTCACTCACAGGAAATCATATTGCATATCAAGACTAGAATTAGGATATTTCACTTTAATAAAAACAATCATTGATACTAAGAAAGAAATGAATGGGGAATCTCCCACAGGCTACTTTTGCTTATTATTTTTAAAACTAGAGGCCCAGTGCACGAATTTGTGCATGTGTGGGGTCCGGCCAGCCCAGCCCCAATTGGCAGATCAGAGTCGGGCCTGTTGGGAGGAGGAGATGGCAGTAGGTTTGCTGGCTGGCCCACCCCGATCAGAGCGATCAGGGCTGGGCTGGCTGGGGGGAGGGGCCATGGTGATTGGTAGGCGGGCCCCGCTGCCTGAATGGGGTCGGGGGGCCTATCGGGGGTCAGAGGCCAGGGGAGGGACCATGGGAGGTTGGCCAGTCAACCCCACCCCCGATTGGTGTGTGAGGGGTCCAAAGGAGGTTAGAGCTGGCTGGGGGGAGGGGCCGTGGGCCAATCGGGGTGGTGGGGGCCCATAGGGGGCAGGGCAGGCCAGGGGGAGGGGCTGCAGGTTGGCTGGCTGGCCTTGCCCCCTATTGGGGTAGGGAGGCAATCAGGGGCAGGACCGGCTGGAGGGAGGGCCCGCAGGGGGTTGGCCGGCCACCCTGCCCTCCACCAGGGTGGGAGAGGCCGATCAGGACGGGGCCATCCAGGAGGAGGGGCCACGGGAGGTTGGCCACCAGCCCCACCCTCCGATCAAGCTGGTTTGCTGGCTGCAGTGGGCGTCATAGCGACTGGTCGTTCTGGTCATTATGGCATTCTAGTCACTGGCTTTTTATATATACTAGAGGTCCAGCCGGCACCCTCTCCAATCTGGGACCCCTCGAGGGATGTCCCACCGCCCATTTAGGCCCGATCCTACCGGGATCCTACCAGGATCAGGCCTAAACGGGCAGTCGGACATCCCTCTCACAATCCAGGACTGCTGGCTCCCAACTGCTCACCTGCCTGCCTTCCTGATTGCCCCTAACCACTTCTGCCTGCCAGCCTGATCACCTCCTAACCACTCTCCTGTCAGCCTGATTGCCCCCAACTGCTCTCCCCTGGAGGCTTGATTGCCCCCAACTGCCCTGCCTTGCAGACCTGGTCCCTCCCAACTGCCCTCCCCTGCTGGCCATCTTGTGGCGGCCATCTTGTGTCCACATGGGGGCAGCCATCTTGTGTGTTGTAGTGACGGTCAGTTTGCATATTATTTTTTTATTAGATAGGATTAGATAGGATAGAGGCCTGGTGCATGGGTGGGGACCAGCTGGTTTGCCCTGAAGGGTGTCCTGGATCAGGGTGGGGGTTCCCTTGGGGCATGGGGCAGCCTGGGTGAGGGGCCTGTGGTGGTTTGCAGGCTGGCCACGCCCCCCGGCGACCCAAGCGGAGGCCCTGGTATCTAGGATTTATGTATCTTCTATAATTGAAACTTTGTAGCCTTAAGCTGAGGCCAAGGCAGACCAGGGCTGCGGAAACTTGGCTTCCTCCATCACAAGGGGCAACTCAAGCCTCCTGCTCTCTCCAGCTCCGTGGCTGCCACCATTTTTGTTGGGATTTATTTATCTTCTATAATTGAAACTTTGTAGCCTTAAGCGGAGGCCAAGGCAGGCGGAAAGCTTGGCTTCCTCCATTGCCGGGGAAACCCAAGCCTCCTGCTTTCTCCATGGCCGCAGCCATCTTGGTTGGGTTAATTTGTATACTCGCTCCTGATTGGCTGGTGGGCATGGCCTGTGGGTGTAGCGGAGGAATGGTCAATTTGCATGTTACTCTTTTATTAGATAGGATATAGATAGACCCTAAATCCTATTGAAAGATCAATATACATATGAAGACAACAATGCAACGCAGGGATCTTGAAAATAAAATCTGTCCATAGCTGACAAGTGAGCCATTCCTGGGGCTTTGTGGCCACATAATATTTTCATTCTCAGTTAATAACAAAACTGGAGGGCTGACATATCACAGAGTGTTTTCTGTCTCGATGTTCAGCTTTCATCCACTATGACTGTTTATTCAAGTAGGCACCAAAGTTTCTGAACTCACATAATTACACAGTAAGAGCAAAACTATTTGTGCTGTTAGCTAATCTGCCTCACACACAGTGCACCAAAAATGTGATACTATGTTCTTCAGATGACAAAAATTATTTCTCATGTTAGTTAGGAGAAAAAAAAATCACACCTTTTTCTTTTGCATCTGAAAGACTATATTTTAAAATAATTTAAAAGAAAGCAATAGGTCATGTCAACTTTGAGCAAATTGGAGACTAGCACCTGGTGATAAAAAGTATCATCAGACAAAGCTATCTCCATCAACTTGGTTTTCTGTTTTAACTCAACTTGTGTGTCTGAGGCGTACCACCAAAAATCCCCAACATTTCTTAGAGTGTCTCGGTCCCAGGGAGAGGAAGCAAGGGTACAGGACCCACAAGATGTGCTTATGAGTCTGCAATCAGGAAATCTGGGCAGGGAGACATTTCCCTGCATTTTTAAATAGTTTCATTGTTCGGATAGGGGACATTGTGTATTTGAGAAGACCAAAAAAAAAAAATCTGTCTACCCAAGGTTTTACGGAAACTAGGCAGGCACCTTAAAAAACACATACCACACACACTAAAGACCAAAATGAAATGAAATAAACCAACATGTAATCATCTAAACTAGAAATGCACCTGCTAAAGAAAGGTTTCATATCTGGGTAGGCAAATTGTTCCCATTTTAGTCAGGGGAAGGCATTTTCTCAAGTAACTGCTACAAAATAAAGACACTTAGCACAAGAAACATGGTATCACTGAGAAACAGGAAATAGAGAATGAAGGGTTGGGAGATCCCAGGAAGATTAATGAATGTGTCCATCATACATTATTCAACAAAAACATACAATTCCATTTATAAATACATTTTCCAATTATTGTATTATAGCAAATACCAGTAGAACCAATAATTAATTTTTGTGTTCTAGTTAAAAAAAATACTGGCAATGAGTCTGGCACCATAGCATCAATGGCATATTAATTATAAATGATAACTCTACGCCCCAAGCCCCCCCAGCCCTCACTGTCACTGCCTTCCTTCTGAGATCAGTCATTTCTGAACTGTTAAAACTTCCTCTTAGAGAACCTGGATTAGTTTTCTACCTCCTTGCAAGAAATGATTGTACCTCCAAAAGATTAATCTCTAATTCATCAAGAGAAAGAGTTAATTTGTAACTACTTCCCTACCCTTTTTTAAAATGCTTTTTAAAAAATTGATAAGATTCAGGAATAGAAATAGGGCTGGAAACTTTGAGTAGGATGGCTCATTTTTTGGTCATTCTGTCCTCCAAATGCTTTTTATCTACGGAATGAAGTGCATGTGCCTACACACCTACCCCACAATAAAGACCTGGCTCTGCCTGAGCCACACTCGCCTGAAGTCCAATGATGAGAAAGCCCCGAACGGACGGACGGAGGAAAGGGTCATCCAGAGAGGCTCAGGGACTGAGGCTGACCGAGGGCTGACTGTCCCCAAGAACTGAAAAACTCGAGTCTCCAACCAAACCTCTCTGCTTGCCCACGCACTTTCCTCCTCTCCGAAGACCCCCTAGGCCTGCCTGGCCCCTCTCTCTGGAAGTTTTTGTTTGTTTGTTTTTAATCAAGCCAATTTACCACCCTCCTCCTACCCACATCCCTTTTGAACTCTTTCTGAGGTGATAGAGAACAAAGGATGATTCTGAATGATCAATCTTGTTCTCCTAAAAACCCTGGATGAAAATGGGAAACCGAGATGGGATATGATTCCAAAAGTGCTTACAAAGACATCAGTGAAAAACATAGAGGCCAAAGTCCGATAGCAAACATATTTAAAATACAAAGAATGCAACGGAAATGCATTGGGAGGAAAGGCACGCAAGTCATAATGGCGACTACTTCCCTGTGGTGGGAAGAAGGGAGTCTAAATGTGTGTGCACTTGTGCTTTAGTTTTCAAAATATTTTAATCACGAATGCTATAACCTCTTAGTCTGGGAAAATTTGTGTTTGTTTTACAAAGAAAAGCAGATGTCCGTTTAATACTGCTAGCCACCGGTCCCAAGAGGGAGTGATGACAAATGTATCCTGTGACAAGATAATTTGAGATACTCCTTTGTGGCACTCTTTCTCCTGGAAGAGAATGAACAGTATGTTTTCCTTCCCTCATTCCAAGAGGTCTATGTGTTCAGAGCCTGGGATCCGGGGCCTGCAAGGGTGTTCAGTGGCTCTGTTTCAGGAGGGAAAGCAGGAGTGAGGAGGTAGCTGAGGGGAGCTCACCCTGCCCTCCCTCAGGATGGAGTTGCCAGAGTGACACCCCTACAGGGGATGGGAGGGGAGAAACAGGTGTGGTGAGCTGTCCTGCTGGGGTGGGGGATGGAGGGAAGGCAGAGGTGTCCGGCTGTGGAGCTGACGGTGTGAATGACCAGGACCTGTGCCCGCTCCTTTCCAACACAGGGCTCCAAGAGGCACAGGACGCGGGCCTCATGTGGACATGCATGTGGCTGGGGATAAAGGTGAGCAGGAAAGACTAAGAACAGGAGCCAAGCTTGCTTTGCCAGTGCCAGTTACAGATGTGCGTGCCCAATGTAGGCATCCAGAAGTACCAGGTACCAGCTTAGGACAGGCCTCCCTGTTCCCAGTGGGCTTCGACTATAAGCAACTCAGGCAAGTCGAGAGCAAGTGCTGGGGTCTATGTCACCTGACCACATCAGAAAGGTTACAGCCAGCAGCTACATGACAGTGTAGGCTGTGATGATGGTTGCATGCCTGTACACTCATCTCCACCTAATCAAGTTGTATACATTAATATGTACATCTTTTTGTATGTCAACCATACCCCAATGAAGTAATCTCTCTTGCTTGAGAAGTACCAGCCAGCCTCAACTCACTCAGAGAATATCGGCCAACTGCTTCTCTCAAGAAATCATCAAAAAATGTCATTTAGTTATTATAGCAGAAGCCTATCCCTCCTCAGAACCCGATTTAAAATGAAAAACAAAGCACAGAACGTTGACCACACAGTTTGCTAATGGAAGGACTCGCCTGAGTCCTTTAATTATGCTTTCTTCACACGTGACAGTGATTCCACTTAGGTTTGGTTGTGAGGCACCGGAGTGCTAACCAAAGCCGGGCCGGGCCCAGTTCTAATAGTTATTAATGATGCAGGGGAGACACAGCAGACTTCGGCAGCTTGGTCAACTCGACAAATAGCAAAGCCAAAGGAAAATGGTCTCCTTGACTGAAAATGCCAATAAAAACCCGGTAAGCACTCCTGGAGCTGCAGAGATCTGAAAGCGAAGATGGGCGACCTCAATGGTGCACTCAGGAGGAGCAGTCCTTAGAATCCTGTTTATAAATTAACCCCCAAGTCACGCGAGGGCACTCATAAACGAGGACTACCTCTTAGAACAGTGGTCGGCAAACTGCGGCTCGCGAGCCACATGCGGATCGCGAGCCGCGGTTTGCCGCTCTGTTAATTAATGAGTTTGCCGACCACTGACCTAGACTCTCGATTCCAATAATTACAGGCTGTTGTTGTTCCTTGTGATTAAGCCCCTATCCCAGTGGTCGGCAAACTCATTAGTCAACAGAGCGGCAAACTGCGGCTCGCGAGCTGCACGTGGCTCGCGAGCCGCAGTTTGCCGACCACTGTCTTAGACCATCCACACAGAGCACACTATCTGCACAGCGCTAGACATCAGCAGCTAAACTAATCAAGAACTCTATATGCATCTTTCCCAGCATCTGTTGTTAAATATACTCACTCCTTTTAGAGCCTTAATTACTAGATTTATATTCGGGTGGTGATTACCATATTGCATTGGAATATAAAGTGTCTCACATTCAATTTCTGGAAACTTATACAGTTGAAGCGGCAAAGCCAAACCTAAGTGGGATCACTGTCACGTGTGAAGAAAGCATAAAGCTCCTAGGATACGGGTTAGAATGAAGCCCGAGACGGGGGCAGGTCACCTGGTCCTCACCATAGAACTCCTGGCTATAGCATCAGTGGAGCGATGTAAGTTAGGCATCCAGCACCACAGGGAGCATGGAGGTCCATGTGGGTTTGGAATCATGGTGATGTACCCTCCGCACACACGCCGCGTCCAAATGCCCAGAGTACTGCTTGGCAGGAACTGCATCCATTTCCTGCCTGAGCCTTTCCCAAAGGTTGCAGAAAGGTCGTATTTTTGTGGTGACAGAGAGCACGTCAATCACCTTAGGAGTTCATGGCCCGGAAAGAATATGTTGCTTTTCAACACCTTACTTGAAGCAGCTTAGCAGAAAACATCTGAATAAGGTCTAAAGAATAATTCTAAATACCTAGGTGTGGCTTTATGATGACACTACAACAAAAGATAAAAGCCTTTTAGGTAAGTTGTTTTGAATGAAGAGATTGCACAAAGCCAGATAAGACGTTTTATACCTAAGTCATTGGCCAACTGGCTTATGCTCTAATCTCTTGTTTGAAATGTGGTCTGGTGTGAAAAGTAAGCTGCCATGAAGGGCCTCTTTCATGGAGAACCAAACAGATAAACAAGGTTATACCTATAATGAAATGTAATATCGTGTAAAAACCTGTTCTTGGACTTCATTGTTTGTATGCATCTCCAGATGGATGGCGTATGTAGATGCGAATTCACAAAGCCATATTACTTGACAATAACCTGATACTTTCCTTTGAAACTTGAACTTTGCTTATCACAGAAAGTGGTTGCAAAAGCAAGGATAAAGGTGAAACTGTAATGAGAAAATGAACACAGGCAGACTGTCTTCCCACAGTAGAGTCAAAGTTAATCAGCGATCATATTGCAAAATCTAGATCATGCTAATGTGACCCATTCACAGGGCACTCACTCTGCTGAACTAGCTCTCACTTACTTTGGCACTGGCAGCTTCACTAGCACTTTGACCAGAAGCTTCTGGGTCTTGGTTGGAAAGCACAGAACATTTTCTAAACTATAAGCTATGCCTACACTGCTCCGTATCATGACAAGCAAACTCAGCCTGATCTGAATTTCTTCTCTACACATTCTTCCCAAAAAGGAGAGGGATCTTACAATCTGTAAGAAGCACAAAGAAATTAAGACCCAAATAAAGTAATGTTCACAACTCCATCAGTCAGCAGAGAACAACATTCCACTCTGTTAATTTAATGTTAATAGTTGACACTTTTTTAAAAGTGCTATAAAGTCAGCAAGTTTTTTTTTTCCTGTGTGTGTGTGTGTGTGTGTGTGTGCGTGCGCACGCACGCCAAGAAAGAGATGGGTTTCAAAAAGAATACTATTCTACTCATCAAATGTGGGTTTCCAGCTTACTTTCTCTACACACTTACTGAAAGTAAGGCTATCCATTCCTAATCCGAGTCTGTAAATATGGTTAGACCAGGGCAATAAGCATTTCTAGATTATTCTAAGATATAAACTAGGTATCTTAAAACAATGCCCAATTGAAATTTATCTTGTCTAATGTGTAAAAATGGTACACAATGTCTAATACTTTGAGGAATGTATAATATTGGACATAAAATAAGCAGCAATAAGTCTGAGCTACTACATGTTGTTTATAGTTGCTACACATATGTGTCTGTGTATTTGCACATAATAAAATATATAATTGCCTTTTCTGGAGTATAGAATTCTGTTATTTTCAATAAACCTTCTCAGCATTTGCATAAAGTTCTCTGGTAAACCGTTTCACATTCTGATACGCATGACCTGTGGAGCAGGCAAACCCTTGGCCGAGAGAGACAGGGCTGGTGCAGAGAGGAACACAATCAGGCAAGAAATAGTCCTCATTTTAAATCCTGGTGTGGAATAGTCTGCACTTCCCCACATTTAAAATGCTGTTTCAAACTGGACTTACTCTTATAAACTCCTTGCCAGCAAATATCATCTCATTCTGTTTGTGACCCCAGTCGCAACACCAAAAGCACACGTGATTAAACCTTGTTGAATAAATGAATGACCAAATAAGCTAATAAAAATGAGAACAGAAAAGTTTTGCTGAAAATGGGGGAGGGAAGAATCTGGTCATACTAAACCCTGGCCTAATCTTCCTTTCCTAAATCAGTGAGAATTCCTATTTAAAATTTCTCCTCAAAAGCCTAGAATCTTCATCAGAAAGCAGTGATTATGGGTCAGGATGTGCTGAGAGTTACACAAAGTCAGACTCTACCCCTTGCCTCCAGGGCTCAATCGAAAAGGATTATATGTACAACAGAATAATTGATGGGCAGATCCCGGTAACGAAATATTCTCAAAGAACCTATAGGCTCAGGGGTTAAAATAGCAACGGAGCAAGAGTTTCTGGAAGGGGGACAGATGGCTTCTGACAAATAAGCACACCTTCAATGCAAGTGACAGAAGTAGGTCACGATGAGTAAGTGAATTTTCCACTGACTCATTTCCACATGTATCATGGGCAGCAAAGGATACCAGTGATCTAACTCTCCACCTAGAAGAGTGCTACAAATTAGTTCTCTAAGGAAAGGAGCTAGAATTAAAACTGACTTAGAACTGACTCAGAGCGAGAACCACCATCCTGGCCTATAAACTGATCAGCGAGCAGGCAGGTCCATGGGCCTGACAAATAATACGCACTTCATAAAAATCCTTGTTTATTTAGAAAATCTAGCCACTTAGACTGCAGGTCCACGAGAGTAAAGTGATTCCTGCCCTTTCTCCAGCTAACAGATCGATGCAATCAGGTTTAATGGGGTTGCACCAATTAACATATATTTAACAAATCTTCACTAAGTCTGCATGCAGTTTTTCAGTTGTTAACTTTGCATGCAAATAACCTCTATTTTAGTGCCGATAGGAAAAAAAATCTGGTAAATTATTTTTAAATACAAATTCATTTATTTTAGTGCAAATGGGGCATACCATTGCAAATGTCAGATAGTCACCATCCATTATGATAATAGGGTCCAGCCAATCTTACCAACTTATTCAAAGTTCACTGCATGAATGATCAGAGCTCTCAGTCCCCAGACAGAACTTAAAATATGTCCTTATTTAAAAATTCAAAGGCAATAAATCAGGTTAAAGAGGTGACAAGAGATGACCCTCCTCTGCCATCTACTCCGGGAAATGCCTCCTGCTTTCTCCTGGAGGAGCCAGTGAGGTCAATGCAGGACTCCAGGTGGGGCGGTGCTATGGAGACCCATGGTCTCTATCCACCAGGAACTTTCATTAAAATAAGTCTGTTGAAATAATGCATGCATTTTACTCCAGTGGGGGATCATTCAGAGATGAAAGTAAATGCTTTCCTTCACACAGGAAAAAAATATTGTCCCCATTTGGAAAGATTCCACCCAATGGACATCAGTTTTATTTTTTTCCAGTACAGTTAATGAGTTAGGTAGCCTCATCCACGCTTGAAACAAAATTAGTCAAATACTATCAGCCAGTTCTGAAGCTACAGGAAACATACTTTTCACTGTAAAAGTTGACGGGCATGAGGACAACCCTCGTGACCTTGGCCTCTTTAGCTCAATGCACTACTGAACCAAGATACCAAATAGAAATATACCCAAGGCTCTATACAATGAGACATTATGAGTGACACAACACTCAGGATAGGAAAGTGCTGAGGCAAAGAACATTTACAAGACTGTAGGTGCTCCAAATATATAAAGCTCATATGGTTTCAATGTTTTAAACTAAAGCTACTCGAAACTGCAAAATAGAATGAAAGGGTTTAAAACCACAGTCTCTTTACTATATATAAAACAGGTCTTATTCCAAAACTCAGCCCCAGGCGTCTGACAACTTGCCTTAAGACTGCTCTGAAATGACAATTTACAGAAATAAAAAGATTTTTGTTGTTGTTTTCCCTGAGTAAAAATGTCACTCTGATGATATATTTTGGCCACTGGGGCTATGATTACCTCTCCAAGAACCAAACTTACGGAAACGTCATTAACAACAGCTATCCAATAGCCATCAGTTGGTCACCTCAGGTCTTACACTCAGTACTAACCTGGTTCAAGCCAAAGTTTAAAAGGAAAACAACCCTCAACCATTAAATATTGCCCCTGAGATTATGAAGCAAAAGAATAGGAAATAGAGGTATTATTTAACGGAATTACTAAATCACAAAGCTTTTATATTGTATTACTCTGGGAAATTCTTTGTTAAATGAACACACTTAAGGATGTGAAGAATGTGAATGAATGATATCTAGCCACATGTATTTAGATAATAAAAATATATACTTAATTAGAAATGTGGATTTGTAAATCTCTAGATGTTCCTAAATATACATTTCACATTGAATCATGAAATCAAAGTAAATTTCAAATTTAAACATGTCTATATATATTTTTTAAAATATATTTTATTGATATTTTACAGAGAGGAAGGGAGAGGGATAGAAAGCTAGAAACATCGATGAGAGAGAAACATCGATCAGCTGCCTTCTGCACACCTCCCACTGGGGATGTGCCTGCAACCAAGGTACATGCCCTTGACCGGAATCGAACCCGGGATCCTTCAGTCCACAGGCCGACGCTCTATCCCCTGAGCCAAACCGGTTTCGGCTAAACATGTCTATATTTTTAATTTAAATTTAAAATTTCATTAAATGAAATTCTGTAGTATGTAATTCAGAGGAGTCAAAAATATATAAGACTTATTTTCAGATCAACTTTGTATAGACCTGCATATGGCACAAACTTTTCAAGGTCACAGACAGCTATTTCAATGATGTGGTTAGCATCAAATTATAAACTCAACCAAAATGAACTTGTGTTTTCCGCCTACCCTTTACTCCATATGCTTTCCTTTTAAAACTCCTACTATTCCCTTTTCTTCTATATGGACCCAAAAGTAATACTGTTAACGGAGGACTTTTAAAGAGAAAATGCTTTTTGTTCTTGTCAAGAGTGAAAAACCAAAATAAACAAAACTCAACAATCAGAAAACGCTATGTCACAGAACTTTTCAACCGCAATTTCCTACTCAACTCCTATCATCTCTCTCAATTCTTAATTCTTTTTCCATAGAGACAGAATAAACAGGATAGTGAGGTTCCAATATACTTTTAACCACAATGAAAAGGCCAATAGTACCATGAACCTACAGTAGCAATCAAATTCTCCTATAATAAAAGATGCTTAAATCCCAAACGCTAATCCAAAGTAAAAGAAAGCACACATGCCTACAGAAAGGTAAGTATATAGTTCTGTGGCTTGTTCTGTCTCAGAAATACTACGTGCACATCATCTCCCCACCCCTACCTTCCTTTCACTTGAAAGCACAGAGGGCCCGAAAGATTAGATTCAGTCCCTGAGTCCAGGCAGCCCTGAAACCCTGAGACCCCTGAAAGGGTAATAATCAACATTAACTCTGGGACCCTTCATTAATCTTAATGTAGATGATTCTTAATCCCCAACCTGGAATTCTTCTACGTTCCAAACCCTGTATCCAACTGTCAGCTGCACATCTCCACCCATGTGTCTACAGAGGCTCCAACCCAATGAGTCCCAAACTGAAATTACCGTCTATACCCAACCTGTCCTGCTCCACGTGTCTTTAGTTTCAGTGATGGGCACCATTAGCCAACCGCCTATGGCAGAAAATAGGAACAAACTCGTTTGACCTTCCTCACTCTAATCATCTAACTTCAGTGGTCGGCAAACTGCGGCTCATGAGCCACATGTGGCTCTTTGGCCCCTTGAATGTGGCTCTTCAACAAAATACCACGTGCAGGCGGGCACGTACAGTGAGATTGAAACTTCATGGCCCATGCGCAGAAGTCGGTTTTCGGCTCTCAAAAGAAATTTCAATCGTTGTACTATTGATATTTGGCTCTGTTGACTAATGAGTTTGCCGACCACAGATCTAACTGATCATCCGGTCCCATGGATTCCATTTCCTGAACATGTCCCTTTACCCTCACAGCCACCAGCCTGGTTGTGGCATCATCACCATCTCTGGCCGGGAAGCCTACTGAATGAAGCTTGCCCAATTCCAATGCATCCTCCAACTGCCAACAATTTTTTCAATGGGAAGGTGTGATCGTGATAGCATCACTGCCCCGTGTAAAACCCGCCAGTGGTTCCTGCTGCCCACAGAGTGAATTCCAGGCCTCTGCTTATCACTGTAATCAGTTTCTCCTCAAGTCTTACTCCACAGGCTCGTTGGATAGGCATTTGTCTCTCTGCCTGGACTATTCTCTTCCACCTTTCACGGACTCCTTTCTTACCCACCAACCTGATTTATTTCCCTGACAGCCCACTTTTTGTTACATGTCTCTAGGATGCTCCCAAACCCTATTTATTCGCTCCTCTACGACATGGCTAAGAGGAGGTAAGCACAGACATATACACAGGCAATGTTATCAATTCTTGCTAATCCTTTGTGTCTTCCTCCCCCGATACCCACCCACACCACATGCCCCATGAAACTACAAGCTTTCAAGTGGGCAGGAACTATCTGTCTCCTTTGCCACTGCCTCCTCAGCACAATGCCTAATGTAAGAAAGGGACTCAACTAATATTTACTGAATCCATGAACTAATAGATGCAGAAGATGGGAGCAGGCTGCGCCTACCTCACATCTCCCAAGTGGAATTGCCCCTGCTTTAAGACTATTCTCTTAAACTCAGAGGTGGCCATAGCAACAGATCCTACCCTAAGGGCTGGCTTCTAGGAAGTAAGAATGTTTCATACATCAATTGCTTAAAAACAGACTAAGAGCCAAATCATCCCTTCCTTATCCAACTCTCTATTCACTGACAATCACAAACCTTTTCTAGACTGAAAACTCTCCTGGGGAAAAAGGCTTATCCTCCTTAGGGAATAGAGATTCCACTTTTCATGCTGATAGTCAAATTTTTATTTGGGATGATCTAAAGAAAACTAGAAAAAAAGCTTTCTCATCTTCAGGCAGTTCTATGGGGTAGTGACATCCAGGGACCATGAGTAAGACCATCACTAAATGGGGTTTCTTCTGGAGTGTTCCATGAGGTCCCATTAGCCCCTTCAGACCCTTCTATGCACAACACACTGACATTCATGGAATACAGCTGGATTGACTTTGCTTCCACAACATAGTTGGGACTCTGATGAGAATAAAGCACATATGTCTGAGCTACTGGTTAAGACAGATACATTTTACTTTGCTTTTGTAATAATTGTACATTTCAATGAGTTCTGCACCTCAAATAAATGTGAACAATAGTCAAACTGTCTGAGTACAACATTAAAGTAAAAAATGGCTGTCTTCTACACTATTTGAATTGCATTATTAAATATGTAAATAATAAATATACACACGGACAACTGTCAGAGGGGAGGGGGTTGCAGGGCTGGGTGAAAAAGGTGAAGGAATTACGTAAAAAAAGAAAAACAACTCATATTCATCAACAACTCTGTGGTGATTACCAGAGGGTAAGGGGTGGAGGGAGATAGCAGAGGTAAAGGGGATAAATGGTGATGGAAGGACACTTGACCTGGGGTAGTAAACACATAATACAATATACAGATGATGCATTATAGAAATATACACCTGAAATCTATATAATTTTATTAACCAATGTCATCCAAATAAATTAAAAAAAATAACTAAATATCCTTATACATCTTCGAGTTATAACTCTGATAATTTAAAAAATTACATAAACATGCTTACCTGATGAAGATAATTTTTAATACTCTTATGTAAAAGCATTAAAATAGGATATATTATAGTTTATTTAATATGATATATTTGGATTTTCACAAATAAAAGTAACTGGCTAATTTAAACCTGATTTTTTTTCATAGGGAGTTTCAGTTTCATTTGCATTTAAAATTAAAATATAAGGTGAAGCCCAAAGATAAAGAAGGCAGAAGTCCTTGCCATCCACATCTGTGTCAGCTCCATGAGTCACTCAAAAATGATGGATTGTTTTTTCATCTCTTTTGAACAGAATTCCATGGTCTCAAGTATAACAGGAGGGAAATATGTGCCTAAGGGGCTATGATTTACAATTATTCTGTTTCATACTGATTAGCATAAACGACCATGATAGAAAATTGCATGCAAACCCTTAAAAAGTCAATAAAAGATATTGATCCATAGCAGCAACTAAAGGAGGAAAAATTGCTTATAGCCTCTGCTTTGAGCTTCCTATCTAATTTGGTAGAGGATCTTTTAACCTGAAAATAATTTCATGTTTACAAAGTATGCTTATGGTGGCATGAATTTCCCAAACATATGGACAAATCAAATCTCAACACTTTGCTCCACTTCCAGGTCTATTAGGCTAAAAGTATGCACCCAGATTAACATGGAGGCATTTTTCAATGCAACTGCAAAGCCAAAAAGAATCCTCCTTTCTATTAGAAACTAATATTGTGAGATGATGCCATAATGGGCAAGTGGTGTAACATTTAAAAGCATTCTCTCCCTTTCAAAAAAAAATATTCTCTCGAAAATGCAAAGTTGAAGGTGGTAGATTGGTAATGAAAAGGAAGGGCTTCCATTTTCTGAAAGTCTGAAGGTCAGTTTTGCTTGCCATTCCTTCTCATTCAGAACACATGCAGACCTTCATTATTGGCGTGCTTATAAACTCTCGAAAATGAATTCAACACTAGTACATGAGAAGAGCTTTATCACCATTATTCCTTAACATCTTTTTATTACAAAGATCTTCCTTTCCAGCTACAAAATACAATCTAAGCTGGTAGCAGGTAGGTAGAGCACACGATTTTGTAACTTCATGGCCCTATTTAATCAGAGGAATATGTGGTTATGACAAAGAGATGGTGATGCTCTGGTGGCAAGATGCTGAGACACAGGCTCCTCTGATGTAAGTAAAAGACACAACTTACTACACACAGAGCAGGAACAAGGCCACATTCCCACAAGCCCTGATCTTTAGGTCCCTCCAAAGGCAAATGGTCAAGGTGTCAATCAACACACTCATACTCCTGGGCTTTCCAGCTACATGCTAGAAAAGTAACTGATGAAAACCCAGCACATTTCTCACTGCTTAATTCCCAGCTTAACTCCCAGGTGAATCAAAGGTTATTTTTCTGGCATAAGATCTGCTTAACTCTGCCAGGCCTAAAGTTGGTGTTCTGATAAACTGAAGAGGCCATCTGGGTCAGCCTTTCTCTGTAATACGGTGTCTAAGCTGCCAGGGATGGCAGCTGCTGATCCAGCCATTCCTAACCTACAGTCCATGGACTTCTAAGGGGACTATGAACAGAACTTATTGGGTCTATGAACTTGGATTGTTTTGTGGTTTTCCACTACTCACAAACGGAAATATATCAAAATGTATCATTTCCTTCATGTACTTTCTCAGTATTAGCAGTCCTTTTAATTTTGTCACCAATGGAAATCACATATATTTTTGTATCATGTTATAGTTGCTTTAAGTATAATAAAAAATCATTTAAGAGCCACCAAAGGACTTGTATGCATGCATATAAGCATAACGCATGAACACAGACAGTAGCAGGGTGAGGGCATGTGCTGGGGGTGTGGGAACGGCTGGGGAGAGGTCAATGGGGGAAAAAGGAAACATATGTAATACTTTAAACAATAAAGAATTTAAATAATAATAATAATAAATCATCTATACTCATTATCATTGCAAAATTATGGTAGTTAGTGCACCTGCCTCTAGATCTTGATCTGATGTGCTAATAATGCATCACATATATCAAAATTAAAAAAATAGTCTAAGTGGCTATTTCAATATGACTGATTTCCCTTATCATCCTACTACATATTTTATTTTATGCATTTTAAAACATTATTCTCAAAAGTGGTCCACAGGCTTCACCACACTCCCAATGGAATCCGTGATTTTAAAACAAACAGGCAAGCAGTGGAGGGTCCAGGAAGTCTTGCCAATGTCACACAACTAGTTAGTAACAGAAGTGTGACCAGAAACCAGATCCCCTGGTCACCCTTCAGGGCTCCTTTCATTGTATTTTATGGCTTTACTGACCCTAGCAAAGAAAAAAAAAAGTAGAGGATCCCCCAAAGAAAGAGCATGTAATGTAAGCCTGTTCCAGGCACTGTTTAAGGAGCTGGGCTCTTAAATCCATCATCCCTTCCCTTCTTACACTCACTCACTCATTATTATTGGTACATGTAGAAAAGAATTTATACACAATGGAACATATAACACAAAAGACTGATACATTTTTAGAATATCTATTAAACCTTATTCAAAGAAAGCTATTCGGTAGAATCCTCAGTCTCCACAAACTTTCTGTGCCATCTATAAGGTGGCATTCAGATGACTCAGTGTGTTCATCAATAGCATACTTGCACCAATAGGTAGATATGGCCATTTATCACTAGTAACTTATAAGCCTGCCAAGTATTAGATGAGGGAGGGGAATAATATCAAACTCAAAAAAAGCTAGTGTCACCCAAGGTCACAACAAGGAGGCTCAATCTTATTTCACACACACAAATCAGATCAATTGAAAATGGAAATGCATAATACATTAGACAAACAGTTTCAAACCTTGATAAAAAGCAAACCTTGGAATGTGCATGAACAGCAATTTGCATTTAGTAATGTTTCATATGTGAACATTAAATGTGTTGAGGGGAAAAAGCAAGTAAAAGCCATTCAATTGTTTTCTTGAAATACTGGTAACAGTACAGTAAAAGTTCAGAGCAGTCATAAAACTGCAGGAGTTATTTGCCCCAATAACAATAGCTTTTATCCTATACCTGGTCCCTGCTTCCTATTTCCCTCCATTTCCCAAGTTCCACAGGAAGGATTTTTATTCTTTCAGAAGATTTTCATCCTAAAGCACATGCAATGTTCATTCCAGACTTGAATCTGGCAATGATGTACCCTCTTGTCATTTTCTTCTTCTTCTTCTTCTTTTTTTGCTAGAGAAAATATGGAACACCAGACTGCCAATCTAGCAATAATATACCACGCAATATGAGAGTCACAAACTTGGAAGGAACCTCAAGTAGACATAAGAGCGACTTGGCATTTATGTATCAAGAGTCATAAACACGTTCACGTCACTTTGGCCTAGAAATCTCTATTCTGGGAATTAATCCTAAGGAAATAGTTCCAAAAGACAGAAAAAGCTATATGCATGAATATGCTCACTAGGGAGTGCTTTCATTCAATAAACATTTATTAAGTGTCTATTATGTGCCAGGCACTATGCTGGCACAGAGTCTCTGCCTCAAGACATTCACAATCAGGTGGGAATTCAGACAAGTGCACACAGAATTTCAACATGTTGGGATAAATGCTAACAGGCGTGTAGAGAAAGCACTTGAGACGCTGAAAAGTGCTGGAAGAGAAACCTTCTTCACGACATTCTTTTTAAAGACACAAGGTCATGTTAAAATATTGTTTTAAATCCCATTATTATTCTGAAAAAACATTCCGCAATACCATCCTATATAATAAAAGCCTAATATGCTAAGTGTCCGGTCATCCATTTAACCAATCAAAGTGTAATATGCTAATGATATACTAAGGCCGCTCAACCCCTCGCTATGACGTGCACTGACCACCAGGGGGCAGATGCTCGGACCGGTAGGGTAGCTTGCTGCTGGGGTCTGGCTGATGGGGACTGAGTGAGATGGGCCGGACATGCCCTGGAGCCCTCCCGTGGTCCCTCCCCAGCTGGCCAACCTCTGCGTCCCTCCCCGGCCCCGATCGTGCACTGGTGGGGGTCCCTTGGCCTGGCCTGCGCCCTCTTGCAATCCAGGACCCCTCGGGGGATGTCGGGGAGAACCCATTTTGGCCCTATTCCACAGGCCAGGCCGAGGGACCCCATTGGTGCACGGTACACCAGGCCTCCAGTTTATAAAGTAAATAATTAAATAACAAGCAAACATAATTGTCCTGTAACAGCTCTCAGAAGTCCCCGCCTTTCTCTACTCCCTGTGGAAGGGGGAGCGGAGCCAGCAATCAGAGTCCTCATTGGGCACATCCACCAGCCGACCAGGGTCTTCGCTTTCTACTAGGGTGTCCCTAATCAAAACTGTTGAGGAACTCTGAGTATGTTTTGCTTAAAACACAAAACAAACAAAAAGGTATCACTCCTTTGAGAACTTTCTCTTTCAAATAGCCGGAAGCTACTTCAGAAAACTGCTTTAAGATCTCAGAAATGCCTTTGCTGAACACAGTACAGAATGTGCAATCATAATTTTTTAGTGTATTTAGAAATGGAAAAATAACCCAGTTTTAGGGGTTATACTGAGAAGTTTTTAAAGAATTATAGATTAGACATACCTCGTACTATATAGTGAGATATAATTTAAACTAAATTGAGACATGTTGCAAATGACATAGCATGCCTGTATTTACACATGGATTAGAGGAAGTTCTATTCCTACAACATGCACAGCACCCAATACAAGCCAAGACATGCTGCATATCAGGGTGTTGGCTCCATGGAGATGCCTCTTTCAGTGTGTTCTGTCTTGTGTCATGGCTCAAGGCTTTGGCCATACTCCAGAAGTGGGCAGGGGCTTTAGAAGAATTATGAGAGAAGGCCACACCTGAACTATTTTTCATTAAAGAGTGCCTAAAGAGTAAAATTGAACCTGAACTAATCAATGGGAAGAAGGTAAAATGAACATTTATGGAGTCCCTGTATTTGCTAGGCATTGTCCTAGGTCCTGGGCTGGCAAAGTCTTTCTGAAAAGGGCCATATAGTACATATTTGGGGTTTGCAAGGCCAGAATCTCATGTTACAACTCCTGGATTCTGCTACTGTAGCCCAAGCAGCCATGGACAACTCCTAAATGCACTAGTGTGGCTGTGTTCTATTAAAGTTTATGTACAAAAACAGGTGGCATGAGTTAGATTTAGCCTGTTGGCTGCAGTTTGTATACCCCTGACCTAAGTGCTTCACAAAGTATCGTCCTTAAGGCACAAAAAAGGTACGCTGGTTATTTTTCCTACTTAAAGATGGGAAAACCAGTATCAGAAGTAAGGTGACCTGCCATGGTCACCTGTCTCATTTGCTTCTGAGCCAGGATTCCAATCAAAGTCCGCCTAAATCCAAAATCTGAACTCTTTCTACTAAATGAACTGAATAAAGATAGTTGACTACAGATGACAAAGAGAAGTCAACTTGAGCAGAAGAAAAAAAAAGTCTAAATCCTTCCTCTTATTTAATATTAACCAATCTATACATATCTATGACAAAATAGAGAAGACAGCAAAAATGCTGGTAAACAGCGTTACAGGTAAACCACCCACCCCAAAAGCTTCTGGAATATTCAGTACTGAACTTATCCATACCATAAGGGAAAGGGATGCAAATTCTGTATTGCAAAGTATCAGATTCTGGCAAAACTATCATGTGATCACTCTCCTAGAATTCCAATACTCGCTGAGAAACAACTCATTGACATTCATATATTCAGCAATTCATTCTTTCCATGCCCAGAGAGCACACTATATAAAAGCTTAATAAAGGATGTGGCACCCTGGACAGTGTGGCTCAGTTGGTTGAGCATTGTCCCATTCACTGAGAGGTCGCCAGTTCAATTCCCAGTCAGGGCACATACCTTGGTTGTGGGCTAGATGCCCAGTGGGGGGCCTACAGGAGGCAACCGTTCAATGTGACCCTCTCACATAGATGTTTCTCTCTCTCCCTCTCCCTTCCTCCCTCTTTAAAATCAATAATGAAAACATTTAAAAATAAAAATAAAGGATGTGGCACTTGTCCTTCAGGAACTTTAGCAGAATTGGAGGCAACACATAGACAACTAATTACCCTCTGATCTGAAATGCCACTTGACTATGAAAAGAAACTACAGCGGTAATGGGTAGAGTTCAGTGCCTGAAACTCAAGGGAGAATAAGCAATAAATATGTGTGTGAACCTTATTCAAGGTTCTCATTCCTTTTATTCCCCTTGAGAAATCAAAGGTGTATTTTCACCAGTGTTGTCCTCATCTGGAACCTGAAAACCAGGTTCCAAGTTCATCCAGGTTCCAAGTTGTTTACCAGCTTGAAACTTTGGTACCTAAACACTCATTTCCTCATCTTACAATAAGGAGGTTCAAATAGACGTTTCTGAAAGTCTCTTCCAAGTTAAGCCTTCTATGAATCAGTTTTTAACCCATGATTCTGTATGCCCAATGTTCAAAAATAATATTCTGGATGAAACTTCGATGCCACATATCTTAATACACAACATAGTGCTTTTTAAATCCTTAGAGTAAGAAGAAGTTTCAACTATTAAAACTAGCTCCCTTAAAAAGCAGAAAGTATCACTTAGAGAGCTGCACATTATTTATGAAAATTAAATGATTTTTCCCAAAGGACACCGGGGAAAGGAAGATGTGGAGCAGATGGATTCATTGTTCCCCAATGGAGGAAAAAAACATTTCTACACCTTGCAAAAATATATTAATTGGCTCGCCATCTGGCAAACCTGCTCACACACATAAGGGACAAAGTTTAGATCTTGAAGTTTAACATTTAAACCTGTGGGGAGATGGTAATTGGAATCTGAGTTAGCAATAGTATTTTTAAAGGGAACCTTTCAAGAGCGATCTGAATACAGGGGGGTGGAGAAAAACAAGGCCTAGAGTGTGAGGCCATCCAAGGCGACATCGCTAATGCCAATGGCTTCGCCTTCAATGCCAACCAGTGAGCTGGCTGTGGCCACTCCCATGGCAGGTGAGGTCGTGCATTGGCTCAGTGGCTCTCAGAGCACAGGTGTGAATGCTTCCCCACAACTTTACAGGTAAACGTTCTATACCTTCTTGTACATTACAGGTAGTTTTCAAATTTTCTGGAAATTGTACTATTGTAAAGCTGGGTATTTAAAGAATCTCTTTAAGGAAAAAAAAACAGCTCATAAAACAGTAAGCACAGCCCTAACCGGTTTGGCTCAATGGATAGAGCGTCGGGCTGCAGACTGAAAGGTCCCAGGTTCGATTCCGGTCAAGGGCATGTACCTTGGTTGCGGGCACATCCCCAGTAGGCGGTGTGCAGGAGGCAGCTGATCGATGTTTCTCTCTCATTGATGTTTCTAACCCTCTATCCCTCTCCCTTCCTCTCTGTAAAAAATCAATAAAATATATTTAAAAACAAAACAAAACAGTAAGTACAATAAAGTATGAGTTTTGTGCATACAGGTGCCCAGAAAAAAACCTTGGTAGGATAACTCCACATTTTTAATAGTGGTTATGCTTGAGTACTAGACTTTGGGGTGTTTTTTTTTTCTTTATGGTTGTTATATTTTCTCCATTCTTGAGCATGTGTTAAGGTTAATTTTATTTTAAAAGCGATCTACATTTCACTGAAATTAAAATATAATAAAAGTACTGGAAAGTCATGATAAATTATTTTTACGAAGTGCCCTGGCCAGTGTTGCTCCGTGATTAGAGTGCTGACCCACGTACCGGAAGGGTCTCAGGTTTGATTCCGTCAAGGGCACATACCTGGGTTGCAGGTTTGATCCCCAGCCCCTCTTGGGGCGCATGGGGAGGCAACCAATCCATGTGTCTCTCTCACATCGCCGTTTCTCCCTCCCTCCCTCCCACTCTCTTTAGAAATCAATGGGAAAAATATCCTTGGGTGAGGATTAACAACAACAAATTATTTTACAAAGCAAATAAGGTATCGTGCATTTATCTTTTGTGAAACACATGTTTTGTTCTGTCTTCACTTGCATTTAAAAACTCCAAGATTCCTTCCAGAGCTCTATATTCGTTTTCCAACAACCATAACCTATGTTTTCAACTCTGTCTTCCAAATCTTCCACTTCATGGCCCCGTTCCCTTCACCAATAAACAACTCCAAATTATTTTTAACAATTTTCTGCTAGTCAAACTTGTTGATCTGTTGTCTTATAACTTCTCCACCTGTGTAGCATCAAAGGGGCTATTATATATTAACAATGGGCCACACAATTTATGTAGTTTCTGCTTTTCTTCAAATATCTTAATTTGATGCATTTCCCTGGTACCCACTTGACATTATCAACCATGTAATCAAACTATGTGTTAATCATCTTCCTAATCAAACTGTTTTTTAAAAAGGATGAACACAGTGTAACAAGGTATCCTAGCTGGGATCCTGGGACTGAAAAAGGACACTAGATAAAAAATCAAATCTTAGTGAATATGGAACTATTTTTTTAAAAAGGGGGGAGCAGGAGTGAGCAAAATAAAACATATTATTCTAATCTTATATTAGCATTATCAAACAATTAAAAACACCTGAAACTTTTTGAGGTGCTACAAATATTCTGTATCCTAATTGTAATGATAGTCATATGACTGTATTTGCCAAAATTCACAAGACTGCACACCTAAAAAGGAAGGTTTTACTGTGTATGTAAATTGTATCTCATTAACTATATTTAGAAAATAAAACAGACCTAGCTGCCTGGACTTCCTTTTAATAACGTGAGTAAACAGAAGTGATAAACCCTCATTAGCAGGTATGTGAAGAAGTCTGGGGCCTGGATTAGTGGCCATGAAAAACACCTCTTTAGCATTTAAAAAGCACGTGGAAGGAAGACTTCTTTCACTTCAGCAAGCAGCTCACATATGGTACCACTAGGAGCTAAGAGATGGCCTGTGAAGGGTCTCTGTAGAGTAGGGAATTCTGAACACAATGCTTGTGCCATTTTGCATATTGTATATTGTGTATACTTGCTTCTCATACAATTGTTTTGTGCATAACAAAGCAATTATTTCTTAGTTCTCTACAATGATTTTCCCAAAGGAAAAGATATATTTAAGTAAGTGCCACCAACTCACCCCTTTAAAAACTTAGTTAACATTAACATGACTCAACAGGAATTATTATATTTTTAAAAGGTAAAGAAGGAGCCTGTAAGTAATTCATCTCTAAAATCTCCCAACAGACCTTTTCTGGCAATCACACTACAATGCCATCTAAGATGCAAGAACTTTTAGCCCTTCTATGAAATGACCTGCATGCACTATTAGAGGATCAGGGTTCTGAGATGTGTGCATAATATATACTCTCATGTGAATTCACAGGATTTTATAATAAATACAGGGAAATCTCAGAAAAATAAGTGTGTGTGGTATGGGGTGCTATTCATTCAGAAGGCCTGTAAGATAGCAGCTGTTCAGAGCTCCACTGTAAGTAAAACCTCAATTTAAAAGCACAAGCCCACTCAAATACTACTATAAATTGTGATGCTTTAAGATGAGAAAATTATAGGAGAAAACATATGCAATTTCCATTAATGGGAAAGAGAATCAGCAGGTGGCAACTTTAAAACAAAGCAACTCCAATTCTATTTGTCATCCTCTTCCCTCAGACAGTGGGGCATTTCTATAGCAAAGGTAAAATTTATCTTTGAATTGCCAGGAGGCTACTGTACTATAAAAATTAAGAGACTAAAATCTTACTTTACAAATATGACTTTTAATAATTAGAATATTGTTGGAGCTCTATTTCCTTTGGAGACAGGATACTAAAGTTTTTATCCAGGTTTACCACTTACTACTAGTGAGATCTGGAAACAATTTCTCCGTGCCTCAGTTTTTTCCATCTGTATCACAGAATAGATAGGAGTAAATGAGGCAACATACACCAAACTGCCTCAATAGATACTGTCCTTCACCTCCTCTTCTGCTGATACTGGTAGAATTACTGGTTATTGCACATTATTGCAATTCTGTCTACGATGCTTTCTAAACCTATTAGACTGAGCTACTTGAAGAAAAGGATCATGCCATACATATCTTTCTTGCCCAGGTGCTAATCATAGCTTTGGTCACATAAAAGGTACTTGATAAATATTTGGTACGTAAATGAATAAATGAGATGATTAAATAAATTCCCAGACCTTGTCCACACAAGTCAAACATAGTCAAACTAGGTTATTAGGCTACCAGGTTTCAGAAGGTGATTCAGGTTCCACCACAAGCCACAAAGCAGGAAAAGGGTCACACAGAGATGTGTAACTCATATATAACCCCCTTCAAGAATCTTTAATCAACTTCCCCTGTTTCTGAGATTAAACCCACAGATCTTGGCTCATGGTTTCTCTACCTCTTGGCCCAGTTTGTAATCATTTGACTCCCCTTCAGTGCCTGTAAGGCAGCCAAAGAAAAGGAATTGGAAGAGGAGCTACCTGGCCTTCAGGACTGGGGGCTATCCCCACCCAATCCAATTCCCAAGGCATCCTAAGAAATGCTACGAAGTGAAGGCAAAACCACACCAAAGGGAAACAAAACAAAATCACTGTAGTCCCATAGGCCTTAACATAGAGTTTAAGATTTATACACACCTGGAACTTCCCAACAAATTCCATAAATGCTGGGCCATGAATCCCCTCCAAACATGTTAGTTTCTTAGGAAAGAGATTTGAAATCAAACCTGTTAAGTGGCTGAAGAAACAGCTACAAGCCACTGCCTGCTGGACACACCTAAAAGAATGGAAGGTTTGAAAGGCGAAGCTTGTTTCCTCTGCTCCAGGCTGGGCATGCCGCTCACATGGGAACTAGAAAACTGGCTTAAAATGAGAACTATAATCTTTCTGGAACAATAGGTCATGACGAGCTTCCTTAATGCCAAAATAAGTGTTTAGAAGTGACTTCTGCTAACTGAAAGAAAGAGTAAAGGGCACATATATTTACTCTGGCTTGAACACAACATTTTTGAATATGTCTCTCAGTGCCAAAAGTCAGACCCTTTTCTTCATGGATTTTGAACCTGGCACCCATTCCATGGAATGTTTGCATTTCTTAGGAATGGCATACAAAAGCTGCTTCATATGAATATCTAACCAGCTCAATTATCTGTACTTTTTGACCTCCAAAAGATTTGCTGTGAGATGGTAGGTAGACTGATTGTAAGGTTAATACTCAAAAGGTAAAACAAACCACAATTTTTCTTGTCTAAAAAGTTTCCTTTAAGAAGCCATCCAATGACAACTAATCAATCACAATTGCAAAGAAAACTGAAGTCTACCTCTCACAAGGGCGTCTTGACAATGGCTGTGCTGGTCGAATGACATAAAAGATACTGAGATCCAAGAACTGGACTGAGGAGAGCAGAGCTTGGATCTTCTGCCTGATTCCTATGGTAAGAAGGCTTTCCAAAACCACTGCTAACTTTTCACCTTACAAGTCCTAGATCTCCAAGGCTAACTTATCTGAAATTGACAGAAGGAATACATATATTGAGAAAGACTGCCACGTACAAAGTTCACATAGTAAAAATATGGCAACCCTTATTCCTTACTAACTTTGTGGTACAAACACCTAACCCCAGACATCAAGTCCTAAAACATACAGGGAATTATAATTCATAAGCATAAAGCTCATTTTGCAGAATGCATACCAGGAACTAGGACCTAAAGCACCCTGAACTATCCTATTCTCTACCTGCCCCCACCACTGGCCACTATGGCCATTTGCGATCAAAGATTTTTAAAAATTCCTTTGCTAAAGGATCTATCATTTGTGAAAAATGTAAATTCATATCCATCCTTTCATCCTGCCGAGTCTGGTGAGTGTGCCCATCAGCTACTAGCATTTTGCCACCTGCCTGCCCTTTGGAGTGGTTGAGCAGGCACAGGTCAATTTTACAATGGACTAACTTTTGGATTAGCAAATAATTTGTGTTAATTGAATGGGTACTAGAATGGAGAATGACAAATGGATAAAACTAATCCTCGCATGCAAAAAATAAAAATCTATACAACAGGGTTTCAGCATTCCCAGTGCTAGGTGCCTAACCTAGGTAATATTCTTGGAAGTCTTTGATTCTGTATCAAAAATCTTGAGATAAGCCAAGTGAAAGTAGTATTTTTACAGGAATTACATCTCAAGTTCCAAGATCAACAAGCCATTCCAGATCAGACGTAAGAAATAACATTACATAATATTCACTTAATAGCAATTGTTTTACGGCAACAAAGGTTTCATTTACCATATTTCTTAGAGTACTTTATTCAGCGGCAGTTTTTCCCATGACAAACATACTTTTTTCCCTTAACCTCTCCATACATCTGTAAAAGGAACACATGTATAGTTATAAATTCTAATTTAAAGATACCCATCATATAACATTTTAAAAGATATGACTGTGAAAGGGAGATAGGTGATTTTTATGTAAGCTACAGATTCGGTGTTTTTCTTTAGATTGAGTAGCTAAGAAACCTGGCAGTGGCTAGAGAATATTCTAATAGAGACTCCCAAGAGAGAAATGCGGTAAGGTCAAAGCCGGGGTCCTGAGACATCAGCATGCACTGCGATGTTTAAAATTAGAATAAAGCACCACAAAGGCAGCTTCAGCAGCTCCTCATTCATCAGGCAAAATGAGCCTGGCGGCTGGCATCAGATTTCTTCCCTCCTGATTCTATGACCCTAGGAGACCCCAGCAGGTTTCACCAGTTCTTCACGCAGGTGATTCACTCAGAACCCAATACATTACCCTCCCAAAGACACCTGCGAATGGAACTTCCTCTCCGGTTTGAAAGTTTCCAGGGACATGGAGCTTGTTCTCACCTGCTAAGAGCTAACAGCTTATTTGAGAACTTCAGAATGCACATGGTGGTGGCCCTCCCTTATGCCAAGCTCTGGACTTTGCCCTTACTTTTGCCTGCAACTACAGTTTCCTAAGAGACCCCCAACTCTAACAAATGCGAAACCACGAAATCAGAGGAATGAAGAAAATCCCAGGGTTCTACAATAAAGCAAGCAACCGGGGACCTTAAGATAAGAGATAAACATTAATGATGGCCTATTCTTCTGACCAATCTATTTTACTTTCAAAAGCAGATCAAAGCCTAAATTCCCTCCTTGGGCCTTTTCTCTTTAAAACAAAACAACATGATGCTTCAGTTTGATATTGGCATAATTACCTCCTCTAATAAGCATGTCCAATAGCCATTAGTGTAGCTAAAACTCCCACAGGTCCTCTCATTCTGTTAGTCAGGTTTAAGGTCAACATTTTCAGAATTTACAGCCAAGTTCACAAGGGAGCTTTCCTAATTACCAAGATAGAGAAAAGGAGAATAAAGCGCCAGGACTGCAAGTATTAACAACCATGTGAACTCTTACTTAGAGATCTCTGGTTACACAAGTGCCCCTTATCACAAAAACCAAATTTGCTGCTCCACAGGCAGGACTTCTACTGCTCCAGAGTGACTTTGCTTTTAATAAATGATATTACTCACACCCTGTGCCTACTACTTTCATCCAGGTAGCCCGGGACCATTTTAATATCTTGTCTCGACTACTTAACTTTCAAAGGGATTACTCAGTTACCATGATGTCACTCCCAAATGACTAGGCTGAAGGTAGTAAAGACAGCTCAGATCAAATAGCTTGGTGGGTGCTCACGCACACTGGAGATGGGTGTGTTTGGGGGACGTGCGGGCTCAGGGCCTCCAGTCTTAATGTCCCTGAGACACCAGCCTATTTCCTCTTCAACAAACACAAGGAAGAATCTCCCAAATTATTCAGAACCAGTCATATGCCGAGCTTCCCCTCCACGGGCCATCTCCATCTTCACACAGGGGCTCAAATGACTTCTCACTGCCAACACCTGTCAGTTTCAGTCCAGAGGCAGATGGTTCCCCTGTTTCAAAGGCATTACTTAGGCTTCTGATGCCAGGATAGATGTGTAAAGAGAAGCAAGCAAAGCCATAAAAGCATATAATGTTCGACCCTCTCACTGTGAACTCACTGACAGCACCCCCGCCATGGGCATATGAGATGTATTTAACAAACTCTTGAAATCTACTTTTTGCACTCTCACCTCTCTCTCTGTCTCTGTATCTATCATTATCTCTCATTCCCCCTTCCCCCCACCCCCGCTTTCTGCCTCCCTTGTCCCCACAAAAGACATACATAGTCAAGGGGCAAAACAAACAATCTGTAAACTCTTGTAAGCTGCACACTAGAGGCTAAAAGCAACATTTTCAAAATGTGCATTTGCCTGCTCGGGTCCTTTGTATCTGAGCTTAGTAGTTTGCGGTGCACAGAGTCTGCGAAGGCATACTGCCCTGGAGGGGGCCGGGACTGTGACACAGGATTAAAGGGCGAGCCCGTGGAAAGTACAGTCCAGGGCATGAAAAAAGGAAAAGGATGAAAGGAACTGCCTGAGACAGGCCTGGGCAAAGCAAGGAGTGGGAGCAAATGGGCACAGAGCCTCCGGGAGGGGCAGAGCCTGCAGGTCGGGCGTGGAGGGGACGAGAGGAGGGGCAGCGAGGGCCACAGGCTTCAGCCACCTGTGGAAGAGGCTGGAGGGGCAGGCAGGGTACACTGCCCGGGCTGGGGAGGAGACAGAGTGGCGGTGGGTGGAGGCTAGAGAAGCTCAGAGGCAGGGCTTTAGAGAAAGAGAAACTTCAACCTTAAACACATGAGAAAGCAGATACTCATCAGGCTGTGGAAACAATTGGAGCTTCCAGACAGGAGGTGAGGAGGAACCTGTCACAGCCTATTTGGGCGGTGAAGCAAGTGAGCAGCAGTGAGTAAGGGGATATGATTCAGGGAAGAGGGCTGCCGGGCCAGCTGTGAATGTGCAGAGGCCGTGGGACACAATGACGTGTCAGAGCTGCATTTAACTACCCACAGAGAGTGGTTACCAGCCACGGTCTCCAGTTCCGCACCTCACTCCTGTTTTCTGGCTCGTTACCTCCCCACGCCCACCCCATTGCTGCTGCTGAAGTCATCACGACTTCCCAGTTGTCAGATACGGTGCATGTGTTCATCTCCCTGTGGAGTGAGTGTTGACAATTCTCTGGACTCTGTGAGAACACTCTGCTGGCTTCCTTCCTTTCTATAGGACTGTCCTCCCAGTCATCTTTCTGTGCCTACCTGCATCCCCACCCATTCCTTAAGTGGGGCATCTCCAGTTCTCCCACAGATTAATGTGACGTATGTCTCAGACCGTCCTAATGATGACTCCCAAGTCTATTATTTCTGGTCCAACCTCCCCGAGTGCCCTGGACCTACACATCCAACTGCCTGCCTGGGGCTCTTTCTTTCCTGCCTCAGAGCCTTGAGTGTTCTCAGATGCCTGCCCCCAAACTCTTCCCATAGACAGCTCTTTCTCAGCCTTCCAGTCTCCCCTTAAATATTACCTCCTCAAAGGCGTTCCCTGCCCACATTATCTGAAGGAGCCTCCCACACTGTTAGTCCTCAGCTCGTATTGCCTTCCAGTACTGACCACCACTTGGAAACTGACTTACTTAGATGTTTGTTCATTTGTGCGACCCAAGCACTCTGTCTTGTTCATTACTATATCCTCTGCCCAGCACCGGACATTGGTGCCGCAGATGTTAGCCGAAGGAAGGAATCAACACGCCATGGTAATCGGCACACAACAGGTTCCCAATAATGTGGATTAACCGAGCTTCTGAGGATGAAAGGGGCCAGTGCAAGTTCTTATGTCTTCCCCTCCCCGACACTGACATAGATAGCTGGTTCCCCCATCTCCCTGGTTCCTCAAGACAAAAACCACAGGGCCATTGTGAAATCTTTCTTCATCCCTTAGAGCCAATGTCTCATCAACTCCTGTCAATTTTATATCTTTAGTATCTCTCAGAGGCATAATCTCACCATATCCTTTGCTCAGGCCTGCCGAACCCTTTCTATGGGCTATAGCAATAACTTATTAACTGGTTTCTAGGTCTCACCCTCCACTCCCAGACTTAAGCTCTCAGGGGGGCTAGACATATCTCTCTCCCAAGGATAAAGGACAAACTCCCACAATACCAAGTGTTTCAACTCTCCTCAGCCTCCTTGCCCACCACACATCTCCTTGTTGCATCCAGAGTAACAATATTAATAGTTAGAATTTACTGAGAGTTTTTATATGCCAGTCATTGCATTAGGCATTTGATACCCTATGAACACATTTTAATCTTTACAACAGTCTTATGGGATAAGTAATTTACTTGTCCCTCTTTTATAGATGGAGCAACTGAAGTCCAAAGACATTAGCTTACCCATATCATTCAAACCCAGGTGAACTGGCTTCAGATCAACCCTCTTAACCCTTGTGCTATGTTATATTACCGCCTCAAACTTCACGCTTCAGTAAGACTGAATTATGCTTCTAGTTCTTTATGCTCCAGCAATATTGTATAGTCCCTTGAACTTCATGTTGCCAAGGCCACCATGCCTTTGTACACACTATTTCCTTTGCCCCTTTGAAAGGCCCAGTCCTTATCTGATAAATACCAACCTATCCTGTGACCCTGAGGTGTTGCCTTTTCTATGTGGTGTGTCTCCTTGAGACCAAAGTCTGTCTTACCTACTGACCACTCCTATGGTTTATGTGTACCTTGTAAATACTTCTCTGTAGTCTAGTTTGCAATGATTCATTTGCATATTTTCACTGAAGGCAAGCCTAGGGCTTTCAGCTTTGGGTCACAGAGCCCAGGCACATAACAGATGGTCAAGAAATATGGGTTAACTGGGCTTTTCATAAATGGGGTGAGTACAAGTTCACTAATACTTGACATGTCAGGTCAGGAGAGAAGTGTATTTGCCATATTTTTTAAAGACATATATTCATGAGCAAAACAAAAAGAAAAACTTACAAAACAAACACTACAGATGTTACTGAAGAGAAGATGCAGTGTACATAAAAATGCAATACATTCTGACAACTACAGCAGTTGGTTGAAGATCCCTGAATATACCTGCTGTTCATAGCAACTGCTGAGTAATGTGAATTCAGCAAAAAAGAAAAAAAAAAAAGCCAAAAAACTTTTATCCCATGGGTTCTCAGAAACATATATTTGGAAACTTGCTCAAAGTTATTTACTGAGTCACACTGCCCATTGGCATGGATGAGGGTTTTATTGATTTAGGTCATTGAGGTTTGAAGATTATTCCTTACACCCAATGAGAACATGCAGATTTCTGACCATTAAAATTAAAAGTCAAGCATCTCCTAGATTCACCAGACTGTACTTTAACAAAAGTAAAGGTGAACCTCATCGGAGCAGCAACATTTAGAAATCAGTGGTAGCCCTTTCTTTATGGTGTGACATAGAGAGATAACAAGGAAAAGAAGCTTGATCCCTTCCCCACAACATTTTCAATCCAACGGGAAAAGATGTTATAAACATAAGTGGTAACATAAATAAAGCAGGCAAACTCATTTCCATTCTAAGATGTGATGGGTTCTTCAAGTGAATGGACTATCACAGACCTATGAAATTTAGTCTCTAAAGCATGCAATTATTACTTCAGTTTAAAATGATACATTTTGGTTAAAATAATCTATCCATTCAGCCTAGATTTCTGTCCCTCAAAGCAGCAGGTAAATAAAAGGTTGCATGGTGACTGCCTTGAGGAAATAGGAGAGGGGGAGAGAAGTACAAAGCCAGTCGTAAAAAAGAAACTGTTTCCAGTGGAGCATGTGAACTTTACAACAAAAACAGCAAAGTCACCAATGTCTGCCAAGGTCAAGACAGAAAATAATGATGGGAACAATGTATCACCTTTGGGACACAGCACAGGAACCCAGGCTTTGCATTCAAGAGTCTACGCCTGGGAGTAAGTCTGTAGGCATCTTTTCCCAAGAATCCAGGGAGTTATAGGCCCAGGTAGGGCGCTGAGGTGGAAGAGAGACCTTGAAAGTTTTCCCGTGAGAGGACAAGCCAACAAACCAGTGTCATGCTGAACTGGCCAGGCGGAAGTGATGGAGCAAACCAAAGGTCTTCCATGATGGCATTTCCTTCCAATCACAGATTTAAGGAAAAAGTCTGAACCCATTCAATCTCTCTCTCTTTTCTAAGGTAAGTGGTACACACACATCCTGTCCCTAGAAGCTCTAAGATGCTCATTCAGAGGCTCAAAGCCAGATTACACTCTTTGATAGACACAAGACGCTGATATTAAAGAAAAGGTTAAGATGAAGTCCTCTAAATCAGAATGTTAATCAGAACAAGTCCCTGGGATAAAATATGCAAAATGATGAAAGTCAGTGCATGTGCAGACAAGAAGCTAGGCTTGGGCAGGAGAGATATTCCAAAGAATAACGCACATCCACTGAGGGCAAGGGCAAGGGCAAGGGCAAGGGCAAGGGCAAGGGCAAGGGCCAGGCATCCTCCCCCGATACTGGCATGCCCTCAGGGAAGCTGGAGAAGGAGAAGACACCTTGGGCATGGAAAGTCCTTTGGAAAGGGCAGCTTTAGGGAATCTGATCAGCCACATAAGGAGCAGGGTTCATGTGGGCCTTGTAGACCAGACAGGATTTAGAGCAGGGAGGTCACAGAAGGGGAGAGTCACACTGTAAGCGTATGCTCCATGTCCTTAGGGAAGGTCACCGAGCAGGAATGGATCACTGTATTGTAAGGGAATGCAACAGCTACACACATTGCCCTGGGGAAGAGGACAGCTGCCTGCATCTTTCTGAATCTACATAATAAATATAAAGCAATGCTGGCCTTTGGAGACCAACAATAAGTAGACATAGGTACAGACGATCTTCAGGACACATAGTTCCAGACTGTAAATCTTAGAAAACCCCGGTAACAAACAGGCTGTGACAACCACTACAGTGGGAAGGTAGAGAAGAAAATCCCCTTCCCCCTCCAATGAAGAAAGGGGAGTGGAGACAGCCTGCTCCTCCCCCCCCCCCAACCCCTACTCTCCCACCCCTACCTACTCTCCCGTTTTGCTGGAAAGAACCCAGGTGACTTTAAAACCTAGGCTCCCAGCCAGCGTGAGCTGTCTGAATTGGAGTGTTCTGGGCTGGAGAGATATTTCCCTAAAGCTGTGATAAGACCAGCCTGAGAATTCCTCATGCATTTGACTGTCAATAAGACTATCAACAGGTAGGTAGAAGGAAGAAAGGCTCCAACTGCTTTTCAGGTTTACAAACACAGGCGGGATGCCAGTGCAGACTTATCTCTGCGAGAACTGGCTGCGGAGAGAGGAGAGCCTGCCTCACAGCCAGGACTACACCACTTACACATAGTAAGGGCTCCTGGCAAAGGGAAAGGTAAGAAGTTACAAGGTTTACTGTTTTGAGGAGTAGTGGCCTTGTTCATGTACAGCGTGATTCTCTTCAACTGGTTCGTTGTTTTGGGGGGGTCGGTGCATGGATGACACAGCTTGAACAAAAATGACCAATACCAAGAGTGTCTCTGAACATAAATATAATGAGAAAAACATAGTCACCCTATTTAAAAGGCACAACTTTAGAATCGAACATGGTTTAGTGGTACCAACACTGTTCAAGCTGCATTAGAAGGTAAGTTTGACCTAAGAATCTCTCTCTCTTACACGCACACAGACGCACGCTTGTGTTTGGCTTGATCAATATATATGTGTAGGTACAAATAGTATATGTGAGTATTCCAGATGCTTCTGAAATGTACGAAATACCATGGGGAAATTTAAAAATAAAGCAAACAACTAAGTTCTCCGAAGTATTAACTATCTGCATTTATGCTACAAAAAGTCACAGGTATAACCAAACAGAATGAACTGTTTTTTGGTGTGTTCTCTCAGCACTGCAGAACAAAGATTATGAAGCTCCAAATCGGATAGCCTGCATCCTGTTGACCCGACTGCACCATTGCTCTCATGCATGTTCACGTGTACGCGCAAGGCAAGTTCTGAAGAAAAACAATGAGACTGTATTTACACCCAACTCAGAGGGTGTGCTCCCCAAAAACCACAATAATGCCCCTTTCTGAGCTAGACACGAACGGGGAGAGAGGAGAAACGGCTCCTTTAAAATCACGTTCCCTCAATCCAAGTGTCAGCAACCAACTCTAACCTGCCTTTCACTTACGGCATGAGCTTCATCTTGCTTTTTATTAAGTCTTTTTCCCTCCCACCTATTCTATCAACTATATGTTACCAAATGAAAAGGCCAGCCCCATATTAGAAACAAACGCCAGCAAAGCAGTAAAAAACAAAAACATAAACCCAAATGGCAAAGTTATACAGACTTGTCTCTTTAAGCAGACAATTCAAAACAGGATAACCTGAACTATCTCTGTATAGTACATGTGCATCTTATAAAGGTCAAATATTTAATAGAAGGGACATCTGAAAGGCTCTCCAAAGAGAAGCAGAAGCCCTGATGTCTGGGTAGATGAAATCTATAAACATGATCAGATCAAAGAGACAGACTCAAAGTCTCTTCTCCCCTTCCCTTTTTCTCTCCCCACCACTCACAATTCAACCTCATGCCATCCACATTTTCAAAGAACCCCGAGAAGCGCATTCATCAGGATCCCCCCCGCCCCCGAAATCCATGAGGAGGAGAGAATACCTGAAACAGTGCCCCCCTGGGCAGGGCATTAAGTTTTCAAACTGTCACCCAATAAACAACGCATTCCCTCTCCTGGCAAAGGATCCCCGCGTTTTTACCTTTGTGTTCGCCGCAGCCTGTTCCCACTCCTCAAATGAGGCAAAGTAAAGTTTGAGAGCACAGTCCAAAAATTGGGGTCCGACATATCCATGCCTTTCTTGAATTCGCTGCGGGTTCAAGGCTATAGGATCAAAACGGGGAGGGGAAGATGAAGCTCCCAGTGGTCTATCTACTCACTCCCTGCAGAGGAGCGTGCTGCGACCTGGGATCTCGGGAGCACGTCGGAGACGCCAGAGAAGTGCCGTCCCAGTCTTTCATGAACACACAGCCATTGCTCCGGGGCTCAGGAAACTTATTTCCTCTCGGGTCTGCCCTCTCCTGGGCAGCCGTGGCCAGCTGTACACAGTAAGTACAGGAGTTGGGCCCTGCGTTCTGCTCAAAATGCTGTCTGTGTGCGATTCGGTCCAAGGTACTTTGTCATCTCTTTGGCAGATACCATTTGCAGCGCCCGCGGGGGGGGGCGGGGGAGGTCGGGGAAGACGACTATTTTAAGTCTGGTTCCGGGAGGCTGTTGCTTATCAGGAAACCATTCAACATCCGAACATGCCCAGTGTTGAGTTTCCTTTTGGTATCTACATACAAGGAAAAGAATTCCCATGGAAAAAGCTCCTCTTTTGCTCCCCCTCCCCCCCAAGGAAACTTACAAGCACTTTTACAAAATTGGCCTCCTGGCCCACTTGAGCGGGACACCTTTGTGTGGCCTCCCAGCCTGGCGCTGAGAGGGGGTGGGCTGCGGGGACCCCTCCCCACCCGCGGACACCCGAGGGGGAGCAGAGTGGGGCCTCATGGGAAAGGGAGCAGCGGCGACCTGGGTGGAAGCCCAGACCAGGGAGCCAGGACACCCAAGCATCTCCGCCTCTGCTGCGCGCCCCCCCCCCCCCCAAGCCCCAAATGGATCATCCCCCCAAAATAAATAAATAAATCCAGCTGCTCCAGGAGCGGTGAAGTGTGGGCTCACACACCTGAAGGCTAATCTGTGATTCACTGCAGAATGGGTCACCATGAAAATACTCCAAGGAAGTCAGTCATGACCTGCTGAGACGCTGTTTGTTGGGCAGGAAAACCACGCCAATGGGCTTCCACCCTCACCTCAGTAAACTACATTTATGAGTTACACGCAGTTGAATTACCACAGTGCACACCTGTTTGGCTTCAGACTGCAAGGACTTACCAAGAAAATGGCCAACCACCATGATTAAAGACACTGTCTGCATTTATTTACCAAATGCTAGGATTATTTCCCTTCCAAGTGCATTAGAGCTTGAATGGAAGGAATGAAGGGGAGGTTGAAGAGATGTCACAGTTATTCATTTTGAAGAAGGGCGTGGTATTCAAATAACTCCCCAAACTGACAAACCTTTGTACAAAAGTCTATAAAGGAAAAAAAAAGGAATTTAAATTAGCTGTCTTAAATCTGGTGTAATATGGCAAGAGATGCTACTCTTTTTAATTAAGCAAAAATAGCTTGTAAAAATGGTTTAGTTTATCCAGTAAATACTGGGAACAAACTTGCTAACAGAAATAGGGGGGTTACAAGAAGGGGTGGGGCAGCTGACAAGGAAGACAGGGTTACACAAAGGACAGGAGTCCACTTGGGGATCCTCTGTATCCAATTCTTGTAACCCACAGAAGTATTTCCACCCCAAGGACTCTAAGGATTTCTGATGACAATTCTTGTACAGGTCTTTCTTATGCATTATCTCCTCAAATGCTTACAGAGACTCCTCAGATCCTTGAAACCCACAAAGGTAGACAAATAAGGCAATATTTTCTCAATTTCACAAGTGACAAAATACACTTCACCAGATACTTATGGGCTTGGTCCAGTATTTTTGCCCCATACTAAGCCATTTATTCTTAGGAAAATGTAAGTATTTAAAAAGGCTGACAATCTCTGCCCATTTTCCCCATTCTTATGGGGTCCATGATAGGACCAACCTCTATGAGATTGACCTACATAACTGAGATGACATACATAAGCCCCTTCCAGCAGTGTCTGAAACACATTTCATATAAACGTTGGCAATACTAGTATGCAGAAGCTAAAAGAATACTATGCTGAGAGATGTAAGACTGGAACAGAGGGCTCCCTCCCTGCCCCCCAACACCCTCTACTTTTATGTGCTGGTCACACTGAATTAAATTGACTGTTTACTGCTGTCTTCCCTATTAGTCTGTTAGTTTCTCAAGGGTAAAATCATGTTTTATTGATCTTTGTATTTCCAAAATCTGACAGTTCCTGAGCTATAAAAGCATTTAATGAATGCTTTTTGAATGGAGATGCCTCAGATACTCAGGTATCTATTCTTTCTCTCAGGATGTCCTGAAATTATCAGTATTAGCAGGTCAGCTGATTTTCTCAAACAATCCTAAATTCTTAAGAACCCCATGAGGATATTTTTAAATTCTAAAGACTTTCTCTTATTGACTCACTTTTACCTACATTCTGTAACTGAAAACAGATGTTCTAACATTCCTCAGAAATGTCACATAGCTCTAAGAAATGTCATAACCAAATCCAATCCAAGGGAAATTCTTTGAATTCCCCCCATCCCTATCCCCAAAGGGAAGCCCAGGGAATCATTTTTGTGCTCACTTTTAGGTATCTGAGTTTAAGAGGAATAATTACATATCAGAAGCTTCCCAAAAAAGAACAATCAAGAAGGAGAAAGGGGACTTGTATGTGTACTATATGAATTATGGGTTGAAGGAACTCTGTGCTGAAGTGAAGAAGAGAAAATTTAGAGAACAAGTGAGAGAGGTCCCTAAATAGTGAAATAACTACTATGTGGAAGAACCTTTGGATCCAAAGGTGAAAACGGCTGAAACAAGGGTGTCTGAGCAGAGGTAACTTGAAGGAGATTAGGTGGGTGGGACTCAATTCTGGATGGTTTCAAGACCTGATAATTCTGTACCTCTGAACTCTAGTACTCTCTATGGTCCTTCTAGAAAAGCCCATGCATTTGGGCAGCACCTAAAATGGATAAATCAATGACAGAAAATATTTATTTTTTCTCTTGATTGAATGATGCATATCCTAACCTGTGGTCAGAAGATGTCATTACTATCTCCATTCTGTATATTTTGGGGAACCCATCATGCAGATTCTCAAAGGATGGGTAAGGAAGGACATGAGTATTTTTAGCTAGGTAACTTTATATGTTTTTTACACTTAGAGGGCTTGGGAGAATTTGGGTTGTATCCAAAATGATAAACTAAATATAGGTAAAGTAATGAGGATCCAGAAATGAACTAGTTAATACAGTGAAAGTGGCTGATATATTCCCACACTCATTTAAGATTAAGAGTAGGTGTGACTTGTCTTTTAACCTGTTTGACTTGCTTGGGGAACCTATGATTCAGAAGGTAATACAGTCGGTAAACATAAGAATTAAAACTGTCAGAACTACTGACATTTTCCTACAGATAAAATAATTATATTGGCAGAAACTAGAGTATAGTTTAGTTGCAATTGTGGTAAAACTCTGGCTATAGAACTAAGAGGGAATTGAGATTATTGGAAATGCTTAAGAGAATAGTTGGTCTAGGTCAATATACAGATATTTAGCAAGATTTTCTACTTATTGCACAACAACTAAGCTTACACAGCAATGGGCAAGCTTTGTGATCCTGGACGCTCATTCATTTAATCAGAATGTTATTATCTGACATTGCTTTTATGAGAAAGGTAAATAAGATTGAAAAACAAGCTTGCATGCTACTGAAATACTAGCTTAGGACTCAAAGAGTATTTCAGAAATGGGCAAGTTCTTCATTATGTACCCCCGTCCTACATATGAAAAAATCCAGATCCTTTCCACTGACTTCAACATTCTCTATTTATCACCCTCTGCCCCACTCAGTAGGGTTGCCCCCCATCCTACACAAAACAGTGTTAAATATCCCTGGAGCCTCGCCTTGAACTTAGACACCATGGGAGACTAAGTTTACTACTATAAGTGTGAGGCCTGAGAAGCTGTCAGCTCCCCTCTGGCCACAAGGCCATGTCCAATGAGAAGACGTTAAGGAAAGTGAGGGTTATATTGAGTTTCCAAACATATTCTACCTGATCTTGGCCTCATCTAGGGATTCTGCTAGAAATTAATGTTGATTTCCATATACCACCATCTTCAGAGCACCTACAAGTGACTGCATCCCTAAGGCTGTCCACACCGACAGGTCTACTTTGGTCACCTTCCAAATGCTGTCTTGAGAGGTTAAGGGTAGGAGGGCAAATACAAAATTGCCCATCTTGAATGAACAATCCTTGTAATCACTGTACATCTTGAGAAATAAGGTTTCAAGACTGGGCTAGAAATGTGAAGAAAGTTGTATAAATGGAGGCAGGTTGAAAGAAAGCTCTTCTAGTGTTATTATTAAACAATTTCTTTCTCTCACATTACTAAAATATAAAGGAAGATAAAAAGTTAAATAAAATTAACTTGTGAGATAGATCTGAATATTAAAAAACAAGAGATGAATAATTAAGGTTGTATCATCCTTGGAATATTAAAACTACTTTTTAAGTAATATCACAAGGTAGAGAGATTAAGATTTCTAGAGTGAATAGATTTAAAAAAATGAAACAAAGTAAAATAGATTTTTATTGCCCTGCTAATGAGGCTCAGTGGTTGAGCATTGACCTATGAATCAGGAAGGAAATCACAGTTTGATTCCCAGTCAGGGCACACACTTGGGTTGCAGCTCGATCCCCAGTAGGGGATGTGCAAGAGGCAGCCAATCATTGTTTCTATCTCTCTCTCCCTCTTCCTTCCTCTTTAAAATCAATACAAATATTTTTTAAAAAATTGATTTATATTTTTAAATCAGTTAAACACAGATGGGTTGAACAGAGAACTACATAATCTCCAAGAGCAGGTTGAAGGATAAGGTCCAAGACAGGAAAGGACAAGCCAAAGACTGGCCAAAATGGGGAGAGAATGTAACATTTTCCTCATGTATTCCCTGGATCCCGGGAGAATCAGAAGCTCAGAAAATGTAGCAAATAACCAATAACTTTACAAAATCTAAGAGGAGAGAACAGACAGATATGGGAAATGAAGTAATTTTCTCCCAAATGACTGACTCCTTGGCTTGTGTGATAGAGAAGAGCACAGAGCATGTGTGAAGGTGGCCCAGCATGTAGGACCAGGGAGGGTTTCATAATCACTGCTTCTAAGCATATCACCCCAGCACTCTATCCTCTGACTTTCAAGTAGGGGAAGGCCTTGGGAGAAGCCCCAGAGCTTAGTTTGACAGAATCCCACTCCCTGAAAGAGGAAATGGACAGAAAAGGTCTATCATCCTTACAGGGCTGGAGGGGTCATCCTGTAGGAAGGTGACACTGACAGCCAGCCAGAGAGGAATATCTCTTTCCATCTAAACCTGCCTTCTGAAAGGCCCATCCATTGACCACACTGAGCCCTGGCTTCCAATAGAGCTAAGCTATCCAATCATGGAGCCGAGATCAAGGCTTGGAGATCAGCACCCTCATCTGACAAATGGAGGGCTAACTGCTCTCTTGCTTTATGACCAAACTTGTTGCCATTTATTCTAGGCAGCCTTCCTGGGAGCCTCCTGATCCCCACTGGGTTAGGTATTCCTCCACTGGGCTCTGCTTGTTTGCAGATTAGTCCTCCTTGCAATGAGAGGCCCTTGAGGGCAGGGGCTGGATCTCCTTCATCTTTAAACCCTCAATACAAGCATTAGAAGGAATGTTAGGGCAAGGGAGAAAGGCTTTGCACAGGGTTAGAAAGATACCTGATAGCAATGTTAGGTCTAGAATCCTGATATTTTGAAGACACATGTTGAATATGTCTTCACTATATTTTTCTGTCTATTCCTCTTTGAGTTTCATGAGTCTGTTCCATTATCTATCTATGCTGCACCCGTTAGGCAGGTCTGTTATCTCAAATTTCAAAATCTCAGAAAATATAGATCACGTATATATAGCTGTATGTATACATGAATATGTATAAACTGGTTTGTAAGAAATACCAAATTTTTTTTGGCTGTAACAGTGACCCTCCGATATTAATAACTGCCTAAGATCTCAGTCTGGAGTGAACTTCAAGGACATGGTATTTCTTGTTCTAGAAGCTTAGGTCTAAGATAAATCATTTGTCATCCAGCTCCTGAGCATGAATTAACAAGACAATTATAAGAAGTGCCAATTTGTTTCAAGTGGGTCAGTGTAAGTGATATTAAGCCCTGTAGTAAGTACACTAAGACCTATCTGTAATACAGGATTAAGGTTAATTCATCAGTTCTTCTTTTTTGGGATATTTTTTCAGGTCATACATCTTAAGTTATGGGAAATTATCCCATTAAAATAAGAAGGAGAATTTCCATGAATGTACCATACAGGGAACATATGCAGATAGAGGTAGAAAGCATGTGCTTCCATAGCAATCAGAATTTTATTCCATGGTTAAAGTTTACTCAAATTATTACACAAATTGAGGACAATATGTCAGTGAAGACACAATATTTTAGCCAAGGAGTTCTCAAGCAAGCTTTAGTATCTCTATTAAGTTATGCCATTTTTATACCAACACAAAATTTAAGAAAAATATTAATTCATAGGAGAATTTTAAATATGGTAGGCATGAAAAGTGCTTAGTCTAACTATCATAGAAATGCAATTAAAGCATAAAACAGATATTATTACCCATTTAACTGGCAAAGATTAAAAAAAGACAATACTCAGTGCTAGCAAGAGTGCAAGGAGATAAGCTCTCTCTACCACTTTTCTGGAAAGCAACCTGGAGAATGAGAACACACATACCCAGATATATAACTCTAAATGTGTTGTGTGCATATATACATATACATCTAATACACACATGTATATATGTAGTATATACAGGTTGACATCCTAAGAGTCACACAAATATAATCAAGTATGTGCACAAAAATTTATGCATATGGAAATTAATCTCACAATTCCTTATAATAGCAAAATACTGGGGGAGGGGGGGAAATCCAAAGGTATAAAACAAGGACAATTGTTAATAAATAGCCAACAAATGAAATGATAAAACCAACAAAAGACCATTATGGTAGATAGAATAATATATTCTAAAGCTATCCAGCTTCTAAACCCTGGAACTTATGAATATGGTATCTTATATGTAAAAAGTAATTTTGCAGACATGATTAAATTAAGGATCTGGAGACCAGGAGGTTATCCTAGAAAACCTGGGTGGGCCCTAGATGTAATCATGGGTCTTAATACGAGGAAGCAGAAGAACAGTGGACAAGGGAAGAAGGCAATGTGACACTGAAGCAACATGCTGTCTGTGCTGCTGGCTTTGAAGATGGAGGAAGGGGCCCTGAGCCAAGGAATACAGCATGCAGCTCTGGAAGCTGAGAAACGCAAGAAAACCTCCATCCTAGGGTTGCTAAGGAGCTTAAGCCTGCTGAGACCTTGATGTTAGCCCAGGACAACTGATTGCACACTTCTGATCTCTAGAACTCTCAGAGAACAAAATATATGTTATTTTAAACAACTTCGTTTGTCATAATTTATTACAATAGTAATTTGTTACAGTGGCCATAGGAAATAAAGACAATGTTTTTAAAAATTATCTAATAAATGATGAATGCTTCTGAAATATGTTTAAAAAACAGAAAAAAGTGGAGCACTTCCATGATAATAAATTGTTTATAATATATGTGAGTTTAAAAGTTGAAACTAAAAGTATTTTTAGTGAACATCTATGAGTGTGGGATTATGGTTGATTTTATTCCTCTTTATACTTTTTATATTTTTTTATGACTCTATATTATTTTTAATTAAGATTGAAAACCTTAATTTCCAGAAGCCACACATCTGACTCTTTGTTTCATGACCTGAAAGTTCAAGTTCCTGATGATTTTTGAATACTTTTCAAGAGTTTATAAACTTATGAATACACAGTTTTACTCAGGCATTTTCATAAAATTTGATGGATAGTTTTTGACAAATAAAATAAAATGCATATATGCAAGCTATCCAAACCTTAGAAATAAATACTAAAAATGCTTTCAAAGTAATCTTTCCAACTCCCGGGAATTTTAAAATATAAAAATGAAAAAATATGTTTTCTACACATAAATCTTTACCTGTTTATGGCAACTAGGGAAATAGGTGTTTTTAAAGCTTACTGGGTTATAAATCTGTATGGTGGCTTGTTTTAGGTTGAATATATATGTTATTATTTATAGATTGGTCTGGCTGTACATTTTACCCAAGGAGTTTTGAATTTCAGACCTGCTTCACTCCATTGTACTGTACTTCTTTCTTCTTTCATTGCTCAGAAAAATCATGTACTTTTGAAAAGATCACTTTTCACATCAGCCAAATATGTATAAAGTAAAAAATGATGTGCTTAATTTCAAAACATTATATTAGCTATAATTTGGGATTACCTCTCCCCTCTCTACAATATACACAACCTTGTTATTTTCCATGAGGCTAGATAATTCAGACGTTACTGTCTTTGTTTAGCTATACTGTTAGGACTGAAAAGCAAAGACCAAGTTTCTGGCATCGACCAGAGAAATATTTCTTGAAGCAATGTATTGTCATACATGTCACAGATGACAACCATATTAAAGTTCATAGTTACCAGAAACTTAAAGAAAAAAGTTATTCCAGTCATTAGGAGTTATAATACTAGCCAATCATGCCATCCAATATAGTGGCAGATGGGTGATGGATTAATATCTATTGTGAAGAACTGTCTCTATAGGTGGCTCTTAGGAAATGAACTACATACAGAGTTACAAAGAATGCTGAAACACCAAGGATAAAGAAAAACAAGGCCAGATGACATTTACACAGCAGGCATAGAAAACTAAAGAGAGTAGAGCAATCCTTACTTAGAAGTGGCAGAAAAATACAGTAAACTATCGATTTTGCACACCTTGATTTAACAGACTTCGGATTTAACAGACAAAATGTTGGGTCCCTATGTCATATGTGAAAATTAATAACCCTGTTAATTTTTAAATGCTTTTACCCAAGATTTGCTTATAGTACTAAATTAACAGGGGTTTTTGTTGTTGTTATTAATTCACTATTTTTAACTAATTTTAGCAAATAGATCGCATGTTGGAAAAAACACTGTAGCAATTTCGCTGACATAAATAAATATTACATATCTACAACTATAGCCTACATATTTATATCCAAGAGTCACCGCGAGTAAACAATGTTTGGGGAATGATTAGCAGGTGATCACACCACATCTCCAGCCGTAATTGGTTCTGCTGTCTCAAGGCGTGACTCTCTCCAGCAGTTTTAACACATGTGGTCAATGTTCCACGTGCGCTAAGCCACACCCAGCGTGTGCATTTGTTTACTTGTGGTGACTTGTGAATGCACGCATTTACTAGACCTACTCAGTAGAAATTTAAAATTATGGTAATACACATAGAAAACTTTTCCATGAAATTATACTTTTCATACATACTTGATTTTAATTACACAAGCTAACTAATTTGTCAATTTTTTAACATACTCATTTGGAAAACCTACTTTATTATATAACAGATTTCCTGCTCTAACGGACACCCCCCTCGCCCAAATTAGACTATTATACCAAGGTTTTATTGTACACCAGTTTGGAAAATTAGATAAGAGAAAAAAAGTGAACTGGGGGAGTTTTTGCTGTATATAAGATGATAAAAGAACAAGTGGCCACACCCCGGCCACGCCTCCCTGACCTCTTGCCTGGATTGGCACCACACCCTTATGGCTCGCACCCAAACTGTTCTCCCACAGCTGCCCAGCTCCACTGTGTGCGGGCTGTGCAATCTCTTCACTCTCCCAGGAAACCCAGCTCATGGCACCCACTGTGCCAGCAATATTTCTTCAAGTATGGTGTCTTCCCTACCATCATTAAACTATCTGGAGTGCTTGTTAGAAATACAGACTAGGCGAGGCTTCTCCACACTGCTGATCCAGCTTTCCTGGGAGTGAAGCCCAAGAATCTGCATTCTACCGAAATGCCCAGGGTATCCTTATGCACACTAAAGTATGGGAGGTTTTTCACAGGAAAATCAAAACCTCTTCAAAGAGAACACTTTCTGATGGAATCCCTTGTTCTCTCTCCTTCCTCATCCTTTGACACACCTCCTTGTGGTTTATGCTCCAATAGTAATAAATTACGCACTTGTCAAAAGTATCGAATGACTTTAAGATCCTCGGACACAGTAGCTGGGCCACACCTCATTGCCTTTGCACACCCTGTTCCCTGTTTCTAGAATTCCCACCTCCTTTGCCTGCAAAACTTCTGTTCATCTTTCACATGTGAGGTGGAAGGTCAACTCTCCAGCAAAGTCTGCCTGACTTTCTCTTGCAAGTACAAGTGTTTTCTCTCCTGAATCTCCAATGAGTTTCAGGCATGCCCATGCCTCTTGTATAGCAGTCATTCTCCAGTAGCCCCATGGGGTACTTATGGGTCCAATTCTCCACTAGGCTTTGAGCTCTCGGAGTGCAAGGACAATTTCTATTCATCTGTGTTTGCCTCAAAATACAGAGCAGAAACTCAGCAGAATGTATGGATGCACATCCATTCTTTTCAAGGGTTAGTTAAAAACAAACAAACAAACACGGTTATTTTTGTATTTTTCCAGCTTTTACATACAAGACCCAGGGGGAGATGCCTCTGAAACCACACTGCTTTTGTCAATTGGTTGGATGCATTTTCTTTTAAAGCACTGTCATTATTGATGATCTTCGTGATGATTAAGAAAAAGGATAATAAAAACGCAAGCCTATGATTTTTAGGCAGATTTTAATGGTTCATTAAGAAATGAACCTAAAACACTACTAGCTTTTTACTTTCCTTCACAACAAGTATGGCTGAAGTAAAGCGTTACCTTGTTTCCTCTGTAAAAAGGACTGAAAACAGGAACTAGGGCAGGGTGACCTTTTTCCAAGGTTGGAAACTAAGTCCTACTGGGGACATGACTGACAAGCCCCACACTGCAGGGAACACATGAGAATTGAGAGGGCCACAGCAGGAGTGCTCCATGTTTGTGATCTGCAGATTACCGCCTCCCAACCCTGGGCTCAGGGCTCAGATATGCCAGCTTCCACAACAAAACCTTCTACCCCATTTAGGAAGAACTGCAAAAGTGAACAGCCAGCCAATGTGAGCGATGTTTGACAATCAGCCTCCTCTGTCCGTCTCCCCGCCTAAGACCTCTCTTCTCTTTGGCAGATGCCCATTCCTACTTCTTGCTCTTGCTCTTATTCTGTAGCCAACCAATCTGAGTTTAGTGGATGATGCTAAGCATTAGAACATGGAGACGGGCTTCCCAAAGAGTGGTGGCCTGAAAACAGAAGTGGAAATGCAAAACCTTGCAGTGGAACGACTGTCAGGACCAGGTGTTGATACTACTGTCTTTTGTATTTTCTACCCAGGCATCAAAAGTAGATGACTTATTTACGAATTATAAAGACACCAAAAATAATCATTATAGATTATACTAGGAGGGGGGGTCCCTCAGCCCGGCCTGCCCCCTCTCACAATCCAGGAGCCCTCAGGGGCGGGAGGCGACCCAGCGAGCTGGGGAAGCTGACGCCCCATCACATCTCTGCTGCTGCCACTGCTGGAAGTGCAAGCCTCAGCCAGCCCTGGTTACCTGAGCCTTGGGCCGGCCCTGGGTGGCTGGGAAGCCACCATCCGAGGCTTGCCTGCACCTCAGGCCGGCCCTGGGCAGCTGGGAGGCTGAGGGGACTGGGTGACTCCGGAGGCAGGAGCGCTGGCAGGGCTGAGGGGACTGGGTGCCACCATCTTGTGGCTGTGGGCGCCACCATCTTTGAGGGCATGGCAGTCAATTAACATATTCCCACCTTATTGGCTGTTGGTGCCACCATATTTGAGGGCGGGGCAACAATTAGCATATTCCCTCCTTATTGGCTGTGGGCGCCACCATCTTTGTGACAGCGTGAGGGTCAATTAGCATATTCCATCTTTATTAGATAGTATAATAGCATGGTAATGTTACATTAAAAACATAAAAACGTATAGCTATGGTATGATTACAAGCATATAAAATCATATATGTGTAAAGATGAATAGACAGAACTTCATTTAAACTGGAGTTGTCCTGTAGTGGGAGCTCTCACACCCTACCACTCATTGTCAATTACCTCAAGCAGGAAGAGAGGTACTTTCCATCTCCAATAGGAATGTTTTACTACTCTATTACTCCAGTGGGAAGAAGGAGGATCTTTTCCAACCCAGCAACCTCTCAGCCAATGAAAGACTGTTACAACTCAGCCAATAAAAAGCCACAACACTTCAAACTCCCACTTTCCTCTGATGGACTCTGTTTATAAAGCTGTCCCCTCCACCCCCCCCACCCCACCCCCCCATCTAACTATCTAACTATCCCCTTTCCTCTATGAAAACATATTTCTCTCTCCTTTGCTCTCTGGATTTGCACATAGATCACCCAAATCGTAATTCTTTGTGGTTCTGAATAAACCCATTTTGCTAGAGAAATATCTGGCTATTTGTTTGAGATCAACATATGCATATAGAAAATTTATAGGCACCCTGAAAACAATTCAACCTAAGTGATTTACTTTACTCTTTCATTTCTGCTATTGTTGTTTTAATATATATCATAGCACATTATATATTTTAACAGTTATTTCCTGATCTTTGGTAACTTGCTCCATGATGATATCCATTTGACTTGCTGCCAATTTGTCTTCCCTGAAGCAATTCCAACTACCTTCAAACAACACCACTTCATACAGAAATACACAGAAAAATATGGGAGGATCCAGGCTGTAGATGGGGGCTCAGGGAGGGACAACCTACAATTGTTCAGAAACACTAAATGATAAATTGCCAGGGGCTAAAAGATAAACATAATCATCACTGAATACTTGGGTGGCATTTGACATTCTCAAAGTCCTCTCTCTCCCTTGGAAAATAACCACTTCTTCTATTTATCTTTTGTCATTGCCTAGTACACCACAGCTTTGAAACAGTACTGTAGAATTCATGGCTGAAAGATTCCATCAGAGCTTCTACCCCAGAAACGGGAGCAGATACATTTCAGTGAGCGTCCAGGTATCTTTAGGGTAGCTAAAACTCGAGGGGTTATTTGTCACTTTCAGCTACACTGGGGAACAAATCCTGCTGCATGTAATTTTCATAATAATTGGAGAGCTCTGGCCCAGTCTCCCAAATCACAAAGGTTATTTTAGTATGTGTTTGCAAAATCTAAGACAGGTAATACCCACCAGCCAACATGTGATCTATGGTTTGAGCCTATTGGTTAACATAAGTATTGAAACAAGAACAATTTGGAGGGAAAGGGGAAACGAAGTCTTTGTGATGTCTCATAAATTTGAGCCATGCAATAAATTACTGACTTTTTCAATGTACTACTTCCAAGAGAATCAAAGAACAAGTGGGAAATAATAAACGGATGAATAGACCAGAGTATACAACTGAAACAGCTACTTTTTATAAAGGAATAATAAGTTTCAGAATAATATCTATGCCTAGAGTCTGCAACAGGCCTTCTTCTGTCCCACTCGCTACCTCAGAGTAGATTAGGGCGTAATTGCATCTTTGAGTAAAGTCAGAATTTAAGGTCCTATATTTCAGTCATGTCTGAGACACTTCCACTGACACAATTCTGAATCTTGATTATTTTTACTTTTCATTCAAAGAATCAGCATTTCAGGAAATAACTAAAATTGGAACATGCTATTTTCCTAGAAAAAGCCCAATAAAATTTAAAAACTTTGCTTGCCCCCAAGGAAATCACAAATCTTCCTGTTGAGCAAAGTTTCCAGATTGTAGGAAACTCTAGAATCGATTCATATCTAGAAGTGTGCAAGATTAGTTAGGTAACAACAAAAAAACCTCAGAGAGAAAAATGGCCAGATAAATGTATCACCCACTGAGAGATGCAGTAACATACAATGGTTGTGGTCCTATGGCTCTTTAGATTTGGGTATGAAAACTGACTTCATAAATAGGATATAGTTCTAATTAAAGTTTATAATTGACATCAGTTGCTAAGGCCATATAAAATATATTTTTATTTCTTTGGTAAAGAGAATAAGCAAATCACGAGTAATGAATTTCACCTTATGAAATTATTTTGACTTCTTATCACACTGAACCTTCCATCGAGTTGTCAACAACTGGCAAGCCCTAAGTCTGAATTCACATCTGCACTTCCCTCTGAAACCTGTGTGGGCTTGCAGGAGAGCAATGCCCTCAGGGAGAGGTCTGGGCTGAAGCTACAAAACCAAAATTCTCAGTGCGTATACATACATATAGTCTTTGACTATTCTGGCATTGATACAGCTTTTAAAAATTAATGAAAATGAGACATGGAATACAAATAACATTTAAAAAGGGAGATTTAAGCTAGATGGTCTAAAAATTATTTTATGTTTGAACTAAAAAAGTTATTTATTTATTCTAGAAAAATGTTTCCTTCTTCCCTGAGAAAACTGTTCCCTAGTATGAATATGTGTTTAATTGCAGATTCTTGGGAACTCCCTTTAAAATGTATCTGAAAGTATATTTCTTTCCTTAAAGAGCTGGTTTCAAAATGTCAGTGGTGGGGGGAGGGGAGGTGGGAATAACACTGTACCATGGGAAATAGCATTTTTCACAGGAATACACGTGTGTGCCAACATGAGTTTTGGCCAAACACACACAGGTACTGCTCTTGTGCCTCTGTTCCCAAATGCCACAGACTCTGCCCCATTTGTCTGAATAATTCTGGGCTGTCACATACTTCAGTGAGACAGTGAGAATGTCAACTGATCAATGACAGGGCAAAATCACTCTGAAGACAAACAGCTCTCCCCAGATGTTCTATAATGTTACTATTTTTGAAGTCTTGAGAGAATAACAGGCTTCCTAAAGGAAAAATAAGCAGTCTGAACCAGACTACGCCTAAGGAGAGGTAAGGAGAGACAGTCATGGTTACAAGGTGCTTCTGAGGATGGGAGAAGAGGCAGAATTCAGGGCCATATAAAATGTCAAGGTTCTTGGAACCCGTGCCTTTGGGAGCCCCATCTGACAGATGGTCAAACATGAGCACATCCCACATTAAACTTTTTTCCTATTAAATGTGTACTTTATATTTTTGCTTCATATGTAAGCAGTCATCACACATACTTGGAAATCCTCATGAAGTGCAAGGATCTAAAATAGAAGTTGTTTTCAAATATTACACTTCCATTATGGATAGATGTAACGATTAATGAAGTTGTTATGTTTAAAGACAAATATCTTATTTTCTCAAACAAAACTGTAGCCACAGCCTGATTTCAGACATGTTCAAAGGTAAAAAAAATACATGCTTTATTTAAAATACAGTATAGATTTTCATTCTGCAGTTTTCTTTTTTGTATTTTTTTTTAGCTAAAATATCTTTCCACTTTGCAGATTCAAATCTGTCATAATTCTATGAATGTCTCTTCATTATTGGGAAAATGGGTATGTATGAATAGTAAATATCACACAGTGGTTGAGAACATAGATTAGAGCCACTGCCTGGGTTTTTAATTACAGCATTAACACTAATTAGTTCTGTGATCTTGGGTGAGTTATTAATGTCTAAGTGCCTTAGTTTCCTGTTCTGAAAAATGAAAATAAGAGGTTTTACCTCATAGGACAGTTGTCAGGAATGTTAGTATTTCTTAAGTGTTGAGAATAGTGCCTGATAACCTAGAAAGTATTACTTGTGCTGTTCTTTCAAACCCAATGGATGAAATGATTCTGGAAAAATAACCCACTTTCCCCAGCAAAACTGTCTTGAAGGAATTGGATGGACCCCACATTTAGGGCAGACATATCCATACACCAAGTCCTAGACCAAAGCCCTTAATCCTGCCTCTTCCTTCCCAGAGATTCTTCTACAGTACAGGGGCAGGGATGATCCCAATGCTAAAGATAACCCCCTTCCAGGTTAAGGGTCAATGAGGAGGCAAAGGATTGGAGAGATTAAACACCTCTCCCCAGAATAAATACTAGTGTCACTTCCCTCTAGTGGCTGAGATATGCAGTTACAACTCCCACAGGCAACCATAATTCTTTAGGTCTGTTGTACTGGAAATAATTCAGAGAACAGTCAACTTAAGTGAAAAGTCAATTTTAAGCCAGTTGGCACAGAATAACAAACCATTGAGGTTTCTGTTTTTAAAATAAAGCAATATTAAACATGTACGCACTGTGATAATTATTAACCTTAGCGTCACAAAAAGAGCAATGTTAATTAAATGTAACCCCACTGTAAGTATTTAATGCCTACTTCCATGTCCTCCAAGTACAGTCAGTGCAATCCACATGATAAATAGCCTTCCTTCCCCTAAGTTTTTTAATGGATGGGGCTCATTAGTTTACATAATCGTCTCTAAAACTAGGACAGTACTCCCACTGTCGCTCTGCAGTAAAATATTAATCCTACCAAACCAAATATTTGACATGATCCATTGGAGTGTTTTCCTTAAAACATCTAACTTCTCAGGGGTATGGGAGACAGAAACAGAAGAAGAAGAAATACCATCTCTTTTACTACACTTGGTTACATATGGAATATATAACAAAGAAACTATATCTTCCGTAAGAGTATTGAAATTATTTTCTTAGCAATTTATGTCCTCCTCCATTTCAGCCACTCGGGCATCCAGCTCTTCTGAAAGGTTCTGATTTTAAAAACACACTGCACATGATTTATCAGTATATACTATGTGCTGTAAAATACACTGTGGGCTTTAACAAAACATGTGACTTATTGTTCATTTATAAATTCACTTAAGGCTAAAAAAAAGTCACCTACAAGACAGAAGATCTTCCTAAACTAAGGCTCTCTTATCTTTTTTCACATAAACTTTATACACACATATATACACATGTAACTTAAAAAACCTCTTATAAAATACACCCACTAAAGAGTGTATTTTATTCTTTCATGCTATTAAATATACAAAAGTCAATAAATATTTTCTGCTGGGAAGGGGGGCAGAAGGGGAAGAAGGGGATATATCTGTAATATTATCAACAATAAAAAGTATATTTTTTTTTAAAAAAAAGAAAGAAAACAAAAAAGAAAAGAAGTATTTTTCTAGCATATGAAGAATCTAGTAAATCTACATAATTTCATACTTAGGATATTAGAGGTATATAAGTACACACATGCATATTAATGTTTGTGTGAAACAAAATAGATAAGGAAGAATATCAGTTTTAGACAGTTTATTTGATGTGGTGGCAATTCATTGAAGGGGATGAAGTTCTCTCAGCCTTTGGACACACAGGGCTAGAAATAAGCAGAGGAAAAGACAGAATGACATCTATATTTACAAATTTTCTATAATAAAGATGAATTATTTCTCTGTTTAAAAACCTATGCTCTGTAGAGAGCGCCTGGGAAGGCACATGGGCATTCTTCCTTAATAATTGTCATCTGAACCCAAGGAGACAGGCAAAGCCGCATCTTGGCTATACATCTTACCAAAAAGGCAGATGTGTTCTCAGCATTGACTCTTATCTTTGCCCAGGTGTAGGGAAGTGGGTTTTGATATGGAAATCCAGTCAAGCACCAGGAATGCAAGAATGCAAATAATCTCCTTTGTCTTGACTTTTGGTGAAACTTCCTGGTATTTGGGGGTATAAAATAAACACGCTGCATCGGCTCTGGGTCACTGTGTCTCCATCAGAAGAGGGCAGCGGTCCACCCAGCCCCAGCTTTTCTTTCTATCTTTGTGTCTTGTCTCTTTTATTTCTCAATCCCCAGCCACCTATACTCAGGAATTGGACCCGCTCTCTAGCCTCGCTGGACGCAGAAAAGAGAAATATTACAATGCTCTCCACAAGACTAAACATATTATTACCATATGACCCAGCAATTGCGCTTCTTGGAATTTACACTAAGGACCTGGAACTTATGTCCACACAAAAACCTGCATGCAGATGCTTAGAGCAGCTATATTCATAATTGCCGAAACGTGGAAGCAACTAAGATGTCTTTCATTGGTGAATGGATAAACTGGGGTACACCCAGACAAAGAAATACTACTTAGTGCTAAAAAGAAGTGAACTATCAGGCTATGAAAAGCCAAGAAGGAATCTTAAATGCATATTACTAAGTGAAAGGAGCCAATCTGATGAAGCTATGTACTGTATAATTCCAACCAAATGACCTTCTGGGAAAGGCAAAACCATGGAGACAGTAAAAAGACTGGTGGTTCCCAGGGGTTCAAGGTGGAGGGAAGGATGGATAGGCAGGGTGCAGAGGATTTTTAGGGCAGTGAAAATACTCTGTATGACAGCATAATGATGAATACATGTCATTATACATTTGTTAAAGCCCACAGAATGTACAACACCAAGAGTAAAGCCTAATGTAGACTATGGACTTTGAGTGAGAATAATGTGTGAATGAAGATTTATCCATTGTAACCAAAGTACCACTCTGGTGGGAAATGCTGAGAATGGGGCAGGCTATGCCACATTTATGGGGACAGTGGTATATGGTATATGTGGTAAATCTCTATCTTCTTAATTTTGCTGGAAACCTAACACTGCTCTAAAAATTAAGGTAATTTTAAAAGGTTGTATGTTCTTTAAAAAAAATAACTATATTTTTAAGCCAAAGGAAGTATGTAATGACTGATAAATTATCCTTAAACACACACACACAAAATAAACAAACAAACAAAAAAACAACAACAAACAAACCTATGATCACTCCTGCCTACAGAAATAAAGCCCTGCTTGGTCCCAGCCTCCCTGTCCAGCCTCCTCAGCATTTCACACGTGTCCCTTCGGTTAAGTCCCCACCACTGTGCTCACTGAGCAGAGTTCACAGGGCTCCTCTCTGTTTGCTGCAACCACATCATGTGCCCTCAGACTGGCCGTACCTTCACCTGCTGTGCTCTCTGCCCAGGAGGGGCTGCTTCCTGGTTGACATCTTTTCATCCTACAGGCAACTAGCATCTCCCCTGTTGGAACTAAATCAGACAGAATTAATCCGCTCTCTCCTTTTCTGTTATTGTATTACAGTTAACTGTTTTCACGTCCATCTTCCCTGAGGGAAGGTCATGGGTCACCATCTGGGCAGCCTGGCCTCTACTGTGGGGTCATCATTGGCAATCAATACATGTTTGTAAGATGAACGAGTGGTTCTACAATGTCAGATCTCTTTTAGAGGTAGGCGGTGTGCAAGGAATAGTGAAGCCCAGGTTTCCACCGTCAATGTGCTGCTTATTGGAGTTTTCACTATTGTGTTAAATACATTCCTCATCCCCCCCACCCCCGCCAACTGAATTGTTTCTGTTCCCCTTCCCACCTCCACACCCTCATTCCACCTACCGAAATCTTATCCTTCGTCCCAGCCTACTTTAATGGTACCTCCCTAAAGGCCTTTTACCTACACAGACATGCTACTGGTGGGAGGAAGAGAACTAGATAAACTTTTAAAATCACTCCAGGCCTACTGCTCACATAAGGTTGGCCCGTAAGATAAACCTGGTTTGGCCACAGGGAAGACAAACACCTTGGAAAGGACAGTTGTGAGGTCTCTTCCAATTTTCCAGGAGAATCTAGAGCCCCTCAAGCTGGAAGTAATTAAGAGGATGGTCAACGTAAGTGAAAATAAAGTATCATGCCCTAGCTGGTTTTACTCAGTGGATAGAGCATCAGCCTGCAGACTGAAGGGTCCCAGGTTCGATTCCAGTCAAGGGCACATGCCCAGGTTGTGGGACATGTAGGAGGCAACCAATCACTGATTCTCATCATTGATGTTTCTATCTCTCTCTCTCCTTCTCCCTCTCTGAAATCAATAAAAATATATTTTACAAAAAGAAAATAAAGTATCACAAGGGCCTTTGTCCTTTATCAAGTGTTTCTTCTAGCACCTGCATTATTCTACCCCCCACCCACCTCCTTCTCCCCACCCCCACCCCCAGCCTAATTCCATGGCTTATGCACAGATCAGCACTGACCTCTCAGCATTGTTCTGCACAGGGGAACGCTCTCCTGCTTGAAACTTGCTTTCACTTCTGTGAAACCGCTTGCCTGGTTTTCCTTCTACTCCCTGGCCACATCTCCTCCAGGCCTTCAGCCTGACATCTGTATTTGTGGTATCTCAGAGTCTTTCTGGGAGCCACTTCTCACTAGCTCATTTCATACAGACACCTGGCTGTATGTACCACCTACTTGCCTACAAATCTCACATTTGCTTCTCCAGACTAACCTTTCTTTGGAATTCCAGACTCCGCACGGGTATCATACAGGCATCTCAAATTTAACATGAACAAAACCACACTCTTGATATTCTCCACAAGCTGCTCTTCCCCAAGTCTTCCCCACCTTGGGAAACAGACCCACCATCTACTCTGTTTCTCCAGCCCACAGTCTAGGTGTTGACCTTGAAGGGGTTTCCCTGGAACCCCCTCCTGCAACTCATTCCCTGGTGAGTCCAGCTGGGCATCCTCCTTTCAGAATACCGCCCTCATCATTTACCTATGGTCCAGCCACCATTACCTCTCATCTAGACTACTTCCTAAACCTCTAAACTGAATTTAATGCATCTACTACAAAAGCGGTGAGAGGAAACTTTAAAAATGCAAATCATATGTTATTGCCCCATTTCAAAACCTCCAGTGCTTCCCCATCGGGCTTAGGGAAAAGCTCATTCCAGACTCAAACTTCAGACCTGGCCCTGCCCAGCTCCCACCTCATTCTCACACTTTCCCCTTGCCCATGCCTGTCTTCTTTAGGCCGCTCTTTCTCCTGGATGACTTTGCTCAGGTATTCTCCTGGCTGTCTTCCTCTGTTCCTTCAGGTCCAACTCGCATGCCATGCCACTCCCTCTGAGGGAAAGAAGCCACCAGACCAATGTGCTTAATTTCTCTGCATATCACTTGCTACCCTCTGGTGTTTTTGTTATTCTTATGGTAGGTCTGCTTTCCCCCTCCTCCCATCCCCCACCAGGACATAAGCTACATGAGAGCGGAAACATTCTCCATCCTGGTCATTGCTATATCCTCAGGGACTAGACACAGCCTTGTGAGTAGTTGATACTCAAATTGAATGAGGGTTGTATGAACAAAGGTCAGGCCCAACATTTGTGTCTCCCTGTGTATTCCTCAACACTTTTGGTCAAAAGACTTTGAGATGCATGGTCCAGGATCTCTCTGTCCTCTCTCTCTTTATATGTAATAATATTCCAGACTCCATGTTCCATACTCTGATGTTGTAGGATACATCGTTGTACTTTTCCAGAATCTCTATCTTTAATTAGACTGCATGGAAGGTATGCCATTGGAACAGACCCTCTGACAATGTGGAACAGACCCTCTGACAATGTCACATTACATAAGCAAATAACCCCAAGCCCCCTCCTCATCGACAGCTTGATAGAAACTGGGCCTGGTACTCAGTCATCCTCGATACTGAAAGATATGTATTAGCAACCCCATTATGTAGATAAGGAAAACGGAGGCTCAGAGATACTATGAAACTAGCCCCAAGACCCTTAAAGCAAGTGGCAAAGCCACGCGTGCCTAGATATATTTAACTGAATAACTGTCTATTCACCTTTAAATTAGCACCCCAAATCCCATCTTCTGTCAAAATCCCAAGCCAGAGTCGCACATTCGGATTTCCGGAACAGAGCTAACTAGCAGCCATCTGTGACCATGGAGGAGAAGCCCCACAAAGATAGCTGACATCAACTAATGTCTCCAGAACTACACTCTGCCACAATTTTACATGAGGTCTCAGCCACAGGTGCTGCCATTTGTAATGGCGCTGGTGACATTTCAGATCCTCCTAATGAAGAAGCTACACGTCGTTGCTGAGAGCATAAGAAATGCTCACTGGCAGCCAAGGGCTGGAACTTTAAACTGTCCAGCCACCCCTGAGAAGGGAAATCGACTACACAGTCAAAGCAATACTCACCCCTGAGCTCCTTAAATAAACACACTACATGAGTGCTAAATCAAAACGATAACTCTCTGATCAATGGGGTAGCATTCCCTGATACACAGTTTAGTGTACTTTAGATTGATATTGAAACTAAATTTAACTAGACAATGAACCCTAAGGAGCTGAGCAAATTAATCACCAGCAAAAGGGCACCACACTACAACACTGGCAACTCCTTGGAAGAAATTGCAGATAGGCATTTTAATGAGGGAGAAAATATGAGCAAACATAACTGCAGTCCAATCATCATTTCCTATCGGAGGGAAAGGACAGTAACTGACGTGCTGATATCAGCCGCCAAAATGTCAGTGAGGAGAACAAAAGGCTGAAAGAGCAAGATGCTGTTTCCAAAGCCGAGACAGCCCAGGTTTGGGCTTAAGCTGCAGCATGACGTTCTCAAGGGAAACATGAGTTTTGTTTCTAATGTCAGCTCTTTAGGTGATTTTTATTGATGTCATTTTTTTAGAACTTGCTAGTTTTCCCTGACTACCAACAGGAGATTCCAACAGATTGTCATGATGGCTGCAGATACATATACTTTGATAAATAACGAAAATTTCCTGTCATCCTTAAATGCTCTTTTATGACATAATTTTCCTTCCTATGCAGGTAACTGTGTCCAGACAATTCATATATCACTCGATTACATTTCTGAGTGACCCTCCATACCACCTGAGATTATTTACCAAATAATTACAGTGCTCCCCCTTATCTTTGGGGGAAGCATTCCAAGATCCCCAGTGGACACCTGAAATGATGGACAGTACCAAACCTATATAAACTATGTTTTCTCCTGTATATACATATCCATGAAAAAGTTAAATTTATAAATTAGGCACAGTAGGAGATTAATAACAACAATAATAAAATAGACCAATTATAACAACATAATAATAAAAGTTATTTGAATGTGGCCTCTCTCTCACAATATTTCATTGTACTGCGCATACAGCATGGACACATTGGACAAAAGGATGATTCATGTCCCAGACAGGATGGAGTGGATGGCGTGAGATTTCATCATGCTACTTAGAACAACATGTAATTGAAAATCTATGACTTGTTTATTTTTGGAATTTTCCATTTCATATTTTTGGGCAGCAGTTGACTGCAGGTAACTGAAACATTAGAAAGTGAGACTGTGGATAAGTGGGGATTACTGTATTAGAATCAATTCCAGTCTCCTTAAAGTAAAGAAAAATGGAGAAGTTAAAGATGAGTGAGTACAGACACACACATGCACGCACGCGCACACAAACTGAAGCCATGATTCAGGATGGAATAAGGCTGAGGATGTTAAAGGAAAAGGAAGTTATCACCCACAGAAAGCTCAGATGAGCAAGGCCATCACACTAGAGATGCTGGGTCCTGGCTTTGCCACTTTCTAGTTTGTGACACCCTGGATAAGTAACTTCATCTCTGTAAACCCTCATTTCCTCACCCATAAAATGGGAACCACATGCTGAATAACTACATCTTCTACCTACTCCCGCAATGTGGAGGCCTCACACCCTCACGCATTATATAGAAATGAATGATGGGATGAAGTTCCAATAAGTAAACAGGAAGAATGACCTCATTGGGCTTTAATGAGGAACCAGTTCGAGTTTGTGAGATGTGTCCCTAAACTGGGGAGCATTTACAATTACTGAGCCAGACTGATCTTGGCAGACAGGCTGCATTTTTAATGCTTCTTCAGAAGCAATACCACTGCACCATGCTCAGAATCAAAGTGGGTCAGAGATTCTCTTGAAAAATGCAATCACGAAATTAAGTGGAGCACAAATAAAGCTGATCCCAGCCTTCCTTATCTCTCAACTACCCAAATCAATTTATAGGGCGATGAAATGCATGGTCCCCAGAGATAACAAACTAGGACTTTGTTTTCTCAAAAGCACCTGAAGCTTCTGGACAATTTCTGCAAAACAAATTCAATGCAACTATGCCAATTTCAGAACACAATTTCCATTGGCAAATCTATCCCCATCCTTACCCCTGCCATAACCACAGTAAGTACTGCTGACGACGCATACAGGTTTTGTTTTTGTTTTTTGCCACTAAGCTCCCTCAGAATCCTTCTCAACACAGACTTCTGAGTGGATCTTACAAAAGAGTAGTTGGAAAGAAGTATCTGTTATTAGCCATCCCTGAGAATAGAGAAACGAGCAACGGACTTATGGTCGAATGGCTTTCCAAAATGAAGATTTCTACGTTAGGCGGGTAATTTCCAATAAATAAAAGCATCAATATTAAATAATTTCTTTCATCAAATCAATATATTCTAGCTAACAATTTGCAAGTACCTGACAGTGGAAGCCTTAGAAGGAAGCAATGCTACGCAAAGTCACACATTCTATTTTATCATGAGGTAACGTGGGAATGACAACAGATTACAAAATTCTGCCTTTAAAGTTTTTGTGCCCAAATGATCTCTCCCATAGGTAAATGCAAAGAGCTTTGGAACTTGGGTCCAGCGCTATTTTATTTTTTTTTCTTTAGCATGGTTCTCATTCTTTCTTGAGAAAAGAACAGTGGGCTGGCTAACAGCCACCCCTGCAGTCCACCTCCACAAGACAGAGACTTTTGCTACTGCTAGAATTTCTCAGGCTCCTTGCTGGCATCATAAGTGGAAGAGGTTCTTCTGTCTGGTTTCTGGGGCATCACTAGGGGGCCTGGAGGCTGTGGGCCCAAACTGGAACTTCAGGCTATTCAGGTGTTTCTCCAATCAGAGCACTGGGCTTACTCCCCAGCTAAATGGACTCCAGAAAGCTCAGTTGCAGGTTGCAGCTGCACACGCCTCCTCAAGGCTCGCCCCTGTTCCCTGGACTGGAAAATGTTCACTGTTTATCCTTCGTCTAGACACAAGCCACAAGAATAATGAGCAAGGTGGACTTTGCAGAGCATGTGCCTCCCACTCTCTATTTGAAAGAGGCCTTAGTGTCACTGTTGCTACCTCCCACACCTTCATCCACATTATACCGACGTCCTGGAAACTTCTCCATTCTGGGACTGCATCGCCAGCAGCATGCTGGATGCTGCCACTCGGCCATTATGCCAGCAAGTTCAGATTGGACATTTCCAAACATAATTCAAATCGTTATCTCCCAAACTGATTTTTCTCCAACTTCCCTATTTGTCTCTGAGATACTGCGATTCCTCTGATCTATACAACACCTCCCATCCCCCAGCAGGCCCTGTGGACTCGTCTTTCCAGCATCCTTCACAATCTTCCTTCTCCTTCTCTGCCATCTTCCCAGTTCTGTTCTTTACTGTTGCTCTTCTGCACTTCGCTTCTCTCCACTCTATGCACACTATGTTTCTCCAATTCTTGCTAAAACGACCATTTTCCTGGTTTAAAACCTCAGACATGTCCCACACTGAAAAATAAAACCCCAAGGCTTTAGACTGGCTTGTGAGAGTTTGCTCCCCACCTTTCTTTTCCAGGAAAACCCCCTCTACCTACAGCCTAATGTTACTGACGCTCCCGGGAAGCTCGCTCCTCCCCACCCCTGAACATGTCCCATCATTCCTTTCTTCCCTACCCATCTGCTCATCACTGCTGGCTTTCCTTCCTCCTCTCACTTACTTTGCCCCTAATCACCCTTCATAGTCCAATTCAAATTCTGCTTTTAAGTACCCAATCCTCTGGTTTTACCATTTTGTAGCCTTCCTAATAGAACCTTTACAATGTATTTTTTCAGGTAGCCGGGCCTAACCAAATGGTTACTTACAACAAGAACATCAGAACACCTTTTCTTCTGGATACCTCCACGCGTTAGTAGAGCAAACCAACGGGAGTTGGTTGTATTCGCTGACAGTTATGCTCCAATTTACAAATAGTTTTCGGATGATTTTCTAAGGAGACTGACTGTTACACAGTAAAGAAGAATGGGCACATTTTAGGTCTTGCCTTTTTTGGGTACATTACTCTCATAACCACAACTCACCCAAGGGCCACCAACCCTGAACGCTCTTAAGAAACTCTATACTTTTTAGAGGGAAAAGGAGAATAAGGAATTCATTTTACTTCACTGGAAAGACTGTTTCTGATTTCAATACTGTGTTAAAATGATCACAATAATTTCAAAATATATCCTCTCATATTCATTCATAACCAAACTCAAACTTGTGCATATTATAAAATAGTACCTCAAAATAAAGCAAGCAATATAATTTTATGTGTAATTTTATGACACTATTTTATTTTTCAACTACAGTTGACATACAATATTAGTTTCACATGTACAACATAATAATTAGACATTTCTGTAACTTACATAGTGATCACCCCGATAAATGACAACACTACTTTAGGCAATGGGTTCTGCACTGACAAATGAAATCTACCTTGAAGCTCCAATGAAGCAGAGAAAAGAAATGAAACCACCTTAGGAGACATGATAATCATAGAGCTGCGAGCACTGAGTTCAAATCCTTTGCAGTCACTGCTGTGTTAGCCGAGAGCCACTGTTCAACTATTTCAGTTCCATTTTCATAAAAGAATACGGCATCAAATGGAATCTCACTTTTTCTCTAACTTTGGTGATTTATAATCTTTTTTCCTTTGGGAAAGAAACAATGGCCAGTGTAAGCTCAGAGTACAGCCTGATGGGCTATTAAGGTGGAGGACAGTGACTCACTCCCCAGAAGCTATTATGAAGAATCTGTGATCCTAAACACTGCCAACTGCCTGAATAAACAAAGCCACACACAGAGGCAGTAGCATTTCCCCCCAAATGTCTACAGCTGCTATTGTGATCAATGAATTAGAAAATTGTAAATGTTCTAGAATTCACAGTCCTTTTCTGCTTCCCGTCTTTTCTCAATCAAGAGATATATTCAATCAAGAGATCATGTGGGGGCCCTGGCCGGCTGGCTCAGGTGGTTGGAGTATCATCCCATATACCAAAGGGTTGTGGGTTTGATTCCTGGTCAGATGTTTCTCTGTCTCTCTCTCTCTCTCTCTCTCCCTCTCCACATTCCTTTCTCTAAAAATCAATAAAAACATATCCTGAGTGAGGATTAAAAATGAGAGAGAGAGAGAGAGAGGGAGAGAGAGAGAGAGAGAGGGAGAGAAATCATGTCAGGTGTTGTAGAAAATGCATGCCATTAAAAAGAATCCCCCAAGTAACAAAAGTGAGATGGCCTATGTCACATCCCTGATGCTGACCCCATACATCACCCAATGTCATATCGTTCTGGGGCTTGTTCAAGCTCTCAGGTGCTGGTCTTTGTACAATTTCTATAAAATTGAGCTCCTTTTATACTTACCATCAGAAGAACAGAGATAAAAAGGAGTTTAGGATGGTAGTCATTGGCTATTAAAAGGATAAAAAGGGTACTGAGTTATCCTTACTCTATCTCAGACTAAGCTAAATAGAAAGCCCATATGATCATGGCTCCTAGCTAGTGCTGAAAGTTCCAGAAAAGTAGCAGGTAAAGGCTGAGTAAACCAAAGCACATTCTAATCATCGCACACAAAATACTCAGATCTGCACGTGGGGAGGTTAATTGTCCAGCCCTCCCGCCAGACACCACAGCCTCGGACCTCTTCCACGCCCTGGCTCAGGGAGAGCCTGCAGAGTACCCTCCATAAACAGGACTTTGCTCTCCCAGGGACATGCAGAGGGAGCAGCATGGGGTCAGCATCGCTCTGTTATTGGGGTCACACTTCAGTCACGCTGTTTCCTTGTCTGTTTCCCATACACCTTTGAAAGCTCCGAAGGAAGTGATTTTATCTCCATCTCCCCAGCAGCACCCTGGCTCACAAAAGCAAGACAGTGGCTGAATGAATTAGAGAACAGGAAGCCCCAGCCCTGGCATAGGTAGCGGGGGCCATGAGGCCGAGAGCGTAGATCCGCAGCAGGTCTGCGGCAGGAGGACCTCAGTGGCTGCCAGAGAGGAGTGAGCCACACCAAGCGCTTTCCTACAAGAGTTAAGGCCCCACAGGCTGGAACCGCAGTTACATCCTCAGCTTTTATCTGGGGCCATGTGCAGGCTTACCCAGCCAGGGCCCCCACGGCTTGTGGCATGGCAGGAGGCCGCCTTCACGTGGAAGATACGATCATTTCATGAGATGGGAGCAGAATCTGCCGCCATCTACGCAACAAGAGACCCTCTCCTCCAAGAATACACAGACACATGGACACATACATGCTCAAATGCATCCAAAATCTGCAAGGCGAAACAGCACTCGAAGAGGGAGCAGGTTCCCTGGGCTGTGGGAACCAGAGTTCAGCACCTTCCAGCTTTAAATGTCTTCATCCTGTTGGACGCCCCGGGGGTTCCATCCCTCTCATGTCTGCCCCCATCTTTCTGGCCGCAGTGGTCCGTCTCCTTTATGAGCAACTGTATGTGTTGTTCACTGTCTTTAGCTTTTGGGAGGAGGCACGGTACTAAGTAAAGTAAAAGGAGAACTGGACCAAGAATCAGAAAAGCTGGTTCGAGTCACATGACCCTTGGTCCTTGTGGCTTCTTCTATGAAATGGAGGTAAAAGTGCCCATCACACGGCTCTCACAGGGGCATGAGACAGTCACAATAAAAATGAATGCACAATTCACTATTATACTTGGTTTCTATAGCTGCTGTAATGAATTACCACATGCTTGGTGGCTTAAAACAACAAAAATATATTCTCGCCCAGCTGGCATGATTCAGTGGTTGAGCATCAACCCATGAACCAGGAGGTCACAGTTCAATTCCCGGTCAGGGTGCATGTCTGGGTTGTGGGCTTGATCCCCAGTAGGGACTGTGCAGGAGGCGGCCCAACAATAATTCTCTCTCCTCATTGATGTTTATATCTCTCTCTCTCCCTCTCTCCCTACTTCTCTGAAATCAATAAAAAATATGTTTTAAAATACATTTTAAAAAAATACATTCTCTCTCAGCTCTCATGGCCATAAGTCCAAGATCGGCATCAGTGGGTCAAAATCGAGGCCACGTTTCCTCCGGAGATGCCAGGGGAGAACCTGCTCCTTGCTTCTTCCAGCTTCTCAGTAGTCAAATCTCCCTCTGTTCCTCTTACAAGGAGACTTGTTTGGATTTAGGAGCCACTGGGATAATCCAGCTTATTCTCCTCATTCAAAATCCCTCATCACATATGCACAGACTGTTTTTCCAAATAAGGTAACGCTTACAAGTTCCAGGGATTGGGATCTGATAGCTTGTTCACCACACCCATCAACTGCATTGGGTGTGAACACCCAAATCCTGCCCTTAATTCTCATCATCCCAGCTGGACTAGAAACTCTTTGAGGATAAGAACAACTCTCATAGTCTTCTAGTCCCACCAAGGCTTTTTAAGGTACTATTTACTTATTTGCTTATTCAGAAAAATAAAACCTTTACTCTACTCAATTCTAGTTCCCAGCATTCAATCCTATGGGAAAACTCTAACATAGTGTCAAGTGCTTCGTTTTTGAATTTTAAAATAGCCAGCCCTTCTGTTCGGGAAGCTGGAGGAGAGACTGCACCATACATGCTTCCACTGCCATTGCCAAGCGCCTTGCAGGGACTGTCACGTGCAACGCACTGTTAGTTACAGTTGCGACTCTGACCAGAAGCCAAAGGCAGGGAAACGACTAGAAGCAACTTGCAGTGAACTCCTGACCAAGGAGCATGAACCCCTGCAGCCCGATTCATCTCAGTGCAGGATACAGGAAAGCAGCGGCTTATCTGAAAGCTCGATGTAGCCTCCAGATGGGGGGGAAATTCATTCATTCACTTTTCCAACAAGTATTTGTTGAGAATGTACTACGTACAGGCCACCAGGGATCCAGTGGTGAAGAAAATAGGCATAGCCTTGCCAATTTGGGGGCTTAGTAATAATTCAGCTGAGTATATTGTCATGGGAAAAGTTACAGAGAAGCCTAAAAACCCACGAAATTCATCTCGTCTCCTTTCACCCGGGACCATTCGTACGTTTATCCCAGTTTCATATCTCATCATCCACTCTCTTGTTCAATTAGAATATGCAACATCTTTGATACAAAAGTCAGCTGTTACAGTTCATTTTGAATGCTGAGTTTCTAAGAACAAACGTAAGCTAATGATAATAAAACAGAACACATCTTAGAACGTTTCACAAGCGTCACCTAATTAATTCTTGTAACACCTCCAAGTGATATTATTCTGCTGCTGGAGAATCTTGAGAATTTCTTTTTTTAATTCTGCATTTGCATTTCTCCTCGTACTAAGGCACCTCCGCGCTTCACAGTATCATCACCACCTCGTGCTTTCAAAGAATATCACAACTGATTCTCATATCAACAGGGCGGGTGTTAATGGCTGCAGCCACATTTTAAATGTAGGAAATTGTTTTTTTTAAATGATGTGAAATGTCTTTTTTCCTAATTCCAAAGTAATGCAGTAACAAAATGAAATATAGGGCAGAACCTCCCCCGACCCACACACACCAAAGTAACTTTTTCATTTATCCCAAGGTAATCTGGTAAATAAGAGGTAACTACTGAGGGTCCATATAGTCATTCTAATGTAGTCTGAAACCAAAATTCCCAAAGTTGGTTAAATAAAGTAATCACACTATTTGGTGGAGAAAGCCAGTGTAATCATGAACACGCTGGAGTGCTTAGACCCCCAAGGCGTGTTCGTTGGCAGGTGCTAGAAGGGGAGTGTCCTGGCTCCTTGCCCATGGGGTGAGGTTCCTTTCCTGAAGAGGCCTGTCTTCTAGCAGGGTGCACATGGCCTGGGACCATCACTGCAGGACGAGACACCGTCACCCCCCAGCAGCAGGTACCCGGCTGAGGGGACCCAGCACAGACTGCTCAGGTCAGAGCAGTGGCAGACATCAGAGCCGCTGGGGCCCATGGCCTGATTTCCAAATGAGACCAATTTAAACCTCACTGCATCGTTCTGGGCCTCATCTAAAATAAATTTAATAAAAATAGGAATATAGGGCACCACAACTTAAAACATGTTCTCCAACCCCAAAACAATACTCTCAACAGAGCACTGAAAATGTATGTACACAGTGAAATGAACCAAACAGAGCGAACAAACAAAACCCCCTCCCCTGGAAATGGATATTCTATTCCGAATGCAGATTTAAGTGACTGCAAACTGAAACACGTGGAAGGGAAATGTAGATGGTGCAGTTTTATGCCGCAGAATAAGAGTGCGGGCTCTCTCTACAGGTGCTCGAGTGAGAACCAGGCCAGGCCACTTTCTAGACATTGGTATGTGGCTATAATTTTTGGTCCAAACTTGGAGGGTTCCCTGCCCCACAGGCATGGTGTGAGAACTGCATGAGTTAGTATTCGTGGAGCCCTAAGCCACAGCACATGCAAATACCTGAGCTAGTCATTCTGGCCTCCCACCCAAGTTAGGAGACCAAACAGGAACATCAACATGAAAAAGTGGACGCACAATAAAAACGTGAGAATCATCATGACGAAAACCGAAGCCCCGCACAGCTCTTGGGGCCGGGCACACACAGGCTCCTCCTCCACAGGCCTGAGCAAGGCTCTGAAGGACTACGTGCTCCTGGGACCCCGTGGACTAGGAAGCTCTGTTCCCCTCTGAGCTCACAAGACGTCATCCTCTGGCTCAGTAACTTTATAAAGGTAACATAATATCAGTTTAAAAAGTAATGTGCTCCAGAAAGACGGAAGGAAGCCACCTAAGCATCTTTCCACAGTAAATGTTGATACTCACTTGTCCTCATGAATGCTAACACATGAGTCTGTTATCCTCCCACCTCCACCCCCTTAGTATCAGAGACACAGCATCTCCTTCTCCCTTCTTTGGATTCTTACAAGCAACAGAAGCCCCCAGGTGGTGGCAGAAACCCGGAGAGGCCCAGAGGAGGCTGCCTGTGGGCCACACCGCTTCCGCGGCCCTGTGGTGACGTCAGCCCAGCCCACACCCGCAGGACCAGCTGAGTGCTCACAGTCAAGCGCATCTCTGCTGGGTAGCTGTTGCTCTGAGTGTCTGCACTAAGCAGACCCGGTCCTCCATCACAACTCGGAAACAAAACTCAGGGATGCAGAGGACAATTCACACAAGCACAGGAAGAATTTGCCATCTGGTACCAGTTTCTTCATATTTTTACAACGTTCTTCATGAAGCGAAAGAAGGAAAAAAGGAGAGAGACTGAAAAAGACAAATGGTCCTGCTTATCCCACAAAGTAAAGGAAACTAAAAAGGCTTGGCAGCCAGGTGACTTTCCCACACGTACAGGTTCTCTGTGAAAAGGAGACACAAAATCCTAACATATTGCCAGGTATTTGGTAAATGCTTATTATGTCTGCCCCTCACCATGGCAACAAGTGAAATGAGGGGAATTCAGGCAGCCGTGGATACTCGGTAGCCATTCCAGCAGCATCAGAACAAATGGACAAGCTCCTGGAAAAACGGACAATGGTCCCGGATGCCTCTTCTGTTAAGGTACTGCCTGCCTGTTCCACCCACTACCCTGAGGACCCCCATAGGTCCCATTCTTGCTAATACAGACTCACCAGGCAAAATGCCTCTAAGCTATGATTCTTACTCTTACATTGTCAGTGAGGTTGGGGATTTGCAGATGAAGACAATGAAGGTCCATGAAGTTTATCACTTGGGCAAGGTCATGAGGCTTGGATGTGGTGGGGGCAGTGACCAGGACCCAGGCACCGACTCCTGGGCTGTTGGGCTCCCACACTCAGTTCCTCCAGGGCCCGGCAGGTAATGGGGATGAAGGAAGCCAGCCGGATGGGGTCTGCGGTGCCCTGGAGAACAGGGTCACCATCGAAAAGGGTGGCAGTGGTCCAGCTCTAGACTAGGCCAGACTCACCCCAAGAGGGATATGAACTTCACTGAAGAACTGAAGGACTTCAGTTTCTTCAAAGTAGCCCCCTAACGTCCCCAGTTCAAACTCTCTAGTTGGTTCAAAGCACATTCAATGGCCACAACTGTTTAATTTTATCAGCTATCTACTATATACCCAGTGCTGTGGTAGGGAGACAAGAGAGGCAGGCCGCACCCCTCGGACCTTACATTCTAACCACCTGTCCTTCCGGTGACTAATCCTCTTCGGCATGTGGTCTGCCATGACTTCTAGATCATTTTCTCTGTCCCGCATCATAGCCAGGTACGTTCTCCAATACACCCTGAGGTTTACCTTTCTTTAATAAAGCCTTTCTCCTTTGTCCTTGAACCTTCATGTATAACGGATACTCGGTCTTCACATGTTGACAGCCATCATTTAATATTTATGGAAGAATCAAAATGTATGCCCTACTTCCCAAGGTGCTGGCACCATTCTCAGGGCTTATGTACCACATATGTGAAAACACGAGACTAGGCTTCAGTTCCAGCGAATAACAGTCATTCATTCCATTCATACAGACTGGAGTGTCAGGCGCTATTTTCGGTGTGTGGTTACACATTTGAAAAAACACACACACAACAGACCAAAATGATTGTCGCCGTGAAGTTTACAGCACAGTGACAATATTCTCAGAAACTCGTACTGTGACCTACTAGCCATGTGGCATGTGTGTTCTCCGCTGAAACAGGGAGGGGGACTGGGGAGAAGGAATGGAATACCCGCTCCACTGCCGAGCTGTCTACCTTCTTGAGACTCAGAGCTGACTGTCTACCACCTTGAGACTCCAGGAACCAAACAGGAAGGCCACTAAAAGGACAGACGAAGTGAAATAGGGGTAACGGAAAGCACAGCAGATGCTCTGATGGTTGCCATCCACTCAGAAGGTGGGGTGTGAAGTGGAAAAACTAAAGGACATCCCTGTATTGTGATAGAATGTCACTGAGCCATGGTGGCGGGCCCCCAGCTGCTTCCTGGGTCCCTATTGAGGGGAAGGCGTGCTCAGGGCCAGGAAAGATACTGAGAGAGTAACGTGAGGGAGCTCCTTCGCAATCCTGCTATCTAATCACGGTCCCAGTTACCAGCTGGCACAGGTTGCACCCACATCACTCATAGGCACTGGCATCATCCTCATCTGCACCCCCACCAAATGGTGGTCCATGTAAGTAAGTAGTGTGGACCATGGAAATCCTGAGTGGCTATGGTTGCTTCAGAAGGAGGAAAGGGAAGAAATACCAAGATCCCACTTAAGGTTCTAAAAATGTTCTCTGTCACGTTGGTACAATAAACTGATATTTGGGCCATTTTAATTTTTTTTAGCTTGTGGACAAATGGTGTATTTTGCCTCTCTCACTCCAGTCCTGCAGGAAGACCATGGAAACATCGGAATTTCAGGATGGAAGGACCTTTGGGGAAAATGTGGTCTATTACTCTGCTCAATGCAGGAATGACCTCTGCCTCTTCCCAGGTGGGTGGGAACTTGGCCTTCTGGTGAAAACTTCCGGTGGCACGAAATGGACGGTCTGATGAGGCAGCCATTCTACGTGCAGAAAGCTTTCTCAGAAAAGTCTACCCCTCATACTGAGCCAAGCTTCGCCTTGCTGTAACCCCTCAGCAGCAGTGTGAAGCTGCATTCCCAGGCAAAACAAACTAAACTTAACTTGCACTTAGCAACACTGAGCTGCCAGGGGAGCTGCAGATCTCTTCTCTCTGTACCTTCTGGAGGCCTGAGCGGGAGACGCCGGGAGGAGGAGAGCCTCTCACCTCTCAACACAGCCTGCTCCAGGCTTTTCTATGAAAGGAACAGTCTTCATGGCCATATTTAGAAACTCTGTGTCAGCGCCTCCAAAGGGCACAGGCACAGTTATGCTCGCCACCACCAGTCTTCCCCAGACCTCCAAACCCCACTCACAGAGAAGAAACAAAAAAAGAAATCTGATCCATCACAATCGACGGAAGAAAAAGAAAATTCTCTTCAGGGATGCAATGCATGCTCTTCTGTGATAGCATCATGAACATATCTGGAATCTCTCCAATTCATATTAGGTAATCATTTTAGGGCCCACTATCAGATAAACCCAATTCCACGCTGCCAACCACGTATCTCTATCTAGAGATGTCTTCATTCCTCATCATCACTAAATTTGCCTCCCTCTCCAACTCTGCTTTCTTGAGTTCTATTCAGTGAAGGCTAGAAATCTCAGTGTCAATCATGCATTTAAAAATATTGACTGAACACCTACTATGGACACCTTTTTTTTCATCAACTTCTGTGCAAAGATTGCTAGGCGAGCTATACGTTCTGGCCTTCCTTGTCCTTAGGTGTAGTCATAATACTAAGTTCTGGGCAATGAAGTATGACTGGGAGTGATGCATGCCACCTTCACGTCTGGCATTGCACCACCTCCCATTCTCTTTGCCCTCGCACCACCAGCGGGATGTTCGTGCCCAGGGCAACCTTGAAGGCCAGCTGTTGAAGATTCCCTGAATCCCTCCGTGACTGTGTGGAGCAGAATCTCCCACACTCTTGGTCTGTGAGTGAGAATCACAATTGTATTATTGTATATTTACCTGGTGGTTTATTTCTGAAGAGCACTGTTCATATAGCTTCTATTTTCAATTCATTCTTTAATAAATATTTCTCAAACACTTACTATATGCCAGGCATTGAGAGAGGCACTGGGGAAAATAGAAATGACTCAAGGAGGTCACAAGGTCCACCTAAACCAGATAATTAAAACTCCATATTCATGATCTCATAGCAATAGGTATGTCTTAAGGTAGCCACAGTGGAAAGATCTGAGACTTCATTTTGAATCCCAGGCTAATTAAGTGACTTAATTTCTAAGTGTGTTAGCATCTTCATCCATAAACAGAAGCAATATGCTTTCCTGCCTCATAGTGGTGTCAGGTGGATTAAACTGAATGAGATAATGTAGCTAGAAACATTTGGTCAACTGTATTTTGTAAATGTCAATTTAATTCATTGCAATTGACTCATGAAATATTGTGCCAGCATCCTCACTGCATTTTCTGCCTAAAATTCAACCGATTCTTTATACTAGTAAAGGTAAATTTTCTCAGTCTGAGCTCAGATTGGTTATTTCCTTATTCAAAAAAAAAAAATCTTCCAGTACACTCGGATCTTGGCATAATGAAAGTCAAACATTTTAGCTCAGTATTCAAGGCCCTACATAGCATATTTCCAAATTCATTTTTAAGTCCACATCAAGCTCTGTACAACTCCACGCTTTTCTCTATCCATCCACCCTGTGTTTTAGCTGCACACACCTTTTCTACAATGCGCCACACTTTCTCAGCCCCTTGCCTCTGTTTTATTCTTTGTCTGTTTTTGTCCTTCACCACCATCTCTCCCCACTGAAACCCCAAGATCTGTCAAGGTCCAGCTCAAATATTATCAGTTCCAAAAACCCTTTCTCCAAAAATACTCTCCAGAGCTTCATCCTCCTCTGTACTGCCCTGGCCTTTAGTCTGACCCTGTCCTCCTCCAACTAGTGAGAGCAGCTTCATTTTGAATAGCCCATTGTCTTTAAGAAGGAAAAAGAAAAGCAAATGTGAGCATTTAATGAAGACATGCTATACCGAAGAAAAAATTCAGAAGACAGTCCAATTACCTGTGGCTGGATCACCAAAAATAGACAAATTACCAGCGCAATGTGATTCTCTGGATTGCCAAAAACTTTCCTATGTTTTAGGATCTATTCTATTCAGAGCTTCATAAAAGCTATTACATGGAACTTTCAGGTTCAAAGTCATTTTTTATAATAATAAATGTAATTCTATCAGCAAAAGAGTAGGACCAAAGTTCAAAGCCATTACTTCATTTCCCTAGTCAATTCTTCTTCACAGATTTTATTTAAATCTTATTTTAGAAAAAAATGAGAGGAGTAAATGTTAAATTATGGTACTGATATCATCCAAGCATAAAGCTTCTAAGTTTCTCTTTTTAAGGAACTGGCCATGAGTAGAAAATTCTTCATTTATTTACATATATGAAATAAAATGTATACATTAATAAAGAATTTATTCTTTCCATCAACTGAGAGTTTGATTCTACTTTATCCCTAATAATAATAATAATAATAATAATAATAATAAAAGACAGGAAGGATGAGGGAATGCTGGGTACTTTATGTGTCTCTTATTAGATACCAGGAGACCCACTATACCCATAGATATTGAATTAATGAAAATTCTATTAGAACACATGTGCCATACATACAATACCATCAGTATTTTCTATCATGTATTCTGTAACAAACTGGGCTAAAATGCAAGTAGAGTTCCTAAAGAATTTATGTATCAGCCGATGAGTGAGGGGGAGGACATGTATGTAACTGGTGTCCTAAAAGAATAAAGCCACTTAAAAATACTAATCCATTTACACAAGTTAAATACTTTGTCCTGTAAATAACAGAATACAAAATCATTTGTGGCCACAGATATTGTGATACTCTAACATGAATTAGAAAATGTTTTCTAGAATTGTAATAAATTATATCATTATGCAAGATTCATAAAAAGTTGTGGAATTTAGTGCAGATCATTTGCTAAGAAAGCAATAGGTATCACTGTAATATTCACACGGGAGTCAAACAAACAACTAGTCATCAGACACTGAGTGCAATATCAGCAAGAGATGCCAAATGGAACAAGCACAGCGCCCGCTCTCAGTGCGCCTGTAAGTCATCCGGCAAACGACTCAACCGGTCTCCTCACTCTCTACGTTACAGCTAGGACAACAATTAAGAAGAAACTGTTTATTGTGCATTGCAGAGTCCAAAGTGCTCAAAGACTGTGGGGGGAAGGGAAGGGGAAGACACAGCAAAGGCCTTGGCAGGCACGGGAGCGTGCTTACCTCCAGAAGTGAAAAGCGAAGAGAGGACTACAGGGACTGCCTGGGCTGGATGGGGTTGGACTCAGGCTCCGTGGAGTGAGACTGAAAGTTAAAATAATGTCATTCCAAGTGGGAGAAATTGTGGCAGTAAAAATAGCATAGCTCATTTAAGGGACCGTGTTCCCTTTAGGCCAGAATCGCTCCAGCATGCCTATCAATACCACTGGGCAATCATCTCATCACTTGTCCTTTTTCAGCTTTTAAACGCAGAACAAGTACAAGGCTTCCTGCTGAAATCTACATGCTCAACACCACTGCTGCCATTTTCATTTGTGCCTGTCCTTTGTCACAAAGCAACCTGGCAGATACTTTTGACATGTGATTTTTGCAAAGAAAACGCAGTGCTGTTTTATAGGGAGCATATTTTATTTCTGATTTAGAATCAATGGTAAAATTTTAGAGAACCAAAGGGAAGTGGTTATCACATAATAGAAAATTCAGGTTAAATACTGTAGTTTTTAAATAGCAAAGCAACAAACCCTTCCATATAGGAAGAGATGTCTTTAAGGACTCCATAGGAAAAGCACCCAACAACATTTCTCTGGTCCTCAGGGGCAATGATCAAATATACTTATATTCATAATAAATATCTTAAAAATTTCTTACATAGAGCTATAAACTATTTTCGTTTCAGAGATTTTTTTTCAAATCCATCTATCAATGGACTACAATAATCCCCTCCCCCCTCCATCCCATCCACACCACCAAATGCATGTACCAGCCAACTCTCAAATATCCATCTTGGGGTGATAAGTTGCTAGTCCCTTTATCTTTTCCCCTCTTTTGGACTCCTGTCTCTTTCAGAGAAGAAAGAAAACTTAAGTTTGTCAGATATCTTACTTATAAGAATTTTGCCAACACATCTATCAAAGTATGAAGTTGATACTAGTCAACTCCCAATTACTTTTACATGGCAAAATCAAAGTAAGAATTAATGTGGTATTCTAGCCCAGGTTCTAAAGCTGCAGCGAGCACAAGGTCCTCCCGCTACAGTGCAATGGATCTCTTCTAGAACATTCTGCCTCTCTACGTCCGCCACACCGTGTTCCTACCTCAGAGAAAGGGGTAGTGGAACAGAGCTATTTCCTGGCTAATTCAGGCAGGTTGTGCCTCTTCAATGAATGGAGCAGTGGCTACAGTTGCTAAGAAGTCAGATTCAGGCTTACCAAATTCTTTACGCCATCGCTGTTTCCCATTACATGGATAGTTGAGAACTGGCTGTTATTTGTCTTACTGAAACATAGAGTTATTGCTCAAAATGCTCCAATTTATTAAATAAAATGTTTTATATCTTCTAAAACCATCCTCTGGTTTGGTGCCAGCTCTTGGTAAACTAAGAAACCGGTGTCCCATATATTCAGAGCACATTCGAAAGCTACTGCCCTTAAACATACTGTACTCGAACTTAGCAGCTCACTGGAAAGCTCTCAGGAATGCCCGCTGATAAAGCCATCGATGTATCCAGGCCAGTCTTATCTGCCACCTTCCAGGCCTAAAATAAACATGGTTAGGCACTGATACCACCCAGGTCTGCTAGCTGGGGCCTGTAGGGTGTGCTACACAGCGCCCACGCGTGTAATCCCACACTTAATTAAAAAAGAGAAAGAAGGAAAACAACCCACTTTCTTTCCCAGAAACTGGAAAGCCATGCTCAGGCTAGCTACAAGTCATAAACCTCTAAATAAATGATCCATTAATTTCTGAAATATTTACATATTTGGTGTCTCACAGCCAGGATCTCAATTTCTGGAACTCGAATCAAAAAATGCCCCATGCTACTGATAAGTGACATGGAAGATTCTGAATTGAATCTATAGGGTGTACAATCTGCTGGTAGAGTAGTTCCTGGCTGCAGTACCTATGGAATAAACTTTCCTGAAAGAACAATAATAATGTCTCATGAGAGAACACCCAAAAACTCTTCTACACATATGGTCTGCTATAAGGGCCCCACATAATTAAAATAATATACGATACATTAAGTCTTCTTTCAGTAAAATCTATGATAAGGCTTCCCATTATAACCTTTCTCTGCAGTGTTTGGAAACTGACTTTACCCAGCACCGCAGAACTAGCTTCCTCCTTGAATGAATGTAAAATTAGCTATGTCTACCTAAGAGTAACTTTACATCTCACGTTAAACGAAAGGTTCAAATTAAACTTCAGGCTAACACTACAATGACATTTAAGGGTGATCTTATGTTCTATTACCTCGAGCCGAAGTGGAGGAGTCATCTATTTTAAAGGCACATTAGTATTTATTAGGGTAGAGGCTCTACTGAGGGTGTGTGGCCTGAAACCCAAACAAAATCCGGGGAATCCCCCGTGTTGCTGACCCATATGTCCTGTTCATCCTTGGCAAAGTCATCAGGACTGAGGTGGCACACCTTGGCCTTCCAAATTACAAACAAAACATTTGATATAGCCGAGTTTGTATTTTTAAAAGTTACTTTGAAGTGTCTCTTGATGTGGATGAGATGCTGAAAAAGAAAGAAAGGAAAGAAGGAAGAAAGAAAGGATACGAGGGGGAAAGGTAGAGGGAGGGAGGGAGGGAGGAAAGGCATAATATGAAATGATATATATTAAGTCCAAAGAAATCAAGGAAGCAGCACAACCAGAAGCCGGTGAAAGCAAAATCTGGGTCTTAAACACAGAGCTATGGGCATTCAGCTGAGGATTTCCAGAATGTTGGAGAGAGGAGGGTAATCAATATATGCCATTAAAATACTCCCCCTCCATGGTGAGGGCTGAATGTTGGGATGGAGATGGGGGCAAAATACTAGGGTGATAGGTAAATACTATTTATATCTCTATTATGAAAAACACCACATCTAGCAAGAAGGTTGGAAGAGCCCTCTAACTTTTTATAAGTGAGTCTCGTTAGTATTAAATTGGTATACAATTTTAGAACAAGAACTGATTAGAAAAGTATTCCAATCATTTCAGAAATGTCCTGGTTTTATTCATTTACTAATGAAGGAAATAATTTCTCTTGCATGACACATCTACAGAATTCAAGAGAAATAATTAATATTAGGAACTGGGCATCATTCTCTTCCTAGAAGCAGCCCATTAGGAGATAATTTGGGTTGTACAGATTTCAACCAAAATGTAATTTTATATCTATATTGTAAGTTAGAAAAAAAGGATATTTATGCTTTTCTACCAATTTACATTTTGCTGGTTATTATTTTAAGTGTGCCAGCACAGACTAACTCAGGCTTCTGCATTTTTGACTAACCGATTTAAAATAAAAATTTGCTGACACTTCCTGCAACACAGATGTTTAACTTCTGCGCCACAGATTAGATGTGGACATTTTCAGGAGGTGACATCAAATCAGAAGGTGGTCAGATGAGTTAATGGGTTAAAAAAAACAGCTAAGCAAACACAGAGCTCAACTAGGTAAACACACTGTACGCAGTGGCTGGAGAATCTGCAGAAAGGATTCAAAATGTACCACAGTTCATTAATATTCTGTTGCACAGATAAAACATGGATGGCATCTAATGAATGTCACAAATAACCCTTCTCTTCACTCTAATCCATTGCCATGTCGTCTATCATTCAGTGCAGACAGAGGCCTTTCTTTAGGAAAAGACAGCACGGGGATAAACAAACAGTAGAGAGAAAGAGAGAAAGACAGACACACCATGGCCTGCTGACACATTCTTTCCAAATGAGCTGTTAAGATGTTTCCAGCACTGAGGTTTAGTAACTTTCAATAATGCAGCAATGCTTTTCCTCACACTGCAGTGCAAAAAATGCAGGGTCTGGGTTTCCACATCAGCTGAAACCGAATGCCATGCGTTTAAGACATGTTCCTCCACCTCACACTGCAGTGCTCTGAGGCTGTCAGTACCAACAAATGCTAAAGAGCTATTGGTGGCAGGAACGCGAGTGCCATGCAGAAAGCATTAAAATATTAAAGACAGACAATACTTACTCCAAGGTCAGCCCCGGAATCTGCAGCCTTTCCCGCTGGGCTTTCATGGTTGTGATATGTTAGCACACTCTATTGTAACCATGACACTCATCCCCCGCCAGCGTCCCGGTGATGACAGAGAGCCAAGGCGAACCTCTGTAAAGGACTGGACTAACAATCTCTCGAGGGGGAGGGAGAGCCTGCAAGTTTGGGTCCTTCCACCTCTGGCTGTAATCAAGAGATGTCAGCCGCTCTGCTCAGGTTACCGGCAGTGCACACTGCACTGATTTCGTTAAGAGAACGAGGCTTTCAGCTCTGCATATCAAGTAATTGGTTTCTGATTTTTTTTTTTTTTTTTAAAGAAAGTCACTCCACTCACAGACCCAGTTTTCACCTCAGTGAAATGAAAAGTCCTTTGCACCACGCAGGCTGGAAAAAAAAATAAAGCCACAGTATCATACTTTTGTAAAAGAGTTTATCTCAGCGAATCTCAACTATTCCCCCACCTTCCAGGGATGCTCTCGAATAGAAGCCAGACACCCTGAGGAAGTTTCGCTTACTCGTGGTGGGAGTAACAAAATCACTCATGTTCCACAAGAGAGACATGGGAATGACTGCCCAGTGAACATAATTAGATTTTTTTTCTATATATGGCAATCCTCAGAAAGAGGAATAAACTAACTGCATTAATTGGGGGGAAGCTGGACTCTGAGGCAAAGACTTCTGGACCGGCAGAGCCCTGCCATGGGCAAATACCACCTGGAAATGCAAGCGACAGGAGCCCACGGTTTTCTATCTGCAAGCTGATGCTGAAGAGCATCACAGTGCTACATACTTTACAAAAGGGACCAAACATGAATGAGGCAGGAAAGGGAAAACGTATATTTTGAAGCCTGAGAGCTTCATCCTGTGTTTATTTATTTAAAGAACACAATTTTTCACAGCATTTAGAACTTGGGACTGAGTGTACTTTCATTGTCACGTATGAAGAACGTATCTGACTCACTTCCTCTAATGCATTTTAAAATCTGGCAACCACGGCTTGTTGAGAAGAAATACTAGAACAAATTAGAATTTTATTTTAGCAAGAATTCTTGTTCTCCAGCACCTCAAGTCCACACACACGGGGCCAAGCTGGGGTGAAAGAACTGGTAAGTACTTGCAAAGTTCTACCGTTTCACAGAGGACAGAACTGAGGGCACACAGCTGGAGGCAGGGCTGGGCTAAGATGCCGGTGTGTTCACTTTTATCCCGCTGCAGCCTTTTACCAGGGACCCACGGGCATGCTCAGGTGTAGCCCTGGACAGGGTGCTGGGCAAAGGGGGAAGTGAGTGCTGAAACCCAAGCCTGCATCATGGCTCTGGGCAGCTTTGACCCCACTTTTCCCTCATTTTCACAAAATCCCCTTCAGCTCTGCACCTGCTCAGAGGGCTCCCTGAATGTAACTCTACAGAGGTGCATGTGGGCGAGAGGAAGTTCCTAGGAGAGTCCTAGGATACCTCTCTAAACCCTCACCTGCCAACTTGCTCTGGGTATTTCAACTAGGAGCCAACTTCTCCCAGATGGGCTCACAGAACTAACCACCCCTCCTCCCTTTAGAGGTAAGGAATCCACACTGGGAACATAGTCACTGGTTAGTGACAACAGGGAGGCAGATAGTAACGTAAATAAATAATTGAATTCATATAAAGGCATAGCAGTAAGGAATAATAAAGATAAAAATGGAGCATGAGGAGGGATCAACTTTGCTCCACATCCTTCTCTCCTCCCCAAACAAGCTTCTTTGAAATGTAAAATATCCAGAATCTCACCATTCTTTCCACCTAAACACCCTGATACCATGTCATGACTGGATTGCTGTAACTTCCTGGTAACTAGTCTCTCTGCTTCCTCCCTGGTACCCTCTACACTTTTTGTTGGCCACACAAACTCCAGAATGATCTCTTCCAGAACATACCACTCCTATGTTCAAAACCCTCCAATAGCTTTCCTCTTACTCTGAGTAAAAGCCAAAAACTTAGCAAACTTGGCCAAAAAAAATGGATAATCAAGCATCAGTAGGAATGATAACAGTAATATATGAAAATATATCAAATGTTTAAGAGAAGGAAGAAAGGATAGAGGAAAGCAGGTAAGCCAGCCAGGGTCACCTTTGGGAGATACTAGGAAACTATCCATTAATTCTGAAAACTGGTAAAGGGGGAAAAAAATAAATCAAGCACTTATCCTGATTTCCCTATGAATTGTAACTCCTAGTTAGGAAAATGGTTCTCTTTATAGATGTACTCCAACTGGTAAGTAAAGGAGGAAAGACAGAATTAGAAAGTCACATATTTCAAACCCTAATAAGTCAATGGATCCAGGCTATGACCATCAATGACTGCTGACCCAGGAAGAGAAAGAGGACGGCTCATTATGTGCCTCACGAAGAAACACCCATGGAGGGGTCTTACCCGAAAAGCCACATCCCCAGGGTAACAGCCAAGCCTCTCCATCAAAATATCAACTTATAGGAAATGCAGGGACAAAGGAACATGGGAAATAATATCACAGAGATGACCAGCAATAACTAGACTGTGAAACATTGCCCCTCTAACAGCAACCTGGTTTCTCAATAAAAAATTGTCAAAGTAGGGAAATAATAGAGGGAGAACCTAAAGATTAAAAAAGACTTAAGAGTCATATCAACTAATTGTAACATACAAAGTTCTGAGGTCCTGATGTCATACAAACTGTAAATCAAACACATACCAGCCTTGACCATACAAGGTCTCTGCCTCAATAAGAAAAGGCTCCAAGAAGGTAAGTGCATTGTGTAGTATATCTCCAGTTCCAAGAACAGCCCACATGGTATTCAATGAATTTGGCTGAAGAATGAATGAATGACCCACCCTATATTGCTGAAACTACCAACTTAAAGAGACCCACCCTCCTTCTCCTCATAATTATAGCTCTCCGGATTGTTAGGTAACTAAAGAGTGTCACAACAATGACCTCAACCACGGACCTACAAGAACTAGAGAACTGGGACATGTTCAGCTATCACAGGAAAACCCAGAAAGGCCCTGCTGGCTGGAAGGCATGCAACAGGGTTATACTAGAGTAGCGTGCCACGTGTTAGTGGGTGGGTGGGGAGAGCATTGGTTTAAAGTACTTTGGTATGATTAAGAAGACATACTCACAACAAGGCTGAAGGTAAACAATCTTCTACTTTTGCAGGAAGGGAACGCCACAGTCACATTAATGGTGACAATAGAGAGTTCAAAAAAACCCAGTGGCATAGCTGACTGCTGGGTCCTTCGAAGTATTCCCTAGAGTAGCAGTTCTCAACCTGGGTTGGCCACATCCAGAGACATGTCTGGCTGTCAAAACTTGGAGCAGGGGGTTGCTGCTACTAGTATCTGGTGGGTAGAGGCTAGGAATATCACTCAATATCCTACAATGCACAGGACAACCCTCAACAAGGAAGGATTGTCCAACCCCAAATCAAAAGGGTTGATCTAGAAACTCTGCTTTAAAGACAAGGGCCAATTTCTGCATCATTAACCAATTCTAAGCATTTTTGGTTCTGATTTCATTGCACTCAGCTCAGGAAAAATAAAAAAGCAGTCCTATTGTTTTATTTCTCATTCCATATTTCCTCTCTCGGCAATGCTACTAACCTTAGTGTATCTATATGCTTCTTTCTGTCTTCAGTGGAAATGGCTTTTTAAAGCCAGAGCCCCAAAGTGTCTCTAAGTCACAGAAACCCAATTACCAGGCTCTCCATGCCAGACCTGAGCAGTAACCTAGATATGGAATCCCACCAAGATGACCCAAACTACATACAAAATGAGCTCTACAGCTGCTCAGGGCCAAGGTGGAAGGGACGGGCTCACAAGACCAGCCATGTACCTGGATCTGAGGCACAAGGGCAGATAGAATTTAAACATAAGGGTTTTGTCTTCTACAAAATTCCAAGAACGGATCTCTCCAAGCCCATATTTTCTTGTTTTCTCTCCTCTCTACATTCAAGGCTTCTACAAGGAATATATAAAACTCTAAGGCAAGGGTGATAGTGAGCATCACTCTCCTTGAATGTTCAATTATTTATATGTTCTTAAAAGGTGCTCACAGTTGAGTAGGAGATGGAGAAGTAGAAGAAGAATATATACTAGTATATATAGTGGTAGGCAGAATAAGGACCCCTCTAAAGATGTCATAATCCCCAGAATCTGAGAGTAGATTACATGGCAAAGGGGGTTCCCTGGTCTGATTAAATTAAGGGTCTTAAGAAGAGTGGTTTGGATTTATCTGTGTGGATCCAATGTGATCACGAAGGTCCTTATAAGGAAAATAGGGGCGGGGGGGGGGGGAACAGAAGTCAACGTCAAGTCAGAGAAGCCGATGTCAGTGATGCAAACAGAGGTCAGAAGGATGAAGCCCCCAGAGGCTGCAAAAGGGAAAGACCCGATTCCCGCCTCGAGCCTCCGGGAGGAGTGCAGCATTTGATTTTAGCCCCATAGGATCCATTTGGGACCTCTGACCCCCAAAAATGTATGATAATAAGTGTGTGTTGCTTTAAAATACTAAGTTTGTGGTTATCTGTCACAGGAGCAATAAGAAACTAATATGTAGATAAACGAATATGAACAGTGAACACTGTTGTAAACAAAACTCATAATACAATAGTGACATAATTATTTTGGGCAGTTGGAAAATGCAAAAATGAGGTAGAGGAGATAGAATAAGAGTTCAAGTGTCATGGTTCATAATAGGAAGTCAGCATGTAATGTACGCAATTGATAAATGAAAAAGAGCAGCATCAATGTATTACTTTGAACTGTGGAGAGCACCATTAAAAAGCCCTGAGATTTGAAGCAGTCCACTCAGGTAAGCAGGACTACAGAGTGCGAGGGAGAGGCAGACCTTTATAGCTTTTCATAAGCCTGGTAGCAACTTTCAAAATTATGTATATACATTATGTTGACAAGAGCAAAATTAATATGAAAAAGAAAGAAAAGACGAGCTGCCAGATACCAGTAACCCCTCGCTGTATGTTTGGATTTTGCTTTACTCGCTCTTATGGAAACGTTGTCCAGTTTCCACGTACTGGTTGTCTACTAGGGAAGCAACACAGACAAAAGCAGAGCTGAGTATAAATGAAATTGTTGGAGCCATGGACCAAGACATACTTAAAGCTGGACACCTAAACTTGCCAGGTAAGTGACCCAGCAAGTTCCTTCTCGCAGGCCAATCTGGGCTGCACATTGCCACTTGTGATACCAAGTGCCACGATCAGAAAGTTTTGTCAGCTGTACAAATAATTTCTTTATAACGACTTTCCTTTCCATTATGCACGAAAGTAAAAAACTAAACAAAATGACCGGACTTGGAGACCTCATTGTCACATGCCCTGCAAAAGTAGTATGAAATCACCTAAATGCCTATCAACACGGAATGGTTAGAAATACTGTGGCTCATTTACATATGGAATGCTGCACAGCAATGAGAAAAATGACCTACAGCGACACACCAATGTCGACGAACCTTACATTCATAATGTGGAGAAAAGTTAAGTGGAACTCTTAACTGTGGGAACATAAAATGAGGCCACTGGTGTGGAAAAACGATATAGTGATTCCTTCAAAAATTAAGAATTACTGTACAGTCTAGTAATCCACTTCTGGGTACACACACAACTTATAAAAGCGAAGACTTGAACAGATATTTGTACAATCATCTTCCTAGTATTATTTACAATAGCCAAAAGGTGGAAGCAAACGAGGTGTCCATCGATGGATGAATAAATAAAATAGGATATATACAAAAGCATAATGTCACTGAGCCTTCAAAGGGAAGGAAATTTTGACATGCGCTATAACATGGATGAACTCTGAAGATACTATGCTAAGTAAAATAAGACAGCCACGAAAGAACAAATATTGTATAACTGCACTTAAATTAGGTACCTAAGTAGTCATATCCATAGAGAAAAAGTAGAGTGGTGGTTGCCGAGAACGGATGTGGGGAGTTAAGAGTTTGGAAGGATGAAAACATTCTGTGGATGCCCAGTGGGGATGGTTGCAACAATGTGAAGATACTTAATGCCACAGAACTGTACATTTAAAAAGGTTAAAATGGCAAATTTTGTTATGTATATTTTACCATAATTTAAAAAAAAAAAAAGAATGTGCAAGAAAGTGCAGCTATCCTATGACTCCACTTACATGGAATTCAAAATCAAGAGAAACCACACTATACTATGAGAAGTCAGGACAGCGGTTATGGGCGTGGGGTGGTGTCTGGATGGTAGTGGCAAGAAGGACTTCTGAGGCAGAAATAATGTTCCAGTTCTTGATCTACGTGCTGGTTACATGGAGGTGCCCCGTTTGTGAGAATCACTCCAGCTTGTGAATTTGGGGATTCCTCATAGCCTCAAGTTACATCTCTCAGGAAAGCGAAGAATCTATTTTAAAGGTTTGACAGCTTCTTCAAACACTTCTCAAATAAACTCTCTCTTTTAAAAAAATTTGTTTATATACTGCAACACTCCAGGCAGAATTTGAGGCAACACATAAAAACACGAACATGCAATACTCAATAATTATTTAAGTAACAAATTAAGCAAAGTAAAAGTAAACTGAATCAGAACCAGAGAAAATAGAAAATTGAATAAAATGACAAATCCATGGGAAAATAGGAACACAAACATATAGAAGACACAGAATCCTAAAGTAAATGGGTAAAGTTTATGGTGTTACCTGGGATCAAAATAATTATTACTTGCCCAAGTTAGTAAATTGCCCAGTTAGTAAGGGATTAAGCCAGGATTTTGAATCAGATTTTTTGAACCCAATTACTTTGTTCTTTTTATTACAGTACACTATACTTTTCCAGATTATGAATTATAGACATTGAGTTATTTGGAAAAAAAATATTCTAGGAGCATTTTCTAGGTAATATATTCAACACAATTAATTCACCAAAAAAGATTTTCAATAGCATTGTGGAACACACATTGAATGAGGTACTTATTGAAAAACTCTAAATGTTAAAAATGGCCAACAAAAATATTAAATGACACAGGACCTCATTCACAAACTAGAAAGCACTCTTGAGAGGTGATAACTGATAACGAATTTTTCTATTTCCACACTCAGCACCACCAGGGTTATCTCCTATTCCAACATACTATCCTTACTATTTCCCATTTTTGTCACCTGCTTAATTACCTGTGGCCTGATCTATTATCAGCTGCACCTTCTTTGTTCAAGAGCTCAGCCCACATTAGCAGAGTTCCTTATTAGAGAAAGGCCCATCTTTAATAGGCTATACTAATAATGTCTGTCTGATTTTTAGTATTTTTAAAATTTTTCAAGTTGTTAATTATACAGCTAAGACTTTTTCATAATTGAAGCTCCATGAGATTTTTATAAATAGATGCAAAATTGGAGAAACCAAGATGGTGGCATAGGTAAACACCTAAACTGCTGCCTTGCACAACCATTTCAAAACTACAACTAAAAGACAAAATGGACATCATCCAGAACCACAGGAAGGCTGGCTGAGTGGAAATTCTACAACTAGAAGGAAAGAGAAAAGCACACTGAGACTCAGAGGAGCTGCAGAAGGCAGAGGTACAGAGGCGCGTGTGCAGAGAGGGCTGGCAACTGAGTATGCGGCTGGCTTTCTCAATCGGGAAGGAGACAAAGGCTCCCAAATGCTCTGAACTCCAGTTGCAGGTGAGACTCTGGGGACATTCGGGGAGAAACTGAACTGTCAGGAAAGAGAAAAGCAAACAGAGAATCAGAGGAACTGCAGAAGGCAGAGGTCCCGAGGTGTGTGCGCACAGAGAGGGCGGGCAACTGAGTACACGGCTGGCTTTCTCAATCGGGAGGGAGACAAAAGCTCCCGAATGCTCTGAACTCCAGTTCCGGGCGAGACTCTGGGGACCCAGACTCATTCAGGGAGAAACTGATCTGTCTGGCAGTGGGCGAAACTCGAGGACGGCTTTCTCTCAGAGGTGCTTGCAGCGATTACCATGGGACACTGAGACCCAGGGGCCTCTTAGGGCAGGGCTGACAGGAAGCCATTGTTGTCTGCTCTGCCCTGAGACTCCGCCCCATCCAAGCTGAGCACAGAGGCTTTTGCAAGTCTTGTCTCATAAGGGTGTCTCCAGCACAGAAGTTCTCCCAGCGTAGACACAGCTGATCCTCACAGCCAACTGGCCTGGAAGTCAATTCCTCCCAGTGATACCAACAACAATCAAGGCTTAACTACAACAAGACTGTGCACACAGCCCACAAAGGGGTGCACCAAGAGTGTCCACCTCAGGTAACTGGGGAGGCTGAGCCACTGGGCCCTATAGGACACCTAGCACACAAAGCCACTCTATCAACTCAGGGAAGCAGCCAAAATGCGGAGACAAAGAAACAGGTCACAAATGAAAGAAATAGAGGTAAGCAAACGACTGGATATAGAGTTCAAAACCACGGTTATAAGGTTTTTCAAGAATTTTCTAGAAAAGGCCAATAAATTTAGCGAGACCCTGAGGATATGAAAAAGGACCAACTAGAAATTAAGCATACACTGACTGAAATAAAAAATATTATACAGAGATCCAACAGCAGACTAGAGGATCACAAGAATCAAGTCAAAGATTTGAAATACAAAGAAGCAAAAAACACCCAACCGGAAAAGCAAAAAGAAAAAAGAATCCAAAAATATGAAGATAGTGTAAGGAGCCTCTGGGACAACTTCAAGTGTACCAACATCAGAATTATGGGGGTGCCAGAATAAGAAAGAGAGTAAGATATGAAAACCTATTTGAAGAAATAATGACCGAAAACTTCCCCCATCTGGTAAAAGAAATAGACTTAAAAGTCCAGGAAACCCAGAGAACCCCAAACAAAAGGAATCCAAAGAGGACCACACCAAGACACATTATAATTAAAATGCCAAGAGCAAAAGACAAAGAGAGAATATTAAAAGCAGCAAGACAAAAACAGTTAATTACCTACAAGGGAGCACCCATACGATTGTCAGCTGATTTCTCAACAGAAACTATGCAGGCCAGATGGGAGTGGCAAGAAATATTCAAAGTGATGACTAGCAAGAACCTACAACCAAGATTACTCTACCCAACAAAGCTATCATTCAGAATAGAAGGTCAGATAAAGAGCTTCACAGATAAGAAAAAGCTAAAGGATTGAAGGTCAAATAAAGAGCTTCACAGATAAAAAAAAAAAAAAAAAAGCTAAAGGAGTTCATCACTGCCAAACCAGTATTATATGAAATGCTGAAAGGTATCCATATAATAAAAGGGTAATATGCAAATGACCAAACTACTTAATGACTGGTTGCTATGACGTGCACTGACCATCAGAGGGCAGACGCTCAGCACAGGAGCTGCCCCCTGGTGGTCAGTGTGCTCCCACAGGGGGATCTATGCTCAGCCACAAGCCAGGCTGAAGGCTGGCAAGCACAGCGGAGGTGGTGGGAGCTTCTTCAGCCTCTGCGGCAGCCCTAAGGGTGTCCGACTGCTAAAGGGCACAGGCTGGGCTGAAAGGACCCCCTTTCTTGCCCCCCTTTTCCCCATTGCACGAATGTCGTGCACCAGGCCTCTAGTTCTTTAAGAAGAGGAAGAAGAAGAAAAAGGTAAAGATAAAAATTATGAACAACAAATACATATCTATCAACAAGTGAATCTAAAAATCAAGTGAATAAAAAAATCTGATGAACAGAATAAACTGGTGAATATAATAGAATCATAGAAAAGGAGTGGACTGACAATTCTCGGGGGGAAAGGGATGTGGGAGGTGCGAGAAGAGACTGGACAAAAATCGTACACCTATGGATGAGGCCAGTGGTGGGGGGAGATAAGGGCAGAGGATGGGGTGGGAACCGGGTGGAGGGGAGCTATGGGGAGAAAAAAGAGGAACAATTGTAATAATCTGAACAATAAAGATTTTTAAAAAAATATCTCTCCACTTCCAGGATTTTGGCTGCCCACTGAATGCAGAGTCGTGTCTCCATGCACTAAGCATGGCTGTGTCCCTTACAGCACATCCTGAATCTTTAGTGTGAGAGACATCTGTGGGGTGGGTTAAGGCTGAGAGCTGTCCCTTCTCCCCTTTAAAGAGAAAAAGGAGAGAAAGCAGACAACATTTCTGAGATTAGGGAAGGAAACGGTTTCTTTATTGATCCAGAGCACAGAATCTTAAGAACAAGTTACAGAAAAGGATTTCTGTTTTTAGTCTAAGACCAAGAGTGGTCAGGTGAGTCAGAATTCTAGAAAACTAAAAGGGCAGATTCACAAATGAAAGAAAAATATGACCTTTTATATAGAAAGGTGGAATGGTACATCTAGAGCAGGTGAGAGAAAGAAGAATTCAGATATGTCTCAGTGAATTTTAAACATAAAAGGCCACATGCAATGGTTTAGCTCTTTTAGGGAAATGCTATCAATATTTTTGGTAGCAGTGTTTTGAAACCTGAGAAAGACAATGAGTGAGGAAGGGGCACCAATGTTTGCATCATAACCGAAGGTCTACATTTTCCTTTAAAAAATGCTTATGTTTCTGAAAATTTCCCCACCCACCCTATCTTACATAATTCCAAGTGAAGCATACCCTTTAGTTATGAAATACTATGATGACTTAACAATCCATAATAGATGACCCATTGGAAGTAATGGCAACAACACAGCAGATTTAGATGACTGGATGCAATGCTGTGGAGACTAGCAGAGTGATGGGAAACACATGTGATTTCTTTAGACTGCATGTTCAAACACTGGAGACAATAAAAATATTAATCTTTCCTTATTTTATTATAGAATGTTTTCCTGGCTTAAAATAGAATTTTATGAAAACGATTTTATTGGCTATATTCTGGGAAAAGAAAGGTAGGGGAGGAAGGAAGAGAGGGAGGAACAAGTTTACTCAACACAGCCTTAATGACAATCTTTCTATTGATTTTTATCCTCATATTCCAACTTCTACTAAACAATAAGAGAGGTGAAATTAAAATGGAAAGACCAATGTTGGCTTTGTGGTCACCATATATGCTTGGACATCAGGCATTTTTATGTGAGCAAAAAAGAAGAAGAGGTCTTATTCCTTCTATTTCCATTAGCTAAGCAATGCAAAGAGAAATACATGCTGTTAATGTCATATTTTCACATATTTGTCACTGTGCATTTTTTTAAGGTTTTTAAAGAGTATGTCCTGCCTCATCTCCCTCACAGTCAACTATTGGGTGCAGCTTGTATAAGCTGTTCCCAAGTACAAAGAAGAAAATCAAAAGAGAATGCAATCCAAAATACAAATATCACTTTTTCCTGAAAATTCTTCTCCAAGTCTATCTCTTCCAGAAATAGTCAAATAAAATTATAATCTTTCAATGCAAATATATCACCTTCCCAGGAACACTAAGAATTGCTGAAATATGCAACTCATAAAACCTAAAGATCAAAGAAATTAGCAAGAATATCAAGTGATCACTGAGCTATACATGGAGATGGGTCACCTGAACACACAAAATGCATGCTGCAGGAGTATGCTAAAAACGTATTTCAAATTTTTTATTTTCTCTTGAGCAGAACATGAATTATTAAATATGTAACATTTGACTTAACTATTATATTATCTTCAATATACTTTCTAGTTGGAATTTTTATGTTTTTCTTTTAGTCCAATTTTATCCAGGAGAATGTATTTCCAAAACTTGAAAATGTTAACATTATTAATTTTTAGTACTGTGCTATAACATTTAATACTTATGTGTCAACTTCATATACTCCTACCTATTGGCATTCTTATCCCCATTTTACAAGTCAGGAAAGGGATGTAGATAGGTAATAATTAACTTGTCCAAGGTCACCCAGCTGGGAAAGGAAGAGAAGCTTTAATAGCATGCTTTGATAATTTATTGAGATTGCTTTCTACAGTCTAATGAAGGATCGATTGCACGAATGTTCCTTAAGTATTAGAAGGTGAAGTGGGAAGATATAGTCTTCATTTCTAGCACATAACATTCAATATAGATGCATTCAAGTCCTAACTAACTTTATTTGTATTTACTTGACCTAATACTGATAATACTGTGTTAAAACACCTCTGAAACAGCAAGTGCCCCTTGCACAATATACTGAATGCTTTTGGTTTCAAGGAATGTAGAAGTGCAGCATTTGTTTGTGAACTAAAAGGTACTTGCAGAGGGTTGGCATCTTACTCATCTCCAAGGACTCTGTCTCAGAGTACTTACTCATAGTTTATTGGTCTGAACTCAGACCTTTCCTATTTCCAAAAAAAATAATTTTCTTCATTCTCTAGTAGTACATTTGTTTCTAGCCCCCATTATTTCCATATTCAATCATCTTACCACAGTTTTCAATGTTCTTTCCCTTAACGTAGATTATTATTTATAGAAATTTTACACAATTTGAATTATTCTACTTGGTTTGGGGCTTTATTGTTTTTGTTTTCTTTTTGGTAATAACTAAATGTATTTTATTGATTTTTTTTTCAGAGAGGAAGGGAGAGGGATAGAGAATTAGAAACATCAATGAGAGAGAAACATTGATCAGCTGCCTCCTGCACACCTCCTACTGGGGGTGTGCCCGCAACCAAGGTACATGCCCTTGACTGGAATCGAACCTAGGACCCTTCAGTCCGCAGGCCGATGCTCTATCCACTGAGCCAAACCGGTTAGGGCTAAAGTTAATTTCTTGATTAGCACTGTGAGGTTTAAATATAACTAAAGGTTCTATAATTTCAACTGCTGAAAGAACCCTGTGATAAAACAGAACTACCCAAATTTCACATAAACATTTTTTCTTCTTCTATTCTAAATTAAAATACTGACCTCAGCTTAAGTATCATTTGCTCAAAGCAATGTTCCCTGACCTCCCATTTTAAATTAGATCCACAATGATCCTCACCTAGAACATTCTACTCTTTTTCTTCAGAGCATCTATCACAATCAAGGTACATTTAAAATAATAAATATTAATATAAACCACATAAAGGGCAGAGGCCATGCCTTTTCTGTTTACCATTTTATACTAAATGCTTAATTAGCACAATGCTCACACATGGGAGGCATTCCATAAATGCTTGACAAAGCAAAGAGTTCATTAATAGTTAACCAAGATTACTGAAAGTATAGTCACAGTGGGTAAAGGCATTACATTCAACTGGGAGATTAGTTCTAGAAGGCTTGGTTACCATCTTGGATGAGAGAAACCAGAATTTCTCTGGGCTATCTTGAGAAGCCCAAAGTGCCATGTTTTACTTAACTCTGTCTGTGACCTTGAGTGAGAGAGGCTCGAGTGCTTTGCCCTACCCTGAACCAGGGCAGAGGCAACAAAACGGCTTTGGGTTTCAGGATGTGGGAAAGAAGAAGTGTCAAACTACAAATATTGATAACTAGAGGCCTGGTGCACGAATTCATGTGCATTGAAAGAATATTAATTAGAAGAAATATTTTAATATCGCTCTTCGCCCTTTCTCTATAATAGAAGTGTCAACCAAATTCATGATCAACAATGACAGATCAAAACACATGCATGCGATTGGCACCAGTGAGAGCTTTATATATATATAGATAAACTTGCTTAATTAGACCTGATTTCTGATTTAGCTAAACTTTTTTCAGCCCAGTGAAGCACCCCAACTTCTCTTTCAGATAATTGTCAGCAACACAACAGTAAATATCAACATGAAGCAGATTATTATAGTAGATCACGCAGGGAGAACAAAGGGTAAAATATTTAACTGCAGCAGTGTTTGACTATATTCTATACAGTGAGAAAACCTGAAGTCATTTTCAAGGTCCACTATTTCTTACTTTTTTTTAGTCGGGTCAATTTTCTAAGCTTTCTAAATCTCTGTTTTCTAGCTAATGAAAAGAAAATACATAGGATTCCACTGAGTCTCCTATCTACTTACTCCAGGACTTCTGTGAGGATCAAATGAGATGAGGCATGGGAAAACGCTTCACAGACATTTGGTTAAAGTGTAAAATGTTTCCACCTGGCTATAAATCAAGTCATGTTTCTGGGCTGAAGAAACTCCAAGGAGGCTCGTTGCTAAGGAGAGGGAGCTGGGCATTGCTACGTGACATCATTACCCAGTGCCCACAGTCACCGTTTCTGGGCTGGGCTTGGGCTATGGGCTGCATTTTGTGCCATGGGGTCTCAGCAGCATCTTCTGTGATTTGGTGGACTGTTGCTCCAGGGTGGTGGAGGGGCCTGTGTCCAACTTGGGGGAAGCTGAGTGTTGCTTTGTGGGCATGAGGTCCGTGGTGCTGTTTATTGTTAAGTGGCCTGTCGCTAGGGAGAGGAAGACGGGCATTGCTATGTGACGTCATCACCTGGCGCCCATAGCCACTGTTTCTCTGGAAACAGCCAGTGGGCATCACAGCAGCTCTTGTGTTGAGCGTGTGCCCCTGGTGGTCAGTGCACATCATAGTGACCACTCAGACGGTCAGACACTTAGCATATTAGCCTTTTATGTTTATAGATTATGCCAAAGAACAAAGAACTCAAGAGAAATCTCTAGTGACAGAGAGTTTATATGTGGATACCAGTGATGCCACACTCCTTCCCAGACAACCTAAAACTGGGAATCAGACTGTATATATCGCTCATCATTCCCACAGAGCGCAGGCTTTGATTTTGTGACAGATAGTCCAATTCAAAAGATGACATGGGTTCTTGACTTCACCTTCCTTTCTGTCTGCTCTTGGGAGCTCAGTCTTTGAGCCTGGGAGCTAGTCTCCTTCATCACCCGGCCTCCTTCTTTACAAAGGTGGTTCTCAGAAAGAGACAGGACCTGGGACACGGACCTTGTGGATAAGACAGATAGTCACTTTGTATGAGAAGACGGTCAACTAGACACTCTATTTTCCTTCACATCTTGCAGGAAAGACAATTTTTTAAGTCCCTATACTACATGCGATCCTATATAATAAAAGGGTAATATGCAAATTGAACCTAACAGCAGAACGACGAGGGACCAGTCACTATGATGCACACTGACCACCAGGGGGCAGACGCTCAACACAGGAGCTGCCCCCTGGTGGTCAGTGGGCTCCCACTGGGAGAGTTCCGCTCAGCCACAAGCCGGGCTGACGGCTGCAAGCACAGCAGAGGTGGTGGGAGCCTCTTCCACCTCCTTGGCAGCGCTAAGGATGTCTGACTGCAGCTTAGGTCCGCGTTCCCCATGGTGAGTGGGCCTAAGCCATCAGTCGGACATCCCCTGTGGGCTGCCAGTGGGATGTCTGACTGCCAGCTTAGGCCCGATCCCTGGGGAGCGGCCCGAAGCCGCAGTTGGACATCCCCCGAGGTCTCCTCGGCTGCCAGAGAGCACAGGCCGAGCTGAGGGATGCGCGCCCCCCCCCCCACCGTGTGCACAAATTTTTGTGCACCAGGCCTCTAGTAATTAAATAAATGCTAATGTGTCTTTACCAATGTCAGTCTCAAGCTGCCTCCTCATATCACAAGCTATGCAGGGGTGGGCAAACTTTTTGACTCGAGGACCACAATGGGTTCTTAAACTGGACCGGAGGGCCGGAACAAAAGCATGGATGGAGTGTTTGTGTGAACTAATATAAATTCAAAGTAAAGGAGCGGAGGGGAGAGCAAGAGAACCGGATAGAACAGCCGGATCCGGCCTGCGGGTCGTAGTTTGCCCACGGCTGGGCTATGGCCTCTAAGGGTGCAATTCAACATTAAAATGTGAAATGTACCCACGGTCTCAAACCCAAATTACAATTTCACTTCTTTTCCTGTGGGCCAACTAGGCTTTGGTAACAATGTGTAAGCTTTAAGGGTTGGTCTGTCTCTTGCCAGAGAACAGTGGTTGGCAAACTGCGGCTCGCGAGCCACATGCGGCTCGTGAGCCGCAGTTTACCGCTCTGTTGACTAATGAGTTTGCTGACCACTGCCATAGAACATGCTTTGCAGGATGGACAAGGATTACGGCAGAGAGGAGACTGTCTTGTGGAAGTTTTGCTATAATAATTCTTCTAGAAAGAAAAGTCTGCAGGCTGTAGTGCAACGAGTGGGAGGCTAGCTCTCAATACCTAGATGCCCAAGCAAAAAGCTTAAAACACTGAAATCCCTCAGCAATCCGAAAATAGTGTAAACCTTTCCCCCTGTGTTTTTCATAAAAGCACAGACTGGAAATTGGACGTGCTTTATGAGAAGAGGCAGGAGAGAGAAATATTCCCACATTTTAGTTCATGCGGAAATGGATACTATGTTCCTTCATTTCAACGTTCCTTTGACAGGTCAGGATCAGGCAGAAACTCAGATCTGCTCTGAACCCTACAGGGACCATAAAAGTCATTCAGAAAAAAATATATCCATTTTCCAGGGCCCTACTTCTTCCAGGGCAGAAACAACAATAAAGAATTCAGAGGTGAGAAGAATTAGTACATCATAAAAAACAGGGAAGAAAAATAAAATCCTCTCACATTGACTGTCCCTAAGAGAATTTACTCACAGACTTAAATTTATGCAGCAAGTTACCAGGAGCGTCATAAATACCGGACCCATAATCAAGCTGTAATCATTCATGTTATTTACATGTCATTAGGGGGCACTAAGGGAATGATTTGGGAAAGAGTTCCCTGCAGCCAATGACAGAGGAGGTGGACACCCTCAAGGAAGAAGGCATAAAGGAGGTGCCATTGGTCCCAAAGGCACAGAATTATTTAAAACAATCTGTTTTAGGAGCTACTCTGTATTTTTATGCATTTCTCACTGTTGATTGCGTTCTAGGTCATTTTGACTCCACACATGAGGTAAAATGGGAATCTGACTGAAGAATTTAGACGGAACTTTGAGCATGACGCGGGGAACACACAAACCTCCACGAACCAGAGGCTGCCGCAGTCATTTCCACTCCACCTAGAACAGGTACCTCATGGTACCACCGTCTCCCACTGGTGGCTAGTCCCTGACAGCCTCTCAGGCACCTGCCCAGCTACTGGAATCGCTGCAGGGAAGGGCAGAGCGGTGATGCGCTGAATAAAACATCGCGCTGCGTCCTTCCTTTGAAGGCTGTCAGCCATGCATTTTGAATAGCCTGAAATGAAGATCAAAAGGGAATAGAACTCATTCATTCATTTATTTTACCCGAGGCAGTAAATGAAAAGAAAGTAAAATTTAGGATTTTTAAAAAAAGTTTAAATTTAGGCCAAAGTCCATACTTAGTTCTTCAGATCCATACAGTTCAATAATTGCATCGAAGCCACCAAGCATGACACTGAGGCATAAAAGAAAAGCCAAAGCAACAAAAAGGGTTAGAGAAGTAACCGCAGACATTCCTTCGCTCATTTTCCCTTCCCAGCCGCTTTCCATCTGACCTTCCACAGACACAGGTCCTCCTGGATTCCGGTCACGAGGGCCTCCTCAATCATTTCAGCCTGGGAGTGCTTCCTGCTTGCTGTGGGGATGCCCAGCCAGTCGTTCATGCCCCCCTCTTTTCTCAACACGTATTAAAGACAGGAAGAAGGAGATGGGACTCCAGGTGGGAAGGACAGAAGAAGAGAGGCTGCGGCTACATTATTTTGAAACTATTCTACCTAACATGTAGATATCAGTTGGATATAAGCCCTGTAAGTCACCTTTTGATACAGATTTAAAACAACATGGTTGAAGAAAAGTAACTGAAGAATAAAAATGGTGGTCAGCCCGGCCAGTGTGGCGCTGTGGTTGAGTGACGACCCATGAACCAAGAGGTCACCGGTTCAATTCCTGGTCAGGGTGCATGCCCGGGTTGTGAGCTTGATCCCCAGTAGGGGCCATGCAGGAGGCAGCAGAACAATGATTCTCTCTCATCATTGATGTTTCTTTCTCTCTCCCTCTCCCTTCCTCTAAAAAAATAAAATAAAAATAAAATTGTGGTCAAAAAGTTTCAAACACAACCTCCTATGGAAGTTGAATGGCACCATTTCAACACCTGATAGAGTTAGACAACTGATTCTATGTAAAAGATAATTCAGCTCTAATACGATTCTGTAAGAGTGTAACATAATTACCTAATTGACAAAATAAATAGGATCCCAATGTCACAATGCTGGGAGACTCTCCTGTGGCTGAGGGCCGCACCTGCTCCTGTCCCCCTTGGGTGGCCTTGGCCTTGTGGACGGCCACCTCTCAGAGGCTGTCCACACAAGGCAGCCGCCGCAGCTCCACGGGGCCAGGGGCTTTGCTTGCCTCCATGGGGTTCGGGGACTAAGACCCAAGTTCTGGATTCTCCAAAGACAATTTTCCTGAGAATGTGGGTTAAGTTGGATTCTGTAGATGGGAACTCACCGTTTATAGCATGGCGTCCCTGGAGAAATGGGTTCATAGGTTTTAAACAACCAATCTGATTGTGAACTGTTAAAAACAAAAGCTCATTTAAAAACCCGACACTGTTTATGAAAGAGCAACTAAAAATGGGGCTCTCGTTCACTTGGAGATTTTGGCTCCGAGGTTTTTTGTTTGGCTCCTTGAAGTCAGTGAGACCTTGTGCCAGTGATTTAGTCTCCCTGAGTCTAAGTTTTACTCATTTGTCAGTGGAGGTCATAACACGGTGCCTAGCAACCAGGAGGTTGTCAACAGATGCGCAAGTATTCGCCTTCCCACAGAAAAGTGGAAAAATCCCAGGATACGGTAGGCAGAATTCTAAGGCCCCAATAAGTCACACTCTTGTACACTCCCCTTCCCTGCCCACAGTGGGAATACCTGTGAAATGATGGACTACCACTCCCAGGATTTGGTTATTAAGCAGCTGAGTCAATAAAAATGAGATTACCCTCATGGGGGCCTGACCTAACCAGGTAATTCCTTTAAAAGAAGGTGAAATGTCAGAATGGCTTCTCCTGCCTGCTCCGGAGCAGACGGAAGACCCTCTGAGCTCTACAATGGTGACAAACTGAATTCTGACATCCTTGTGAGCTGGGAAAAGAATCCAGCCGAGCCCTGTTCAGACCTCAGCACTGCGAGATAATAAATGAGTGTTGTTTCAAGCCATTAAGTTCACGGTAATTTATTACACAGCAATAGAAAAAATCTATAGAATCATAAATTTATGTTTCTATACTTCTTGGGGATAGAGGCATCAGAAGTAACACAGTATACACATATGGGAAGGAGAAAGGAAAAGAGAGGGGAGAGATCTGAGATGCACTGTGCACTCTGATAGATGCTTTACAAATGTTACCTCTTATAAAGGAACAATTTTATTTATAAAGTTCTAGTGCCTTTTATTATTCTAACACACAGATTCAATTTAAAACCAAATTATATCAACTTAATAAAAGTTTTAACTTCATTATCATGATGGAATCTTTTAATTAGCAAAAGAGTATAATCTAAAAGTGGCATTTAAAGATTTTTACTTTTAAAACATTCAGTGACCTTTGAAACACCTGTACTGGTATTCAATGAAAGTTACTGCTTATCATATAGGCCAGTGATCAGCAAACCGCAGCTCACGAGCCACATGCGGCTCTTTGGCCCCTTGAGCGTGGCTCTTCCACAAAATACCACGGCCTGGGCGAGTCTATTTTGAAGAAGTGGCATTAGAAGAAGTTTAAGTTTAAAAAATTTGGCTCTCAAAAGAAATTTCAATCGTTGTACTGTTGATATTTGGCTCTGTTGACTAATGAGTTTGCCGATCACTGATATAGGCTATTCAGAACCAATTTTCTCTATTGGTGGGAAAACAAGCATATTTTAGTAACCAAATCTGCAACATAACCTGCGTGGCGGTGAGGCAGAAAGCAATTAGCTACACCAAAGACATTCAGAATAAAATATAAATTGTGACCCATTTTTTTTTAAACAGAAAATCTGAAAATATCCCCACAGTGTTTTAGAATAGGAATTCTACACATCAACTCTAACAAAGCCATAAAGCAAAAAGTAGGGAGAGTGTTACCTTTATTTTGAAAAGTCTTGACATCTATGTAAGATTAACTTTACAAGAAACCTCGGGGTTACCGGAAACCTGAAACTGACCTAGAGAAGACCAGTGAATGCAAACCATACTTTTGCTACTTCAGAATTATTTTGGAATTTCTATCATTTTATTGTGTTCTAACTTTGATTATTAAAAAAGAAAAGCATATGCATCAAGTACAGCCTCAAAACATTTCAGAATGCTACCATAGGGAAAAGACAACATATGGTTTTCCTTAAGCATATATTTTTCAGTACTGATATCCCCCTGTTCCAGGAGATAGAATGGAAATATTCAAATAAATACTAGAAAGTTTTCAATACAGCCCAGGCTGGATCCCCTATGCAAGGTATTCGGGAGGCAGCCAATCAGAGATTCTCTCTCATCATGGATGTTTCTATCTCTATCTTCCTCTCCCTTCCTCTCTGAAATCAATAAAAATATTTTTTAAAAAGTTTTAAATACTATTAGTAAAAATTGTTGCCTAAAGACAAAACTTGAGAAAGTGGATTCACCTTGCAATTTGTTAAACAAATGAGCCTGTTGGAATTTGCTACTATCTTAATTTCTATAAATCTCTTGCAACTGTTGTGCTACAGATTCCACAAGATAATGACAACAAGAGCTATAGTGGCACCTGAAACTTCCCTGCAGTCACTGCTTACGTTTTAAAAGCAGTAACAACTTTAGAAAACAGGGAAGACTCTTTCAATGCTCCTTAATCTCAGGGTGTGGCCTCTCCGTGTTCATGTTTGGTCACTATTTGCTCACCACTCTGCACTTTCACCACAATGTGAACAGGCATGTTTTACTAGAATGCTAAGCACAGCTTTCATTTATCCATGCCTGCCCTTGACATGCATTTTCACGTTTAATTCTAGGAAGGAGATACTATCATCAACCTCATTTCATTGCTAATGAAATGAAGACCTACAAAACTTACTTAACTTGTCCAGGGTTAAGTGGGGTGGTAAGTAGTAGAACTAGGATGGTCAGTCTCCAAAGCTAAAATAAGTTAACTAATCCTTAGGTGAACGACCTTCCATGACATAATTTGCCTTAACGAAACAGAGGCATGCTATCTATCAGGGCTACTCTACCCAAGGGGGAGAAATCACTGAAAATATATTGCACATATGTATGCTGATAATCGGACAATTTTAGATCTTTAAGGAAACACCACACTTGCTCTCTCTCACTCTCACACCCAGATACACTCTCATATTAGAATCAACAGAGTGATTGACCTCAAACTGCATAAAAGCTGCTGGCTACTTAATTATACCTAAATAAATGCTTACCTTGCAAATCAGACAATGGATATATTAATTCATTTCTGGGCATCAAGTACCCTGACATAATTAAATCAAGTCCAAGAAGAAACGTAACTGAGGACACAAAGCTATCTCCAAGAGCTTTTGTTAAACAAGTTAAATACAAGGGTAATTATAAGATATATTCACATACGAACATATATATGACAGTCTGGAATATAAAAGATAATGACTATATTCTTGTGAATGTAATTTAGAATCATGTTGTGTAGTGCTTATTTGGTAATAGGGCTTAATGCAATATGTCAGTTAAAAATCAGGTAAAAATATTGGAAAAAAGAATATATACTGTTATTTGTACATGATATAATTTTACTAGAGGCCCGGTGCATGAATCTGTGCACAGGTGGGGTCCCTCAGCCTGGCTGGCCATGTGGGCCGATTGGGGCTGTGGGAGGTTGGCTGTGGGAGCGCACTGACCACCAGGGGGAAGCTCCTGCATTGAGTGTCTGCCCCCTAGTGGTCAGTGTGTGTCACAGCAACCAGTCGACCACTCCTTCTGTCACTTAGGTTTTTATCTATATATACTAGTGGTCCGGTGCACAAAATTCGTGCACAGAGGAGAGGGGGTCCCTCAGTCTGGCCTGCACCCTCTCCAACCTGGGATCCCTCTCGCAATCCAGAACCACTGGCTCCTAAGCGCTCACCTGCCTGCCTGCCTGATGCCCCCAACTGCTCTCCTGCCTTCCTGATGGCCCTAACTGTTCTCCCCTCCTTGTCTGCTCCCCCTAACTGCCTATCTGCTCTCCCCTCCTGGCCTGATCCCCCTAACTGCCTATCTGCACTCCCCTCCTGGCCTAAACCCCCTAACTATGTGCTCTCCCTTCCTCTCCACACATTCAGACCCCAGAGCAGGAGTGCTGAGAGCTCTCCGTCAAGGCCCCGTCCCCGTCCTGACGCCCACCTCCGAGCCAGGTGGCACTGTGGGCCTGCACATGCTTCCGCCAGGGGAGGCCACCGCAGCCATCCTGACGCCCCCCTCCAGCCTCATGTCCCGGTGGCACAAGTCCCTGCCCCTGTCCCCACCCACGAGCTCCTGTGGTGCACACCTCTGACCAGTTGTGACTGGGACACTGTTAGGACCAATTAGCATATTACCTCTTTACATATATAGATATTTAGAAAGCCAAACAAAATCAACTGAAAAATTATTGGAATTAACAAACGAGTTAAGTAGCCTGAACAGTTCACATATCCTATATAATAAAAGCCTTATATGCTAAATGCCCAGTCGTCCAGTTGTCTGTTCAACCAATCAAAGCATAATATGCTAATGATATGCTAAGGCCACTCAACTGCTCACTATGACGTGCACTGACCACCAGGGGGCAGTTGACTGCTTGACCAGTTGCTATGACATGCACTAATCACCAGGGGGCAGACACGCTGCCTGGTAGGTTAGCTTGCTGCTGGGGTCTGGCTAATTGGGACTGAGCGAGACGGGCCGGATACGCCCTGGAGCCCGCCCATGGTCCCTCCACGGCCAGCCAACCTCCCACGGAGACTGGGCAAGATCGGCCCTGATGGCTGGCCAGGCAGAGGGACCCCACCCATGCATGAATTCATGCACCGAGCCTCTAGTAAATATATAAAGTCCAAGAAAATGTAAAAGACTTTGTCATTGACTTACATTATGAAGTCATTTTATGTATTGAACAAACCTACACAATGCTTAATACATACCAGGAATTGTTCAAAAACTTTTACAAGTATTATTTCATTTAATCCTTATAATAATTCAAGATTCAGGTGCCATTATGACTATGTCTACTGTATAATGAAGGAACTGCCAAAGGTCATGTAGCTATTAAGTGGTAAAGCCAGGATTTAAATTCAGGCTGTTACAAGTAAGTTCCCATCAATGCAATTCACCCCAAATGCATAACCCCCAAAATAACACTTTAAAATGGGAATAGCAGAACGATGAAGTCAAAGGAGTGATGAGGACCTAGGCAAGTGACTTTCCATCTCTGGGCCTTGGTTTTCACATCAGTTAAAGGAGATAATACAGAGATAATACGACCTCGCCTACAATTAAGGACTCAGGGGAAATGTCTATGGGGGAAGCACCTGGCAGCAGCGGCAGCAAATGTAGCTACAGCTGCAGTAGGACTAAGCACCACACTGAGTAGTGACCTGGCAAAGCTCGCCGTGGGGTCCCTCAGGATAGAGAGGGAAGAAAGAACAGAGCTGGACAAATAGCTCAGAGAATTTAAAGGAGTTGAGGGATAACTAGGTTGGAAAAGGGCAAAAGGGCAGATTCCATGGATAGCAAGGAGACTGCAAGGTCACAATATAACTGGCCTTGGGAGATAAGCAATTCCTCTTATAAAGGAGCTAATAATAATATGAGCACATCAACCACTGCTACGCTAAAAACATCACACTGCACAATATAAAAATCTCATTGAGAAATGGGGAAGCCTCTTCCCAGACCTTTACTGGTCCATGCTGTCTGTAAAATGAATTTAAAAAAAACCAAATACTTTGAATATTTTTCTTATAGTACCAGTAGTACTAGTAGGAGTCAGCAAACATTTAATGCCGAGCACTGTGCAGAGCATTTTTGATGCACTATGTCACTGAATCCTCATACTGGTCCTACTTCCATCATGGCCATTTTAAGGAAGGCAAAGTCACATAAGCTACGAGGTGGGAGAAATGAACTAGAAGACAGCCTTACTTCCAGAAATAAGCATATGATCTTAACTATAGTAGCTACTGCTACCCAATACAGATGTTTTGGGAAAACATCTTTAAGAAATATGGAATCACCAAGTAAAGAGCGGCACTTTGCCATTCACGGCAGAGGTCCACCACTTTTGAACTCACTAACACTCAGGTTCGCCCACGTTCTTCCCCACCTGCCCTTGGGACCCCTCCATTGCTGCCAGGTTAGTGTACCGACAGCAGGTGAGACAGCTGAAAGCAAGTCTGGGTTTTGAATGAGAGACAATCAAGGCCACGTTAAAAAAATACAAAGCTTAGGTACAAGTAACTATTTCAGTAAAGAGAGGGAAGACAAGGATTAATTAAATGTAGGCTCGCCTATTTTAAGTATAATTATTGAATCCATCTACTTACAAATCAAGTCATATCCATTAATGCACTAAAAGCATTTACACCAATTCTGACCCATCATGTTCTCTATGTCAGTGCTCCTCAAACTGGAGTCTAAAAATGATGCTTAGGGAAATATGAATGTTTAATACATTTTTTAAAAGTTTTGTTGACATTTCATTGATAGTCTTAAAGAATATGAACTGTGTAATGACTGCCCTTAATTTCAGATTGCTCCATCATTTCAGTGCCATATTTCCACTGTGTTAATGATCAAGTTAGACAAGTGTTACTGTTTCTATTGCCCTAAGCCAGTGGTCGGCAAACTCATTAGTCAACAGAGCCAAATATCAACAGTACAACGATTGAAATTTCTTCTGAGAGCCAAATTTTTTAAACTTAAACTTCTTCTAACGCCACTTCTTCAAAATAGACTCGCCCAGGCCGTGGTATTTTGTGGAAGAGCCACACTCAAGGGGTCAAAGAGCCGCATGTGGCTCGCAAGCCGCAGTTTGCCGACCACGGCCCTAAGCGAATAGAAAAGATCAGAGGCCTAAATACTAAAAACTCAAAGTGAGGGCCACATGATATCATGGGGCACTAGGGAACCACTGCTCAACGTTCTTATCAGAAAAGTCAGAGAAGAAGAGAGTTTCCCATTGCATAAAATAAATATCTCCAAAAACAAACAAATGTAGCAGGCAACAGCACATTCATATATCTAAGGATTTTTTATTTCAGCAAAGCATCATCATTCATATGTAATATTAAATTGATATTGACATTTTAAACATTACTCTTTACAGTTTTGTTGTATTGTTTTAGTTGTAGCGGTAAACTATTCAATGCAAGCATATACATGACTTCCGAAGCTTAACATCTAGGTAGACAAAAAAGGCCTAGCTGAAGGAAACAAAATAGTCCTTAACTTTGGGCAGTCAAGCAGGCTTTTGAAAATCAGATGAAAGCTATACAACACACACACACAGCACACACACACAACACACTGATATACACTTTCAGGCAGTTCACAGATTCCAGAGAGCTGTCCAAAGATCCCAGGATGAGAGCACCTAAATAATTAGAGAATAAGAACAGTTCATAAGAGGTGACTTATTCTATTTAATTAGTAAGTGTAAATGAGACAATGACATACAACCAGTTAAGAAATAAGTAGGGACTAAAAGTTTGAAAATACCTTGCTGGATCAGTAAAAGGGTTAGGAACAACCATTTATAGGCATGGTGGGGAAATTTTGCCCAAATACAAGTATACACAATTTCAAACCTTATGCTGGATCAGTAAAAGGGTTAGGAACAACCATTTATAGGCATGGTGGGGAAATTTTGCCCAAATACAAGTATACACAATTCCAAACCTTATGATTTCACTTGTAAAGAGTCAAATTACAAAAGTAGATCATCACCACCAAAATATTTTTATTTATCAGAAATTTTTCTACATAAGAGGGGCATATAAGTGCAATGTAGACAGAGGGACTTATCAGAAATACTAGAGGCCCGGTGCACGAAATTCGTGCACTGGGGGAGGGGGGTGTCCCTCAGACCAATCTGCACCCTCTCCAATCTGGGACCCCTCGGGGATGTCCGACTGCCTGTTTAGGCCCCTGACAGCCGGGTCACCCCCAAATGCCATCCCCTGCATATTCCCTCTTTATTAGATAGGGTTTTTTCTTTAACATTGGACAGTGTACCTGCTGTGGTCTTGACAAACCTGTGAAAATGTAAACCCAAACTAAAAGTGTCATAAAATAAACTCCTTAAACAGGAATTTCATGAGACCTTGGAAAGGTGATATCATGTGGTTGTTTCTTCATTTCTTCCTTCTCTTTTTCTTATGTTTCATCTTTTGTCCTTCCTTTCTTTTCTCCTTTTATTCCTTTTCTGTCCTCTCTTTCTGTTAACATTTCCGTTGGTAGAATCGTCAGTACTTGAATCTGTCTCACTTCCAAAAGACGGAGAAGGGGGAAACACACCGTCATCTGAAGAAAAAGATGATCTGTGTTGGGATCGGTGGTGTTTCTGGTTTTGCTCTTTTCCCGGTTTGTCATTTCTGCGGGCCCCGGCATCTTCAGGACTTGTGCGTGGGCACTTCTTATTCATGTCTACAAAACCTCCCTGCCTTGGTGAAAACTGTAGGGGAAAAGGCCTTCCTGGGTGGGCTCAAGCCCTGCCCGAGGTGCTGAGGAACCAGGGCGGGGAGCACCCACCACCACCCTTGCAGAGCCAACCTCCGGACCTCGGGGTACTCTCCAGTAATGTAACTGCAATGTCCCCGTTTGCCTTCAGAAATTAGTTGTAAGTTACTTCCGATGTGAAACCCTACCTCAGACATTTCCTTTGCGGTTTCTAAAGATTTTAAACAAAATCCATTTACCTCCCTAACCTGGTCAGGAGTTTCTACCCAATGGGAGAGGTTTGCTGGGCAGCATCGCCCAGATACTGCCCCCCACCATGTCCAATCACTCGGCTGGAGGGGGGGGGGGGGCAAGGGAAGTTATAAGGCTATAGGTGTTGTGGGGGGATCACTCCATGGGGGCACAGGCCCTTTGAGGCTGACACCCCAGGCTGCCGCTGGGAGGGGATCACTCTGGGGGGCACAGCTGCCTCCCAGGCCTACACCCCCGGCTGGGGCTGGGAGCTGATCGCTGGTGAGGGGGTGGGGGTGCCTCACGGCCGCCTCCCTGGCTGACGGCCCGGGCCATGGCTTTGAGCGGATCACGCCGGGGGGGTGTGGGGGGGGGGGTGTGGTGAAGCCGGCTCGCAGGCCGACGGCCAGGGCCAGGGCTGGGAGTGGATCATGCCGGTGGCAGGGGGGGCGCACGCAGGCACCTCACAGGCCGACAGCCCGGGTCGCAGCTTTGAGCGGATCGCACAGGGGGCGCGCGGGCACCTCACAGGCCAACAGCCTGGGTTGCATGCTACCAGCTCTCAATGGCAGCCCTCCCTGGGACTGGGGGACTCCGGCGGGCCTGAGAGGACTGGGCGCCGCCATCTTGTGTCTATGGGCGCCGCCATTTTGTCGCGGAGTGACAGTTAATTTGCATGTTACTCTTTTATTAGATGAGTACTTAATTTACTTCAATGAGAGATATGGACAGAATCTATGGATGGTTAAATGTGGTAATAAAATGATAATAAACTTGATATATGCAAAAGGTTAGTCATATTAGCCTTTGAAAGGCCACAAAGACCTCTGGCTTCAGTGTCCACGAGTTTCAAATATGATTCCTTGGTAGGTGAGAATTAAAGCCTATAACTATCAGATTAGAAATAATTATGAAGAGTCCTTTACATTAATTGGTTGCAAAAGAATCACTACGTAAAATTATAAAAGCCCCAATACAACGTTTTGTTGAAATTTATTTATTCAAATGTAGACTTTGAATAAATAAAAGGATTTAATTGCTAAATTTCATGGTTTGTCATAGAGAAAATATGAAATTTCACTCTGCCAAAGATTAATAGAAAAATGATAATAAAAACTGCAAATTATTTACATAACTTAAGCAGATATCAAAGATTGCAGACATGCTCTAAGAAACAGAACGAATCGCCAACCCATGACCCATGCACAGCTAATTACCAACCCCAATGTTGCCTGTTCCGTTTAGACTGCAGCTTTCAGATGAAGGTTTCATCATTTCTGGTCTTAAGGAAGAACCAGCCATGCAGGGAATTAAATTCAAACTGCAAGCGCAATTTTAACACAAGTTCATTTCACCTCCTCTTTCCTCTACTTTTCCCTTTTTATTTTCATAACAAAACCAACCATGTTATTTCTTGAAAGACACAAGCTGTGGGTGGCCTAGAGTTGCCAGTCACCTCCACTTCTGAAATCACACCGTCCACCTCTAACGAAAGGAATGAAGCCGAAGTCTTCCGTGGAAATGACATTTTAAGTTACTAGTCGAATAAGGAAAGCAGAGGTTAAAACAAGATGTTCACTTCTCAGGCTGGGCCCTCTCTCCACGCCCAGGAATCCCCAATGAAAGGGCCGATCTCTTACAAAACTGAGGAGGTTTTGGCATCTCTCCGGGGAAAGGTGACAGAGCTCTTCCTGGTAAAGACTTGTTACCTATTCAGCTCCGGAAGCCTCTCAAATAATCCAAAGTAAAGTTTGAAAAACAGACTTTCCTATAAAAAGCCCTTATTGATTAAGATTTTATACACAGCAATTCCGGAGGTGTAGTGCATGGAAGGTGGGCAGTATGTTATTTCTTACCAGCTTTGTTACTGTTTAAAGGTAGCTTCCGTCACCATCTCTGAAAGAATAAAGCTGGATACTAACCTCTTTTGACAGTGTCCCCCTAATTTCTGGAAGATGACATGGCTTCAGGGCTCATTCCAGCCACTTAAATGACTGGTGAGGCCATCCAACAAGAAGGCCAGGTGTCAGCACTGGCACAGTGGCTGGAATTTCAGTGGGCACCTACCAGAGATCTACATTTGAGAAACCAGATGCCGTCACTTTTCACAGTATCTTAATATATACACGCCTTCTGGGCAGCAGCCTGTCTTCAATACAATCTGAATATTTTTGGTGATGGAGACCAGCGAGACTATGGATAAACAAAACAATTTTCAAAATTTCTAGATGGCTGCAAATGAACAACTAGAAATTAATCACTGAAATCCAATGTAATGTCCTGCCCAATCTTATCTACAAGTGATAACTAATGATAACTTCATCAGGAATGTGTTAAGAAAACTGTTTGGATTAGAGTGAGCTGGGCTTTTTTTGATCCACTTCATCACTCCCCGACCCCCTCCAAAAAGAAAGGAAAGGAAAGAAGACATTTATCCAAACCAGTGCAGAAATTCCTCTCCCGCCACAAAGAATTAGGATCCTGATAAGCACTGAGGAAGGTGAACATAGAGTTGATAAAAAGAATAGCTTGGGGGAAATAGTGTAATAGGAACTGAGGTTAGAAGGGACCTTTAAAGGGCCTAGTGAATATGTGAAACCCCTTACAAATAAAATAAAGAAAAACAAACTCAGTAAGAAAATATATTTTATATCTTTAAATGGACAGTATTGTCTTCTAAATTCCTCAAGCAACAGATACTTTGTAGGGCCTCACATCATTGTGACTTTAAATGAGACACTGAGAAAATGGCTTCACCTCGTTACAGATAAAATTCCTTCTAAAGAATATGTTGCCTAGGGGGCATGAATGGGAGGTGGGGGGTAATGGGGGAATAAGGACACATATGTAATACCTTAATCAATAAAGAAATAAAAAAAAAGAGTATGTTGCCTCTATATCTGGACCTCCATGAAAATGTTTGTCTGGGGACTAGCTGTGAATCCAGAGATGCGGAGAAACATGAATAATTCAGGATGGATCAAGAAAGCTTTGGGATAACCCTTATTCAGCCAACACAGCTGTGTGGAGGGGCCCCGCCACAGCACCAAGCATACAACCTTAGCTCTGCCGCAACAATGTTATAATCGTCCTCCCAGTGCTGTCCCAGCAGCTCCTCCCCACTTGTTTCCTCCCAGTTCACTACAGCACATTAGAGAATCAGGGGCTACAAACTGTGAGTCCACCCATAAAGGCAAGTCTCTATTTTTCCGCTTCACACATTCCTGAAAACATGTCAGAGAGTCAAATATATATCATCAGGGAACTTTTTATTCCTTGGGAGATTAAAAAATTCAAATTCCTTAATTATCCCTCATACACCCATCTCCGATATACTTCCAATCTGTCCACACCCTTTAATTTTATTCTTTTCATCCAGTCAACTACACTCATCACCGGCCCTCCTACAATGAACGTCTGATGGAAGCGAGTCATCCTTTTTTGCAAAGTCAAAACATTTCCCTCCGGTGTCAGCTATTAAGTTTAGGAGGGCTACACTTCTAGTCACTGATATCAGCACGTTCCTCTCTGTTTTCTAGTCAACCTTCTGAAACAACGGTAAAAAGCAATGAGGTATTCCCAACAGTGTCACACTGCCAAGATGGTGATGCTGCTGAAACTAAACGTTAGTTGGCAGAAAACGGTAATGACGAACGCCTTCTGTGCTACTAGGAAACAGTGTTGAATAAATAAGGAATTAGCTAAAGGGAACACAGAGCTGGAGTCTTCTCTTCCACCTCAGATAAACAATGTCCAGGAAACAGATGTCATGGCACACAGCAGACTACTCTTCACATCTCAGAGAGAAATCCTCTTTTCTTCATTCTCCTTGGACCGGCCTTTCCTTTCTGATACACGGTATTCTCTAAAGGGCAGCAATTTGGGTTCCTATGGGAAGGGTCTCTAGATCAAATTAGGATTAGGTGTAACTGCAGCTGCATATAACTAACTGGTAACTCAAATGTGTGGCTTAACCAAAACAGCTTTATTGCTTTCTTGTGTAAAACAGGTTCAGACGCAGGAATCCAGGGCTGCTGTGCTGGCTATCAATCACCACACGCAAACCACTTCTACCTTTCAGTTCGATCACCCTTAGTAGGTCGTCTACCCTCATGTTACCTCATAGGCCAATATGGCTGCCGGAGCTCCAGCCAACACAAAAGCATTCCACATCGAAGAAACAATGTTATAAGTAGGGGGTGGGGGGCGGGGAGAGGCTTCCAGGTTTATCCACAAAGCCCTATTTCACAGGGAATGTAGTAGAAATAGTATTCATCTGCCATCATCGAAAGTGGAATTGATTGGGTTTCAATAGATTAGTCTTTGCTCTAATGAGGAGTGCAGAAGAGCCTGGATAGAAGGAAAAAGAGTCAGTAGCAAGGAGCAACTCATATTCCTTCCTGGCTTTGTTCTCTGGCAAATGCACCTTCAATTGTTATCTCCCTGACAAGGAACTTGTCTTATCCCTGTGTTTTCCACAGCCCTTTCACTGTCAGCAGGGCTATGGCGCCCATTCAGAGGAATTTGGTGAGAAAAGGAGGAGAAATTCCATAGATCACAAGTGGGAGCTGCACAACGCCTACAGACAGGTGGAACCTGTCTTCCAGATGTGAGGAGTGTGATGAGAATGGAGGGGCGGGGGTTATGGATTGAACTGTGTCTACCCCCACCAGATGCTGAAGTTCTAACCCCCAGCCCCTGTGAATGTGACCTTAGTTAGAAAGAGGGTCTTTGCAGATGACAAAGTCAGGATGAGGTCATAAGGGTGGGCCCTAGTCCAGTAAGATTGTGTCCTTATAAAAGGGGGAAATTAGGACACAGATGCACACAAGGAAAATGCCATGTGGTTCAATGAAGACAGAGATCAAGGCGATGCCTATCCAACCCCAGAAACACCAAAGAGTGCCAGCAAACCACCAGAAGCTGGGAGAGAGACCTGGAACCGATTCTCCCTCCCTCACAGTCCTCATGGGCACCCAACCCTGCCGACACCTTGATCTTGGACTTCAGCCTTGGAAACTGTGAGACAATAAATTCCTGTTGTGTAAGCCCCAGTTTGTGGCACTTTGTTACAGCAGCCCTAGCAAACTAACACACGGGGTGGCTGGGACATCTTCACCCACCGCCCAGGGCCCAGCACATTGCTCCCTTCCTCTCAAGTGTCCACACCTGTGTGTGCCCCAGTGATTCTCAGTGCCCATCACTTTCAGCCCCCATCATTTACATGCAGGTTCCCGGAGTGGCTCCAGGAACATTCACTGAGGGGGTGGGGAGTCACAGGACCTTCCACCCTGAAAAGGACCCTCTATCACTATGACCAAGATAACGAGAAGCCAGGCCCTGCTAACTTGGGTACCTATGTTTCAACGTCTCTGCAGGTGATAGAACTGCACAGACATGGAGCTGCCGAAAGCTTCTGTAGAAGCAGAACTGAGTGAAAGAGGAACAGAGTAAATGAGTATTATTGGGAGGCATTGTAATCACACCTCTGATGACTCAAGTTCCAGTGTCTAAGTGTATTCTATTTGTCAGTATCTCGTAGGCATGTGTTTGCGCTTCCATGACACAGTGCAGAGGCTGAAAAAGCTGGTACAGAAAGCTGAACCTTTTAATGCCAAAAGTGAGCTGGAGGAAATCTCACTTCATGCACATTCACTCTCCATTTTCTACTTTCACTTTTTGATTTTAAAAAAATCTAGGGAGGGAATAACATAATGAACATCTGCCTAAAGATCAACTACTCGACTTCATACATCAAAGCTCTGTTGAGGCCCCCAGTATCTGCTCCCTGACCTCAGTTCCCCTCTCCCCCAGAGGTAACCTACAATATGAATGTGGTGTTTACTAGTATTCTCGCGCATGCCTTTGTACTTCTACTATAAAAACAACCACTTAAAATAATGGTGCTCCTCAGTCCCGGACGGTCCCACTGGTTACTTTTTAAAAACCCCTTATCTCTTTCCTTTATTGCCCTCAACTAGCAAAAGAATGGTTATCAGATAAATGTATCCATACCATGAGAGTAATTCATACCATGGGAGTAACTGCAAAGAGCTTAATTTTATTCCTATCAACTAAGATCTATTTTATTCATCGGTGTTACTGGCCTCCTTTCTCCCAGCAATGCTGTGATGTAAGGAATTCAAGCCAGGTCAATGAGAAGCACACTTTGAATGGCTAGCTATTTCTGGCACTCAAGTCAGGTTGGTGAATGGAAGCCTGCATCACTCATACTTAAAATACTCTTTGGCAAAATCCCCAGATAGACAAATTAGAACTTAGGATAACATTACATTTAAATTGCACTCCTTTATATAAAGGACTGGAAAACATTAACCAATAATGAATCATTCACTCTTACCTGTTTTCATAAAAGACATAAATGCAAAAAATAAAATGAAATTGAACTAAACTCAAATACGTTAAGTGGAGAAACCAATGTCTACCATCATATTTGGAGTACAGCCCATTCATAACAAAAGTTTCAACAACTTAACCGAGGAATTCAGTAACTGCTCAGTCAACTAATGGGCTAGCCCCTGAGAGTGTGAAGCGGCAAGGAAGATACGTGATTTTAAAACACACAAAGCAATATTCTATGAACATTTATGGAACTGTTGCATGCCAGGCATGATTCCAGGCATGGAGGATGGGGCTGGAACCACACTCCCGGCCCCAGGAGCCTCCACTCCAGCAGGGCAGTGTGCACAAAGTTCCACTAACCATGTACCCTGAGGCACTCGGGGAAACCCTCCTTGATCAATAAATCACTCTCCAAATCACAGCGTGGCTAAGAATGGCTGCAGTGCTGGTTTCTGGGGAAATCTTAGAAAGCCCCAATTGTTACAGCAAAACAAAGAAAATCTGTTCTATTCCCTAAGTGACTATAGCATCTCTTTGTTGACTACTGGAACCTATTAAAATGTGTTGTTCAGAGCGATTTCCGGCACATAAAAAGTGCAAACTTCCCTGATCCTAAACAAATATCACCAACAGCTGTTGAAAAAATGAGGCCGTTTGGAATTTTAAAAAATGAATTACTGAAAGTAGGGAACTGCCTCGGTGCCCTAAAAACAACTACACATGGCCATTTGAAACAGTCCGGCACTCCGCCCTCGGGGCTGGTTCTGCTCAGAGGTACAGCCAGTTCTGTGGGTAGGAACAGCACTGCACTCATACACGCCTGTCAGCTCTAGAAAGCATTTCCCAGCCGGAGAGAAAACGCACACTGAGAATCAATCATCATCAAGTCACAGGATTTAGAACACAGCCTGAAAAAACATAATAAAAGGCTTGTGAGATGAGATCATGGATACAGACTCTTATCCTTCATACGTCTATGTATTTCTACGATGGAAATCGTCAGGAAAAATGATTAATGCTTTATGTTACCAGAACTTTTACGGTAAAATAAAATGCTACCCCATTTCTTTAATGCTAAGAGGCTGTAAAGCTGAAAATACCGAAAGGAAAAATTATTTGGTACATCGAGAGATAGAAGTGAAATCTCAATTCCCTACTTTTTAAACTACCTTTTCTTTAAGTGATCATTTGCAATGTATTTTTTTTTTCCTGTCTGTGGTTTCTGGTGATCACCTGTGTGATTGACAGAAGTATTATTCAAATTATTATTTTCTACAAAGACCAATTATTTACTAACTTATTAAGATACTATGAATTCTACATTATTAGTAAAAATTTTTAAAAAGACCGTAATAATAGGAATCACATATCAGTTTATTCTCCAAAAACAATTCTTAGAAATGCCTCCAGGTTTGAATTACTTCTCTCTTTGAGAGGATCCATAGAAGTTCAGAGAGGTCAAAATGCACAGACTCTTCTGAAATCAGCCATTTCCATGAGACACAGGTCCTGGTTCGTGGCCACCGCTGCTCTGACAGCAAAGCACCACCAAATCTCATGAGTCAATCAGAGGAGATGGCAACAGGGAGAAAATGGGGTTGTGGGGGCTTGGTTTTTAAACCTCTATCACACCACATGCACTGAAAGATTTCAGTGTTTCCTGATGATGGAAAAACAACTGAACCCAGGGCCAGCTACCTCTTTTATGACAGGTTTTTAAAAGCTCATCTGAAGATGAGATTTTTCTTCGTTCTGCTCCAAACCCCATTTCCCAATAATTGGATGGTAGTTTATGGAGCCAGACAACAATTTGTTACAACTCTGAATCCCTCTAACTACAAGGCCAAGTTTCATCTGTCCCCCCTCCCCACCAACAACTTGAAATATAGGCCTGCGTTCTTAGGCTAAGGTCAGTGCTCAGGGTTACAAACATGGGCAGAGGGATTTGTACACAGGCAACAAAAACAGCTGGAGCTGCGGAGTCCTCAATAGAGTCATTTACAGGCTACAGAGGAGAGGGCTGAGAGTGGGCCTGAGGTGTGAGGCAATGGGACCTCTGAGGTCTCAGGACATGCAGATCCGGGACCACAGCAGAAAGAGGCCAAGAATGAGAGGGTAACGTGAAGTGTGTGAGCCACAACCTCAGAGAGTGCCTACAGTGGCCAAAGCCCTCCTCCCACGAGCCAGCTTCATTTCTTCTCGAGGCCGTTCTGCCAATGGCTGCTAGAGTTTTTCAGCCTTCATTCTGAAGGTTCCCGCTGCCAATACCTGTCTCAGTGGTCACTGGCTGACCCCTAAAGACCAGAGAGTCAGATTCCCCAATATTAACGTACCCCAAGAGGACAATTCTTTCTGCCAGGCTCATGTTGGGCATGAAAGCCTTCGACTATCTGGCATTTCTTTTAATCAGTTACAATGCTTTGGGCTCCTTTTACAAAGCCATCTGACTGGCAGACATCAATGCAGAAACTGAGAAACCCCCCCTTTCTGTGGCCCCGCAATGCGCAGTCATCCATTTCAAAGCCTGTGCAGCTCCCAGGGTTCAGCTATAGACATAGCTCACTCAGATTCTTCATTGTTCAGACATCCAAGGAACCTAGCCGTCGAGGAGATAAAAGGCTTCTTCTGAAAGCACCATGGAAAAGAAAATATTTGTTCTGTCACCGTGCCCCTACAAATGCGCTCTTATGCTCCATGGCTGGAGGTCTAAGAAGATGAAAATGGAGGGGCCTTCACAGAGCTGGTGGAGACCTGGTCAGATAAATTGGGGGTTGGGGATATGTGCTGTCCTAAATTGGAGAATGCTGAGGTGCCCTCCAGCCTGCGGCTATTCTACTCATTCTTACAAAATATTCCGCACTTCAGGATGGCATTCAAAAGAAACACTTTGACTTTTTTTTTTCCACTACTGAATATAACTGCAATTATATTTAAAATATCTGTACTTTCCATCTCTTTGACAGGCCCCCTTCACTTGTGAAGTTTCTATTCAATACATTTCAATAGTCCCATCTCTTTCTAAAAAATAGTAAGCTGACCCCCAACAAAGCCAATACTAGGAGAAGAGACCAAGTATTTTTTTTTTAACGTTTCTTTGCAAATAGTTATTTCATTCATTAGAATTTCAATGTTAGAAGAAATGATAATAGAAAACTCAAGGAGACTCACATTTAAATATTTATATGTATAAAAATATTGTAGGGATTAATCCCTAGGGGCCAAATTTAATTGTCACTTTAAAAAGTCATCCTTTTTTTTCCCCACTTCCCGCCCTTTAGCCCCCTCCTCCCAACCCCTCCCCACCCGCCCCAGTTCTTCACTACCCTATTGCCCATGTCCAGGGCTATGCATATAAGTATATAAGTTCTTTGGTAAAAGTCATCCTTTGACATAACAACCTGGAAGTGAAATGCAGCTGCAGCACATGTCCCAGCTCACAGTAGGTTTCCCTAAAGAGGGAGCCATCCTCCTTAAGGCACGGTGAATAAGGGTCAATGACTTCTGACCGGTGGCTTCACCTGAACACATGAACAGTCTCAACACCTTTCTTAATGGCCAGAAGCCAGAAGCCCCAGCAGCAGAACCACCAAGTGCTTAGGTCACACTGACAGCTGGTTTATAATCTCTAGGATGAGCCCAGGGAGAGCGGTCCTCACTCCCAAAGAACTACCTCTTCTCTGGTGATAACACTCTACCGCCGGCAGACCTGTGTGGATGGAAGCAATCTGGCAGTCCCACGCTTGCATGGAATCTCGTGTCGCCTCGATGCTTGGGTCTACCTCCTCTGTGTAGGAGGCTTAACATATTCCAGTGGGGGATCAAGACAAAATAAAGGTGGGAAACTGGTGAGATTTTATGTTGAGATCATTTTAAGAAAGCACCAAACACACAAAGGTAATATTTAAGGAGGGTAACATTTTAACAAGAACAAGAGGATAGTATGAAGTTAGAACGTCAAGTAAAGTTCCCATTTTCCCTTGGCCCTCTGTAGGCAACTTCTGCAAGTCTTAAGCTGATAATTTATGTGTGGAAAACATGCACCTCGGCTCAGTTTTGTTTAGTTGGTGTGGTTTTTTATTTTTAGTTGTAAGATTTTTTTCATCTTTTAAAAGTATCATCACATAAAGTTGTTTTATTTCCGTTTGATGTAGATTAAGGATACCTATGAATGAAGATGGGTTCCAGTTTACCTTATCAGGTCCGGAAAAGATGGCCCTGCCTGTCAGAACATAATGCCTGACATGTTTTTGGAGGTACGTCATTGTTTCGTGGTCAGCTCAGTAATATAATCACTTGTCCAGTATCTTTATATGAGGCACCGGAGCTCTTCATGACAGTTCATGCATTTAAATCAACACGTGGTTATTTTTACTCAACGTTGCTGCACTGGGGCATCACCCTCCTCATTCCTCAAGTCCTGTGAGCATTATTTTAATTATTCTAGTGCTTACATCTTCCTAGTTTATCGCTTCACGTCCTTTAATTATGGTGACTTTTTGAATACATTGAAACACTGCAGTAACACTGCAGAGATTTTCTGGCTTCAGGAATAAAAACTACTCTGCTTATTGCCTGTGGACGCCCGTAGTCACTCCAACCCCAACACGGATGGTTGCTTATGTTTCTTTGCTTTGTAAAAGCAGAGAGGTTCTCTATCCTAATTTAAACAACTCTGTCCTTCCAGAGTCTTTAGAACTGGGCAGCCCTGGAGCAAATTAAAGGTTTAAATATTTGACAGTATTGTAAAGGGAACATTCCTTTATTATTAATTTTATGATACCCTTATTTATTGTTTTTACTGTGCTTTTAAGTTCCAGTGGTAGCCTACAGATATTTAACACACATGCATAATTACATTTAAAATATACTCTAGTTATATCTTTTTATATGTGTTTATCACATCTGTCAGTTTTGATGATGATTAAAACTTGAGTGCAGCAAACACAATTTGAATTGACCGAAATACAGCTTATTTCAACACATGATATGCCTTTTAATTAGTACACTTTATGCCATGTGTCACCTTTGATATAACATGATGGACTGTTGGCTTTTGGAAGGCTCAACTTGTTCAAGGCCTTATAACTACCATTTCCCCTGTCACTTAGATGCCCACTATTGGCCAGCAGAAGTGCCTTCAATTTGGCTCATCTGTTCTTTATAGCTCAACCTCCACACACGATTGAAAGCATGCTTGTTCTTTAGCAAAAACAAAATACCCAAACAAACAAACAAAACCACCGATTCCAAACCGATAATTTTTCCCTAAGTTCCAGAAAGAGTCTTGATGCACTTTAGTGGAAAGTAATATTAGAAATCAAAATTGGGATGCAGGGAGGGAGTGCCTAGTATGATGTTTCATGAGTATGGACTAGAAGCTGGAAGGTAACTGTTCATTACCTTCTTTAGAACAGAGCAGAAAAATTGTATTTCGTTTTCATTTAATAAATATTATAAGTGCAGCGTGGGCCAGGTGGCTCAGTTGGCTGAAGCATCATCCTGTGCACCAGAAGGGTTGTGGTTCATTCCCAGTCAAGGCAGATGCCTAGGTTTCGGGTTTGATCCCAGGTGAGAGCCCATACGGGAAGCAGCCAATCGATGTTTCTCTTTCACATTGATGTTCCTCTCTCTCTCTCTCTCTCTCTCTCTCTCTTCTCACCTACCAGCTCTCTCCCCCCCCCCCCCTCCCTCTCTCTCTAAAATCAATGAGCATATCCTTGGGTGAGGATTGAAAAATAAATAAATAGCCTGACCAGCGTGGCTCAGTGGTTGAGTGAGCCACATGAGACCTATGAACCAGGAGGCCACAGTTCGATTCCCGGTCAGGGCACATGTCTGGGTCGCAGGCTAGATCCTCAGTGTGGGGTATGCAGGAGGCAGCCGATCAATGATTCTCTCTCATCATTGATGTTTCTATCTCTCTCTCCCTCTCCCTTCCTCTCTGAAATCAATAAAAATATACCTAAAAATACATAAGTAAATAAATAGATAATTTTTTAAAGATTATAAGTTCATATAGAAGGTTTAAATGTAACTCTAAGTTTACTAAGTCCTTTTTTTCCTTATGTGAATAATATTCATTAATATTCTCTTTTCTAAATTATCATCTTTAATATTTATACACATGCAAAAATTGCCATAGCAATCCATTTATTTAACTAATAATATTGAAAGTACTAGGAATCTCATTTTCTAAAACATAATTATAATTTTTCCAAGTATACTATTCAATAATAATCACAATACATTAATTATTTCATCATTACACTTTGGGCTATCAAACAAATTAGTGGTTTTGTGTTTTTTCTCTATAACCAAGTGAACATGGGTAGAACCTACAAGGGATGTCTCTTTGCTTTCATAAGCAAAATACAAACCTCCTATGTAATTGTATATGTGTTCATTTGTAAGACAATATTACTATTATTTCTTATCAAAGACAGTTTTAGTGTTTATCTCTAATATTTCAAATGCCATTAGGAAAACAGAAAGGTATTTATTACCTTAATATTATAACAACTAAAGTTTCTAAAAGCAATTAAGAATATCAGTGAACCCAAATAAGTTACTATTCACATTTATAAGAATTTAAATTAAGTATTGTCTTTAAGATTCCCCAAACTAAAAAATAGTAATTTTTGTTATATTTATCATATTCATTGTTATATTATCTTTTATATTGAAAACACTTAAGAAAAAAGTCGCAAAATTTTAAATTTAACTTAGCCAGAAAAATAAATGGTTTAAAAACCATGAAAAGTATTAAAAAAAGACCAGTTAAAGAGAACTTACCAGACATTACAATTCAATAAAAAGCCATTGAATTCAAAACAGAATGGTTTTGGCACAGAAACAGACATACAGAGATCAGCAGAGAGAGTCCAGAAATGATCCAAATATACACGTGACAAGGGTAACATTTCAGTCCCATGAAAAATTAAATTTCTTGTTATAACTAGGATTTAAGTAACTGGAAAAAAATAAAAGATTCCTACCTCATATCATTTATAAAATTTAAAACTGGAGTAAGACTTAATGTTTAAAAACTTTGGGAAGGAATTTTAAGAGAATATTTGTATGACCTTGTGATGTACGACACCACCTTGCGCAAAACAGATAACTAAGAAACAATAAAAAAAAGACAAACATATTTGATTGAATAATAATAAACAATTTTCGTTTGGCAAAAGGCATATACATAGAGACAAAAACTGTCAAGATATATTTGCAAAAATACAGAGTATTAACATTTCTGAAATACAATAAATAGCTTTCTGGAACTGTGAAACAAAAACACTACAAAATAAATAAATGGGCAGTGGTAATGAACATGAAATGAAACAAAGAGAAATTCAAATGGACAATAAACATAAGAAAATATACTCCACATCAATGGTACTGCAGAAAATGCAAATTAAAGTAATGGTCGGAAAAAATAAGACTGGCACGAATTAAAAGGAATGGTAGCATCCAATGCTGGTGAGAATGTAGGAAATGGGTGCTCTTATGTGCAAATGTGATTTGCTAGTCCTTTGGGGAACATACTCTAACAATATCTATTAAAATTAAAAATACACATACCGTTTGACCAAGCAATTCCACTTCTGGGAATCTATCCTATAGGGGAAAAAAAAAAAAAAGGACCAGTATGTAAGGACATAGGTACAAAGATGTTTATTGCAGCATTATTTGTGGTGGGGCAGAGGAAGGAAAGGGCTGGTAATAACATAAATGACCGTCAATGGGAAAATGGTTAAATGAAATGTGATATATCTGTAATATATAATAGTATATAATTATACAGAAGAATGAGATAAATCTGACTTGGAAGACTGACATTGTCAGCAAAACAAATTGAAGAGAGTGCTAAAATCTCATTCTGAAGAGAGCAGCAACAAGGGCAAGAAAATGATGGGTGGGAATGCATTCGTGCACCTGCATAGGGGATGGAAGAATACAGAGAAACACTGAAGGCAAGCAGTGGCCACCTGGGGTTGTGACTGGATGTAGGGACTGGAAGAGATGAGGATTATTTATTTCTCTTAGTGTATCTTAGTGCTGTTTCACTAGTTACTATAGCACCACATTAATCTCATAATTTAAAAAATCTATTTAAGAACAATCATTAGCGTTTCTGACTGGTAGTAGAGCAGCAGTGTTTCCAGACATTCATCTTTTAGTAAAATAGTAAACAGACAAACATTCTCCTAAAGTGAATTAACACAGATGGTTGGTGAACATTGACTTCAGTCTTTGGTAGTCAAGGCATGCTTTTGTAAACTAGTTTTATTTGATGATAATATTTTTAGACATCTTCTGGAAATATGCCCCAAGATTTCCACAAACTACCTCCTGGTCATGCTGGGTACCTTTCCACGGTCACCACACAGAAAGTGTTTCTCCTCCAGAAGACACAGACCTGAGGCATCAGAGCAATCAATGACTTCCACTCTCGTTCCGCCATCTTTCCCGGTCCACCCTCTCTGGATCAGGTTCCCCAACTTTGGCACTATTGACATTTTGGGTAGATAAGTCTTTATTGCAGAGAGCATGATGTTTTCCTGTGCTCTGTAGGAGGTTTAACAACATCCCTGGCCTCTGCTTTCTAGATGATGGGAGAAGCCACACTCCCCAGTAGTTGTGACCATTAAAAATGTCTCTAGACATTGTCTAATGTTCCCTGAGGGGACGAAATCACCTCTGGTTGAGAACCACTGTTTTAGACCAACAATTAGTTGAAATGTACAATCAACCTTCCTTGTTTTATAAGACTCAGTCACTGCAGGGACTGTTAAAGCCTAAGGCCAACCCTCATTAACTATTCCCTGATCACCACCGTTCCAGACTGGGTGGCCCTCTCACCCACTAGACGTGAACCCCTGAGCTTACACACCTGAAGCTCATCTGGTCACATCCTTCCTCCTCAATTCCCCGGCTATGCTGAGCCTGAGCTGTCCCACTGCAGTCCTTTCCAGAAGAAATGTGGCTGTTTCCCTCTGACTTCAGCTTGAAATCATTACCTGAGCTGCTCCCAGAACTACCCATCCAACCGTTTCTCTTGGGCTTCCCTGAGGGAGTTTTTCTGACCAAGTATTTGCTCATTTGTAGTCACTCATTTCTCAACTCAGTCTCCCCATCTCTTCCAACAACACATGTTGGGGGACATTTTTACCCCAGTGTCTCCACACTGTATCAACTCATGCATGATTCTCCCTAATTTATCTCTAAGACTAGAGTGTCATTATACCACTGGAAAACTCTCCACAGTTTCCTCAATTGATCTATACATGTAATGCAATTCCAATAAAAATCTCAACAGACCATTTTTGTAGAAAATGATTCCAAAATTAAAACCCTAAACTAGCCAAAACAACTTTGAAAAAAAAATAAACAAAGTTGAAGAACTAACAATATCTGCTATCTAAAGTTCTTATAAGGCTATAAAAATAGTGTGGTGTTGATGTGAAGACAAACAGGCCAATGGAACAGAAAAGAAAGTCTGTTACTAGACACACAAATATATGGACAACTATTTTCAACAAGGTACAAAGTGATTCAGTGGAGAAAGGACAGTCTGTCCCACAAATGATGTTGGAACAAATATGTACTACACTTAAGAACATGAACTTCAATCCATACTTCACCCTGTATACAACATTAACTCAGAATGAATCATAGACCTAAATGTAAAGTTGAAAACTATAAATCTTCTGGGGGGAAAAAACTCAGGAGATAAATTAGACTTCATCAAAATTTAAAACTTGGCTCTTCAATAGATGCTGTAAAGAGACCGAAAATACAAGCCACAGGCTGAGAGGAAAGCCACCAATGGTGAATAGTAGCTTTATTTATAATGGCCAAAACCTATAAGCTATAAGTGACTCGAATGTCCATCAGCAAGGCAATGGATAATGCAACTATGCTGTACCCACTTAATAGGATATTACTTAGCAATACAAACATAATTTCAAAATAATTATGCTGAATAAAATAAACCAGACCATGAAAAAGTGCAAACAGTACTCTTCCATTTATTTAAAATTTTAGAAAATGCAAACTGATCTTTAGGTATGGAAAGTATTAGTAACTGACTGGGCATGTGAGGGTGGAAGGAGCGATTTTAAATTGGTAAGAGGAAACTTCTGGGTAAGGTGGGTACTCCACTACCTTGATTGTGATGGTAGTTTCAGATATATACATACATCTATTTATAAACTTGTACTTTAAGTGCAGTTTATTGTAGTCAATTACGCTTCAATAAAGCTGTTTAAAAAAAAAAGGAGGGGGGAGCATTGTTAGCTGCTGGGGAACATTAACTACTAGACCATGCAGGGTTCTGCCGCTCCTGGGACAGCTGAAATTGACTCATGCTACGGGGAATTCCATGATGGCCTTTTTTGTTTGTTTGTTTTGTTGTTTTAAAATCTGTTGGGGTTTATGACACATAGAATTCACAATTCTTGGGTACTTAGCCTAGGAGATGTTACACAGTAGATAAAAGGTGCATGTTGGGCAGGTAAGTACCAATTTAAATTATCTTTGCTTTAATTTCCCCTTTAACTGTTTCCCAAGACAAGTACCGCCATCACCATCCTACTGTGATCTTAAAGATATTGTCCGGCCAACGACTTTCAGGGCGGAAAGGAAATTAGAATAGAGCCAAGTGGCCTGAACCCTCAAAGATAATAAAGTACCATGCTTTTAACCCGATGTTTGATGACAATAATTTTTCTTGTGATTCTATACAAATCAAATGCATTTACATACAAATTGGTAATACCTTAGAATTCCACCTAAGAAAGCCACCATTGTTCCCCTAAGACGTGGAACCCATACACGGATCTATTCATTTCATTTCAGTATATAATGTCAAGTGCATTTGTAAAATATACTCCATTGCTTCCAAGTGCTTCTTTAATCCACAAGGACTGGTTTTAGCGTTTAAACTAATTTGCCTTAAACGTAAAAAACCTGTTTATTCTCCCAGATAATTGATTCTTGATTTGTTAAGCTTCTAAACATGATGCTTTATACCCTGCAATACAAAACCCCTGGTGAACTCGCTCATTGCCCCATGCAGAGCAAATGCTGTTCAGCGCCTCTGCAGCGAGGCCAAGGAGAGCGGAGGAGAGGAGCAGCACGCTCCCTCCCTTCTCCTGCCAGCGCCAAGGTCCCCACTGCCCCCGCAGTAAACATCATTTGTTCCACAGCAGCTACACGAGGATGTCACGAGGTGCCAACTCCTCAAAGCAAATACCGTCCTCGGCTTTCGAAAAACAAAAAGAAATCCAAAAGATAACCTCTGTCTTCAGCTAACCTCCTAAGTAAAAGCATTTCCCACCATCACCGATGACAATAAAGACTGCATTGGAAAATCAGGGTTTAGTGAGAGTCCGGCATTCAGTGCTAATGTCACCATAAGGTTAATCCTGTTGGTCTCTATGGCACCACGGAAGTCAGAAATCATTTTCCTGCACAATGAAGAGCACAAAGCGGATGCCAAGTACATATTTTCTAACAGGGTAAGAACACCTTCACATAAGCATCTACTAAATATGCAAATAGTTCTTGAAAGAAGAATTTATATTCCTAGAATAAAGGCATTTAAAAATCTTTCCCTGAATAGAATATACATATTTGATTTTCTTATTAGGATTTTCATTCTTAAAACAGTAAAATTTATCCTTCTGTGCTTGCTCAAATGGATGCCACCCATGTCCACTTGCAAATAAAATTCAGAGAATATGTTTAATAAAATGTTTTTCTCTCCTGCAAGTGTGCTTCCAGAGTTATCTGCCTGCAATTCCTTTGGCCACAATTTACCTGGGTGATGTAGGAGGTGACGCTGAACCAGAAGGCCCCTGGGAACAGAAGTGCACATTTCCGGCATGTGCTATGTGCATGTCTTAGGTTCCCACAGCTAAGCATGGAAAAGTCCTCAACCTCATTCTAGAAGTGGTGGCTTTATAGAACAACATGATAAAAGACAATGCAGGTGAATTCAGATGGGAGAAATGACCCTCCAGAATTCTCAGAGGGAAGCCCCTGTGCAGAAAGCAGAGAAGGAAACCCTGAAATAACTTTGCCCAGCTGGTAAGGTCTGACAGCAGGCTGCCAGCAAGAGCAAAGAGCAGGGAGCTGAACTGTCAGGAGTCAGAAGGGCAGAGAGGGTTAAGGAGCAACTCCAAGACACAATGCTCTCTTCCAGGTACCACCCACCTCCCCACAGTTAGCCAGAGGGCCAGGCAGCACAATGGGGTACTGAGGACAATACAGAATACAGCTGCCCAGCTCAATGTCTCATTAGGTATGCACCCATTTGGGGACTGCCAGTTACTGCAGCTGGGAACACCACATCCCACCAATGTGACTGTCACAAGTCTCTTATTTGTCTGAGCAAACAGCATCCTGGTGGTGCTGATGTGAGACTCTGAGGTCTTCCCTTTGGTTGTAGTTTTAAGAGTAAACTCTTAAGAAGAGGTTGAGGGCACGCTTTGTAAAATGTTCAAAGAAACCGTGACAAGCATGGTGAAGTCAAGCATGCCTGTGAAGTGCCCCCCTTTATTCGGTCCACGCTATGGATGTCAGTGCTAAAATTCGTATCTTTACAGTACAAAACGCAGCCACATCCTTGCAGATGTTCCCTGACTCCTAACAAAATAGACTTGCCCTTAAGAAGCAAAGGTTGCTTTCCAGTTCCTGGTGGGTAGGAACCCCAAATCCTAGTCCCAGCTCACAGCCAAGAAACTCTCTGAGCACAAGCAAATCCCGAATCCTCGGAACTGGTTCCTCACTTACCAAACAGAAGTATTTCTCATTAGATTTCTGTTAAAGTTTCTTTCAGCTTTGCCATCTTAGAATTAAGAGTCTCCATATGGACATCTATAATATCCTACTTCATTTTCGTCAAAGCCTGTCTCTCCCAAAGCACAGTGTCAAGAAGTGACCTGTCTTCGTGCTGAGGATGGGCAAAGGGATGAATTGCTCTGAAGGAGGGGCCGCTAGCACAGCCTGTTCCTCACAGCCTGATGATGCAGAACAGAACACCTGTGGGTCTATCCCCACAGGGTACCTACAGGAAACTCGTAACCAGGGTGGACCTTCATGGGTAAATGTGGATTCCCACAAATAATAGGTCAACTGACCTCTTTAACACATCTTCACTGACAGAAGATTTGTAAACAGTCCCTCAGAAAATGCAGCTCAAATGATCTGGCTTTAAGGGAATTTCCTCAGCCTATATTGTGGTCTGTAGAGTTATACAGGGCAAAAATAAGTGATTGGGAGAAAGCTTCATTCCCAATGTATTTTATTTATTTAATAAAACACTCACAATATGTTTTATTTATTAATAAAATACTGCATGCCAAACACTGTTATAAACACTTCACAAATACTAACTGATAACAATCCTCAAAACACTCCAGGAGAGAACAGTATTCCCATTTTAGATGGGAATACTAAAAACGCATAGAGGTGAAACAACTTCCTGAAGGTCACACGGCTGGCTCAATGACAGATACATGATTGGAACCCAGGTGTGTGGCTACTGGGTCCATGCTCTGAAATGCCCATTGAGTAGCAGACCTGGGAGGTGGCACTACTAGTCATTTCTCTTAAAAGACTGAGAAAGCACAGCCATCTTCCTGCTTCAGTGGCACCTGTCCAAGCCTTGCTGAAAAGGATTGCTCACTAAAGACTTCCCCTAATTCCCGTTTGACTCAGGTTTGCTAAAAAGTTATTCTAGTAAATATGAAATAGGAAACTTCCCTTCGTGCCTTTGGGCCTCAGAAGCTCACTTTGTTACACCCTAAAGCTCTCCTAAGAACAATAGTTCTTAATTGGGGTGACATTTTGGATTCACCTCGAGAATCAGCTGAAAGTCCACAAGCTTTGGGCTTCCGCTGCCTCCACCCAAACAAACACACACAGATTCTGCTGTGCATTCCCAAGTGTGTTTGCAAATGCACACAGACTCTGATACAGCTCCCCGAAGCAGAGCTAAGGTCTTCGTACAATTGTCAAAGGTACGATGATCAATCCTACACTGTTTCTACCTCCCAGGTCTGCTCTCCTACCCACTTCACAGAAGATGAACGCAGGCGTGATGAGGGATGCTGCAGAAACATACAAACACCCAACTGCCTATTCGATGAATATATAAATGCAATTGACATTCCTTCACAGTCTGAAATCCTCTCTTTACTCCCAGGGTATATTACACCGTGCTCTCTTTATATAAACATGTCACTTTAAATGCTAATTCGGGTGTAACACTCCATGTTTTTCTTTGTTTTGTTTCTGGGTTTCTAACATTCAAAATGACATTGGGCTTCCATTTGGCTTCGACATTAGATATTCTGAAATTCTTGCTTCAATATTTGTGGAGATGGGAGAGAAGAAAGTGCTATGAAGAAAACTAAATTTATTTTAAAACGCATCCAAATATGGTTTACATGTTCTTTATTTTATTTGAATTAAGCTCTTTCCCTCTCTTTCAGGAAATGCTGCCTTCATCTTGCTGAAAAGCTCATAAATCTAACTCAACTCAGTTTTAACGCCAAGGTGATTCCCTCTCCTTGTATTCTGGAATAGCCTCATTTTATTCAAACTACTTTCCCAAAGGGTCCGTCAAGGCAGTATATTCTGGCTGAAACACAATCAGCCTGAATGCCTTCTTTTTAAAAAGTACACAAACCTATATATGTCCATTACTCCATTCAATACATCAATATGAGACTATCTCCTACACCCAGCAGGCCCAGCTCACCCAGAAGTTTCTAGGAACGATCAGGTCCTTTGCCTCTGCGGTCCTACCCACTCTGTGACAAAACCCTCTCCCTCTGCTCACTCCCATCTTCCACCCCATACCTGCACACCCTGCCCTGCCCTGCCCTGCCCAAGAAAGACAAAGTCAGAAAGAACTGAAAGAAGTCCCTCACCCTTTCATACATTTCTTCACTTACACATGTGGCAAAAAGGTTCCCGACAGCTGCTCCCAGCTCGGGTCACCCTGTCCCTCTGCAGTCATCCTTTAATGAACGGCCTTCCGCTATGCTAAATGCAGCTCAGAGGCACCCTGCCCTGAAGCACGTGCACTCCGGTGAGACACGGAAGAGGAAACATCACTGAGATGCAAGTGAATGGGTTTCTCACAGGGGGACGTCCAGCACTGTGGCAGGTGTGTTTCAGACGCCTGGCTTCGTTGTGGAGAGGGAGGCGAACTTCCTTGCAGACCTGGCCATAGTGTACGACAGCACACACCTGCACTGCTGATTCCACGGCCAGCCCTGCAAGAGCCCCGCCACTTCCAGAACCATGGTGAAAGGGAAGGGTGGAGGAGAAGGAACACAGCTCCACAGAGAGGAAGAGTTACTGGACACTGGTACTGTGGCTGCAGCAATAATTTAAGCTAAGCCAAAAGGATTGCTAAATTGCATTCTAGTCATTGTAATACTCGCAGCAACTCCTCAGCAGGCAGAGCACACTTTTCCAGGGCTTCTGAGCACCTAGGACCTGCCTCTCTCTTGGTCTCTGCTACTGGACACCCTTGTCAAGTGGGTACAGCCAATAACCATCAAATCAAGAAACTGGCCAAGTGTCAGTCACTGTTTCTACTAAAACAGATAACTGCAGAGAGTTGCATGGATCCAGCCTTGTGGGGCTCCATGAAACGGTGCTCATGATGGAAACGCGGAAAAGAAAGGCTATTTTAAGTAGGAGGGAGAATTGACTAGCTGAGAATAGACAGAGCAAGTTTCCTTCTTCTCTGTGTAGGGAAATCTGAAACTCCATTACAAAGCAAGATTGGAGGAGGCAAGGGAGCTGGCCCAGCCATTCCTGCTCCTCTCTCCAGGGGATGCCATGAAAAGAGACGCTCTCTCCATCTTGGAGAGCTGTTGACATGGGCAATTAACAAACACAAAGAGGTCCTTTGTAAATGAAGGGTAGCTGCCAGGGACACAATGGTTTTGCCCCTAACCATCCATTAATTCACACCTTAGGCTTTGAGCCTTTTTCCACTTTCCCTGCCTGAAAACACCTCCCAGAGAGTTTTTCCACTTAGAAACATCCTTTCAGGACCCATGTTCTAAATAGGAGACAGGCCCACAGCTCTACGGGCACCTTCATAAGTACGGGCAGTTTAGATGTGCTGTTATGAGAAAAATCAAAAGAACGTCAGGAGGTTCTAGTGTTGCACACTGAATTTAAACCAAGAAGGACTGAGCTTGCAGCTCCTGGACCTCAGGTAGTGGATACTGAGGAACTAGAGTGAAAAAGCAGGTGATTCACTGGGCTGGGAAGCTCACAGTCTAGCAAGGGGAGACAGACTTGCAAACCATCTACAAACATCTGCACTGAGTACCTTACCCTGCAGGCCAGCTTTGGAAAACAAAGAATTGTTAGAGTCATGTCTCTTAAAAGACTATAAATTCAAAACAAAAATCTAGGTCTGCAGCGAAATGTCACACTGTACCATTATATATGCTATCATCTCATTTGCCTTACCCCTTCCACCTCCAGGTTAGTCAGTCTAGCGTAAAGTACTTCAAGCACCAAAATTTATCATCATAACTCTCCCTAGGATTTTGGCATTAACCAACAGGTACAGCCACAGCAGCTATTCCAATCATTGTAAAAATTTTCTCCAAAGTATCTTTAAGTCTCCATAAATATTTGGGTAAAGCAGTTAGAATTCCACCTGCATATAATTACTGAAAATTTTAAATAACATATTCCTAGAATATCAAAAGGTAGAGGGAAGATTACAAACACCCATGAACACACCACCACATTAATGATACACATGAAATTTTCTCTAGGGCTTTCTCAAATTCCATTTCTTTCACTCCCTGCACTGATAAGTAAGCTGCTTATTGTAAAACTGCTTCCCATGAATGTTTTTAGACTTTGACTATAAATGTTTGTACCCAGAAATAATAGTCTATCTTGCTTTGCATATGTTTAAATTTTACAATGAAAATACTATCTT